>NC_091766.1:82302939-82927939 GCF_029378745.1 Bos indicus
CTGCATGTTGAGTGAGGTTCACACCAGGGAACTGCTCTCTAGAGCTCCCTGCTACTCTGAGTTGGGAGAAAAAGCATGCTTGCCCATCTGAGAATTGATACACAGACAGTCCTGGTACCAGATCACAGATGTCCTAATCAAGTATGACCTCTGCATTTCATCTGCCCTCAGAAAGTCCTGGAGGGGCCAAAGGAGTCTGCTACCAAATCAGGACCTTTGGTAGAAGCACTGTGGAGAAGTAGTGAAGAAGCTCATCAAGATTATTTCCCTCCCCATGCTGGCTTCTGAGCTGAGAAAGGGAGAAGTTTTAAATTGGATAAGAGATCAATGTTCTGAAATCAGCTGGATGGGTCTTCTTCACAATATAGTGGTATCTTTGAAATGTTTTTTCCAGGGGAGGAAATTAATAGTTGATAAAACAGGTCAAGCAATGGGGGAGACCCGGGTTAAATCCTGGGGTCAGGAAGATCCCCTGGAGAAGGGAATGGCAACCCACTCCAGGATTCTTGCCTGGTGAATTCCATGGGCAGAGGAGCCTGGTGGGTTACAGTCATGGGGTCACAGAGAGTCGGACACAACTGAGTGACTAACACTTTCCCTTTTATTTGCTGCCATATGCAAGAAAGAAGGTAGCTACCTATCTGAGAATAAATGTGAAAATCAGACTGTAATGGTCTGGAAGCCTAGCCCAGGCAGAGATGAGACAAGTGGAAGAAATGTGCTCACAACAGAGTAGCTAACGCTTTCACTTTTTCAAAGCAGGTCAGTAAAGAATAAAATTATTTCCTATTTGTACCCTATTAAAATTACTCATAACGAGTAATCCTGAAAAAGTTTTCTCTAATAGGTAATTTGCTAATCATGAAGGTGTTTCAATTTTATAAAATTCTGACTTTTAAGTCATTTTTTAAATGACAATCTGAACTAGTCCTCCAATAGGCTTTATAGCTTAAGTGTAAATTCACCTCTTTGGGTCCATCTAGAAGGAAACTAATATCTATAACAACTTTTTTTCCCCTTCCCACCTGAACTGTAAGATAACTCTTATTTTAGATAAGTGAAAGTGAAGTCTCTCAGTCGTGTCCGACTCTTTGCGACCCCATGGATGGTAGCCTACCAGGCTCTGTGATCATGGGATTTTCCAGGCAAGAATACTGGAGTGGGCTGCCATTTCTTTCTCCAGAGGATCTCCCCAACCCAGGGATCGAACCCGCATCTTCTGCATTTCAGACAGACGCTTTACCATCTGAGCCACCTGGTCTCAGGTCTGAATAAGTGCCATTAATATATTAAACGGTAATGCCAGAGTTCAATGCAATTGCACCGGGAAGCAATTCTTAGTTGAACTTGAAAAAGTAAAGAGCTTGAATCAGGTGAAGATTTAACCTTTGCAGTGGTGGTCTCTTTGAGTCTATGATTTAGGAAGTAGCTCTTATCTCATACATCAAAAAATGAATCCTGCACATTATGGTGACTGAATTCTTACAGAACCCCTTCCCCTATTTTTCTTTTTTTGGAATTTCAGACATAGTTTATTGAAGTAGTGACACAGTCAGTGCCATGCTCACTCTTGCTTTCATAGCCACTGCCATCTTGTTGACTCTCCACTACTCAGTAGTTCTGAAGGATGAACTTATTATGAATTGGGCAGGCTAGTGAGAAAAGCGAAAACTTCAATCCAGACAGATGTGTATCTTGCTTTGAGTCTTTTGATTATTTCTCCAGGTTGTAATTTTCCCTCTGGCTTTCATTGAGTACTTAACTCCAGCAGATGAACAGTATTTTGGCAGTGTTGCGTATTGAATGAAAGTAGAGCAAGGATTAATTTTGGAGGTGCTTCCAAACCATAGATTTGGTGGCAGAATGCCAACCCTTCGGAATGCCTCTCCCTCCCAAAGGCTCAAATCAGAAAACCCTTGGCTGTTACAGCCAAATGAATGTTGCAGTTTTTGGTGGTACCTGTTACATTAGATTATGTATCGATGGGGAAAGAAAGCAGAAACATCATGCCACTGTGTTGAAACAAAAAAAAAAAAAAAAAGAAATCCAGAAGCTTTTCTGCCAATAGTAGGCTTTTTAATAAGTGAGAAACAGTTTTGGGGGTTTTATGGTCTCCTATTTATTTGGATGGAAACCAACAGAATTTTTCACATGTTAGTGTGAGTTTCTGTGTTAGTTCTGAGGTTGTTTCGTCTCTGGCACGAGACAACCTTGGAGACCGTGCTTTCTACACTCCCTAGGTGTAGAAAGCAAATAGATGCATTAAGTAATTCTAGTTAATAATTCACTGATTTGGCAGATGGATTAATAATAATAATGTTGCTGCTGCTGCTAAGTCACTTCAGTTGTGTCCGACTCTGTGCGACCCCATAGATGGCAGCCCACCAGGCTCCCCCGTCCCTGGGATTCTCCAGGCAAGAACACTGGAGTGGGTTGCCATTTCCTTCTCCAATGCATGAAAGTGAAAAGTGAAAGTAAAGTAACTCAGGCGTGTCTGACTCCCAGTGACTCCATGGACTGCAGCCTTCCAGGCTCCTCTGTCCATGGGATTTTCCAGGCAAGAGTACTGGAGTGGGTTGCCATTGCCTTCTCCAATCAGTAAATTATCAGCACACTTCGAGATTCATGAAGTATAATGACACAGCCCAGAGTTAACTTACGCGGGGCAGTGTGGATTGAATTTGTGGTATTCAAAGACATTCACACACCATCCTTGTAACTCATCTCTGAAGTAGTCAGTGTTCTAACCTGCCCCATTTTTCATGGCACAACTCACGCACTGGTCTTATGGTTTATTCCAAAGCTTAGCTAGTGCTGTTCCTGGGACTTGGAAAACCCTAGCCCTTTTCTCCATTTCTCTTCAGTTTTCCTGGAACAGTTGTCTTCACTTCACCATTTCCTCACCTCCCACTCATTACCCAGTCAACTGGATAGAGCTTCTATTCCCACCACTTATCACAGCTACTCTTGCCGTGGATTCCAAGGTCTAAGTGGCTCTTTCCAAGGGATGATAGTCTCCCCTCAGATGACTATTCTTAGTCTCCTTTCTCAGTATCACCTTCTCTATGTGGACCTAAAATTGACTTCCTCGGGGCTTTTCAAGGATCCTCTTCTTTTTCATTTTACATACACACACTAGTCAATCTCCTCTGCTCCCATGGACTCATTTGCTATTTATATTCTTTCAGCTGCCAGATCTGTATTCTTTCTGATTTCTTCTGATTCTCAGCTGCATGGTAGACATCTCTATTTGATCTCGTGGTAGTGATGTCACAAGAGTACAATTATACTCATGGACTTCCTCTCCCAGACTTAATTCTCCTGCAGCAATTCTTATGGCAGGGAGCGATACAAGTATCAATCCACTTGCTCAGTCTGAAATCTTGGAACCATCCAATCTCTCCTAATGCCCTCTTTCTGTCTTTTCAATCTCCATCTTAAAAGAGCAACCAAGCCTGGTCAATTGTACTGTATAAAATCTCTTGAATATATCTACTTCTCTTCATAGAACTACATCCACTTTAATCTAGTCCACTGTCATATCTTAGTAGGTGTATTAGTTTCCAATTGCTGTTACAGCAAGTCACTGAATTTGGTGGCTTAAAACAAAATAAATTTACTGTCTTACAGTTCTGAAGGTCAGATCAAAAATGGGTTTCAAAGGGGCTAAAATCAAATTCCATTCTAAAAACTGATAAACCAAGAAATAGTGAAATTCAATAATCCAGATTGGTAGTAGAATAATGTATGAGTTTCCTGTTGCTGCTGTAAACAGATTACTACAAACAGTGGTTCAACGCAACACAAATGTTTTACCTCACGGTTCTATGAATCAGAAGTCCAAAATGAAGCTGTAGGCTGTGTTCCTTCTGGATGCTATAGGAGACAATATTTTATCTTGCCCTTTTTTTCTTCTAGAGATTGCTCACATTACTTGGCTCAATTACCCTCATCCTCCTTCAAAGCCAGGAGTGGCAGTCAAGCTTTGCTCATGGTGCCTCACTCTAACATTGACTCTCTTCTGCTTCCCTCTTTTGCTTTTAAGAACTCTTATGATTGCATCAAACCCACCCAGATAATTCAGGATTGTGTTGTTGTTCAGTCACTAAGTCGTGTCCAACACTTTGGGACCCCACAGACTACAACATGCAAGGCTTCTCTGTCCTTCACTATCTCTGAGAGTTTGCTCAAATTCATGTCCATTGAGTCAGTGATTCTATCTAACCATCTCTTCCTCTGCCACTTTCTTATCCTCTTGCCGTTAATCTTTCTCAGCATCAGAGTCTTTTCCAGTGAGTTGTCTCCTTGCAACAGGTAGTCAAAGTATTGGAGCTTCAGCATCAGTCCTTCCAGTGAATATTCAGGGTTGATTTCCTTTAGGATTAACTGGTTTGATCTCCTTGCAGTCGAAGGGACTGTCAAGAGTCTTCTCCAGCACTGCAATTCAAAAGCATCAATTTTTTAGTGCTTAGCCATCTTTATGGTCAAACTCTCACATCTGTACATGACTACTGGAAAAAAACCATAGCTGTGACTGTACAGACCTTTGTTGGCAAAGTGATGTCTCTGCTTTTTGAAATACGCTGTCTAGGTTTGCCATAGCTTTTCTTCCAAGGAGCAAGTTTCTTTTAATTTCATGGCTGTAGTCACCATTCATGATGATTTTGGAGCCAAAGAAAATAAAATTTATCACTGTTTCCATGTTTTCCCCTTCTATTTGCCATGAAGTGACGGAACCAGATGCCATGATCCTAGTTTTTTGAATGTTGAGTTTTAAGCCAGCTTTTTGACTCTTCTCTTTCACCCTAATCAAGAGGCTCTTTAGTTCCTTATTAATTTCTGCCTTTAGAATGGTATCATCTGAATATCTGATGTTATTGACATTTCTCCTGGCAATCTTAATTCCAGCTTGTGATTCATCCAGCCTGGCATTGTGCACAATGTATTCTGTATGTAAGCTAAATAAGCAGGGTAACAATATACAGCCTTGATGTACTCCTTCCCAATTTTGAACCAGTCAGTTGTTCCATGTAAGGTTCTAACTGCTACTTCTTAACCTGCATACAGGTTTCTCAGAAGACAGGTAGGGTGGTCTGGTATTCCCATCTCTAAGAATTTTTTGCAGTTTGTTGTGATATACACAGTCAAAGGCTTTGGTGTAGTCAATAAAGCAGAAGTAGATGTTTTTCTGGAACTCTCTTGCTTATTTGATGATCCAACGGATGTTGGTAGTTTGATCTCTGGTTTCTCTGCCTTTTCTGAATACAGCTTGTACATCTGAAAGTTCTTGGGTCATGTACTGCTGAGGCCTAGCTTGAAGGATTTTGAACATTACCTTGGTAATGTGTAAAATTAGCACAACTGTACAGTAATTTGAATATTCTTTGGCACTGCCCTTCTTTGGAATTGGAATGAAAACTGATCTTTTCCAGTCCTATGGCCACTGCTGAGTTTTCTAGATTTGTTGACATATTGAATGCAGCTCTTTAACAGCATCATCTTTTAGGACTTTAAGTAGCTTAATTGGAATTCCATCACCTCCACTAGCTTTGTTTGTCATAATGTATCCTAAGTCCCACTTGACTTTGGACTCCAGGGTGTCTGGCTCTAGGTGAGTGATCACACCATCGTGGTTATCTGAGTCATTAAGAGCTTTTTGGTATAGTTCTTCTGTGTATTCTTATCACTTCTCAATGTCTTCTGCCTCTGTTGGGTCCTTATTGCTTCTGTCCTTTATCGTGCATGAAAATACTTGCATGAAATGCTCCATTGATAGCTCCAATTTTCTTGAAGAGATCTCTTCTTTCCCATTCTATTGTTTTCCTCTACTTCTTTGCATTGTTCATTTAAGAAAGCCTTCCTATCTATCTTTGCTATGCTCTGAAACTCTGCATTCAGTTGGTTATATATTTCCCTTTCTCCCTATTTTGAAATCAACTGGTTAGCAAACTTAATTCTGTTTGCAACTTTAATCCCCCTTTCCTATGTAAGATAACATATTTATAGGTTCTATGGATGGACAGGGAGCCTGGCATGCTGTAATTCATGGGGTCGCAAAGAGTTGGACACGACTGAGCAACTGAACTGAACTGAACCGGATTAGAATGTGGACATCTTTGCAGAGGAGGAAGAGGTACTCTTCTGTCTGCCTACCACACTAGGCTATACAAGAGCCTCCCAAATTGTCCTTCTGGCCACCATCTGGCTCCTGCCTATGCTACCATGCATATATAATTTTAAGGGTAAAATACGCATAATATAAAAATTACCATTTTAATAATTTAAATATATATATTGTACAATCATCACTATATCACTATGATCTAGTTTTGGAACATTTTCATTTCCCAGAAGGAAACACTATACCTATTAAGCAATCACTCCCCATTCTCCCATCCCTATAGTTCTTGGCAACCATTAAAAAAGCAAAGACATTCCTTTGCCAACAAAGGTCCATCTAGTCAAAGCTATGGTTTTTCCAGTAGTCATGTATGGTTGTGAGAGTTGGACTATAAAGAAAACTGAGTGCTGTAGAATTGATGCCTTTGAACTGTGGTTGGAGAAGACTCTTGAGAGTCCCTTGAACTGCAAGGACGTCAAATCAGCCAATCCTAAAGGAAATCAGTCCTGAATATTCATTGAAAAGACTGATGCTGAAACTCCAATACTTTGGAGACCTGATATGAAGAACTGACTCATTGGAAAAGACCTGATGCTGGGAAAGATTGAAGGCAGGAGGAGAGGGGGATGACAGAGGATGAGATGGTTGGATGGCATCACCGACTTGATGGACATGAGTTTGAGCAAGCTCTAAAAGTTGGTGATGGACAGAGAGGCCTGGCATGCTGCCATCCATGGGGTCGCAAAGAGTCAGAGACGACTGAGCGACTGAACTGAACCATTAATAAACTTTCTGTCTTTAGATATTCACCTATTCTGGATATTTCACATAAATAGAATCATACAACACATGGTCTTTTGTTTTTGTCTTCTTTCACTTAGCATGTTTTCAAGGTTCATCCATGTGGTAACAGGTAACATTACTTCACTCCCATTTCATGGCTAATACTCCATTAATTGGCTAGACCATTTTGTTTATCAGTTGATGATTGCTTGACTTGTTTCCAGCTTTTGCCTTTTGTGACTAGTTCTAGAAATTGCCAACCACATCTAATCTCTCCTATGCTCCTTACATCTTGTTGTTGTTCTTCAGTCACTAAGTTGTATCCAACTCTTTGCAATCCATGGATGGCAGCACACCAGGCTTCCTTGTCCTTCACTATCTCCTGGAGTTTATTCAAGCTCATGTCCATTGAGTAAATGATGCCATCCAATCATTTCATCCTCTGTCATCCCCTTTTCCTCCTGCCCTCAATCTTTCCCAGCATGAGGGTCTTTTCCAATGAGTTGGCTTTTTGCTCATCTCTATTATTTTGGTGTTATTTCCTATTGTTTCTTTGTTTCAATATTTTTTTCAAGTCTTTAATAATTAAAACTCAAGATGAAAAAACTAAAGATTTATTTTCACAGATGTCCAAATCAGGACTCTGTGATGCATTAGTTTCTTTCCAACATATTTTTTATTCCACTGTCCTATGACAATGTAGTGTATTACTTAGGTGAAGAGTTTGCACATGGGGAAACTGAGTGTAATAAACATCTGAGATCACACATTTTGTCAGTGGTGTCACTGAGAGAAGAGATTACACTGCTCAGGTTATTCTCTATTTTCATCTTTCCAAGGACTGACTGCCGGTGCATTAAACAATGTCACTGTCTACAAATTTTTAAATTGCAATGCCAATTTTCATTCTATGTGGTTAATCCAATTTACATTACCACTAGCAGTATATGAGGGTTCCCTTTTCTCCATACCCTCCCCAGTATTTATTGTTTGTAGATTATTTTGATGATGGACATTCTAACCTGTGTGAAGTGCTACCTTATTGTAGTTTTAATTTGCATTTCTCTATTAATTAGTGATATTGAACATCTTTTAGTGCACCTCTTGGCCATCTGTATTTCTTCTGTGGAGAATGTCTACAGTACAGTCCCTACATATGAGAAAATATTTGTAAGTCCAATTTGTTTGTTAAGTCCAACCAAGTTAGCCTAAGTACCCAACAAACACAATAGGCTATTTAGTACTGTGTGGTAATAGGTTTGCAATGTCTTTCACACAAATAAATTCATAACAAATAAAAAAAAAAGAAAATATTTTTAATCTTATAGTACAGTATCTTGAAAAGTACAGTAGTACAGTACAACAGCTGCACACAGGGGCTGGCCTCAAGTGAGCAGAAAGGAAGAGTTACTGACTAGAGAAGGAAAAGGAGGTGGGAGATGGTAGAGCTGAAGGATCATCAGCAATAGAGATGGAGGACAAGCTTCAATTTTACCCATGTCCAACATTGATAGAACACATATTTGCATCTTTGAAAGTTCGCAGCTTGAAGATTCATATATAGGGGACTTACTGTATTTAGATCTTCTGTCCAGTTTTTGATTGGGCTGTTTGGTTTTCTGATATTGGGCAGCATGAGCTGTTTATTTATTTTGGACATTAATCCCTTGTCGGTCTCTTCATTTGCAAATATTTTTCTCCCACTCTGTGGCTTTTCTTTTCATTTTGTTGATGGTTTCCTTTGCTATACAAAATCTTTTAAGTTTGATTAAGTCCAATTTGTTTATTTTTGTTGTTATTTTCATTATTATATGAGGTGGATCAAAAGACCTTGCTGCTATTTATGTCAGAGCAAGTTCTGCCTATGTTTTCCTCTAAGAGTTTTATAGTATCTGATCTTACATTTAGGTCTTTAATCCATTTTGAGTTTATTTTTGTGTATGGTGTTAGAGAATTCCTAATTTCATTCTTTTCATGTATTTGTCCAGTTTTCTCAGAACCACATTGAAGAGACTGTCTTTCTTCCATCAGATGTTACTGTCTCCTTTGTCATAGATTAGTGACAATAGGTGCAAGGTATATCTCTCAGTTTTCTGTCCTGTTCCATTGATCTGTATTTCTGTTTTTGTGCCAGTACCATACTGTTTTGATTACTATAGCTTTGTATTATAATCTGAAGTCAGGGAGCCTGATTCCTCCAGCTCCATTTTTCTTTCTTAAGATTTCTTTGGACTATTTAGGGTCTTTTGTGTTTCCATACAGTAAGGCAGATGCAAAGCAAGTATCATATGATATCACTTATGTGTGGAATCTAAAAAAAAAGAAAAAGGTTACAAATGAACTTATTTACAAAACAGAAATTGAGTCACAGATGTAGAAAACAAACTTATGGTTACCAAGGGAACAGGGTTGGAGAGGGATATTTAGGAGACTGGGATTGACATATACACACTACTATACATAAAGTAGATAACTAGTAAGAACCTACTATGTAGCACACAGAACTCTATTTAATATGCTGTAATGACCTGCATGGGAATGGAATCTAAAAAGAGCTGAGTATATGTGTATGCATGACTGGTTCACTTTGCTGTATATCAGACATTATCGTAACATTTTAAGTCAACTATACTCCAATAAAAAGTCAATAAAATAGAGACTTTTAACTATTAAGTCACCTACTGACATTTGGGGTAAACTTCAATAGAAACGATAGAGAGAGAAAGTATTCTTGAAATTCTTAGCATTTTTGCTGAGGAACTCTGTCAGCACACAATTCACCTTGTTGAAGCAATAACTGACCCATAGCAAGTTCTCAAGAAAAGATCAATGAATAGATAAATACTACAGAGGCCCTGTCTCCCAATCCCAAGTATATTTTCAGTTATACCCAAACACACACACACACTCACATACACAGAGGAACTTACCACTTCCAGAAGAACTCACTCTCCTTTTGTAGTGTTGTAAGAATTTTTTTTGAAGACCAACTCTATCTCTTTATAACACTTGCCAATTAACCTTTGTTTAAGCCCCTAGGATCAAGGATAGAAAAATCTAATCTTTCTTGCCCAACCAAATACAAGAGGACAAATATTGTGGCTTCTTAAACATTTTGGTTCCTTTAACTATTACTATATGATAATGATAGTTCTGATAGGCTTAAATTCTTAACACAAAAGGATATCTTAACTGTAGTGGAATAAAATGGATTTTTTTCTCCTTCCTGAAAAGGAGAAGGCAACCATATAGATTGAAGGCACTTAACTAAATTTCAGGGAAGCCCATTTTTCCTTATTTGCCATAGGAACTATGAACACCACCATCACAGTTGAATGGATTTTGAGGCTGTGGGAAATTATATCTTTCTAACAGGATTTCTATGTCCCTTCATAGGGTCACATAATATTTTAACTGAAGACTGCAGAACTGGCTTGTCTGAAGGTCAGATGCCTCTACTTAGTATTGTATTATTGCGGAATCACTTTGAGGCTTTCAGTATGAAGAGATTATGTTTACATTGAAGAACGTTGTCAGACTTTAGAAAGGATTTATAAATATTTTGAACACTTGAAAGGACCCTGGGGTAAATTGCCACTGAATTTGTTAAGGTCACTATAAAAGGTCAGTGACTAAAAGGAGGTCCGAACTTCAGTTAAAGTACCTCATTAAGCTAAGAAATCATGTTATTCTGTTCAGTTGCTCAGTCGTGTCCAAATCTTTGCAACCCCATGGACTTCAGTACCCCAGGCCTCCCTGTCCAGCACCAACTCCCGGAGTTTACTCAAACTCATGTCCATCGAATTGGTGATGCCATCCAACCATCTCATCCTTTGTTATCCCCTTCTCCTCCTGCCTTCAATCTTTCTCAGCATCAGGGTCTTTTCAAATGAGTCAGTTCTTCCCAACAGGTAGCCAAAATATTGGAGTTTCAGCTTCAGCATCAGTCCTTACGATGAATATTCAGGACTGATTTCCTGTAGGATGGACTGGTTGGATCTCCTTGCAGTCCAAGGGACTCTCAAGAGTCTTCTCCAACACCACAGTTCAAAAGCATCAATTCTTCAGCACTCAGCTTTCTTCACAGTCCAACTCTAACATCCATGCATGACTACTGGAAAAACCATAGCTTTGACTAGATGAACCTTTGTTGGCAAAGTAATGTCTCTGCTTTTTAATATGCTGTCTAGCTTTGTCACAGTTTTTCTTCCAAGAAGCAAGCATCTTTTAATTTCATGGCTGCAGTCACCATCTGCAGTGATTTTGGAGCCCCCAAAAATAAAGTCTGTAACTGTTAACATTGTTGCCCCATCTATTTCCCATGAAGTGATGGGACCAGATGCCATGATCTTAGCTTTTTGAATATTGAGCTTTAAGCCAACTTTTCACTCTCCTCTTTCACTTTCATCAAGAGGCTCTTTAGTTCTTCTTTGCTTTCTGCCATAAGGGTGGTGTCATCTGCATATCCGAGGTTATTGATATTTCTCCCAGCAATCTTGATTCTAGCTTGTGCTTCATCCAGCCCAGCATTTCTCATGATGTACTCTGCATAGAAGTTAAATAAGCAGGTGACAATATACAGCCTTGATATATTCTTTTTCCTATTTGGAACCAGTCTGTTGTTCCATGTCCAGTTCTAACTGTTGCTTCTTGACCTGCATACAGATTTCTCAGTGACAGGTAAGGTGGTCTGGTATTCTCATCTCTTTCAGAATTTTCCAGTTTGTTGTGATCCACACAGTCAAAGGCTTTGGTGTAGTCAATGAAGCAGAAGTAGATATTTTTCTGGAATTCTTTTGCTTTTTTGATGATCCAGTGGATGTCGGCAATTTGATTTCTGGTTCCTCTGCCTTTTCTAAATCCAGCTTGACCATCTAGAAGTTCACGGTTCACATACTGCTGAAGCTTGGCTTGGAGAACTTTGAGCATTACTTTGCTAGCATGAGATGAGTGCAATTGTGAGGTAGTTTGGACACTCTTTGGCATTGCCTTTATTTGGGGTTGTAATGAAAACTCACCTTTTCCAGTCCTGTGGCCACTGCTGAGTTTTCCAAATTTGCTGATGTATTGAGTGTATCACTTTAACAACATCATCTTTTAGAATTTGTACCTCATTAAGTACCTCTTGAAGGTCAGGAAGCAACAGTTAGAACTGGACATGGAACAACAGACTGGTTCCAAATAGGAAAAGGAGTACATCAAGGCTGTATATTGTCACTTTGCTTATTTAACTTATATGCAGAGTACATAATGAGAAACGCTGGGCTGGATGAAGCACAAGCTAGAATCAAGATTGCTGGGAGAAATATCAATAACCTCGGATATGCAGATGACACCACCCTTATGGCAGAAAGTGAAGAGGAACTAAAAAGCCCCTTGATAAAAGTGAAACAGGAGAGTGAAAAAGTTGGCTTAAAGCTCAACATTCAGAAAACGAAGATCATGGCATATGGTCCCATCACTTCATGGGAAATAGATGGGAAACAGTGGAAACAGTGTCAGACTTTATTTTTCTGGGCTCTAAAATCACTGAAGATGGTGATAGCAGCCACAAAATTAAAAGATGCTTACTCCTTGGAAGGAAAGTTATGACCAACCTAGATAGCATATTCAAAAGCAGAGACATTACTTTGCCAACAAAGGTTCGTCTAGTCAAGGCTATGGTTTTTCCAGTAGTCATGTATGGATGTGAGAGTTGGACTGTGAAGAAGGCTGAGCACCAAAGAATTGATGCTTTTGAACTGTGGTGTTGGAGAAGACTCTTGAGAGTCCCTTGGACTGCAAGGAGATCCAAGCAGTCCATTCTGAAGGAGATCAGCCCTGGGATTTCTTTGGAAGGAATGATGCTGAAGCTGAAACTCCAGTACTTTGGCCACCTCATGCGAAAAGTTGACTCATTGGAAAAGACTCTGATGCTGGGAGGGATTGGGGGCAGGAGGAAAAGGGGACGACAGAGGATGAGATGGCTGGATGGCATCACCAACTCAATGGACATGAGTTTGAATGAACTCCAGGAGTTGGTGATGGACATGGAGGCCTGGCATGCTGCAATTCTTGGGGTCGCAAAGAGTTGGACACAACTGAGTGACTGAACTGAACTGAACTGGAGTACCCCATTAACCTAAGAAATCATGCTATTAGATAGTCACTAATTGGTTAGCAGGGGCCATTAGGTTAGAAATAGAGCAGTGTGTTTTATATGCTCATTTGTGAGTAGAATATTGCTTTCATGAAAGTGATCAGTCTGATAAGTCGTGTGCAAGATATGTCATGGACTTGCATTAAATTTCTGTTTTTCCTCTTTCTCTTATTTTGTGTTATACAAAGGTGGAAAATTGTCCCTATGCACTGTATATTGGAGCCATCAGAGACAGTGACCAGATTAAATAATTTGTCTAGGTTTCACTAATATATCTTTGTAGGACTTGATGGAAACTTCACAATGCCTGGTACTCTCCCTAGGGAAAGCCAGCTGCCACATCTGCAAGAAGTCTGCTTTTGGATGCTTTCTTAGTGATGAAAGTTTCGTCCTCCCTTCTCACCATGGTATAGGTACATTTTATACAGCTCCTGGCCCCAAGGGGTGGAGGTGGAAACATTTGACCTCAGATAGCCTGCTTTCCTGCGCCCTCCAGAGCAGGGGTAGCCCTCTTCTCTGGTAGCTGATATAAGATAAAGGCTGAATTTATCTCCATGAAAAGGCCAGGATATGCAGGAGTTTATTTCTCCTTCACATCCAGGAGATGCTACCCTTCCTCTTACCTCCTCACCTCCATATGTTGTTGTTCACTCACCTAGTCCTGTCCATCTCTTTGCCACTCCATAGACTGAAGCATGCCAGGCTTCACTATCCCTTACTATCTCCTGGAGCTTGCTCAAACTCATGTTCATTGAGTTGGTGATGCCATCCAACCATCTCATCCTCTATCACCCCCTTTTCTTCCTGCCCTCAATCTTTCTTTTCATTGGAAAAGACCCAGCATCAGGGTCTAGTCCAGTGAGTTGGCTCTTCGCATCAGGTGGCCATAAGAAATCCTTATTAACCAGGATGAGCACTTACCATGTTATTCAAGATCACAGATGAATGAACTTCCCCAGGAAGCATGGGGAAGCTGGTCTGGGAGCTGCGCTTGTGGCTCTGGGACCAGCTACCTGTGATTATGCTGGAACATGACGGGTGGAGTGGATTGGCCACAGGTAGTGTTCTGCTATTAATTCTGCAAGGATATTCTAAGAGGTTTTGCGTGTATCTGACAATTACCCTAAAATGCTACTCACTGTAATGATGTGTTGGGAAATGGAAAATACTCAGGGATCATTTAGTAATCATATTCTGATAGTGTTCTTTTAGCAGATTAAGGGTTTTTCCCCTCCCTCTTTATAGTAATATGAAGGAGGAAACACAACAACTTTTCACAGAAATAGGAAATTCATATTCAGATGAGAACAGGTCCTTATCAGTTTTAAATACCCAGGGAAATTATCTTAGAAGAGACCTCTGTGAAGTGTCTTGGAGGTTTTCATGAATAAGCTTTGGAGTGATGTATATTCTAGCTGTCTTCCCCACAAATACAGTTTTTGTCTTTGTGAATGCCCACAGTGTATATGCCTGAACACATACATACTTCCATTATTTCTCATAATTCCCTGCTGTAATTACTTTGGAGAAGAAAAAAAAAAAGGGTAAAATACTCAGTTATGTTAAATTTACACTTGTGGATTTAACACTTAGTTCTCTTTCAAGGTTGTCCATTTTGATTAAAGCTTGCTTAATTATTTAAGACTATCTCCAGGTCTGAAAATCTGTAAGTCTTACAGAGACCAAGCTGAAATCTTAATCTGTTTGAAAGTGAACATCTTCCAAATTTCGTCTCATTTTTTTAGAAAATTGATGTTTGAAAACTATAAATATTTATATTTGAATTAGTATACAGTTATATTTTACTGTATATGAATTGATGCATTTGAATTGAGTTTTGCTTCAAAAATCAGTGTGATTACTATTGGATACATAATTTTATTATTTTTAATTACTAATATGAAGTTAAGTGTGTGGTCAGATGCCTGCCTGGAATCTCTGATTCAATTTTCCTCTTACTTACTTTAAATCTGTTTTTAAAACAATAAATCTTGCAAGTAGTTTTACTTTCCTTAAATATCAGTTACAAATGTTTTTCCATTTTCTGAAACTTGATCAAGTATCCTGTGAAAGGACTTTTAAATCTCTTCTTTTTGAAATGTAGATAAGAGCGATAGAGATTTCCTTCTCCATTTGCTGTTATAATTTTGTACTGAAATCCGACAGACCCCAGTATTTACTAAATCAGGTTCTCAGAGTAACCCATTGTTTATCAAGGCATGTAAATACGGTTTCCACAGTTAATAAGTACTATTTACTGAAGGGAGCCACCAGAACAGCAGAGTTACAATGGATACTTTATGTCACATGAAAAAAAGTTTCTCACTAGATTATTAGGTCTTTGTGATTTTTTTTTTTTTTTTGGATGGTGAGTGGGGAGAATTAGTAGACTGGAAAAAGATTGCAAGGTCAATAGCATAAATTATATGTAAATAGCCAAAACATGCTGTTTGGGTTGCCAAACACTCATAGGAGATTGCATTATCAAGCTAGGAATTTGTAAGCCTTCTAAATACAAAGTGCAACCTTTGCAAACACATAGGTCACGCTTATATATACTTATGCCCAGCCACATGGTAGAATACCCAGTTTGTTTATTTTTCCTTGTTTTCTTGTTGGAGGCTGATAATTGCCAACAATTATTGAGTACTTACTGTGGATCAAGTACTGTTCAGGGGCTCTAAACACACAGTTTCTTTATTCCTCTCCAACCTACCTACTTTTAGTCTCATCTGTAGGTGAGAGATCTGACTTGATTGCAATTTGCCTTGAAAAGAAAAAATCTTCACACTATCATAAATGTCCTTTATTTGTCTTTCTTACCTTTCATTATCTTTTCCATTGAATCATTATTTTGATTCCATTTGGTTCCATTATTTTGATTTCCATTTGAATCATGATTCCATTTTCATTGAATCATTATCAGAACACTTCATAAATTTTGTTTGAGAGGTTCTTTGGATTGCTGTTTTTTTCTTCGTTTTATTGAGATATGATTGACGTACAGCCTTGTACAGGTTTATAAAAGGTTCACAAAGTATATAGCATCATGATTTAACATTTACACATCATGAAATGATTATCACAATAAGTTTGGTGATTATCCATCATCTCATATAATTATAGCATGAAAGAAATAGAAAGCCTTTTTTCTTTTTTCTTGTGATGAGTGGTTTGTTGTTTTTATTCCTCCTCTTGGAAGCTCCTTCACCCCCAAGTCCCCCGCCCAGGTCAGTGACATCACACAGGCCTGACTGCTCTCCTACTGTTTCTTTTCCTACCTCCCACACCCAGCTCAACAGCAGTGCTGGCCTGTTTTGTTTTGTTTTTAATGGATACAGCCATTACTCTGCTAAAGTGGACTGTCACCACAGGATAATGTTGCTCTGGAATTGTCATAGTCTGGCTTTTAAATAAGAGAATAGAAATCTAGGCTTTCTATGCAAAATTGCTAATGTTTAATAATGATTCAAGTTTTGAGGGAAAAACCCCTGAAAACTGAAGAAGTATGCTCTTGGGCATATCTAGGCTGTAAGTTTGAAGTCTCCATTTCTATTCCAGTCAGTGCTCAGTTTATTGGCTATGATTGTAGGTGTTAAAAAGAAACTGCTACTTTTATAAGTAGAAAACTTTTGATACCACAAATTGCAGACTTCAAAAAAATTAAAGAAAATCGCAAGGCATTACAAGAAGCACTGACTCCAATAGTTAAGAAATTAATTTAAGAGCAATATAAGTCTCCAGTGTAAGGTTTTTTTTTAATTTTTCTATTCTTCCTCTCCAATTATAGTGACTTTTCTTTAAGTTCATTTAGGAAGCTTCCTTAGGAACACTGACAGTTTATTTAAAGTTGCAGTGGCAAGGATTGCCAAAGGGGAGGTGGTGAGGGAGAAGAGAGGAAATAGTGAAGGAGATTAACAAATACAAACTTCTGTTTTGTACAACTACAAAACAGATGAATCATGTGCATGAAATGTATAGTGTGGAGAATATCGTCTATACTAATGTAATAACTTTGTATGGTGCCAGATAGTAACTAGACTTATTGCGGTCATCATTTTGAAAAGTATAGAAATCACTATGCTGTATATTTGAAGAAGGCAATGGCACCCCAACTTCAGTACTCTTGCCTGAAAAATCCCATGGATGGAGAAGCCTGGTGGGCTGCAGTCCATGGGGTCGCTAAGAGTCGACACGACTGAACGAATTCACTTTCACTTTTCACTTTCATGCATTGGAGAAGGAAATGGCAACCCACTCCAGTGTTCTTGCCTGGAGAATCCCAGGGACGGGGGAGCCTGGTGGACTGCCGTCTATGGGGTCGCACAGAGTCGGACACGACTGAAGCAACTTAGCAGCAGCAGCAGCAGCATGCTGTATAACAGGAACTAATACGGTGTTGTAGATCAATTATACTTCAAAAACCAACCAACCAACCAACAGGCTCATAGAAAAAGTGATTAGTTTTGTGGCTACCAAAGGCAGAGGGGAGGGGAGGGGGGATTGGATGAAGGCAGTCAAAAGATACAGAATTCCAGTTATAAGTACCAGGTTTGTAGTATACAGTATGGTAAATACAGTTGACACTGCTATGTATTACATATGAAAGTTGAGAGAGTAAATCCCAGGAGTTCTCACCCTTAGGAAAATATTCACTATCAACCAAAAATTAAAGCTTTCTAATTTTTAGCATCCCATCATTTGGACTTAGAGGTGGCACAATGCACTTCACTGAAGTAAGTTATTTTAAGAAAACATAACAGGTGGAAAGCAAACTTCAATTAACAGTTGAAAGAAGGATCATTTAAATAAGCAAAAGCACTTGAGTGGTGTTTAAGAGCTGGCAAAAGCCATCCTGTGATAGAGTCTTGAATGAGAGCCAGTGGGGTCTCTAAGCAGAGGTGCCGCCTGTGTAGGGACTGTGGGTCTTCTTAGATGTCTCTGGCATGCCTGAAGCAGAGGCAGCATAGATGCATAAAGGGAGAGGCAGGAGAGAGGGAAAGGACAGGGAGAAACATTAAGAGAGAGAGAAGAGAAAATTGTAATCATAGTAACTATTTAATAGTGCTTACTATGTGCTGACTTTGTTTTTTAGTTCTTTTATTCTCATTTCATCCTCTCCTCTCTCCCTGAGAAACCCTATGAGGTAAGTGTTAATATCTTCATTTTACAGATAAAGGACCTGAGACTCAGAGAAGATTCAGTACAGGTTAGACAGTAGAAGAGCTGTTTAAATTGAAGCCTGCTGACCTCAAAGCTATTAATCGCTATAATATATGGTCCTCCCAGTGTCTCTTAAGGGGAAGGGAAATCAGGGTGCCTTAGAAGTTCCCTCAAAGGCCTGTTAGCAACTCTTGGACTGGACCATGGGTGTCAAGATGTGGAGAACATCCACCTCGACTTTGGCTGTTCCAGCCTTAAGATCATTTGAAGTCAATAAAGAAAGACGGGTGTATGCCAGGGAGTAGTTTTATAGATTGCCTAGCACTTCATGCCAAGAGAAGCAATTCCATTTCTCATGTGGCCCGTGTGGTTCCAACTCCCTTTCCTTCCTTGCTGTGCAGACAGGCACTGTGGAGTGTAAAAAGCTATTTGATGGCCAAATACTACAGTATGGATGGTAAACCCTTGCTTATGCAGAAGCAGCTGTGGAGTTCTTGGTATTATTCTTTCTTCTCTGTCTGTTAAGGAAGCCAAGTGAAAAATGTACTCTCCAGGATGATAGGCAGTGTAAGGAACTGCATGCAGCCAAAGATATTAACTTGTTGACTAGGTTTTTGGTAGTTGGATAGTAGCTTTCCAGATAAAGCCAATGATATGCAATTATGGATGGAGAGCTTCAGCATGCAGGTTCTATTCTTCTGACTCCCCAACACAAAATCAAATTATGGTTCACCTCCACTTGTGAGTTCATTTCGCATTTGCAAAAACCAGGATGTCCAAGTTTAAGTAGTTAATTACTTTTTAAAGATTTAATTCAGCATCATTTCAAGGCTAAGAACAAGCTCATTGTGACCCAAGTTTAGGCTTTAAAAAGGGTTATGTAACACATGAGAAGCATTTAGAACTTCTACAGTCTTAAATCTCTTGCCTTTTCCCCCCCATTGCTGAGTATTAGATTCTTATATATAGATAATCTATCTCATATATCTAAATGAAAATTTTATTAAAGAACCAAAACAGTCACTATCCCTGGTAGAGATAAAAATCCCCAATTAGTTTGTCTTTTTTTTTTTCCTGGTTGGGTATTTATTTCTGTTTATTGCGCAGATTAAACAAAACTGTTATTAAGTAGTTTTTTAAATGTACTGAACATTTATTCTTGGTCAGATACAATACCAAGGCATAGTCCCTGCCCTCAAGATTCTTATAGCAAAAGGAAGAAACAGGAAAATAAACTGATAGATGCCACGCAGTAAGCTAAGTAGTTATAGGCCTGCCCCTGTTGACTGCTGCTTCTTCTCCATCCCCCTGATGGTGTCTAGTTCACACAAAAATGACACACCCTGCGATTCTTATGGGAAAGGAAATAGAGAGATAACTTGGGGGTCAGGAGGGCACTAACTTGACATTGCAAGACATTCTTCCGGCCTTGAGGCAGGGCCTGAGCCCAGGAGCCTACACTCAGACCGAGGATGACTCTTTGTGGAGGGAGGCTCTTTGCCTTCTCTGGAACAGCGAAGCTGGTAGAGAGAGCCCAGACCAACACACAGGTGGAGCTGATGAGGGTAAGAAGGACAAGGAACACCTCTGGAGAACTTAGGGTTGCAGTGGTTTCTCTGTTCACTGAGTGCAGAGAACAGCGGGCGATGAAAGGAGAAGCATTGTTCTCAGGGTATAATTTTCAATTTTTGAGCCAGAGTAAGTAATTTATAAAGAAGAGTAAAAGAAAGCAAGTTTTTGCTCCTACCCCCCCCCACCCCCCAACAAAGTCTAACTAGTTCAACAAAGCAAAGAGTGATTTTCTACATATTTATGCCATGTAGAGAAGTATTATTTGGAGCACTTGCTAGAACTTCTTCACAGAGGTCTATTTGATACATTTGCAGAAATGTGGTTTTTGGTGTATGGTTCATTGGCCAAAAGGAAGGTTGTACTTGGCTTCCCAAAAGGTGGTTGTGTGTGGAGATGAGTGGAGGAAATTAAGTCATATTTTTGGTTATTTTAAATTTAATTGATAGAATCATGAACTGCAGTCAAAGGCTATGTAGACCAACGCTTTCTGAGAAATTCACCAGATGTTATATGGTTACATGTGAGCACACCTGAAAAGGATTTTGAACACTAAAAGTCTTGGATCCAAAACTATTCTTTAACATTTTAATTTTTTCTTAAAAAGACTCTTAAGACTGAAGAATAATAATGTTTAAGAGGTGAGCTTACCAAGGCCCAATCAGTGAAGCCAGATTGGCATGAAGCTCCAAATCAGCTTCTGCCTTGGTGGGGTCTTAGAATTGTCTTAAATGAAAAGGAAAATTGTCCATAACTGCAAGTGGAAGTAGTCATTAAGACAAGCTCAATCACCACCAAAATAGACCACTTTTCAACTTAAATGTGTTTCATTATTGGACACTATAATAAACCTGCCCTGAGTAACAATAAGATCACTTGCATTTAGCAGGCAGTTCACTTTCTGAGAAACTCCTTACCTTTCCCTCTAGTCTGTTAATGCTACAATACCTGATACACATGGCAGGTACTACAGAAACAACTAAGGAGAACTCATCGCCGGAGACGATCAGATATGGGGAGTGAGGTGTGATTGCCAAAGCTTACGAGCTTGTACTTGCCCAGAATATAGTAATACTTGTACTATCTGAGTCACTAGGAAATTTTTGAGACCCTGTTGGTGAAGGGGAGGCAAAACTTCACCTCTGCCCATCTTAGGTTTTCAGCTGGGACTCTTTTAACAAAAAGACAGATTGACGAGAGAAAAATGGTTTATTAATGCTGCAGCCCACACATAATGGGAGAAACTTAAACCTAAAGTAACTCAAAATGGCAGCTTTGAGTCCCAGCTTATAGAGCATCTTCAACCAAAAACTTAAACTTGTAGAGAAATGGCAGGCCTAGGAAGGTAGCTTTTGGCTTCCAAGGGCAGCAAACTGGGAAAGTAAATATATGAGTGGAAACTAATGAGTTAAAGTTTGTAAATTTCTCTGGTGTCACCTCTGATAAGAGTCTGAAAGGAGAATTTATATCCTGCTTTTAAGCAGAAAAGGGAGAGAGATTTTCTCTGCTTTTGCTACTTCTTAATTACCATCAGTTCAAAATTATCTGTATGTCAAAGAGGGATATTTTGAGGTAATATATTTGGTTTCCTTTTAAGGAGAACTTAACAAGGGACTTTCTTAGCCAAAGTGTGCCTTAGCCCTACTAAAGATGTTCTCTTTCTTCTGGTGCCCTCCCTACTAGTAATTTCTGTTACTGAAGTCTCAACAGTGGAAAATGTCCCTTGCCTTTTTCATGTTGACATTATATTGTTCTTACAGAAAATTTACAAAGATATCCAGAGTCTCTGCTCTTAACTCAGCTTTCCTTAATGTTTACCATTCTGTATATCACTACCTTATTGTGCCTGAATTTACACTTCCTTAATGACTACCAAACCTAGACAGTGTGTTAAAAAGCAGAGACATTGCTTTGCTGACAAGGGTCTGTCTAGTCAAAGCTATGGTTTTTCCAGTAGTCATGTATGGCTGTGAGTGTTGGACCATAAAGAAGGCTGAACACCAAAGAATTGATGCTTTCATATTGTGGTTCTGGAGAAGACTCTTGAGAGTCCCTTGGACTGCAAGGAGGTCAAACCAGTTAATCCTAAAGGAGATCAACCCTGAATATTCATTAAATGGACTGCTGCTGCAGCTTAAGCTCCAATACTTTGGCCATCTGATGTGAAGAGTTGACTCATTGGAGAAGACCCTGATGCTGAGAAAGATTGAAGGCAAAAGGAGAAAGAGGCGTCAGAAGATAAGATGTTTAGATAGCATCACTAGCTCAATGGACATCAATCTGAGCAAACTCCAGGAGATAGTAGAGGACAGAGGAGCCTAGCAGGCTGGTCCATGAGGTCGCAAAGACATGGACATGACTTAGCTACTGAACAACAACAATAAATGATTGCCAATGGATGTTGAACAACTTTTCATGCTTATTTCCACCCATACGTCTTCTTTGAGCATCTACTCAGAAACACATCCATTTAAAAATATTGCGCTTGTGTGTTTTCTTTTTTGGAGGGTGGGTTTGAGAGTTGTTCATTATGGGCATAATTATCTATATATCATCTGCAGATATTTTCTCCCAGTCTTTGGTGTTCTTTATTTCTTTTTGCATATTCAAGTTTTAGTCTGACTTCATATTCGTTCTGCCTGATGAACTTGCTTTATCATTTCTTTTAGAATAGATTTGTGGCAATGAATTCCATCAGCTTTTATTTGTTTGAGGAGAGTCTTTTTCCTTTAGTTTTGAAAGTTATTTTCACAGATTATAGATTTCTAGTTTGATGATTTCCTCCCAGCCCCAGTATCATCGCTTTAAAGATGTCTGTCATTGTCTTCTGATATACTGGTTTCTGATAAGAAATCTGTTGTTACAGTTCTCTTTCTTCCTCTGTGTGTAATGTTTCTTTTTATTCTAATTGCTTTAAAATTTTATATTTGCCTTTTGTTTTCAACAATTTAAATATGACATTTGAAGATGTGGGTGTCTGTGTGCGTATTAGTATTTTTCCTTCTTGGCTGGCTGGCTGGCATCTGTAATTAATATTGGAAAATTCTTGGCCATTTTTTTCTTCAAATATTTTTTCTGCCTTGTTTTCACTTTCTTCTTTTGAGTTTCTAATTATGTGAGTGTTATAAATGTGTGATGTCCTACAGCTCTTAATTATTTTAGTTTATTTTTCACTCTTTTATTTTGGGTGATTTCTATTGTCTTCTCTTCAAGTTAATTGATGGTTTCATTGGTAGAGTTAAGTGTACTGATGCACCTGTCAAAGTCATTCTTTAATTTTGCTTCTGTGCTTTTCATTTTCAGCATTTTCATTTGATTGTTTCTCTTTCCTGATGGAATTACTCATCTGATCTTACATGTTGCCTACTTTTTCCTTTAGAGCTTTTAACATATTAGTCACCATTATTTTAAATTAATTAAAATTACCTATCAGATGGTTTCCACATATGTGTTATACCCAAATCTGGTTCCAATGATTGCTTTGCTTTGTGTCATCTTTCTTTCCTTTTTGTATACTTCATAGTATTTTTTGAAAGCTGAGTGTCTTCTGTTGGGTTCTGTTTTGTTAGGTTGGGTTTGAAGTTTGCTGTTGCTATCGTTACCTTCCATGCCCCACAGGCTGCAAATGTGGATGCCTTGTGTTTAATCTGAGAGTTACAGGGTCAGTTTGGCCCTGCTCGCCAAGTCTTCCCTTTCTACTTTGCCTCAGGAGGGTTTCTTTGTACATTCTTGCCCCTCTGATGTCCATTTCACCACAATCTTCTTGTTACTTGTTATTTGAACTTTTTCCTTGGTGGTGGAGGAAAGTGGAATGGAACATTCTCAGTTGCTGTGACCAAATCCCAGTCTTAGGAGGATCTTAGAAATACGGCCTTCTCAATTTTCCTACCCCTGTCCTGGTTGTAATTTGGGGTCCAGTGTATATCCCTGCCCATAACATAGGACTAACCTTTTGCCTTCTGTTCCCCTCCTCCCACTGCAGGTTTTCATCTGTGTCCTAAGGACAGCATCATTGCTACTGCCCCCTTCCCCAAAGATTAAGGCTTTTGTTCTGTAAGGAGGTTGGAGAAACAGACAAGGTGCCCTGCTTCTCCCATGTGGCTGTTCTTCTCCTCTCCAAGGTTTGCATTAAAACTGATATTTTTAAGGCACTTTCTTTTTGTGAGGGAGCATCCAGTGGGGTTTATAGAGGGGAAAAAAGAACAGAGCATATGAACTATTCCAATTTCTATGGCTCCTAATTGTTTCATGCTGTCTGCCCGGTCCTATCCTGGTTTCAACAGTTCATCAGTTATTTTAGCTGAAGCTTTACTGGTGTGTGGTCGCTTTTAACCTGGGTTAGTGAATGCTTATGTCTCCTCTCTCCCAGTAGGTGCCCGTTTCTCTTGAAATTTTGAACAAGTTATTTGTTCTGCAACTTCAGTTTTATGATATGTTCAAAAAATGTCATGAATTTGAAGCTAGTTTATCTCCTTTTCATTGCAATGCTGTGAGTAATATTGCTTCCAGCTAGTTTCACCAGATAAAATATAAAACACCCAGTTAAATTTGAATTTTAAGATAAACAATGACTAACCTTTTACTATAAATATATCCCATACAAAATTCAAATTTAACTGAATGATTTAGCAAATACTTTTATTTGCTAAAAGCACATTCCATATTTAAAGAACGTTTTAAAATAAAAGACATTTTAAAGATGGGACTGAAATAAAGTGTGATAATGAACACACATTTATCAAGTCATAGTGACATTTGAGGTTTCAATGGCGAGAATATTTTTACTTGGGTTTTTCTGCTACCTTTCCAGTCGTACCCTGTAAGTGGACTAAAATTTGGGTTTAGTGAAGAGTTTACTTTTCTCTCACTTCATTAATGATGTGATTTTTTGTACTCTGGAATCATGGAGTCTCTGAAAAGCTGTTGACTGTTATGTTGTTGTTTAGTCACTAAGTCGTTTCTGACTGCTGTGACCCCATGAACTGTATGTAGCCCAGCAGGCTCCTCTGTCCGTGGGATTTCCCAGGCAAGAATACTGGAGTGAGTTGCCATTTCCTCCTCCAGGGGATCTTCCTGACCCAGGGATTGAACCCACATCTCTTGCAGCAGCAGGCAGATTCTTTACCACTGAGCCACCTTATGAATACTCTCCTGAGAAAATTTTCTGTAACACTCCTGAGAAAAATTTGTATAACACTTTCTACTTATGATTTCAGAGACTCACATCACTGTAAAGATCTTTTACAAAACCTTAGATAAGGCAGAGAGGGAAGAAATATTGAATGTTACCTCAGCCTATCAATGTCACGTCAGACATCCCAGGCTGTGCTATGTATTATGGAATGGACTACAGCACACTGATTACTGTCAGACTGGAACGTATCTATTTCGGTCAAGGAGATACTTATTTCAGAAATAGTTTTATTTAGCCATTATCTGCATGAGCCAGTGCTCCATTTGCATTTTTATTTATTTCTGTGTTTGACACCACTATCCATTACGAGGAGCAGCATTTTTCTTGAACTTCCAAAGTACAGCAGACACACTGTGAAGCTGAACTTGGATGATCCATCAGTGTAAACAGCTCCTTATTATTTTCAGTTGTGTTTCCTGTTCTGGAAATTTTTCAAAGATATATGCTTATTTACACATGTACCACAAAGATTTCCCTCCTCTTTCAATATATTTTAATAAACTAAAATATAAGTGGTTGGATCACTGGGGATGAAAGGATGACATAGAAACAAAACAATGTAACTTCACCCTATAGAATAAGTTTCTTGTTCTAGACCATCTGTTGGGAAAATGTAGTTGGAAGGCTGGCCTCTTTTTATAAATAAAGTTTTATTAGAACACAACTACACTCATTTGTTTGCATATTGTTTCCAGCTATTTTCAATCTACAAGACAGAGTTGAGCAGTTGTGACAGAGACTGTATGACTCACAAGCCATATTTAGTATCTGGCCCTTTAAGAACGAATTTGCTCTTTTAGACAAAGGACAGAGAAAGATAAGAAAAGAACAAATTTATACAAGACCACAAGCTGTTGTGCGATTCATTTAGTTTCCACAGCAAAGTTGTTGCTATGTGAAAATTGCTTATTTATACTTAAATTCTTTAGAAGCCCCCAAGTTGCCCTGAGAGAACCAAAGGAAATTTCAATAGTCTCTTTAGACTAGTTTGGAAAATCTCTCCAATTCTCCCTTCTGCTTTCATTCCTCATTAGTCTTGGGATAAAAAACTGAGTAGAGCTGAGAGCCAATCAACTTACTTTAGGGGATAAAAACTAAGCAGGGTTGAGAGAGAGAATTAAAAGTTTTATCTCAGCATGAGATCAGGAAGGGAGCTATGTAATCCAAGAATAAATACATTTTATTTAGGAGTCTTTTATTGTTCTTGGAAATTTTGCCAATGATTTTAAATGAAAACTAATTTTCTTTCTAAATTAGGAAATGCTAAGGGAGACATTGCATTTTTCTTAAAAAAATAGATCTGTGGCATTGCTTGAAAGGTCAGTTGTAAAATGCTCCTCTTACACACAGAGACACAGAAAACTTTTGCAAAAAATACTGTCTGGATTCTGGGGCACAGACCATAGGGTTAGGATCTGGGATTGGATCTTACTTCTGCAGAGGGTTTTCAGTCATTATACAAACTGTACTGGAACCAGTGACGTTTTGGGAACTATCTGAGGTGGACTAGGTATCTTGGAGTTTACATGCAGTTGTCCGGATATGATTCTAGCAGTAATCAGAGATGTTTTTTTACTCATATTTCTGTAAAAATAACAAAAGAATTAACTGGGAGCAAAACCCACACTATGAATTTAACTTAAATATATTTGCTAGGAGTTCTCACTTGCTGTGCATGACAAGCAGATGGACTGCTAACATTTCAAGTTGGGCCAAAACATTTTGATCCAGGAAGACAGTGTCTGTGAGTTGTAACAGTGTTATGTGCTGTTGTAGCAAAGAGAGTGTTGGGCTGAGTAGGTTTTGTGCCTGTGAGGTAAAAACTCTGTGGAAAAAAAGGCAAGAGATGTATGTAATAAAAAGCCAAAGAAAAGTATATGTTTATTGGGATATTCTAGACATTTGCTTCTTCAATCTATGAGAAACAAAACCATCAATATTTAGTAAGTCCTTGACCTGGTTCCACCGTGCTAAGAGAAGACAAAGTACCTTAGCTTGCATTCCCACTCCCTAACCAAAAACAAAGCCTGAGAAAAGAACATGAGTGCAGGCAGTGGAAAGGAATTTCTCTCTTAGAAGAGGTTAATGCGTGGGAGGGAAAGCCAATGGAGGATGCCTAACTGACTTGGTTACTACTGTGAGCACCTGGTGCTTGATGGCCTGGGGCCTCCGAGAGTCTGCGTAGACTGGCAGAACCATCCTCTGTGCAACAGTGGAGGGAAGATGATTCGACAGGCTCCTGTCCTACACGGGCTTAGAGTTGCCCCTTAAGGATGGACTCCCTTTCCTTCTAGATGAAAATAGCAGAACTGACCATTCCCAAAATAGGCCTCTTTGACATAAGGAAACTTTGAGCTGATTAATTTGAGGAATTGCAGACCCAAGAAAAGCTCTGAAAACAAGAGTAGTAATACCCCTTTTATAAGGGAAATTTACATTAGAATGGGGACCTATACCAGGAAGGGATATATTACCAGAGATCACTTTTTCCCCTGAGAGACTTATCTGCTGGGCCGGGCAACTTCAGTTATCAAACTTTGCCTCTTTTCACCTTTGCATGAATTGCCTTCCCCTCTTGAACCCCTAGATCCTATCCTTTTCCTTAACTCATATAAACCTCACTCATTTGGAGTCTTATATCTTTGTAGGGTATCCATAATCCACATTATTTTTCTTTTTTCCTGTTAATCTGTCTTTTATTGTGGGCGGTGGAGGGTAGGGTGAGACCTCAGCCACAGAACTTAGAAGACTACTGGGAAAATTATTTTTCCTCTCCTACACAGCATTCTAGACTTTATTTTCTTGGGCTCCAAAATCCCTGTGGATGGTGACTGCAGCCGTGGAATTAAAAGACGCTTGCTCCTTGGAAGAAAAGCTATGACAAACCTAGACAACATATTAAAAAACAGAGACATTACTTTGCCAACAAAGGTCCATCTAGTCAAAGCTATGGTTTTTCCATGTATGGTTGTGAGAGTTGGAGCATAAAGAAGGCTAAATGCCAAAGAATTGATGCTTTTGAACTGTGGTGTTGGAAAAGACTCTTGAGAGTCCCTTGGACTGCAAGGAGATTCATCCAGTCCATTCTAAAGGAAATCAACCCTGACTATTCATTGGAACAACTGAAGCTGAAGCTGAAACTCCAACACTTTGGCCACCTAATGTGAAGAGCCGACTCATTGGAAAAGACCCTGATGCTGGGAAATATTGAAGTCAGGAGGAGAAGGGGATGACAGAGGGTGAGATGGTTGGAAGGCATCACTAACTCAATGGACATGACTTTGAGCAAACCCCAGAAAATGGTGAAGGACAGAGAAGCCTAGCATGCTGCAGTTCATAGGGTTGCAGAGTTGGACGAGACTGACTGACTGAACAACACAGGGTTGTACCTGTGTAATGGTGAGCAAGTTCCCACGGGAGTCTTATACCTGTAGTGTCAGAAGGTTTGGGGCCCCCAGTCCAAAACAAACAGGACAGCTAAGGGGAGGTGCTGTCAGTTTATCCCTGTGAGAAGCCAGCTGCCAAAGCCACAAGGAGAATCAAGGTTTGCTGTGAAAATAATAGTCAGGAAGTAGAAATGTATGTTAGAGTTCTACATCAGTTCAGTTTAGTCACTTAGTCGTGTCCGACTCTTTGCGACCCCATGGACTGCAGCAAGCCAGGCCTCCTTGTCCATCACCAACTCCCAGAGTTTACCCAAACTCATGTCCATTGAATTGGTGATGCCATCCAACCATCTCATCCTCTGTTGTCCCCTTCTCCTTCTGCCTTCAATATTTCCTATCATCAGGGACTTTTCAAATGAGTCAGCTTTTCACATCAGGTGGCCAAAGTATTGGAGTTTCAGCTTTGGCATCAGTCCTTCCAATGGACATTCAGGACTGATTTCCTTTAAGATGGACTGGTTGGATCTCCTTGCAGTCCAAGGATCTCCTGCAGTCCAGGAGTCTTCTCCAACACCACAGTTCAAAAGCATCAATTCTTCAGTGCTCAGTGCTTTATAGTCCAACTCTCACATCCATACATGACTACTGGAAAAACCATAGCCTTGACTAGATGGACCTTTGTTGGCAAAGTAATGTCTCTGCTTTGTAATATGCTGTCTAGATTGGTCATAACTATTCTTCCAAGGAGTAAGCGTTTTTTTATTTCATGGCTGCAGTCACCATCTGCAGTGATTTTGGAGCCCAGAAAAATAAAGTGTGACACTATTTCCACTGTTTCTCCGTCTATTTGACATGAAGTGATGGGACCAGATGCCATGATTTTTGTTTTCTGAATGTTGAGCTTTAAGCCAACTTTTTCACTCTCCTCTTTCATTTTCATCAAGAGGCTCTTTAGTTCTTCTTCACTTTCTGCCATAAGGGTGGTGTCATCTGCATATCCGAGGTTATTGATATTTCTCCCAGCAATCTTGATTTCAGCTGTGCTTCACCCAGTCCAGCATTTCTCATGATGTACTCTGCAGAGAAGTTAAATAAGCAGGGTGACAATATACAGCCTTGACGAACTCCTTTTCCTATTTGGAACCAGTCTGTTGTTCCATGTCCAGTTCTAACTGTTGCCTCCTGACCTGCATACAGGTTTCTCAAGAGGCAGGTCAAGCAGTCTGGTATTCCCATCTCTTTCAGAATTTTCCATAGTTTCTTGTGATCCACACAGTTAAAGGCTTTGGCATAGTCAAGAAAGCAGAAATAGATGTTTTTTTCTGGAACTCTCTTGCTTTTTCGATGATCCAGTGGATGTTTGCAATTTGATCTCTGGTTCCTCTGCCTTTTCTTAAACCAGATTGAACATCTGGAAGTTCACAGTTCATGTATTGTTGAAGCCTGGCTTGGAGAATTTTGAGCATTACTTTGCTAGCATGTGAAATGAGTGCAATTGTGTGGTAGTTTGAGCATTCTCTGGCATTGCCTTTCTTTGGGATTGGATTGAAAATTTACCTTTTCCAGTCCTGTGGCCACTGCTGAGTTTTCCAAATTTGCTGGCATATTGAGTGCAGCACTTTCATAGCATCAGCTTTTAGGATTTGAAATAGCTCAACTGCAATTCCATCACCTCCACTAGCTTTGTTCATAGTGATGCTTCCTAAGGCCCACTTGACTTCACATTCCAGGATGTCTGGCTCTAGGTGAGTGATCACACAATTGTGATTATCAGATTATCTTATATGCAGAGTTCTATATGGCTATCTACAAATGACTCCCAAATTTAGTGCTTGAAACCACAGCATTTGTTATCTCCATTTTCGTAACTCAGAAAAAGGTGTAATTTAGCTCAGTGCTCAGCACTGAAAAACTCTGAAGATACTAATGTACAAACAGTGGAGGTTATGATCATGTGGATTTTCACCTTTTCCTCAGCTCTTCTGAAAATTTTGAAATTTTTGTAAATTCTGAATTACTCATGTAATCAAGACAAATATATAGTTAAAATATATCACAGTTGTTTAAACATTGTTTAACAGATAAATATCAGCCTCCTCAGCCAGGCACACAACACATTACCTGTTCTGGCTTCTACCTACGCTGATCTTATCTCTCATCATTCCTCTGCAAAGACCCTGTTCTGGAGAGCAAAACTATTTCCTAAAGATGCCATTCCCTCCTGTCTGGAATGTCTTTTCTCCCCTGTTTACTAAACAAACTTCTATTTATCTTTTAAAGCCCTTCCTCAAATGTGTTATCTCAATGAAGCCACTTGTGCCTTCCCAGGCTTCATCCTCAGACCTCCATGGATATGTATATATTATAGCCCTTTCCCATGGTATTTTAAATCTTTTATCTCTCTCCTTCTGAATGATAAACACAGGAATTCTGTATTTATTCTGAATGTTTCCTCAACAATTATAAAGCAGACACTCATATGTTTGTATGTTTGCTTATAAGTTTGTATGTCTTCCTGGACGACTATGTTAGGAAACATTTAGCTCGAGTAATACAAAGAAGGCCAAGTGACAAAATTATAAATTCAATGGACTAAATATTTTTCTGTCTTTTCAAATTGTCTTTGTCGTTGGATTACTTATCCAAAAATCCCAAATTCCTGTAAATTAGTTTACATGGTAAGAGAGCAAAGGAGGAAATAATGGTAAAATATAAAACCAAGTAAGTCTACTATATGATCCAAGGGTGACTTTACATTCTCGATATACCCTGAAAGTTTCTTTTCCTTTAACAACTTTATATATATATATATATACACACACACACACACACACACACATATATACACACACATGCATATATGTGTGTGTGTGTAAATATATGTAGTTTAAATTATAGTTAATTTTCCCCTAAGAAACTGAATGCATCAAAGAGGGAGCTGGATTCTGTTTCACTAAACCAAGCTGACATCTCTGGTCAATCCCAGAATCTTAAAGGATACAGAGAGATAGAAAACAGCCCAACTTGCAGCTCAGACCATGAGCGGGTTTGCCAAGCTATACTTTAACAGCAAGCTCTACTGGGTTTATGAACTGCCCAAATTTGGCATACACTGGACTCAGTTTTCTTCTTCTTTTTTTTTTTCGTTTTATTCTTAATCTGTTCACACGTCAATGTCATGTTTTAGAGTAATCCAAAATATCGTGCTTAGAAAGAGCAATACAGTCTATGTAGCGATTCACTGGGAAATAGCGTCTCCATGTTTTAATTACCTTTTCTTCTCAAGGCATGACACATATTTCAGGGCTAACAAATAGAACCCTCAAAATAGTGCCCACAATTAATGTTAAGTACATATTCTCCTACTCCGAATTCACTTTTCCTTAATCTAAAAATCAGAATGATTAACTTTTAGAACATCTCAGAATATTAGGACAAAAGCCAGTCAACTTTGTTTTATATGCTGAGCTCTAACAGGGTAGTGCCAGTGCTAGACAGTGTTTGACAAGGCCCTAATGTGGAGAAGTATCAATCAAGACAAGCAAGAATTAGAGGGAAATGGAGCAATTCTTCATTAATATCTAAGTGCCAATAAAAATGAAAAGTCAAAATGAAAATGAATCAAAAGGAAACTGTCTGCCTATAAAAAAATCACTGGGAGAAAATGGACTATCTACTAAATCATACTTTCTTTATACTCAGCTCTCCATTAGGAATGAAAAATAGTCCAATTGTACTAAAACTGATGTTGGAAAATCTTAGTACCCATGCTAGTTTTTTGCCCACTAATCCCCTGCATGAGACAGATCCATTCCCTGCTGTTCCCTGCCCTACTTTGAGCTGCAAGACACTGACCTCTAATCTAAGCACTGTATTACCAGGGCTTCTTGATGAATGTGCTGTGCTAAGTCACTTTAATTGTGTCTGACTCTTTGCAACCTCATGGACTGTAGCCAGGCAGGCTCTTTTTTTCCATGGGATTCTCCAGGCAAAAATACTGGAGTGGGTTGCCATGCCCTCCTCCAGGGCATCTTCCTGACCCAGGGATCAAAACCGCATCTCTTACTTTTCCTGCATTGGCAGACAGGTTCTTTACTAGTAGTGCCATTTGGGAAGCCTTGGTCAATGACAGGCATTGGCAGGAGGTATGAAGGCAGTGTGACAAAGGATAGGGCATTTCTTTTCTGCATCTGCCAGCTTTGGGTTGTTTTCTGGCTTTGGGTGCACCTCTCCACCACTAGAGATCCTATTATATGGGCCCTGCTCCCTGGCACTTTCTCTCCCTGGGATTCTCGGTGCTACTGTGTCTCCTGTCCCTTCAGGTCTAGGCATGATAATGCCTTCCTGTGTTGCTAGTTCCCGAGAGATTGCAATGTAGTTCTTGGTCTCTCTTCACCCACCCTATACCTCTCTAAATGTCTCTAATGAAAATCTCCTTCATCATGTGAGTTGGATTCTTTTTCTCCAGTGATATGGTTCTCCTCTGAGTCCTCAGAGGTAAACTTACTCCCGTAGCATCAAGGTACCTGATTTCACATCCTAACCCTCCTTGCTCACACTCCTGCCTGTTGGATTCAGTTGTGTAAGGAAATGTGCTGCTGCTGCTGCTGCTGAGTCACTTCAGTCGTGTCCGACTCTGTGCGACCCCATAGACGGCAGCCCACCAGGCTCCTCCGTCCATGGGATTTTCAGGCAAGAGTACTGGAGTGGGGTGCCATTGCCTTCTCCGGGAAATGTGCTTATTGACTGTAAATAACCCACTACAGGTCTGATACATTCTACTCATTAAGCTTCACCCTGACTCACCATTACTGACATCTTCAAAATGCCTTTGGTCAATTACATCTAGTCATAGTGCTGCCCAGGGCACCAAACCACAGGCAAGTCTTGCTCTGGAGCTGATTTTAGGCACAAGATGGTTGGGCAATGGTTGTCTAAAGGAGTAGGAAGGACATTGTCACAGGAGGCATCACAGAAGGGGTGGTGATAGACTGCCCAAGTTGAGAAAAGTGTGTGATAAAATTTTTTTTAACCCACACTAAAAGTTTAAGTGACACTTCAGAGACTGTAGAATCTTATTTCTGGGGGCGGGGGATAGAATTAATGCAGTCTAATGACTTCACTTTATAGGTAAGAAAACTGAGGGTTAGAGAGATTAAGTGCCTTAGTACATGAACAGGGCTAGCACTCCAGCAGTCTCCACATAGCATCTTTTGTTCAATAAGATCTTATTGTGATCTTACATGCTCCTGGTCTGTGGAGTGGATAAAGTACCGTGTCAAAGAGTGCTGCAAAACAATTTAAAATGATCAAGGAGAAAAGCAATTAAGAATTGATTTTTATTTCAGTTTTTGGATGTGAGAATTGTCATGCCACAGGAGATGAAAAAATATAGTCTTAGTGTATTTTAAGATGGTTTATATTGAGGAAAGAAATAAGAAAGGAAGCGGGGAGGAGCTAGTTTACTTAAGGCTAAAATTCCTGAGAAATCTAATGTCTACTTCTTGTGTATATTATCTTATCTTCCATGTAGACACCGTCACTCATCCATGATAAAACAAGCTGAGTTTTCTCCATAAGACGAGGAAAGTCCTGGCTCATTCAATATGACCTCAAAATACAAACTAATTTTTCAGTCATCCTTTAGTCTAAAGCCATAATTTTTTTACATTAATTTATTTTTAGTTAAAGGATAATTGCTTTACAATATTGTGTTGGTTTCTGCCATATATCAGACTGGAGTGGATAGCCATTCCTTTCTCCACTGTTGGAGAGGGTGTGGAGAAAAAGCAACCCTCTTGCACTGTTGGTGGGAATGCAAACTGATACACTATGGGAACAGTATGGAGATTCCTTAAAAAAAACTAGGAATAAAACTACCATATGGCCCAACAATCCCACTACTGGGTATTTACCTTGAAAAAACCGTAATTGAAAAAGACACACACATACCTCAATGTTCATCGCAGCACTATTTACAATAGCTAGGACATGGAAGCAACCTAGATGTTCATCAACAGATGAGGGATAAAGAAGCCATGGTACATATACAGGATCAGGTCCCTGGTCCTGACCCAGGGACCAAAACTGGTTCTCCTCTATTGCAGGTGGATTCTTTACCAATTGAGCCTATATATATATATATATACATATATATATACACATACATACATATACACACACATACATGCATTAGTATATAGTATTTTTTTCTCTTTCTGACTTAACTTCACTCTGTATATATAATAGGTTCTAGGTTCAACTACTTCATTAGAACTGACTCAAATGCATCCCTTTTTATGCCTGAGTAATATTCCGTTGTGTATATGTACCGCAGCTTCTTTATCCCTCATCTGTTGATGAACATCTAGGTTGCTTCCATGTCCTAGCTATTGTAAATAGTGCTGCGATGAACATTGAGGTATGTGTGTGTCTTTTTCAGTTATGGTTTTTCAAGGTAAATACCCAGTAGTGGGATTGTTGGGCCATATGGCAGTTTTATTCCTAGTTTTCTTAAGGAATCTCCATACTGCTCTCCATAGTTGTATCAATTTGCATTCCCACCAACAGTGCAAGAGGGTTGCTTTTTCTCCACACCCTCTCCAACGTTTATTGTTTGTAGTTTTGATTTGCATTTCTCTGATAATGAGTGATGTCGAGCACCTTTTCATGTGTGCATTAGCCATCTGCATGTCTTCTTTGGAGAAATGTCTGTTTAGGTCTTCTGCCCACTTTTGGTTGGGTTGTTTTTTCTCAGGTATTGAGCTGCATGAGTTGCTTGTTTATTTTGGAAATTAATCCTTTGTCAGCTGTTTCATTTGCTATTATTTTCTCCCATTCTGAAGGTTGTCTTTTCACCTTGTTTATAGTTTCCTTGCTGTGTAAAAGCTTTTAAGTTTAATTAAGTCCCATTTGTTTATTTTTGTTTTTATTTCTATTAGTCTAGGAAGTGGGTCATAGAGAATCTTGCTGTGATTTATGTCAAAGAGTGTTTTTCCTATGTTTTACCCTAGGAATTTTATAGTTTCTTATATTACATTTGGGCCTTTAATCCATTTAGAGTTTATTTTTGTGTATAGTGTTAGGAAGTGTTCTAATTTCATTCTTTTACATGTAGCTGTCCAGTTTTCCCAGGACCACTTATTGAAGAGGTAAAGCCATAAATTTTTATTTTCATTTATCTGAGTTTTCATGTTCATTTGCGGAAATTTTAAACTTATTTTCCATTATAATACATGACTCCTCAAAGTCTAAGCAATATCGTATAGTGATTAGTTCATGGGTTTGGAATCAGACAGCCTGCATTTAGGTGCCCCTCTGACATTCTACTAACCATGTGACTTCAGGAAAATACAGAGTCTCTCTGGCCTCTCTTGCCTGCTTTGGCAGTCAGATGGGATGATAATAATTGTACTTAGCTTTTGGGGATGTTGAAATTAGAATTTTTAAAGTAAAGTCCTTAATAGAGTGCTTGGGGTATAGTACATGTATGATGTAGAATAGTTATTATTAGTGAGAATAATTATTTATAACTATAAGCTTCTCTCTTCTCACAATTTCCAAGTTAATAAGAAAAAAGCAAAACCTTTGTTGCATAAAATGTATTTCATTACAGAGATGGTATCTAGCTCAGAGGATTAACTGCTAATAATTTAGCCTAAATTTCATACTTTTACACAAGCAATAGTAGTAATTAAAAAGCAAATTTGCCTGGCTAGATTTAACATTTTTTAAAAAATCATATGAAAAAACAAAGGGTCCATTGAAAATGTTATCCGTAGGAAATTACTTTTGACTTGCATGTGGCTATGGGAAAATTTTTTTTTTTTTTTTGGCCTGAAACTAATTCTGTGGCTTATTTTATCTTGTATTAAAAGCTTTAAAGGCTAATAAGAAAATTGTCCAGCAAGGTAAATAGTGGCCTGGAAGGTTGGAGTGCAGAATTTCATAAATCAGATTATTTTCTTTCTCTCTTCCCATTATATCCAGATAACTGAATAAAAGTTTTGACTTTTTTTGTAAATGTTCAACATAATGATTTAGTTTTTGCACTTTAAACAAACTGCATAATCCCAACAGAAGACATATCTAACACAATGAAAGACATTGCAAAGATAATTTCTCAGAAATTACCAGTTGCCATGGAAGTTCAAAGAATCACTTTTGAGATCCCTTTTTAAAAATATAAGTGATACTTTCATTTGTTAGAATGATCGATGAAGACTATTTCATAAGCACTATGAATACTATACATTTTAATTTCTTTTGGTTGATGTTGCTTTCATCATGAACAATTTTAATTTGAGCTCCTAGAAGTTACATATGCAACTTCTCACCAGATGGCCGCTTCTAGTTGGTCAAATCAACAAGTCAGTTCATCATTCTAGAGATTTCTTAGGAATCTCCCATTAAGTTTTTTTTCAGTCCAAACTTATCCTTATTTCTATTTCAAGATTTGTACATGTCAGCATGTAGCATCTTTATTTTATATTCACACATTAGAAATACTCTTCTCCAATGAGGATAAGTGTGGATTGCTTTCAAATAGGAGTTAAACTTTCTCTTCAAATTCAGCCAATGGGTTTTAAATTTTTTCCATTACCAATAGTATCAAAAAGGATTATGTTCTAATACCAATAACAGAATATTCAAACAAAAGTGGCTTCATCACACAGAAGTTTATTTTTCCTAAATGTTCTGGTAGGTATTTGTTGGCTTGGTTTGACACCTCTAGGATATCTTGGCACGGATGTCAAAGATGCTCTTTGTTTTCTCCTCTGAGTTCAATATGGATGCTGGAGACATGGCGATCATTTTTACTTCCTGGCAAAAATGCTTTATCAGAAAGGCCCCTCAATAATTTCTAGTTATATCTCATTTGCCACCTTCATCTGTGAGGAGGCAGGGAAATAAACTCGTAAGAAAAAAAGATTAGATTGCCAGCTTGTGTTCCTGCCACCCCATTTAGTCTCAGGTAATGTTAATTTTTCTGTTTACACTCTTCTAGAAAATTGGAATTCTACAAGAGTCCTTACTTAAAATTACTACCGTATTTTACAATTATTCTTACATCTTTTCTTTCTAAAATCTACTGCTCATTTTTATAAGCTTATTTTCTCCTCAACATCTTCAAAAACAAAACAAAATCAAACGGGGTAGAATTCCAGTAGGTAAAGAGAAGGACCAAACATGTTGCTGAGCCACAAATGAAAAATAAACTGTCAAGGGAACCACGTGCATTCCCTGTATTGAAGAGCGTGTGCGCAGGAGGACACGAGTGACTGACATGGATAAACAACAGATTGTTCTACTAGAGATCTCAACAGCTTCCTCAGGATTGGAGGGGACAGTTGCAACTGTTTACATCTCTTGGCTTTCCTGCTGTTTCTGATTTGACCTTGCATTATATGTATATGGGTTAGTTTGGCTTCTGTGTGTCTGGTAAAACAGCCTATCATTCCTGAGCTCCAAAGAGTAATTGGATCTATCTTGTCATCGATGTTAAATTCAAGTGTGTGTGTGTGTGTGTGTGTGTGTGTGTGTGGTCTCATTAGCCAAAACTAATCCCAAAGCAACAACAAAGATATTTAAACAATTTCAAAGTGTCAGAGAATACCACATACTTGAAATTTCACTATTAAAATGTGACTTTGGGAAGTCTAGGTAAAATGGAAAATAGGTCATTAGAATCGGGAACTGCTGGGTTGTAATTAGATGTGGTATTGGCCATATTGGCTTTATAGACACTATGAGAGCTATGTGTAAGGCTGAGGCTATCACAGGGAAATCTCTTCCCTCACACAATAATTTTTTAGCTTTTAAAATCTGTAGTAGTTGGAGCTCTTGTTTCACTGGCAATGGCCTGATACATGTAACGATAAACCATACCACAATGTGGCTTACAATTCTAGACTTTATGGGGGATTTTAGAAATTTGAAACAGTTTCACTAGCTCCACCTTTCACTGGTTGGCCTTTGGATGTCTATTACTTCCATAAAATAAGAAAGTGGTGCTTTTTCCTGCCTAGAATTCTGTTGTTGAGCTGTCAGTCACCTATTCAAGGGATAATGCAGCTCCATAAACAGCATTGTGCTTAGAGAAGAAGACGTCACTCTTGCTGACAAGAAGTATTGAATGAGTAAATGGCATGGGTTGTCTTTCCAGCAGACACATGACTATAGATCTGAGTGGTCTAATCTCTTTAGGTGAAAATTTTTTGAGAATGAAGTTATTCTTTTGAGTTAGAAAGGTTAGTTGTCATTAAAAGTTAATGTGTTTTAAAATGACCTGAGCACATGAAAAGATGCTCAGCATCACTGTTGTGCACTCAGTAAGTCATGTCCAACTCTTTGAGACCTTATGGACTATACTGTGCCAGGCTCCTCTGTCCTCCACTATCTCCTGGAGTTTGCTTAAATTCACGTCCATTGAGTATATGATACTATCTAACTATCTCATCCTCTGCTGCCCCCTTTTCCTTTTGCCTTCAATCTTTCCCAGCATCAGGATATTTTCTAATGAGCAGGCTCTTTGCATCAGGTGGCCAAAGTATTGAAGCTTCAGCTTTAGTATCAGTCCTTTCAATGAATATTTAGGGTTGGTTTCCTCTACGATTGACCGTTTTGCTCTCCTTCCTGTCCAAGGGACTCTTAAGAGTCTTCTCATTAGCCATTAGGAAAATGCAAATTAAATCCACAATGAGAGACTTCTGGTTTTTGATGTGGCATAAAAGGAGCTTAGAAGTCTTTTCCTCCTAACAAAAGGTAAAAAGTTGAACAAACTGAAAAATCAGCAAGTCCTGTTAGATCTGCCAGAGAAGTGAGATCACAGGGAAAACTGCAGCCCCCAATACTGGAGAGACAGACAGGCAGATACAGAGAGGAACTTATTGACACAGGTATCCATGAGCAGAAATCTGCCTGGGAATCAGTTCCCATGTAGGAAAACCTGAACTGTAATTCACAAATTGCTGGAGCTCTGTGTGGACAAGAGTGAGAGTTACGAACTCCCGGGTGACACAGTTAGAGGAGGGCTCCGGCACTTCTGTGCGTTTTACTTCCAGGAACTCTACCACCATGTTTTTCCAGAGAATACCAGAGAAAGATCTCTTCATGTTCCTGGCAGGAAAAGGGGAAAAGTCACCATTTTGTAATAGCCAGCGTATTCTGTTCTTAACAAGTCCTATCCTCAGGAGAAACTGTGCTACCAGAGTATACAAACTGCTGGGGTTTTATCGGAATGTATAAAACTCCCAGAGGATAATATAGGAGAAAAGCTAGATGATATGGCATATGGCAATGGCATTTTGGGCTTCCCTGCTGGCTCAGTGGGTAAGGAATTTACTTGCAACACAGGAGACGTGAGTTCAATCCCTGGGTCGGGAAGATTCCTTGAAGGAGGGCATGGCAACCCACTCCAGTATTCTTGCCTGGAGAAGCCCATGCACAGAGGAGCCTAGAGGCTACAGTCCATGGAATCACAGAGTTGGACACAATTGTAGCAACTGAGCACACACACACCCAATGACATGTTACCAAAAACATGATCCATGAAAGAAAGAATTGATAAGCTAGATTTAACAAATTAAAGTCTGCTCTGTTAAAGACAGTGTCAGGAAATGAGAAAATAAGCCGCAGACTGGGGAAAAATATTTTCAAGAGACATACCTGATGAAGGATTTTTATCCTTAGTGTACCTAAAACTCTTTAAATTCAACAATAAGAAAATAGACAAACAGGTTTAAATAAAGGGGCAAAACCCCTTAACAGACACCTCACCAGAGGAGCTATGTAGATGGCAATTAAGCATATGAAAAGATGCTCCATGTCATATATCATAAGGAAATTCAAATTAAAATAATAATGAGATACCACTACATACCTATTAGAATGGCCCAAATCCAAACCAATGACAAACAAATGCTGGTGAAGATGTGAAACAACAGGAACCCTCATCATTGCTGATGGAAATGCAAAATGGTATATAGCCGCTTTGGAAGACAATGGGCCGTTTCTTACCATAACATCTAGCAATCTCACTCACTGGTATTTTCCAAAATGCATTAAAAACTTATGTCCACACAAAAACCTCACATAAATATTCATAGCAACTTTATTCATAATTGCCAAAACTTGGAAGCAAGCAAGAAATCCTTCAGTAGGTGAGTGGATAAATAAACTGGGTACATCTAGATAACAGAATATTCCTCAGCACTAAAAAAGACTATCAAGCCATATAAAGACATGGAGGAAATTAAATTGTATATTTCTAAGTGAAAGAAGCCAAACGGAAAAGGCTACATACACCATAATTCCAATTGTATGCCACTCTAGAAGAGGCAAAACTGTGGAGGCAGTAAGAAGATTATTGGTTGCCAAGGGTTAGAGAAAAAAAGGAGTGAAAAGGTGGGGCACAGAGGATTTTTATGGCAGTGAAATTATTTTGTACGATTCTATAGTAGTGGATACATGTCATTATACATTTGTCAATACCATAGAATGTACAACAGTAAGAGTTGTTCAGGTGTTCAGGTAATAATGCTGTTTTCCGTGTAGGATCTTCAGTAACAACAAATACACCAATGTGATGTGGGATGCTACTAACGGAGGAAGCTGTGTATATGTAGGGAGAGTGGGCGTGCGGGAATGCCAGATGTTGCACTTAATTTTGCTGTAAACCTAAAACTGCTTATTAAAAAGTCTTTACTAATTTAAAAAGAAACCAGTAAGCTCTCTCTATGCATCTATAAGAGTGGCTAAAATAAATACTGATAATTCTACAAGCTGGCAAGAATGTGGAGAAACTGAATCATTTGTACATTGCTGATGAGAAAGTAAAATGATACAGCCATTCAGAATAACAATGTGGCAATTGCTAAATAAACGTGCAACTACCATCCAGTCCAATAGTTGTCCTTTGCCCTGTCGGATATTTATACCAGAGAAATAAAGACTTACATTCACACAAAAACCTGTACACAAGTGTTTACAACAGCTTATTCATAACAGCCCCGAACTGAAACAACTCGGATGTCCTTCAGTGGCTGAATAGATAGGTAACTGTGGCAGATATATACCGTGGAATACTGGTCAGTAAGAGAACTCAGATCAAACTGTTGATACAAGAAGTAACCTGGGTGGATATTCAGAGAATTATACTGTGAAAAAGCCCACCTTCAAAATTTTTACACTTTGTATAGTTCTGCTTATATAGCAGGAATGAAAGCACAGAACATAGACATGGAAAACAAATCAGTGGTTGCCAGAGTTTACGGAGGGAGTGGGGCTTGAGGGAAGAGGATGTGGCTGTGAAAGTACCATAGGAGGAATTGACGGAAATGTTCAGAATATTGTGTTATCAGTGCCAATATCCAGTTCTGATACTGTACTGTAGTTTTGCAAGGTGGTGGTCTTATGGTGATGGGGTAGGAGGGACTAGGAATAGTGTACAGAGGATCTCTCTACCATTAGAACTGCAGGTGAATCTATAATTATGTTGAAATACGCTTTCAGATTGTGGTGCTGGAGAAGACTCTTGAGAGTCACTTGGACAGCAAGAGATCAAACCAGTCAATCCTAAAGAATATCAACCCTGAATATTCATTGGAAGGACTGATGCTGAAGCTGAAGCTCTAATACTTGGCCACCTGATGTGAAGAGTTGACTCATTGGAAAAGACCCTGATGCTGGGAAGGATTGAAGGCAGGAGAAGAAGGGGTTGACAGGATGAGATGGTTGGATGCCATCACTGACTCAATGGACATGAGTTTGAGCAAGCCCCAGGAGATGGTGAAGGACAGGGAAGCCTGGAGTGCTGCAGTCCTTCAGGCAACAAAGACTCAGACATGACAGTGACTGAACAATAGCAAAATAAATAATTAAAATTTTACAAATTTTTCTTTATAAAAACCCCACAACTGTCCTCATAAGGTATTGGACTTTTTAAAATTTGTCTAGCCAAAATTCTTTCCTATGTGAATTTTTAAAGAGACTGGCCATCAAAAGAAAGAGAAAGCAAGATGAAGGGGATGAAAAAAGATGGAACGCATGTGTAGCATTTTTATATGGTTGTTATACAATAAAGGACAAATTGCTGAATCAGTTCTAGAAGAGAGGTTCCCATTACTAAATGGGAAAATGGATACGCATGTATTAATTCGTTAAAACACAGGTAGAAGTATATAAATGTGGTCAAATATACATTAATAGTCATGAATTCATTTGAAAAATCTTCAGTTCAGTTAAGTTCAGTAGCTCAGTCGTGTCCGACCCTGCAACCCTGTGGACCGTAGCATGCCAGGCCTCCCTGTCCATCACCAACTCCCAGAGTTTACCCAAACTCATGTCCATTGAGTCGGTGATGACATGCAGCCATCTCATCCACTGTCCTCCCCTCAGGGTCTTTGCAAATGAGTCAGTGTTTCGTATCAGGTGGCCAAAGTATTGGAGTTTCTTGCATATTCCCAAAAAAAGTGCACTAAACATTCTATGCCAGGTATTTGGTATTGAACAGTGAGCAGAAAATCTCTCAGGACATCTGCCCTCATGGAACTTAATCCTTGGGGTAGGATTTCCCTGGTGGCTCAGATGGTAAAGAATCTGCCCTCAATGCAGGAGACCCAGGTTCGATCCCTGCTGCAGAAAGATCCTCCAGAGAAGGGAATGACAGCCCACTCTAATATTCTTGCCTGGGAAATTCCATAGACAGGGGAGCTTGGCAGGCTACAGTCCATGGGGTCACAAAGAGTTGGACAAGACTGAGCAACTTTTACTTTCTTTCACTTTCGGTTTCCTTCAACATATGCAGTATTTATGTGGGTCCAAAGGCCATATTTTGAATAGTTTGTGACCTTAAAGTGATTATAATTTAGAATGAAGGGACAAGATTCATAAACACATAAATCAAAGAAAAGTAGACTGTGTCCCCATTAATAGATGATTTCAAATCTGAGACATCACCTTGACTGGGTATGGGGGATGCTAAACTCTGCTAAGGCTGCCCAGACACATCACACACAGGTCAGTAGCAGCAGGGGGAACCAGTCTCCTATGGTTGACCCTTGCCCCCAGTTCCTCTGTGTAGCCAATACCTCATTGATTCTTCTTAACCAGTTTTATCATTTGAGCATCCTTGCTGTGACTGTTCCCCTCTTGGCTAACACTGATGTTTCATTTTCTTGTGGTCTGTGATCTTTTTGAGCCTGAATTGCCCGAGTCTATGCCCAGTTTCCTCATAACATTCTTCACTCCATTTCCAAAGGAATTGGGAAAAGTGTCTGACTTTTTAAATGTGTTGGTGACGCCACTGAACACATTGAAGCCCTCTTGGTAAGTAGACCTAAGGACATCCTGGGAATTCTTTTTCCAGCCCTGAGTCTCTAGTGGCTGATAAAGACATTCCCCAAAGTGGTTATGACAGCATGGAGAAGCATAAGCTGTGGGAAGCAGTGTGTTTCCATAGTGGCCTAGGAAAGGGGAGTCTTTCATTCAAGAGCACATAAAATTATCCATGTAGGAATGAGTATAGGACATCCTGCTGACAGTGTCATTAAATAAGCTTGGTATAGACTTGCAGAAATACAGCATTACTTCTTGGCATCACTACCTCTGTACATTGGAGAAAGAAAGACATTTCATTATATAGTTTCTATGTATCCTTTTTATTTCGGGGATTAACAGACACTTGCCTCCACCTCTGTTAAGCACTTAATGAACTAAGGCCTTCCCACTACCAGACAAAGACATGATTTTGAATGGCTCTTGAGACCCTAAGCATTTCTACATACCTCCACAACTCAAAATTCCGTGAGGACCATAATTTTTTGGACATTGTTCAGTGAGTGGGTGGAAATTGTTTGCAATGAGTCTCACTCAGCAACTCAGGGCAAACTGCTCTGTGTTCTGTTTTGTCCTAGTCTGTGGAATAAGCCTTAATAAAACTCACATGCCCAAGACCTGCGGTTGCCTGTGAAACTATTTCATCCAACAATGAAATATTTGGGTTGGCTGACGTGGGCTACCAGCTGGCTAAACATTGGTGAGGCTGGGTGTGTGGAAATGGCGTCATTAGTAGAGGTTGGCATACAGTTTGTGGAGATACAACCACTATAATAGGACTGTGTCCAGCAGAGAATGGGAAATATTGTAAGAGAGGTGAAACCTCAAGCTTGCAATATTTATAAAGTGCTTTGCAATCGCAATTGGATTTTCTAAAGAGTCATTTTTCTCCCTTTCAAAAGTTTACTTGTGTATCCAACATCATGATACCCTGATATAAAAGTAAAATAGTCCTCTAAGGAAACAATGGTGATTTGTTAGGGGCCCCAGACCAAATTTCCCGAGAGACCATTTTACTGTTATTGTTTAAGTCATATTGACCTGGGGCTCAGAAAATGCAATCTCAGCAGCAGTCTTTATTCTGTCTACATGTTAGCTGTCTCCCATGACAAGCCTTTAGGGTAACGAAAAAAATGTACATTGAAAACTCTCATTGTTTGTTTTTCCTGAAGTTCCCTATAAAATGTCAGTATCTTTGAAGGGGTTCTCCTTGAATTGAACTCCTGAGGTTGGAGATTTACCAAGTTGATTTAGGAGTTTGAAATCCTGGAGTATTTCCATAAAATGAGATTTACAGTTCATAAATATAATGACAAAAGTGTGAAGATACATATTTTTGTTCTTGAAAAACTATTGGAACAAAGGTACTTTTCATAAAAACCTGCTGGGCTGCCATTTGCTTCAGACAGAAGTCTGTTCTGGCTTTGTGAAATGGCTTTTTATTGCCATTTGTTTAAGATGCTCTCTCTCCCTGCTTCATGGGGATCCACTTCCTCCTGAAGGTATGCAGATGGAGAAAGGAATTGGGCTCTGAGGCATTTAACCAGTGATGAGCACAAAGAAATGAAAGGAAAACACGTTGCAAGGTAGAGGACAGTTCTTCTGCTTGTCTCATCTCTCCCTGGGCTCAGCCTCCAGACCATTACAGTCTGATTTTCACATTTATTCTCAGGTAGCTATGTTCTTTCTTACATATGGCAGCAAATGAAGGTGAAAGTGTTAGTTGCTCAGCTGTGTCTGACTCTCTGCAACCCTATACTACACTGTAGTCTGCCAGTCTCCTCTGTACCTGGGATTTTCCAGGCAAGAATCCTGGAGTGGGTTGCCATTCCCTTCTCCAGGGGATCATCCTGACCCAGGGATTGAACTGGGTCTCCCTCATTGCAGGCATATTCTTTACCTTCTGGGCCACCAGTGAAGCCCTCCAGGCAGCAAATGACTTGGTTATTAATTGACATTAAATTGCGTACTATGACTAAATGAGGAAAGGAAAATGCATTGCACTCTGGCCTTACCCAAAGGTATCGGGAACAACGAAGCTGTGTCACTAATGGATCTTCTCAGTGGATGATAGAAGTAATATGAGGCTAGCAGTTGACGTAGCTCTGCAGAAAAAGACCTGGGTTGAATAATAACAATGGATCCATGAGTCTGGGGAAAATCTCTGGATTTTCTTTCAATTTAGTTGTAAACTGAACTGACATGATTTCCAAACTCAGGATGAATGTTGGAGCTTACCTTGAGGTTAAAGGAAGAACAGCCTTCTTTCTTCATCCCAATTTGTTTACTTTTACCCAGTTCTTAGAAAGGGAGAATCATGGTTCTATACTTCTCTGACTATACATTCTGCTCTATAAATTTCTAGTAACCCAGAAGAGAGGGAGTGTTGTGATCCCCACTCCCTTGATGATGATGTTTGATTATAATTGGAAACAACTTGATGTTGTGAAATGAGCACTATACCATGATCTTGGTGTCAAAGGAACTATGACCCAGTCCTGAATTCACCACTGACGATAATTGACTGTTGTCAAGACTGGGATGCTTTGAGAGTGAGAGGGGCTGCTGTTAATATACTAGGATGACAGGCATAAAATAAGACTGTCTTGGGGAAACTGAGATGTATGGTCATTCTATTACTTACAATGTGTTTGGGCAAACTAACCCAGTTTCCTCATCTGTTAAAATGGAAATCATCCTATTTTATAAGATTATTGTAAGGCTATAGTGAAATAATATGTCACTAATATGTGCAACTGTTTTGTGAGCTATGAAATCATATCCAGTGCAGGTGAAATCATGATTATATTAATATCAGTCATAACTGGAGAACACTCTCAAAGAAAGTTCTATGTATTTCTCCTTGGATAGGGGCAGAGACTTGAGAGCAACAGTTGTGAAATAAACCCAGATAAGATACAGTTTCTAAGTTTCTAAAGGAATACTGAAGGAACCAAAGGAGGATGTGCTATTTTGATAGTTTTTTCTTCCTTTTAAACCACTATAACTTTTAAGAAAAAGCAGGACCTAGTGTGAGAAGAGGGCTGTGTTGAGGGAAGTGTAAGAAATGTTGAGGATCCTGATAACAAAGTTAGAAAAGCTTGTTTTTCTGGATACGCAGAACCTGATCTAAAATATAAAGGTCTGACATTTTGGGGAATTAACTTTGCTGTTGTTGCAGCCCTGGTGAGAACAACTCAAGGACTGTTGGTCTTTCTCATGTCATAATTTGATGCTTTTTGGTCTGACTTTGATGATCAGCTTCAGGTCTTCTGCCCCACTGTGTTAGTTTGCAAGATTAGAAGGAACTGAGATGCCTTTTGTAGACCTCCTGTTACCACTCTGACAACTGTGTTCATGGTCCATGTAGTCCAACCTCCCTCACCTCATCCAGCCATCTGCTCAGCCTACTGGCCATAGTTCTCCATTAAGCAACTGGAGGCCAGTCATTAACAAACACCTTCTGTTGGCTTACATGACCATGACCAAGAAACTTTGATTGGCAGTTTGAAGTCACACAAAATACTGGACTTATAGTATGTTTTGTGTAAGAAACTTGATTCATAGGCATGACCATGTAAGTATTATATATTAATACATGTTGATTACATGTAAATAATGCAAGGTCCATGGGGAACATATACACAGAATAGCTCTTTCGCCAAATAAGGGTTTTCTAAGTATGGAAGTATCACATTAAATAATCCGACAAATATCTTGGAACATCTTTTAAGTTGAGAGTGGGGTTAGTTGAGTGATCAGCACAGACTTGTGTTCTGCCTTCTTTGAATACAGGTAGGTGCTGGAAGGCTGCTCCACATTCAGAATTTCCAGCTCTTAGATTTCTAGCACACTTGGCATAGATGGAAACTAGCTTCCAGTTCTTAACAATAAAACATGAATGAAGTGGAGGTACCTTCTTCCAGTCTCATCATCCTATACTGGTTGAATCCCAATGTCTCTAAAATCCTGGAGGAGGGAGGGGAGGGTCCAGAAGGCAAAAAGAGCCTGGACTCTGAATAACCATGTGGAAAGCTATTAAGCCAAGGAAATTAATATGAAAAATATACTGTATTAAGATTTGAAAGGTTATCTGTTAGAAAAGCTGGTATATTCAAGTAACAGAGCTAGGCACTGGGACTTCATTTATAATTTGTTTCACAAAATATTTGAAATAACCTATAAGAATACAAAGATTTGAGTAGTAAATAAAGAATAAAATGGGAATATATAAATTTGATTATAAGGCCAAAATCAGTGGTAATTTAGAACAGAAATAATTTAGCTGAGCCACAAATTTGGCTCTTGAATTCCTGGAAACCAAAGCAATACTAAAAATAAGTTCTTAAAGTTATATGATTCATACTGTCCATAAGAAGGGAGCATACAAATTTCTGAGGCAAAGCAAAACATTTCCTGATACTTCAATTTGGAAGAAAAAATTTGGTGTTTTGGAATATCATTTACAGAATATGTTCGCTAAGTCGTAATGAACAAATAGTGACATTTATAGAGACATTTCTTGTCACTATTGTCATCTACCACAGGCAACTTGTCAATGTAACTTGTCAGCAGTAGCTAGTCACAGAGATAAATAAGACATGTACTTTGAACTAGAGAAACTCACTTTCTAGTGGGAAAAAAAAAGGTATGTTGTACAGTAAACATCAATATGGAGTAATATGTATGGGTTGTTGTTGTTCAGTCACTAAGCTGCGTCTGACTCTTTGCGACCCCAAAGACTGTAGCACTCCAGGCTTCCATGTCGTCACTTCTCCCAGCATTTGCTCAAACTCATGTCCACTGAGTCAGTGATGCCATCCAACCAACTCACCCTCTGTCACCTCCTTCTCCTCCTGCCCTCAATCTTTCCCAGCATCAGGATCTGTCCCAGTGGCTCTTCTCATCAGGTGGCCAAAGTATTGGAGCTTCAGCTTCAGTGTCAGACCTTCCAATGAATATTCAGGGTTTATTTCCTTTAATATTAACTGGTTTGCATCACTTTACCAACAGAAGTCAATATAGTTAAAGTTGTGGTTTTTCTAGTAGTCATGTATGGATGTTAGGGTTGGACCATAAAGAAGCCTGAGCACCAAAGAATTGATGATTTTGAATTGTGGTGCTAGAGAAGACTCTTGAAAGTCCCTTGGGCAGCAAGAAGATCAAACCAGTTAATAAGTATGGGTAGAAAAGTATTAATCACAATATTCTGGTCAGTTTTATAAAGCTTTCTTTCCTTGTGGCTGTTTTTCTTTGGAACATTTATTTTTCTTGGTTTCATTTATTTCAATAATATACATTTTCCAAGATAAGAATAAGAAACTTTCTAGATATTTTATTTACTCCTAAGCTTGCAGTCTCTGGAAACAGCACAGAGGAAGGATGAGGAGGGATAGGCAGAGGCTGCAGAAAGGACATGGGGTTTAGATTACACAGCCCCAAGTTGAATTCCAGCTCTCACATTTATTAGCTGTGTAACCTTGGACAAGTCACTTCACATTTCTTGGTTGTAATTGGCAAAAATGAGACATTACCTGCCTCAAAGATAATGTACATAAAAAGTCTGATACTTCATCCAGTCGCTGGTATAAACAATCATCTGCAACACTACTCTGAGTAAAAGATGAAAAAAGATGACAAAACTAAACTTTACTTAAATATTTTCCTCAAATCCTGCTTTCAAATTCCTTTTAGAGGAAAGAAATGAATGGGGAAAAAAAAAAAAAAAAAAAAGCTTATCCCTTGAATCTCTGCATATACTCTTTTATGAGTTCAAACTCAAAAGTGTTTCTCAAAGTATATTCTCCAGATTACCTGTAAAATAGTCTTCAGAAGGGTACATGTGCCACTTGCTCTTGGGTTTTACTCTTACCGAATCAGCATGTTTGGCAAGGGGCAGGAAATCTGCATTTAACACAAATTCTCCAGGTAATTGTTACATACATTGAAGTCTGAGGACCATCGCCTCAAGCCACCTGGATTTAAACTACTTTAGTGAGAATGGCTACTGGCAAAAACATATTTATCACAAAAGAAGAGCCATTATATTCACCAAACTGTTTTTTTGAAGGCAGACACATTCTTTTCCCATATTGTTTTAATGTTTGTATGAAATATAAAACATTAGAATGTAGGCAGTGGAAGGATAAGCAGTCATGAAAAGAGCTGACTGCAAACTGAATTTTCAAAACTATTAATTTGATGCATATACATGCATAGAAATTATTGTATATAAGTAATTCTCACAATTATAAAAATTAGCTTTGCTTTTCATTTTTAGCCTTTTTTTCTTTCTTTAGTAATTCTCCAGGGTCTGTTTGGAAGCATCAACATAAGTTGTTTTTCTTGGTATCACATATAGCTTATTCTTATCATATATATGTATAGTCTGTTACTAAATGAAAAGACTGGTCCTTAGGGAGAGAATTTTTAAGGTTTGAAGCTGCAGCTGAAAGAACTCATTGTATATCTCAACCACTCCACTGCCTCTAGCCTCATAAGCCAATTTCCACTCACTCCTAAATTTACTATGTTATTTCAGAAATGAAGCCATCATCCATTTCTGAGCCATTCTCCATGACTATTCTTGATAACCAAGTCAAATAAATCCAATAATGAATTACATAGAAGAATCACAGGGCTTCTTTTCAGAAAATGTACAGGTGAGAAGATAATGGAACAGCCTTTATAAACTATTTCAACCTTGAATTTTATACCAACAAAAAAATTTCTTTCAGAAATGGAGACAAATTAAAGTAGCCAAGATGTGGAAACAACCTTAGTGGCCATCAATGGATGAAGAAAATACGGTATAACATGCAGATGGAACAGGGTAGTGTTGCTAGAGAGGAGAGAGTGGCAGAGTGGGGTGGGGGCAAGTGGGTAACAGGGATCAGCTGTATGATGACAAATGGAAGCTAAATTTTGGGGAGCAAGCCAACTAACTATAGTGCATATGGAAGTATCACAGAAAGACGGCCATGTCAGTATTAGACAATACACTTCAGAACAGGAAATATTACCAAGGATAAATGGGGACATTTCAAAATAACAAACAGGTCAGTACATCAGGAAGAAATAACAATCTTAAATTTATGTACACATAATGAAAGAACATTAAATTTCATGAACAGAATCTGAAACTACTGAAAACACAAATAGATCCTAATTATAGTTGAAATTCAACATTCTTTTCTAAGTGATTTCATAAAACAAGAAAAATTAAGTCAGGCAATGGAAGACTTGAACAAAACTCTGAAACAATTTGACCGGTCATTTATGGAATACTCCACCCTGAAAAAGAAAAACACAGATTATTTTCTAGTACACATGGAACATTCATCAAGATAGATCATATGCTGATTCATAAACCAAATCTCAACAAATTGAAGAGGATTTAAATTGTACAGAGTATATTCTGTAACTACAGTGGAATTTAGTAGAAATTGCTAGCAGAAAAAATGTATGAAAAAATCCCCAAATATTTGGAAATTAAGCAAAACATTTCTAAACAACTCATGGGTTGAAAGTCAGTCACACAGAATTTATAACTAACAATAAAAGGCCAGTGTATCAAAATTTGTGGGATAGAGCTAGAGAAGTATTTAGAAAGGGATTTATAGGATTAAATAATTTTATTAGAAAAGGAAAAACAAAATTGATTTAAGATTCCACTTCTAGAAACTAAAGAGTAAATTAAATGTAAAATAAGCAGAAGGATGGAAGTAATAAAGAATTGATTAATTGAAGTAGAAACCATGAAAAGCTGGTTCTTTGCAAAGTCAATTAAATTAATAAACTTGATTCATTTCTATACAGATTGAAAAAATTTAGAAGACACAAATTACCTGTATCAAGAATGAGAAGAGAACATCACTAATGATTCTATAAATTTAATTAAAAGGATAATAAATGAATACTTGAAAAAACTTATGTCAATAAATGTGACAACTTAGAAGGAAAGAAATAATTTTTAAAAATATACTAATCGTCAGAGCTTACGTAAAAGCAATAAATAGCCTAAATAGTCCTATAATCAATAAATAAATTGATGTCATAGTTCAAAACTTCCCAATCAAAATATCCCCAAGCTCAAATGATTTCACTGGTGAATTCTTCCAGCTATAGAGTATTTTCTAACTCACCTTAAGAGGATGGAATTACTGATTTTAAAAAATGAGACAAAGGCAATATGGGACAAAATAGAGAGTCCAGGTACAGATATAGACATATTTGGATGATTGTTGACAAAATTGCTAAGATAATTTAATGGAGAAAGAATAATCTTTTCAATAAATGGTATTGGAACAGTTGGAAATTAAATGGAAGGAAAAGATCCTAATGCCATGTATAATTATTAATTTAATCTATCATGGTTATAAACATAACAGTGATAAATACAACACCTTTAGAAAAAAGTAGAAAGTTTTGTGACCTAGGTGACTGACAGGTGGTGCAAAAAACACCATGGATAAATCTCAAAAGCATTTTGCTGAGTGAAAAAAGCTAGATATAAATAGTGGGCACTGTATGATACTGTTTACCTAAAAGTCAATAAATGATGAATCTACAGTGAGAAAGCAGATCTGTTGGTACCAGGTACTGAGAAGAGGAGAAGACTAAGAGCAATGAGGCAGAGGGAAGTTTGAGGTGATGACAGGGTTATGGTTATGGCAACTGGACCATATAGTCAAAATTACTGAATGCAGTTGTATATATGTATACATGTGTATATTGTATATATGAATGTATATAAATTATGCTTCAATAAAGATTATTTTTGATAACCAAAAAAACTGGTTAATTCCCAAGTTACACAAGGGAAAATAGCTTCCTCTAGAAAATCTTCTTGTAGTTGACAGTGAAGGAGTGTGCGGAGAATACTGAGGGGATGTCCAAGGGACAAAAGGACCAGTCCAAAGGAAGGGACTCCCATTGAGCAGGTCAGGGACAACTTGAACATCACAATAAGTCATGATACAGTGGATTACACCTTACTGCATAAAGCCAGAGTCAACCAATCAACACTGTTACAAATAAATTAATGGGAAAAAACACCTCAATAGGAGGAGTGGACAGAACATTCTTCTTTATAGCTAAACGTCATGCAAGTAAAGGCAGGATGGTGCTATTAGAAAATCATCAATGGGAAGTAAAATTGATAGTTAAAGTTTTAAAACAGACAGGATATTAATGTAGCCTCAAAGTGTCCCAGCCCTCCTAATCGTTCTTAATTATAAAGGGAAAAATAGTAACTTCAGAGTGGAGAAAACTGACAGACTCCACCTGAACTAAGTGATCAAAGCTACCACGGTCAATCCTGGGACAGAAGATACTGATAGCATCTTCTGAGAAGACGTAGCAACACTTCTTTGCAAAACTGCATAACCCAAATCTAATCATTAGGCAATACCAGAAAAACCCAGATTAAAGGACAGTCTATTACAAAAACTAGGATGTATTCATCAAAAATGTCAAGGTCAAAAACAAAACGAAAGGCCCAGACACTAGAACTCCCCAGATTAGAAGAGATGGAGAAATAATAGTAAAATGTGTTGCTTTTGGATTGGATCAGGGAAAAAAAAAAAAAAAGCTATAAAAGACAATATTGGCAAGATAGTAGCTATAAAATAGCTATAAACAAATGACATTATGGGCACAATTTGAAAATGGACTATGACTTAGATAACAGTGTTATTTGAACATTAAAATTCCTGATTTTGATAACCTCACTAGATTATATAAGAGAATATCTTTGCTTTGAGAAAATACATATTAAAGTATTTAGAGGTAAAGGGGCAAGATGTTTTCAAACTACTCCCAAATGGTTTAGAAGTAGTATGGTTACACATGGAGAGAATCATAAAGCAATATAAACAATCTGTGAATTTGGGTAAGAGATCTATGGAAGTTCTTTGTAATAGTATGTTACAACTTTCCTGTAAGCTGTAAATTATGTCAAAATAAAATGTTGTAAAAATAATAATAACCTGGCTTAAAAGGGTCTGGGTTTCTTTTTAGATTCATCTTTCATTCTGTTAACTTGACGGCCAACAATTGAAAACCTGCCATGTGCCAGGAATGGATCTAAGCTCTGTCAGCACTGCAGACACAAAGTTCAATAAGTTGTTTCTAATGGGAAGTGCACTCCCTAACAAATATAGAACTGGGCTAAGTGATACAGCAGAGCTGGTCGAGGACAACATGTGAGACATTAGAGAGGCACTGACACAGATTTGGGAGGCAGGGGGATATCGGGGGAGATGAGCTCTGAGCTGCACGTGGAAGTTGAGAGGTGGTTAACCAGGCATAGGAGGCTTCCAGGCAGAAGGGACACAGATACTAAGGAATGAGTTCAAGTTCAAATGCTTGGTTAAGATATGCACGTTGGTTTCTTATGAATGGCTGGGGGAAGATGAGCAGGAAACGAGGTGAAACAGGAGCCCAGGGAGCAGCCGGGGTCAAATTACTAGCATATTCCATGCCATGTGAAGATCTTTTCATTGTACCCTGAATGTGACATTTTTGAAAGATAGTCAACTATAGGTATTCTTCAATGCATAATGTGTGGCTCAGGAAGCTAGTGCTGGGCTGGAAATTGACTTTTAGGAAACATCAAAGTAGAGTGGTCATTGAAGCCATGGGAGTGGCTGGGCTCACACGAGAAGAGGGAGTTGGATGAGGAAGAGAAAAAGATATCAGTATGATCCCTGGAGATCATCAACATTTATAGGACGCTAGAAGGAAAAGGATACAGGTTTAGAAAAAGAAGCCAAAGATTTGGAGGAAGACCAGGAGAGAATGAGATAGCAAAAATCAATTTTTTTTTTTTTAAAGAAAAAGTGGGGTGGGGATTTTAACAACAATCCACAAAGCTTAATATTAACACTTTGATTCCTGGATGAAAATCCCTTATATAGTATCTGAACTAAAAATTCATTTCCTCAATCATCTACATATTCCTTGCAATGTGACCTACTGAGCCCTATGGATAAGTAGGTCAGCTATCTTCCCCCACCTTCCCCACCTGTTTATAGACCTTTGTCAGGAAAAGTAAGGAACTGTATCAGCTGATTTCTGAAGTCTTTTCTGCTTTAACTCCCTGTGATATTACAGATGCTGGCTCGGGATCCAGGACTCCGATTTTTTATGTTAATAGAAAACAAAGTTGCATGTGTTTCATCTATACTGTGATGTGGCAGGAATTGCAGCTGGATGGGACTTATTTCCAAAAAGGGCAGAGGCAAGGCTTTGGAAACAGATTCCAAGTAATTCTAACAGTCTGCAGTCATGTGAAACTTCAAGAGTTTAAAGCAACAGGAGAAATGAGACTGCTATTTGTTAGGCCTGCTTGACCACATGGCTTCATTTACATCATTCCATTGGGCTATGATGTTGGGCTGGGGTTAAAAGTTTAGTCTTCAGACAAAACAGGTGATTCAGTTGGTGTCACCCATGAAGGGCCCAGCCAGATACTCTCACACAGACTGTTTCTGGTTTTTACAAGAAAACTAGTTGTTCATCTCCTTGAAAGTGTTTGTACACACACATGTCATTTGTATGCTTTTTCTATCAGTGTTGCCTAGGAAAGAACTGTCAACTATGTGCTTGGTATAAACCCCATGCTGACCGCTGCTGAGGAATAGAAAGATGAAAATGACACAGCCCCAGATTGCAAGGAACTCCCCATCTAACAAGGGCAGACCGACATAGAAGGGGTGAAATGGGGTCAGTGCTGTGGTGGGGCTTGGGGGAAGAAGTCTTAGCTTACCGTGTCCCACTGCAGACACAAACAGCACAGCAAATCTTGAGATGTGAGTTGTAACGGCAGAAAGCCTTGGAAGGGAAGAAACAGTCTGCTTCTGAATTTGGCTATCAGCTAAAATTTGAATTAGAGGTGATGCAAATTTACATCAAGACTTCATATGAAAGGCAGGGTGAAATTCCATTTCCCCTTGTCTCCTTTCCCAAGGGAAGCAAGAGGAGCTTCTAGAAGGATAAGGTAGTTTGGTTGCCTTTGGGGCTTTAATGGTGTGGTCACCTGTGAGATTCTTCAGCTCTCCTGTTTGTGCTGTTTATATATGAAGGAGGATTCTGAAAAAGTAAGACATTATGTATTTAACAGCCACTTAAATAGCTCTGACTCTGTGCCAGGTACTGTTCTGATTTACAAAGAGTAACTTGATGCTTTTCATAAACATGTAATAAGCATTATCCCATTTTACAGATAAAACATTATCCTGTTTTACAAATAAACATCCTGTTTTACAGATTTTTTTTAAAAAAATATGGAGGCACAGAAAGGTTAAATAATTTGCCACAGTCACATGTATTTGATTTCGTTTCACTGAAAGTTCTCAGAGGTGAAAATGGCCTGCTGCTGCTGCCAAGTCGCTTCAGTCGTGTCCGACTCTGTGTGACCCCATGGACTGCAGCCTACCAGGTTCCTCCTTCCATACCATTTTCCAGGCAAGAGTACTGGAGTGGGGTGCCATTTCCTTCTCCAGAAAATGGTCTAAAACAATGTTAAGAAGGGCAGGGCAGGGCCCGGCACATGATGCAAAAGATGACTTAGTCCTCAGGCTTAGAATGCCAATGCCGTCTTCAGTGCCGCCTCCTCCACTTTGTAGGCTGCCTTCAGAACTCCCCGCTTCTTCCCTGCGGTGTCCCCCAAGGCTCTGCCCTTAGTCCTGGGCCACCAGGCCCCTCTTCTGGGTCCCACACCATAGATTCCCCACCTCTGGTTCCTGGAGCTGGCTGGGACTACTGTTGCCAACCTGGATGGTGTCCCAAACCTGGTAAGGGTCTGGGTGGTCCCTGTTTCTCCCTTTGGGGCACCCTCCATCATTCACTGAGAAAGTGCAGACCCCTTTCCACTCCTACATCCTCTCTAGTCTAACTATAGATCAACTTTCCAAGACCACCTCTCCTGTGTTAGCACACATTGTAACAAAACTGAGCCTCTGGCTTTTCTTCCATGTCTATTCCTTTCTTACCTCTTCACCTTTAATACTCCTTCTCCACTTCCATCTCTCCCAATTCTATCCCTTAAAATTACATCCAGTCTTGAAGGCCTCAAATGTTTCCTTTCCCCCAAACCTGAAGTCAGATGTCATATCTCTCTCTCTTTTTTTTTCTCATCTACTATGCTTATTTACAAAACTATACATTTGTAGATTTTGGGGGACCTCTTTAGAAGCTTAAATGCATGAAGACTAGGAGGCTTGGCCAAGGTTAGGGTTCAAATTAGTCATATACTTGTTCATATTGGCAGAAACATAGTTTTACTGCTGCCAACTACTGGCACTTACATGGTTAGCTTTATTAAAGAGATTCACAGACATTAAAGAAAATATGAAGCTTGTTCTTAAGTGGAAGCTGGTAACAGGAATAAGCTTGCAGTTCTCAAGATGAAAAGCCTAAATGCTATTTCGAGTAAAAACTGAGAACAAAACCAGTCTAAACCAAGACGGTCTAAAAATCTTATTAAATGCCATGCATCCACAATTATTTTTTCTTCATTTGGAAAAGAATAGAGAAGGAGAAAAACAGCTTTCTTTCTTTCTTTCTTTTTTTTTTTTTTTTACTGCCTTTGTTGTCTTAAGAAAGCATATTCTGCCAAAACTATAGCAATCATGCCGATCTTGGCATCTGTGATCTCTAACAGGTTTCAGATTTCCGAAAATGACTTGAAAATCACATGTCAGCCCACTAAAGGGGCAAGGGGAAATGCTGATAGGGAGTGAGTGAGTTTTATGTGCTCTTGAAATTCTAAGAAAAAAAATATGCAAAATGCTAATCAGAGAGCCTTCAATCTTTCATCTTCCCTTTATGACAATGATTAAGCTCATAATGTCTTTCAGAGACGTGGGCAAAGGGAAAAAAAGACGGAAAATCAGCACAGCAAATGGCAAACATGCCATGGGTGTGGGACAGATTGAGAACCTGCCTCAGTGAGAATATGGTATTTGGATAACACTATCCCTGGATTGGTAAACTCAGATCTGTTATATTTTTTGTCTGAAACACATTGAAACACAGATGTGGATGTGTTTAGAACACAGATGTGATTAGAACAGGCAGTTTGGTGATGAAAGTTCAGATACCTTCATTTTCCCTGGGTCCGGCCCACCTCTCACAGAGGAGAAGAGGAAGACTGTAGAATAGTGAAGTGACCACTCAAGTGAACAGGTTAACTGTTGACAGGAACACAGTTAGAATTCAGGTCTCTCTTGATTCTTAGCACTCTGTCTGTTTTTCACATTGCCTCTCCTTTTTCATTAAACTCCACTGAGAGGGAAAAATACATGAACACATATATGTGGAATCTAAGAAAGGGTACAGATACACCTATTTGCAGGGCAAGAATAAGATGCAGACATAGAGGATGGAAGTGTGGACACAAGGTGGGTGTGGAAGGGGAGGGATGATTGGGAGATTAGGATTGTCATATCAGTACCGTGTGTAAAATAGACAGCTAGTGGGAAGCTGCTCTATTGCACAGGGAGCTCAGCTTGGCTGTCTGCGATGACCTGGGGGATGGGATGGGGGGCGGCTAGGAGGGAGGTTCAAGAGGCAGGGCATATGTGATGCGTATAGCTGATTCACGTTGTCATACAGCGGAAACTAACACAACACTGTAAGCAACTATACTCCAATAAAAGTAATTCTTAGGATTTATAGCTATTAGGTATTTACTGTCCACAGTTGTTTTAAAATACCTAGGTTAGTGTACATAGGCTGGTGACAATTATATGTAAGACATGTAAAAGGCCTACATATTAAACATAAAAAATATAAATGTTAAATGTAAAAATACTAAATGTAAGAAAATGTAGAATTTACCAAAAAAAGTAATGCTAGGGCCTGAGATCCTATGGTTAACTTACTGTCAAAGATGAACAATTAGAAAATAGATCAAAGTTGTCTTTTCACTTCTACTGTGAAGTGAAACGTGATGGCTTAAGGAAGCCCTGATGTCAATGAGATATCCGTAATCATAGTGCAATCACTGGGGGCTTGGTGGCCCACTGGTTCATCACTAGCCCACCAGAACTCTTAGCTATGATAACAGAAATATAAACAGAAGAATATTCTTACATTTTGTAGACTTCAGAATATTTGTTTGTGTGTGTATATATCATTTACATATAAAAAGTATTTTCTTATTGCTTTTATTTGTGGAAGTTAGGAACTGCTATTTCCTGAAATTGGTAGTGATTTGGAGGTGTCTGGAAACAAAATATTGCTACTTAGCTAAATATCTTTGGGAGATGAACTAAGAGAATGTGGAAAGAGCAAGGAAGTACAGGGTAGATTGTGATCAACTAGTTAATTCAGGTTTTCCTGGTAAATAGGTACATGGGGCCTTGAAATTGTTTTTAAAAGGGTAACTTGACATTGTATTTATTTGTTTGAAATCATTTAGAAATTGATGTGTCACAGGAAAGCTTTCACCTACCCTAGTACACCAATTACAAGAATTAGACTTTCTTTTTTTAAAAAAAAAGGAGGGGAGTGTTTATGTGGTAGAGTATACACTACAGATTTTTTCAAAAATCTCTCCCCCAAGGCATTTTTGTTCCCAACTCTAAAGCAGAAATTGAGGGAAGATATAAAACAGGGAACACAAAGATGTTTCTGTGCGGCTAACATGGCCCCTGGAGTCTAGCTTGGGATCCATACTGCAGCAAGCTCACGTTCAGAGAGCCAGCCAGGGACCGAGTGCTTTATTTTGTAGACAGCTCAGACTGTCCCAAAGAGACTAGCTCACAGTAATAACAGTGCTTAGACTGAATAGCTCCATTCCAGAAGCCAATCCTAAAGCCCTCATGTCTGAACTCAGAAATGTCTTTTTATTTATTTGCATCCCTGCTCTCCTGAAATGGTAGCTAATGGCAAAAACCCGGTCAAAGATATCCATGTAACGCTGACTTCAAGCAGGCGCAGGTCCAAAAGGGCGTGGCTCATACGGGTTTCTTTTGAAAACTAGGTTAGAAACGTGACCTAATGCTAGAAAAGTCCATAGCTCCCAGGGAGGAGGGAACTGCGACAGTCTGGTGCTGGCGAAGATGGCAACTTGCCATCTTGACAGAACTGCTCTAATTGGCTTCCAGGACACGTTCCTCCAGTTTATTCCAGGAACCAGTAAACTACACTAGAGGGCAGACTAACCTAGACCTTTTTTCCCTTCTAGTTCCATCTATTGTGTTTGACAAGAACCATTACAGAAATGTAGTCCTGTAAGTGAATCAAATTGTGGCTGCGTTTCCTTACTCCTGACGGAGATTGTGCCGCTGCTGGTATTTCCTTATTTAACTTTGTACTGGGGCACTTAATATTTTAAATGCCTAATCTAGATAAGATTTAAGGACAATAAAAACCCTACACACTGCTTGTGAAGACAGTGCTGGCCTGTAATTATTACAGGCTATGCTGCTGTTTTTTGTTGCTGTTCAGTTGCTAAGTCGTGTCCAACTCTTTGTGATCCCATGGACTGTAATCCGCCAGGATTCTTTGTCCATGGGATTCCCCAGGCAAGAATACTGGAGCAGGTTACCATTTCCTTCTGAGGGGATCTTCCTGACCTAAGGGTTGAACCCATGTCTCCTGCATTGCAGGCGGATTCTCTACCACTTACTGGAAAACGAATTCCACTGAGAGAAGGAGGTAATAACCGGTACAAACAGAAACCTTTTCCAGAGGAGGAGGGAGCACACAAGACATTATCACAGTGAGATAAATTGGGTTCATAATGCTAATTTATGTCTAATATGGTGCTTTGTGATTTCTCATTTTTTTAAACCATGAAATCTCATTTCCTTTTGTTTTACATGACTGTGAAACAGTCTACGGACAAAGAAGACAAGTTGAGTGGAAATGGATGGTCCCAGAAATAAGCTCAGATGGTCCTATACCACCTTAGACCCTTCAGCCCTTATGGTAATTTTAAGATACAGAGGAGAATGGTACATACATATTATGATGAAACTGTTTAATTGATATAACTGTTCACTAGTCATTCTTTCAATTTACCCAATTAACAGGTATAAGAAATATTTTTCATAGCTAGTACATTAGGGTTGTCCAGAGAAACAACCAATAGGAGATATATACAGCATATGTTAATGTACATGTATGATATATAATAACAGGGTAACCTATTATTAAATAGGATAAATCTATCTATCTGTCATCTTCTTATCTCTCTGGGTGATTATAAGGAGAACTGATTCATGTGATTATAAAGGCAGTAAAGTCCCAAGATCTTCAGTCAGCAAGCTGGAGAGCTGATGGTATACTTCCAGTACTAGTTACTCATCCAGAAACACCCTCAACAGATACTCCCAGAATAAAGTGAAGTGAAAGTCCTTCAGTCTTGTCCTACTCTTTGTGACCCCAAGAACTCTTCAGTCCATGGAATTCTCCAAGGCAGAATACTGGAGTAGGTAGCCTTTCCCTTCTCCAGGGGATCTTCCCAACCCAGGCATCAAACCTAGGTCTCCCGCACCACAGGCAGATTCTTTACAAGCTGAACCACAAGGGAAACCCACTTCTGGAATAATGTTTAACCAAATATGTGGGCATCCCATGCCCAGTTGAAGAGTCTCCTTGGTGGCTCAGTGGTAAAGAATCTGCCTGCCAATGCAGGAGATGCAAATTCAATCCCTGGGTCAGGAAGATCCCCTGGAGAAGGAAATGGCAACCCACTCCAACATTCTTGTCTGGAGAACCCCATGGACAGAGGAGCCTGGCAGACTACAGTCCATGGCATCACAGGAGAGTCAGACACAACTTAGTGACTGAACAATGAACAATGAGCCATGCCCAATCAAGTTAATACATAAAACCAGTCATCACAGATAGTCTCTTGTGCTGTAATTATGCTTTCGAGTGCTTTCATAAGCATCTCTTGTGGTCCTTACCACAAACCTGTGAGCTAGGTAGGACATGTTGCCATTAACCTTTTCACAGGTGATGACTGTGACCAGTAGTAATTATTAAGACACTGAATGATCTTCATGCCTGTTACAAATTATGAAAATGAAGAATAGGAAAGTTGTGTAACTTGGCAAATATACAGTTTGTAACAGATCTTCCAACTCTTAATCCTAGGTCTTTTGACTACAGTTTACATTTATTTCAAAGTCTAAACCAAGAACAACCAAATCTCCAAAAGATGTGTATTATGATAGGTAAAATAAAAATTTCCTTGGGCAAGCTTGTCCTTTGTTATACATAGTGTACCTATAATACCTTGACATATTAGAATAAATGTAGCTTGACCTCAGCAGTAGTAGAGGTTAAAATGGCAAGAAACAAATGAAATAAGTATGTTGGCATAATTAATAATCAAAGAGCTACAGGAACTGCCCCAGACCAAAGACTTCTTCCGACTAATGACTCAGATTTGTCAGATTTCCTTTTGTTTGTTACTTTTCTCAGACAGCAATTTTTGCCCTCAAAATATTCCTGGGACATGTTGCACATTAAGTTTATAGGATGTTTTCACTCAGTGGCAGGGGCCACCAGAGCACTTTAAAGGTGTGGCCCCTTAGTGATGGCAGATGGGAAAAGAGGGCAAAGAGCACGGCAAAGGGAACGGAATGCTGAACCAGACAGATGTCATTCTCTGGTTTTGTGAGGACAGAGTTGCCTTCCAGACAAGACTGTTAACTCACTCATTCATGTAACTTCTTTCTCTACCTGTAAATGAGGGTTCAGTGTTTTCACATGTTAGGGACAAGACCTAAAGTTGTTACATGAAGCAAAAATCATACACAGCTGAAATCGCCCTTGAAAACCTTACATCATCCTTGAAATGTAGCAGAGTTTTATAATTCTTTTAACAATTTCTATGCCTAAATATGTAATATATAGTGTATAATAAAATGTATTTGTAATTTTAAAAAAATATAGTCTCTTACATACCAAAAAAAAAATGTGTTATTAAAACCCTAGACTCACACTCAGCATGGCATGCATGGAGGGAAGTGCTAACTACAACTGAGACTTTCACATCCTGTCCCATCTTCTCTCATTCTGTCCATGCTCATTTAGTGGCAGATTGAGTTGTGATGTAATTTTTCTCTTTTAATATTTTATCTTGGCATAATTTCAGATTTACCAAAAAGCTGTAACAGTCCAAAGAATTCCCCAAGGTTAACATTTCAACCACATTTGTTATATCTTTTTTCCTCTCTCTCTCGTGTTTTTGCAGTAGATTTAAAAAATCCTTTCCTCTTCTTTGTACATATATTGTTAACTTCACATATTTTAACTATACACATGATACAACCCCACTCAAATTGCACCTCAGAGAAATTATGAGAGTGATTTAATTAATGTCATTGGTGTGCATTAGAGGCTGACAAAATGGATAAGTCAGAGCTGAGTGAAATAAAAGATGCCCAAAACGTTGACCTGGCCAAGCAAATGAATCCTAGCAACTGTAAAGAACAAAAAGCAGGCACTTCACTGTTGGTAAAAATGCTAGTTGGCCCAAATTATGAAAATCTTTACTAAACCAGAATACAGCCTGCTTTTTTGTAATTTGCATCACTAATGTGCTATTACACTGGTTTTTTTGGTTGTTGTTTTGTTTAATATACAGATGCAAGTGACAAGTATGAGCTCATGAATAATTCAAAGATCCACTGTGAGTTCTCACCTCTGATTTTCATTGTTCCTCAGCATAGGAGGTCAGCTTTCCATTACTGTCAGAACTGAAAGAATTGTCACTGTGCAATATTATTGTTATTAACATTATTACAAGTGATTATTGTGATTAAAAGTGATTATTCTTGCAAGTAATTATTAAAATCCTGAATTATCTGGTCTCCAAACAACAGGATGCAACTCATGCATTTTAAAACTTAGCTCAGTGCATCTTGATGTCTGTTGGCCCGTGAAGCTGGGCTGCTGTTGCTGCCTGATCGTCCTTGTGCTCTTGTACAGGCTTAAACAATCTGTTTCAAATCATAGAAAATACTAAAACACTTCTGAGAGCAGAGTAAGGAATACCCCAAAAGGGAACCCCAATGACTAAGTCAAGTCCATTGAAGTCTGCAGTTCTTTTTAAAAATAACATTTTGTCAGCTGGTTGCCTTTATGATTTTAATGTTGTGTTTGCAGTATTGTTTCCAAATCGAAGTACATAGAATTAATCTCCCTGACTTCCTTTGCTTGTAGAACACTTTGTTTTACTTTGGTTAACACATCTCGCCTGGTATCCAACCCCCATACACCCCTACCCCACCAAAAAAAAAAAAAAACAACAATGAAACAGTGGAATGGTCAGCGGTGATTCCGAAGCTCACACAGAAATTAGTGTTTCCAGTGAGTGCCTGGTGAATGTGGAGGCACACCAGCTGCTTGCTCTTGTCTGTTACAGACTGTGGACGTACGAGTCCTGGAACTGCAGTAACACTGAACGGAGTGAAATGTCTACCATGGACGCGGCACAGCGCAGGCGCACTGTGGAAGGAGACTTAGGGCAATCAGAGAGCATGGAGACAGAGGGTGGGTCTCAGCACTCCGTCTGCCCGCTTACTGGGTGTGTGCCCTGGGCATGCAACTTAAAGGAGAGGCAAGAGGAAGGACCCTGCCTTTAATGCATTTACTGGAGCAAGAACTTGTCCAAAGTTATGCCATTTAATCCACAAAACAGCCCCAGACACAGGTGTTGTTAGCTACATGCTATCCACAGGGACACTGAGCTCGGAGAGGTTGCAACCTGTCACCTTCTTAGAGTGAGGAAGATGTTACTTGGAGGGTGGGATACTGTAAGGTTAAGGACATAGGCTCTGAGTCAGTCAGACAGGGGTTCAAATCTATGCTAGTTTTAGCACTTATTGGCTGTGTATTCTCAGGAAAATTATTGAAATTAGCTTTATTTTTCTCATTTCTGAAGTGGGAATATAATCACTCTTTCCTCCTGGGGTTGTTGTGAAATGTAATTAAGATTGCATTTAACTGTTATCTCAGTGCCTATAAAATGTTTAATTCTTTAGTTACATTATTACTAATTTATGACAGATGTGGAGTTTTTCAAACTCACACATAACAATAATGACTCTCCTCTTTTCTCATATTATAAAATTATTTGTGTCTTAGTGAGGTAACGAGAGGAAAGTGGCTTGTAAATGGATGTGTATGCACACTTTTGCGATTGTTCTGTTTCTTATGAGTATGTCCTGGGTCTCCAGTCGCAATATAAGCATCTGAAAAACCGGAGTCATATTTTCATTTCTTCTAGACCTTGTGTTTCTAATTCAGATCTCTGACAACATAAAGTCCACAATAAACCCTAATTCAGTAGTTCTTACCGTCATTTATCTGCAGCACTTTTACTCAAATGAGAAACTTTTTATTTCATATTTATTATTTTGGATGGAAAACTATATAATCCAATTTGTCTTATATAGAAGAAGGGTATTATTGAGACCCAAGAATGCCATGAGTCCAACAATCATACCTTTATTATATTATAAATCTCCCCCTTCCACATGTCTTGAATATTGTTCATAGCAACAGAAATCATTTTAAAGGGGCATGTTACTATTTTTAATACCCACAGGTGTTTCATTCTTAAACTCCTTTCTTGCCCACATGAATTGCCAGTCTTACTCAGTACTGAAATAAATGCATATTAATTTTTAGGGTTGTTTATTTTATTTCTGCAGGTGCGTATTAATTTTGGAGTCCAGTTAAGCCTGTCTAGACCTTAAATGCCACCAGAGCTCTTAAACACACATTTATTTTTTATTGTTTTTGTTACGTTCTTTATTATCAGAATTAATGAATGTAGTTTTCATAAAGCTTATTGCTTACTTACCCTGAAGACTGGATTTGAGCATGCTGTTCTGGTCTGCTGAGTAAATTGAGATTTAATTACAGATATTTAATTGCTTATTATGAACTTTATGAACTGGAACTAAATGAGCCCTTCTTACCCATTTTCCATCTTTATATGCATTATACAAACTCATCCTGGTCTAACTTCCATTCTGTGCAACTTTCACTACCGACTCATGAATCATCACTGCCTAAGGTTTTGGTGTAAAACGTATGTTTGTTGGACAGTCATACAGGGACAGTTCCTGGCTTTTTAAAAGTACTTAAAGAAGGGATATTTTATTTGAAAGCAGAAATCAAGGTTAACCTTAAGAGAAATGAATTCATGAGCTAAAGAAGAAGATAACCTTCATTTTGGAATTTAGAAATCAGAAACCCCACTCAAAGATTCAAGTGGAATAAAAAGTAACTCTAATATCTAGCCATGTTTATTTTCAAAAAAGTCAAGTACAAAATGGGATATAATGGAATAGATTGATTTTGGTGGTAGTAGAACATAATATTAAACTGTAACAGTAATTGATTAAAGTTCCATTACCATTCCCTTTAACATTAATATTTTTGATGTAATATTATGGAAAAAAACATGTTTATAAACTATATCTACTAAACTGAATTTCAGTAAAAAAAAAAAAAAAATTTTTTTTTTGCACCAGAAACATGTTTATCCTGGAGTATGAAACAAGTTTAAAATATTTATGTCATCTTGATGGCTGATTAGTGCTTTAATCTGAAGAATTTTGTGTTTAAATTTTCACTTCAAATGAAAACAGGTATTCATATTTGTACTTAGAATCTGGATATCATTTATATTGGCTTGAACGTAGGGAGTTAAAAAAACAAGTTTCAGCAAAACTGTCTCAATCAATATGACTCCCAATATGGTGCTAAATGTGCTGTAAACCCACAAGTTATTTTTTTAACTCTAAGTGTTCTTTGAATGTTATGTAACATTGTGTTCCCTTTTTTGTGGTCTTCTGCATGTCACCTTTATTAGGAAGTTCATCTCCTTCCCTCACACCTCACCCCTTGGATGTCCAAGAATCCCTCAGGTCTTGGTGCTGGATCCAAACTCAGCTAGGCCAGGAAACCTAGGAGGCAGCTGAACTTCACAATTATCTCTAGAGATAGTAGCTTCAGAAGGAAATATTAGGTCAAACTCAGGTAGTCATGGAGTCGTCCATGATCACCACTAAGATGACTTAACACTGCCTCCAGTTAGGCCCGAAGTGCTGACACAGGGGCTGAGCTTTCTGGTCCAGTGGTTGCTGCTGAGGTTGGTGTAAACACCATCCTCTGTGACAGTGGTTCAAGGACATGATATTGGGCTTGAACAATGGGGTAACTCTTTTTATTTGATAACCTGACTACATTCTTGCTGGCCCTCTCTTAGATGTTGGAACATGATCTAGGGGCTAGGAGTTTATAAATATGTGGTCTCCATCCCACTGTGATGGAGTGATCCCACACCCCCTATATGGGGGTGAACAGTCAGCCTTTAGTCTCATGTCTCATGGGGGTTTTACTTCCCAGGTGTCTCTTTGCCCTTCCCTGTCACTTGCCATTTGTCAGGATCATCTCATTTCACACTATTCAGTTTCAAAATAAATTTGGGATCCTTATAGAGATTTACCAACCTTCTTGCCCAACAGCCTTTAAGATCTCTATCCAACACCTACAAAATATCAGTTCTGCCTCCCTGAATTAGTCTCTACAAATGTTTTCACTGAAACAACCGTTTTCACAGAAAATTCTGTATTTCCTGAGCCTTTCCAATTATGAAATCACAGTGTTTCGGGTTTTGGATAATGATCAAGATTCAATTTAAAATTATCTGAATGAATAGAAACTTAGTAGAAATGATCATGTGAAAAAGCATATTACCATTTTAAAAATTCTTAGTTTGTCTCATTGAAGAAAATTGTACAATATATCCTGGAAAAATAAGAAACTCAAATACTCATGAAAATATACTGTGTCATATTTCATTTGATAGCTTATTTTACTTTTTCTCATATGCTATGAGGATGACAAAAGGAATATAAATAGTAATAGCAAAATTTGACATATTTTTGACCCTCAAAGAATCAGGTAATACATGATAAAATTTTAAAACTAGCTCTGTATTCTATGTGCTCTACTGGACACAAACCAAAATCAGGTGATGCTCTTGACAGAAATGAACTGCAGATATAAGGGTGTGGTAGTGAGTATTGTGGAGAAGGCAATGGCACCCCACTCCAGTACTCTTTTGCTGGAAAATCCCATGGACGGAGGAGCCTGGTAGGCTGCAGTCCATGGGGTTGCTAAGAGTCGGACACGACTGAGCGAATTCACTTTCACTTTTCACTTTCCTGCATTGGAGAAGGAAATGGCAACCCACTCCAGTGTTCTTGCCTGGAGAATCCCAGGGACGGGGGAGCCTGGTGGGCTGCCGTCTGTGGGGTCACACAGAGTTGGACACGACTGAAATGACTTAGCAGCAGCAGCAGCAGTGAGTGTTGTGGGCTGGAGGGGATGGGTTAGAGGTAGGTGACTTCAGGGTGACCACGCGTAAAGATATGAACACTGTCCTTCCTCTATGACCCCAGGAGACAGATGGAAGGCTATTAGAATGTAGTCTAGCTTTGGATGATTTAAGACATAAGATAAACTAACAAAGAAATATTCAACAATATTTTCAGGAACAGAAAAACATTTCTAGTTTAGTCTTTGAGTCACCCTTAAAGAGTCTTACAGCCACAACTGTGGGATAACATGGCAGTAAGTAGCAGAGAGGGCTTGGGACATCTCAGTAGAGTGGGTTAAAAGCCATCAGCAAATAAAAGCAAAGTCAATATTCCAAACAGCGTTTTTCATAAACTAAAACAGGTAAAAGTATATATGCTTGCTTTCTTTTGAGTAATACATTTGTAAAGAATTATTGGGCAGACCCTTTGAGGAAACAACATCAAGTGTTATCTCAGGGATTTGGGGAAAGATTAGTTCACTCAGGTAGTTGGAGGTGTCAACAGGGGAAGGGGCTGACTTTCACTATCTCTGGTTCTTCTTGATGAATATGTCATCATGGACTCGGAATAATCAGAGTGATTTTCACCTCATATCTCTTCAACTTCTTGCACTTTGGCACAATTTTACTGATTACTCTTGGCTCCATGACAGCCTAAGATAGTTTAACACATCAGAAGCACTGCCATTGGAATGGAATCCTGTTATTTTTTTAATAGGAAGGGGGCTTAGTCATTGTTTAAAGCATTACCTTTACTTTAGAGCTAAGACTCCTACAAGTTACTCATAACAAGGACAGCAGTAACAGCATTTATGGGCGTTGTGCTAAGCAAATAACACAGACAATTTCATGTAATCCTCACAAAGAGTCTCACTGCAAGAACAGTGAGGCACAGACAGGTTTAAAAGACACAAGTCAAAAGAGCAAAAGTGAAATTTGATCTCAGTAATCTGGTTGCAAAGGCAAAAACTGAACTCTCAGACTATACTGCCATCTCTATTTTTACAATCAAGTGCCTTGGAAAATATTACATGGCAAATTAGTACAACTGCAACCCAGGTTGTCTGCTTCCCAGCCTTTTTCTATTAGTGATTTGATTGAGCAATAGTTATTGCCTTCAGTTTTAATTACATTCATTCATATATTATACACACACACACGTATAATCAGCAGTCCTTACTTCATTGTCTTGCCTCTTTCTCATTTCCTGTATATTTCTTTCTTTTTCCAGACTTATTGAGATATAAATAATAAACAAAATTGTATGCATTTAAAGTGTACAATGTGGGGATTTGATACACATGTACATTGAGAGATGGTTACCACAATCAGGTTAATTAGCACACTCATCACATCACATTGTTATATTTTATATATGTGTGTGGTGAGAACACTTAAGATCTACTGCTTTAGCAAATTTTTGAAGTATACAACATTCTTAATGATAGTCATCTTGCTGTACATTCTTAATTATAGTCACCTGGCCATACATTTTGTATCTTCCTAAAGACCTTTGCCATGAGTTTAATTTTCTCATCCTTAAGAATTTTGCACAACTATTATATAAATAACTTTGCAAACTAGGAGCATCTTTTTGTCCTTCCCAATCCCAATTCGTACATGTGAATTTTTTCCATTTTTCCCCCTTTCAACAAAAGGCTATTTCTCATCTGTGTATTCCCTTGTTGATCAATTAAACTCTCCTTTAGTCCAAACACAAAATCTTAAACTCTTCCAAGTACGTCTAGCAATTGATTCTGGTTTTTTTTCCCCTTACTTGTGAATTTATCATACAGAAAAGTGCATACACATAAGTTCCTTGACAGATTACCATGTGATAAAGCCACCCTGGTCAAGAAATCAAACGTTGCCAGCACTCAAAAGCCCTTTGTGGATGCTCCCTCATTGTGAACTCCCACCTCCCAAAAGGTAACCTCCATCTCAGTGTGGTGTTGTTTATTCCTTGGATTTTTTTAATAAGTAGTTTTATCAACTACGTATGCATATACTGAGTTTAATTTGACCAATGGGATCCTCACTGTTTTCCTTGTTTCTTCACCTCCTCTAAGATGCCCTATGTTCTTCTTGCCACCTTCACATTCCCAGGACAGAAACGCTGCTTAATCTTTGCATTGTGCATATTTATTCATCAGTTTTATTTATCATATTTATTCATCAGTTTAATCAAAGTTTGCCCTCTACCATAGCAGTGTACACTTATTTCTTGTGGATTCTCTGCTTGCCTTTTTATTTTACTCATTACTTCGTTTTGTCATTACACCCCATCATCCCCTAACTTCATGAAAAGAAAGCAGAAATTCAGAAATGTTGTAGGGAAGGAGAAGTGGCAGAGTATGACACTTAACTGTTTCTTACTTTCAGAGATAAAGGACTTGAGTGTGAACTCCACACCTGGTGAGCTCAGATCTTCAAAAGGCTGCGGGTTACCTGCTTGCACTCCTCCACAAAGAGCTGAATCAGTCCTTCCACCTGTCCCCACCCCACCCCATGAAAACTCCTAATGGAAAAGGAACATGTAATACATAGAACAAAACCTGGGAACTCTTTGTGCTTATTAGAAAAGGCCTATGATCTCCTCCAGCCAAAAACATTTCAACATTGGTCCATTTAAAGAAAATGACTATGCAGCCATCCCAAACCCTGTTTTGAAGACCATTTAATGATCTGGGGGAAATGCTCAAATTATGGTCAGTGAACAAGCAGGACCCCAGACTCTATATAGAGCATAATCTCAGTTTGGTGAAATTAATGCATGGGAAAGAAATGTGGAGGAAAATACTACAAGATATTACAATTTTTATCCCTGGGTGGTGGTGGGATTCTGAATTACTTTTTATTTTGTTCTTCACATTTTTTCTGGATGTGCAGACTTTTCTACAAGGAGCATGTTACTTTCAAAACTGAAAGGAAAAAAAAAAGTTATGTTAAAAAAGTAAACAAAACTAATGACCTTGTCAGGTAGTTTTCTGCCTGTTCTCTAATTTAAGAAAAAAAAGAAAAAAAAAAAAAACAAGCAAAAACAAACCCAGGGAGAGTTATACAAGCCTCAGTGTTTGTCTGAGTCAGAGCCCGGCTCCACTTCATCGTGGATAATCGCTCCCCCAGCAAGACGAAAGGGTGCCGCCCCAGAGAACAACATCCCAGAGCTGTCAGGGGTCTCGACCTGGAGGAGATTTTGTTTTGACTGCAGACATTTGGGCTGGCACTGCTTTTCCCTTTCTGTCCCCATTCATCGGGTGCCTTGATCTGCGCACTTTGGGGGTCGGACTCAGCCCCCAGACTTTGTACCTCATGTTTCCCTAAGTGTTTCCTTAAGACCTGGGATCTGTACTCCGCTGGCGAGTGAGGAGGCCTGGGGAAGCCAAGTCCAGCCTATTCCTGTAAACCTCGCTGCCCCACACCTGCGTCCTCATGCCCGTGTAGCACTCGCAGGACTCCAGGGCACTGGGCCTGGCCAACGGAGGACATCCACTCGGTGGGTTCCTTTTTCCTGCTCTGAGTTGGCTCCCGCCAAGGATGGGGACTGCCAAAGGAAGGGCAGTGCCAGGAAGTAGATAGAAAATTCTGGGTCTCCATGAAAGTGGGAGTTTGGGTTGCAAAGTTAATTGCAGTTTTCATCAGGATAAAGATATCCAGATGTGAGAGAGAATTAAGTCGTTGGCGGTGCCATGGAACAGATGACTGAGCTAAAAGAAACATTTATTCTCTGAAGGAAGAAAATGAAGACACCTGCGTTATTTTCTGTCTGGAATCATGTTTCTTAAACCATCAAACAGGCCCGCCTTATTAAAGGAACAAACAGGATACTTTACTCAAGAGTATTTGATGTAACTTTCTTAATGACAGAAGGATAAAAATACACTTACATGATATTTATGGATGTTATAAGCATTGCAAGGGTTTACTGCAAAACTTCTCATTCCCAAACCTGTCATATATAAATGTGCTGAATCCATTCTGCACATTTTAGCCATGGAACTTTTGAGAGAAGTTACATGTGAGAACAAGTTTCAAGTGTGTCTTGTATATAGTTACTTTATAGCAGAACTTTATAAAAATTTGTTACGAAATCAGAGAATTCTGGAGTTAAATCTCAAAGTTGAGATCATATAGTTCTTTTTTTCTATATATGAAAAAAAGAAACACCAAAGTCCATAAATAAATATATTCACATACCCATTACATATATATTGAAACCTAACTGAAGTTACTGGGTTTTTCTTCACATCTTAAAATATCTTATAATTCCATGCCCTGTTATATTCATATTTGTCAATTAACTGGTTGATATATTTTAGCCATGATGAAAAATAAAATTAAGCAAGAGAACTTAAAAGGGACTAAAAAAAAAAATATCTATCATGAAAGTGGAAACCATGGCTTGGCATATGAAGGAAATAATATGTTTTTATTGCTACTAGTTACACAGTAAAATTTTTAGCAGTGTTCTCATCCCAGATGACAGAAATCACCATCACACCCTAAGCAAAAGCATGGGCTGTGGATTAAATAAAGACAGAGGGATGAAATTTGGGCCAAGTCTGCAGTGAAGAGGTTCAAATATCTTATAAGGGATCAAACCACACTGGTCTTTCAAAATTTGGGACAGTTTACTGTTGGCAAAGTCCAGTTTCCTGTTCACAAGAGCAATGGCTTCAGATTAGTTTTTGAACATCAAACAGACTTTTTTTCAGGACCTCATTTTGATGAGTTCTGATGGGTAATCAGAAATACATGGATTAACTCTGCTTTCAAATAAACATGGGTTTAGCAATTAAAGAGAAGAAAACTTGGCTCAGTGTGCTCTGAGTCCTGCCAAACTCTAAACATGGGACTCAGCGGTTCAGGGTATGGGATGAGAACATGTGGTTCAACTAGGCCTCCTCTGGTATTATCTTAACAAGCCTCAGGTCACCCTGTTGTGTTCAGGTCTGTCTGAGGGATGAGCAGACTCTTGGTGCCAGTGTATTAGGACTGTCCATCCACAGCCAGCAATACCTGCATGGTGGAGATTCGGGTGACGGAGCCTGCGCCAACAACTTTCTGTATTCACTTGTGTTCCCACAGACCTCATTAGCTTTCCCATTATGTGACAGCAGTGCGGTGGGTGAGGCCGAGGCCCCTGGAACCAGATTCCAGCCTCAGCTCATCCACTTCCTACTTGTGTGGCCTTGAACATTTTACTTAACCTCTCTGTTTGCTTACCTATAAAATGGGAACAATAATACTGCCCGTTTTATATGGTTGCTGTAATGATTTTATGAGGTAATAAACAAGTGCCCAGTAGAGGTTAGCTGTTCTTGGTATTTAACTATTTAAATTCTGAAGATTTAACTAAAATTCTTCAAGGATTGTGTCTCAGGCTATTAAGAATAAGCATGGATAGACGTAGAGATGATCATACTTAGTGTAGTAAGCCAGACAAAGACATATATCATGTGATATTGCTTAAATGTAGAAGCTTAAAAAAAAAAGATACAAATGAACTTCTATATAAAACAGAAATAGACCCACAGACATAGAGAAAGACTTACAGTTACCAAAGGGGAAAGGCTGTGGGGGAGGGGTAAATAAGGAGTTTGGGACTAATATACACCCACTACCATATATATAAGAGATAACCAACCAGGAACCTACTGTATATTACAGGGAACTATATTCAATATTTTTTATGGCCTATATGGGGAAAGAATCTAAAAAGGAATATGTGTGTGTGTTTGTGTATTACTGAATCACTTTGCTGTATACCTGAAACTAACATAACATTGTAAATCAACTATACTTAAATTAAAAAATAAAATGAAAAGAATGGACAGCACTGTTAACTCTAGATGTGATATTTCCAGAGAGAGCTGGATTAGAAAAGCATTAGTACTTTAAAAGGCCACATTTGATAAGAGACAGATATGGGAATGCTGCTATTCTCAGCACTCTGGGGTATGGATTTACATTTTTCAGGAAGAAATCAAATTAGCTAGGTTTTACATTGTCAGCAAAAATACTGATATAGTAATGAGTTTAATAGGAGGAAGATATGGATTTTTCTTAAAGCCTGGTCTACATTAAAGTAGATGCTTGATATGCATTTAGATCAGCATTTCCCAAAGTTTGTCGTATGGAACACCAGTACTATAAGATGTATCTTACAAAAAGGGTTCTATGGTCCAATACATTTGGGAAATAATGATTTCCATTATGCCACTATTATCCCACCGTAGACATTCATAAGGTATCTTAGCTTACTAAAGTCTCCGATTAGTTCTGCTTTAAAGAAAATCTGTTTAACCCAACATTTCCCAAAGTTATCTGACTACAGATCCCAGGGAAAGTTCCCATGGCCCACACTTTGAAGCATGCTGATATATATTACCTAAGGAAAGAATCATGCTTTCATTGTGCAAACTCAGGTGTTCTGGAAGATTGGATTTCTTCAAAATCTTGCAGATTGTTACCTCAACTGTAGGCTTTAAATTATTTAGTAGAGCAAACATGTTATGTTCCACCAGAAATCTGTGACTTAAACTGTCTTTCTTCATCTGAAATTACAGAGAAACTGAAATTTTTGCAGGTAACTACCCAATAACTGCATTTCGATACTTTTAGATTTATCCACTTAGATAAACATTCTTTCTCCGCTGTGTTTCCTTAGCCTTTACAGTAATTTGGGGCAAGAAGTTGCACGTTCAGACTTGCATGGACTTGACAGAGAGCTAGTGGGTGGAGATCCATTGGAATTACGAACCCAAGGCCATGAATTGAATGACAAAGTGACAAACCTTCAGTTACTGGGAAGAGAGGACCTTCCCTCCATTTACCAGTTGAGCAGATGGGATTCATCCCTGGATGAGACACTTTGAAGACCCCAGAGATTAGGGACAATCACATCGATCACATAGCAGATATGCTCAGATTTTTTTCCCTCAAACACTATCAATACCAGAGTCCTTGGTATAGGAAGCAGCAATGAAGACCAAGTCAAATTCCAAATCTCTGAGATAGCTGGAAAAAAGCTCCCTGTTTTTAGTCCAAGTCTATGGATTAACAGCTGGGTGTGGCACTGGTGGGGCGCAGACATAGCCCTTCCTCTTTACTCTGCTTAGGGCTGGGGCTGAGGGACGGGAGAGGGAAACACCAGGCTATTTGCAGTGGAAGAGCAGTGCTTTACAGAAGCTCACGTCTTCTCCAAGATATAGTGGTAACAAGGGCAATGGTGTCTGTGATCTCCAGAAGTTCTCATACTCAATCCACAGGATGTTGCCTGGCGGATAGTGATCTTGCATCAGGAGCCCTGTTAGGAGGGGTAGCTCTCAGGATTCCCTTGAGACTTTTTGTTCTTGCTACAGCATTCCTCACACTCTGCCTTCTACCCTTTTTACCTGTGTGAGTCTGTTTTCCTCATGAATTGCATGTGCCTTAAGATCAGACCTGGGTTCTTTGTGTAATGCCTGCTGCTCTGCATTCAGTGCCCTTTATAGAGCAAGTATTCAAGCAGATACATATGGATTAAGTCCACATCTCAGATCTTTCTGTAGCTTATCCTGGATGAGGCAGCACAGACACTAAGAGAATAAGACCAACCCCAATACAATGGTTGTTATTGTTGTTCAGTCACTCAGTCATGTCCAACTCTTTGAGACCCCATGGACTGCAGCACACCAGGCTTCCCTGTCCTTCACTATCTCCCAGAGTTGTTCAAACTCAGTAGACCCTTGTAAAGGAGTAAAAGAAAGGTATGGCCCTGAGTAAAGCTTGGTGGGTGGATTCACATGTGGCAAGAAAGGGGTTCTAATCATGCTCAATAGGTGAGGCACCTGCAGGAGGAAGAATGTGCAGGGGTCCTGAATTAGCCTTGTCATGGAATCATTCACCAAGCTTTTGTCTTAGGGTAAGACTCTTGTTCCAGGGATTAACGGGAACAGAGCGAGCTTCAGAGTTCCACGTGAGTGTGAAGGTCTGCTCTGCCTCCTATGAACTACGTCCAAGGCACTTAGTGGATTCCGGGGCCCAGACAAAGTCCTGGCTCTTGAGGATCTCAGGAGAGGAAAGCAGACCAGTACACAGTGAAGGCACCTAAGAGGGAGAGGGCAGGCCTGCTAGAGTGTCAAGGTAGAGCAAGGTCTAGGAATGTCAGCTTTTGCTGAAACTAGAAAATCAATGACTAATCTAAATGACTGCTAGATAGAAAGGGCATGGTAGCCAGAAGGGACCTCAGGAATGAAGACAAGGAGGTAAACTACAAGCATGGGTGTTTGGTGTGGATGACAAGCAGTTGAGAGGACCTGGGTGGTGATGGCACAAGGTTCTTGGAGGTCCGTGCCTCCAACGGAGGAGTGGAAGCAGCTGACCACCTTTCACCTGGACCCACAATGATTTGTATGTGAATTTTAAAAAAACTTCAGAGTTACAAAAAGTATAGAGAGCTAAGACTGCAAGACTAGAGACAAAAATAAAAATCTAATAATAACTGCTATAAGAGAAAAAGGGGGCCTGAAACGATGGCAAGAGGGAAAGCAATGAGAACCAAAATAGAAACATAAAGCGAAGAACATCAGAATTTAGCTTGCAATCGATGGCTTGATTTGGGAATCTTGATAACATGCCGTCTCTTCCAGGATGACACCCTTTCTTGACTTTCTAAAAGAGTGTCCTTCATCTCCATCCAGTCACCTGCTGTTCCTTATCTTGCTGTATTTTCTTCACAGACCTCATCACTCTCTGGGGTAACATCTGTGTCTTGTTTATTGCCCGTGAGGGAGACTTTGTATTCTCAGCAAAGAGAATTGTGCCTGGTAAGGATAGACACATAATAAGTTTTGAAAGGATGAACTGAGGATAATGGGGTCATTCATTGAGATTCCCACTAGTAGGGGAGGAGTAAGTTTTTAGGAGAAAATGAGAAGCTTGATGTTTGACATAGTGAGTTTGAGAAGAATCATCAAATACAAATATTTGTAGGAATAATGGAAGTGAGAACTCCCTCCATGAGCTGTGGAGTGGAAAGAGGGCCATGATAACCACCACTACAATAATAACCACAGCTGATGTTTATTGAGTGTTTGCCAGGGGCCAGAAATGATTTTGAGTGCACTGCATATGCTAATTCACTCTATCTTCACAGTAGCCCTTGATGCGTGATACCATTATTATTCTCACTTGATAGGTGAAGAAATGGAGACTTGGAACTCCTCCAAGGTCACACAACTGAGAAGTGATGCAACTGGATCTCTTAGGAACACAATTACTCAACAGTTGGGCTGCAGACTAGGAACTGGTGAAGAATACTGGAAGAAGGAGGCCAGAGACATTAATGCACAAGAGAGTTTAAGGAGAAGGAAGAGTTGACATTATTAAAGGCTACAGGATGCTAAAGGAAAAGAGTTCTTTAGCTTGGAAATTTCATTTACCTCTTTCAGAGCTTTTTCAGTGATATTTTCATCTGGACAAACCAGGGGGCAGTGGTTTGAAAAGTGACTGGGAGCTGAGTAAGGTGGTCTATCAGGCTATTCTGAGGAGATCAGCTATAAAGGGCAGGAGAGAGATAGGGAAATAACCAGAACTAGACACAAACTAGGGAGAGTGTTTGAAAAGTAGGTAATATAGCTATTATGGGCAGTGGGGGAAGAAAACGGAAAGAATGAAATTACAGGAGAGAAAGCAAAGTGATGGTTTTGAAAAGGGTGGAAAGGGATGGGACAAAGAACACAGGTATCAGAGAGATGACAACCAGGGGCTTGGAAAGTGTGATTCAAGAGGAAAATGGCCAGGATCATGTAAAAAGACTGTAGGCTTCAGGACTTTCAAAAAAATGTAGATGATACATTTCTCCATCTGTAGATATATATTGTGAGTGCATATGTGTGTTTACACAATAATACTTAGCATTTTGTGTATGGAAACTAAAATATCACTAATGAGACTGAGCCAAAGTGGAGGGCAGCATGGCAGAAGGATCCTGAGGATTCTGGCTGAAGTGATGCTATGGGGCCTTTGAGAGTAGAGATGGAAATGGCCATGGGGAGGGTTATGGTCAATGAAAAGTGAGAGGAGTAGGCGCTGAAGGTCTGAGGTTGAAAAGCAGTTGCATTGGAATCAAGGGGTTGAGGTTGCTGGGGTCCAGGATCGTATTCAGGGACTGCTAGATGGAACATCCCTAGGTGATGATGGAGCCCAAGAGGGGTTCACGAGGGTGGGTGACGAGTGGAGTGGAGGTGAAGATTGTTGGTTTCATGAAGAGAGAAGCTCTACTGGTGGCTGATGGAGGTGCCGCCCACAAAGGCGGCTGCCATCCAGTGATGGCAGGGCTTGGAGTGGAGAAGTGAATATGTATTCCACAAATGGGTTTCAGGGGTGTGTGGGCCTGGGAGCACGTGGACGACATAATAGCGGCAAGATGAGTGGAATGGCTGGATGACACAAGCTGCCGAGCAGAGAAGTCCTTCTACAGAGAAGAAAGGTTAATGGCCTGGGGGTGGTAAATGGAGAACAAAGCAAATCCTGGAAGCCATTTCCCCACCCTAGCTATTGTTTCAAATAAATTTAGATATCTCTTGATTCTTCCAGTTTTAGGACATTCTAAATACACCTAAAATGATGGGCTTTATGCTGGTGCTCCAACCAGCATAAGGTTGGAACCAGCATAAGCATAAGGAATTCCCCAATTCCCCTTTCCCCATGTTCCACCCCCTCCCCCATCTCCCCAACAAGGGTCACTTTCTTTGAGAAAGATAATGAATTCTCTAGTACAAGTGTCTTCTAAGAAGGTTAATATTTTAAGCTATTATTGACTATGAACTGAGGCATGATCACTCTCCATTCAGCTAGATAAGAACCTAGTTCAGTTCAGTCACTCAGCCGTGTCCAACTTTTTGCAACCCCGTAGACTGCAGCATGTCAGGCTTCCCTGTCCATCACCAACTCCTGGAGCTTGCTCAAACTCATGTCCATTGAGTCGGTGATGCCATCCAACCATCTCATCCTCTGTCATCCCTTTCTCCTCCTGCCTTCAATCTTTTCCCAGCATCAGGGTCTTTTCCAATGAGTCACTTCTTCACATCAGGTGGCCAAAGTATTGGAGCGTCAGCATCAGTCCTTCCAAAGAACACTCAGGACTGTTTTCCTTTAGGATGGACTGGTTGGATCTCCTTGCAGTCCAAGGAACTCTCAAAGTCTTCTCCAACACCACAGTTCAAAAGCATCAGTTCTTCGGCACTTAGCTTTCTTTAAGGTCCAATTCTCACATCCATACATGACTACTAGAAAAACCATAGCTTTGACTATAAGGACCTTTGTCAGCAAAGTAATGTCTCTGCTTTTTAATATGCTGTCTAGGTTTGTCATAGCTTTTCTTCCAAAGAGCAAGCATCTTAATTTCATGACTGTATAAGATATGAGCCTAAGAGATGAGAAATTGAATGAGATTTGTCAGAGAGGCTCTAGCACAGAAGAGTCAGGTGCAGAGCCCCTGTCCCAGGCTTGTTCCAGTGACCCAATCTGTAAGTAGGAATTCTTACCCTGTGGCATGCGTGGACTGCATCAACGCCTGTGGGAAACGCAGAGGAACACCAGACAAGTAGGCGACAAGCAGTGGTGCCCTGGCCTGAGATGGGTGTTCAGGGTCCTAATGGCAGGACTGAGCAGAGACCTGGTTTCCTTACTGATACAATTTTTATGCTGTTTTTAATCCCTTTTCACACCTCTATCTCACTTTATAAAAGTAGGATCAGAGTTATCTTTGCAGATTTGGCAATATAGAATAGGAGGAATGGGGAAGGTTGTGTAAGTCTCTATTTCTTGCATGTTTTGTTTGATGGGAAATTGGGCTCTAGGTCAGCCTTGGTTCTCCACCTATAGTCCTCTCTGAGTGGAGATTCCTGCCCCCATGTCTGGGCACTTCAGCAATGCTATTTGCAATGAGTTCAGAGAGGCTGTAGAATCTGCCTGCAATGCAGGAAATCCTGATTCGATCCCTGGGTCTGGAAGATCCCCTGGAGGAGAGCATGGCAATCCATTCCAGTATTCTTGCCTGGAGAACCCCCATGACAGAGGAGCCTGGAGGGCTACAGTCCATGGGGTTGCAAAGAGTTGGACATGACTGAGCAACTAAGCACAGCACAGTGAGGCAGTGTGCCAGCCTGGGACTCCAGCGTGTCCAGAGAACAAACTGCTCTCCTCCATCATTAAACCTCACTTGTCCTCCATACCTGCTCCCAGACAGAAGCAGACAGAGTCAAACCCAGTGCTGGTGTTTGCACAGGTGCTGTGCAAAGACGCAGCTGGATGGTAATGGAGGGAAGAAAAACAGAGAGGCTCCTGGAAGAGAGTCCACCCAGAGACAGTAGAGAAAACTGCTCTCCAAACATTTCATCATTATCCCAGTTATTTTAGAGGGTTATCTCCAAACAGGGGTAGGTAAACTGAGAGACAACAAAGCATATATGTAACTTCCAAGTGCTTGGTTTTATTGGGTGGTAAAATATGCTGAGCAGCGAAGAGAGCCTTGGGTGGTATGAACACTATAGACACGTACCACAGAGTTTGGTCCTAGTCTTTTCCCAGATGCTTTTACAGACAGATTATCCACAGGGCGAGGAACTCTGGATACCCAGCACTCAAGCACTGCCTGGCTTATCAACTCTTGGAGACCTAGCCATTGATTTGGATCGGGGTCTCCCTCATCATCTTAGCTTGTGAACACTTCACATTTTACAGAGCGCTCTCTCTCCAACAGGTGGGTCCACAATTTCACAGGTCTCTCTTTTGCAGACAAAATAGGTCCAATTTCAAGTCTCCAGCCAGAAGAGACTATTGTTATTGCTCTTACTGTGGGGGAATGGGGACGGGAAATGAAAAGCCAAGTGGAGGAGGGGGGCTGGCTGGCTGCAATCTCTTCATTAAGACTTCTCCTAGTCCTGCTAGAATTCGCTTGATGTTTGTTCATTCTCAAGGTTTCATATTTTGTTCATATATGTGTTCTGTCACAATGAAGACATTTTTCTCTTTCACATAATGTGAAACATTAAAAAATAATAGTCTGGTGATGCATTGGGGAGGTTTGCTTTTCCTAGTGTGTGGTTCTTGGCCCAGAGCGTATGATGGTTGGAAAAAAATCAACACACGACTGCTCTGTACAATATTATGTCTCTGGTAGAGAGTGGTTTGGGGGGTTTTATGGAGCACAGATTCTAAAGGTAAAAACCTTTAATGAGTCACAACTCAGAGAATGATGAAACCTTACATTCAAACCTTAGATAAATAAACTAAAAAATTTCCAAGGGAGAGCAAGTCACCAAGTGTTCATGTTTGATTTAGATATTATATTTAAATAGTTTCCAAGTTCTATGTACCCCCCCCCCCCGCTTTTGGTAAGAAATTAAACAAACAAACATATATAGGTATTGGTAATGCATGCATCTTATTGGGAGAAGGCAATGGCAACCCACTCCAGTACTCTTGCCTGGAAAATCCCATGGATGGAGGAGCCTGGTAGGCTGCAGTCCATGGGGTTGCACAGAGTTGGACACGACTGAAGCAACTTAGCAGCAGCAGCAGCAGCATCTTATTGATGTAGTATCTTAGTGATAGGATTTTATTATGTTCCTTCTAAAACAACTTGTCACTCTTTAGATTTCCCCAAGAGAACTAGGGAAAGACCCTCAGGTAGAGTTTGCTGAAGACTCTTTGAGCAAACCTCTCCATGCAGCTTCTCTGTCTTTTATATCTACTGGTCTTCACTTACCTTGTAACTTGGGTTTCTTTTCCCTTACGTGACATTACATATATTCAAAGAATTCCATAAAGCTCATCACTAGCCTATAGTAAGGAAGACTTACATAGCAGACACATATGGTTTTACATGTAACCTCCTGTTTTAAAAAAGGATGGAGGCAAAAGGAACAGATTCTAGGGTATTGATGGCTCCCCATAAGGGATCTTAGTGTAAGGGTGGGGCTGTGTTGAAGAGGCTGTAGCACTTGCCTCTGAGATCAGCACAGCATATGTCTACACTTGGCTTCTTTAAGGCTTCTTGTCTCTCTGCAAAGACAGGGATTTACTGTAAGGAACTTAGGAGTCATTCCTGACTCCTCACTTTCTAGTCATCCTCTAATATTCATTCATTTCCAAATATTGATTCATCTAAAAAAATATTCCTCGTGTCCAGGTCTTTTCACCGCCACCCCCAACCTGACATCCCACTGCTCCAAGTCGGGTCATGGTCAACAACTGGACTACTTCTAAGATGAATTGGCTGCCTTTGGTTGCCTGCCCTTTCTGGTCCATTTTCTGCTGTCACAAGGAAATATAAGTCTGATCACACACCCTTCCTGATGAAGCATGTCTGTGGACCTCCCATTGCCTGCTGAATGAAGAGCAAAATCCGTACAGGATCCATAAGGCCCCATGAGATCTGCACTGCACCTGCCTACAGCCTCAGCTTTAATTAGGGGGAAAAAAAAAGTAAACCTGTAAGAGAGAGAGATATGTTTGGATAACAACAAAAAATGGCAAACATGATATTTGATAATGCAGTCAAAGAAACACATAGATGCAAACACAAGTAGCCATTTTAGCATAAACTACCATACAGTTCCAGGCCCAGTGCTAAATCTCTTCCCTCTCAATTTGCCTTCTCCCTCCCTTTTACTTTCAGCGCTACCCTACAATCTCTGTTTGGAACTCCTTCAGGAGCCATATAAGGTCTGCAAACTATCATGAACCATGAATCTCCAATAGAAATACAATGTGAACCACATATGTGATCTTAAATTTTCTAGTAGGCACATTTAAAAAAGAAAAAAGTTAAATTAGTATATTTAAAATATAGTCATTTCAACATGTAATCAATATGAAAAATATAAAAAAATCAACAACAGAAAAAGATATTTTACGTATTTTTCATACTAAGTCTTTAAGCATCAGTGTGTATTTTACACTTAGAGCTCATCTCAACTTGTACCAGCCTCATCTCAAATGCTCAATTAAGTCACATGTCTAGTGCCCATACTTAGAGCACGTCTAAGTCATTTGTAGAGCATTGCAGGTAGACCCAAAGCAAATTCCCATTCTTCACTTCTGTTTTTAAATATTCAGTGCTTTACATTCTGGGTGTCTTTCCAAGACTATACCTCTGAGATTAAGGAACCAGAGTTGTTCCCTAGAGAGCAGTGGAGCAATATTCATCTTCCTCTCCAACAAAATGGCTTCTGGATTCATTGCCCATCAGTCACTGGTTTTAACAATTCAGAGATTTCTAACACAGGGCCTGGAGCAATCACCCTAATTTCAGTTGTGCTCAGGACATTTGCATTCCAAAATGTCCGAGCTCTGATGCTCATCCAGTGAGAGACTTAAAAGTTTCTTGTAAGAATCCTAAAATGTGGAACAAGAGGGGATCATGATTATTGCCTAATCCAATGCTGAGTGGTTTGGTGGCTTGATGAGGGAGCTATGACCTAATAGTAGCAAGCACACATCTAGGACTTAGGTTCCTGGACTCCTGGACAAGTGTTCTCCTGTCTGTTACTCAGTGTGAATACTGGTGATTCACAGTCAAAAATGTGAGACTCAGTGAACAGTGTTCCCATCAAGGGCCATACACCTTGACTTCCTCTCAGCACTCAACTGGTGGATGCAGATGTCATCTGGGTTAAATGGAAAGACCATGAGCAACACAGTATTAACCCAATGATACCCAAAGCAGCGTGTCTTTTGGCATAGTTGAGTCAGGTGTGTAGCCAGACTTAAACCAATATAAAGCCTACAGATTGATGCTTTTCTCAAGATAAGAATGCCCTTTTCGCATACACTCTACTATAATGTCTTTCTCCCATTTAGTTATCAGTGGAGAATCTCTATATGCAATAGTAGGATTCCTTCTGGCGAGTGGTGAGACCCACTGTGGCTCAACCTGTGAGGCACCCTCAATGTCCTGGTTGGAGAGGGAGAACCACTCAGCTTCTTGCATTCGGTTTTTGCTTTTGTTCCAAGCTGCTTTTCTTGGTTTGAAAAGCACTAGACTCCTCATTTGTTCCACTTTGTAGTGATGTGTGAAAAGTGCCATCATTCCTGGCAATCCCTTCCCGGGAGCTTTTCTTATCCTGGATCAGCAGTTGCATGTTAACTAATCTGAAAATTATTTCCATGTTAAGTTCTCTTTTATGTTAAAAATAATAAACAATGAAGCCTGCCTAGGAACTATTTACTTATTTTTAAACAGGCTTGGTGGACACAGAATCTTGAAAAGATGTGAATAGTGCTTGGTCTATGCTGGACTTATTCTAAATCATGAATTGGGGAAAACACACTTAAAGAGCTCAGACCAGAGCTGTGAGTGAGATGTGTATTTCTCAGACAATATCACTGGGGTTTGAAAGGCATGGGATGCCCCTGTGGAAATAACTTGGAGAAATGTGCTAGAGATTTCTGTAGTGATGCTCTTTCCCACAGTGTTCCAAAGAGGCAAATGGAGGAAGAGGATGCCTTGGACATTAAACCATGAAACAGTCTTTAGCACTGTCCTCTAGGCCAGGTGCTTTTCAAAGATTGCTGTGCAGATTTCTACCAATGAAGATTGTCTAGCAGTAGACTATTTGGCCACTTGAATAACTGCAAACACACTTCTTTATAAGCATGGTTTCCTTTGAGCTGGCTCACTTAGAATCCTAGCATGTCAGAGTTCTACCATTGCTGATGGTGAGACAGGGACACGAAGGTTTTGTAACTCAAAAAGGGTCATTCAGCTGGGACTGACTAAAACCTAAGTCTATTCCTCAGATCAGATCAGATCAGTCGCTCAGTTGTGTCCGACTCTTTGCGACCCCATGAATCGCAGCACACCAGGCCCCCCTGTCCATCACCAACTCCCGGAGTTCACTCAGACTCACGTCCATCGAGTTAGTGATGCCATCCAGCCATCTCATCCTCTGTCGTCCCCTTCTCCTCCTGCCCCCAATCCCTCCCAGCATCAGAGTCTTTTCCAATGAGTCAGCTCTTCGCATGAGGTGGCCAAAGTACTGGAGTTTCAGCTTTAGCATCATTCCTTCCAAAGAAATCCCAGGGCTGGGATGGGATTGGTTGTATCTTTAGAATGGACTGGTTGTATCTCCTTGCAGTCTAAATAATTCCTCAAAACCAGAGGACCTGGTTTGGTGCAGTTTTGTTTTATTTTTTTTTTTAATGAACTCTATGAGATGCTCCAGTAATACATGAACCATGAACTTCCAGATGTTCAAGCTGGTTTTAGAAAAGGCAGAGGAACCAGAGATCAAATTGCCAACATCCGCTGGATCATGGAAAAAGCAAGAGAGTTCCAGAAGAACATCTATTTCTGATTAATTGACTATGCCAAAGCCTTTGACTGTGTGGATCACAATAAACTGTGGAAAATTCTGAAAGAGATGGGAATACCAGACCACCTGACCTGCCTCTTGAGAAACCTATATGCAGGTCAGGAAGCAACAGTTAGAACTGGACACAGAACAACAGAAAGGTTCCAAATAGGAAAAGGAGTACGTCAAGGCTGTATATTATCACCCTGCTTATTTAAATTATATGCAGAGTACATCATGAGAAGCACTGGGCTGCAAGAAGCACAAGCTAGAATCAAGATTGCTGGAAGAAATATCAATAACCTCAGATATGCAGATGACACAACCTTTATGGCAGAAAGTGAAGAGGAACTGAAAAGCCTCTTGATGAAGGTGACAGAGGAGAGTGAAAAAGTTGGCTTAAAGCTCAACATTCAGAAAATGAAGATCATGGTATCTGGTCCCATCACTTCATGGGAAATAGATGGGGAAACAGTGGAAACAGTGTCAGACTTTATTTTGGGGGGCTCCAAAATCACTGCAGATGGTGACTGCAGCCATTAAAAGACGCTTACTCCTTGGAAGGAAAGTTATGACCAACCTAGATAGAATATTCAAAAGCAGAGACATTACTTTGCCAACAAAGGTCCGTCTAGTCAAGGCTATGGTTTTTCCTGTGGTCATGTATGGTTGTGAGAGTTGGACTGTGAAGAAAGCTGAGCGCCAAAAAATTGATCCTTTTGAACTGTGGTGTTGGAGAAGACTCTTGAGAGTCCCTTGGACTGCAAGGAGATCCAACCAGTCCATTCTGAAGGAGATCAGCCCTGGGATTTCTTTGGAAGGAATGATGCTCAAGCTGAAACTCCAGTACTTTGGCCACCTCATGCGAAGAGTTGACTCATTGGAAAAGACTCTGATGCTGGAAGGGATTGGGGGCAGGAGGAGAAGGGGACAACAGAGGATGGGATGGCTGGATGGCATCATTGACTTGATGGACATGAGTTTGGGTAAACTCCGGGAGTTGGTGATGGACAGAGAGGCCTGGCGTGCTGCAGTTCATGGGGTCACAAAGAGTCAGACACAACTGAGTGACTGAACTGAATGGAACTGATCTGATGAGATGCTCTCTGATGAAAATGTCAAAAGAGAATATAGCAAGTTCTTCTTACTAGAAAGCTATCTGAATGCATGTTGTTAGTAGGCATTACTTCTTCCTGCAGTCTTCATTGACTGTAACGGTAATCACCTGGAATTTATACTAATTCTGGTTTTAAGGCTTCCCATCTTAGAATATAGACAAGCCATTGGAACCACTGCTGAGAAAATAGATTAGTCCCAGTCCAACCAATCCAACCCAGAGGTAAACTATTATGGATTTGAATAACAGGGACAGGATAGAATTTCCTGACTCAGCTGTTATTTAAAAGAATGTGGGGTTTCAGCCTCCTTAAATTTCTCCCGATTAGTCTAAGAAATCCCTTGAGCTTATTTCCATATGTGGTCATGTAGGCAATACTCCTGGCCAGTGGGTGGAGTCTTCTATGTTCTCTGGTACACACTTGGGGATTCTGTTCTCGTACCTCATGGTAGCCTCGCTTTCTCACCTTTTGTCTTCTCCTGTCTGTCTGGTATAGTAATGTTGAGCTCTCTGAACTCCATCTGATCGTCCATGATACAGCATGTCCCGTGGAATCCTAACTGACTCCAGACATAGACCAAACAGACTAGTCCCGCTACTGTGTGCTCTCCTGCTTTGCAACTTTGCTGGGTTCCCTAAGCGCTGGTCCCACATCCTGTTGGAGTGAAGTTCTGTCTCCTAACTCCGGACATACGGGCCCACGGTCACAAGGTTGGGCTGCCTCATGCTGTCAATACCATATAGTGACCTTAGTGAGACTGCGTGTTCCTTCCTGCTGGTGTCCTCTGTCTTTCAGAGGCTTCATCCTGTGGGACTCATGCAAACCAGAGGAAGAGGAAAGAACAAGAGGGCAGCACACACCTCAGCTGTGCCCACGTCATCGCCCATGGTCCACACTCGCGTGAATCACGTTTTTCTCTCCTCAGATCTCACACAGGGCTCTTCGTTTCCCCCAGGCAGACACTGTCTTTGAGGCCTTACCCATGGTGCTCAGACAGATGTGGATACATACAAGGCACATGGCTCATTTCCCTAAGTTGACGATGTTTCCTTCTAGAACAACAGAAGAATGCATGTAATGTAAACAAGCTTCTTATTTCTACCAGAGTTCAAGACACAGAGAGGTTTTTTGTCCTGTAGTTAATTTCTTTCGGTTCACAGTTATCCACAAAACTTTTAGTCAGTACTAAGTCGTTCACAAACACAGTTACCACATATGAGCCATGGAAGAGTGTAGTCACTGGTATGCTGGTAAAGTATCAGCAACCAGCTCTTGAGAGGGCAAAAACTCTGATTTGTAGCATTTGTTCATTTCCATGGTATAAATACTCCCATGAGTGCCAGTTTGAAGCCACCAATGGGACATCACTGAAGGTGGAATTGGGAAGAGACATGCAGGATCACACCGTTATTATAGTATTTTTACCATGCAGAATCAATAGTTATAACCTCAAGGGCATAGATATTTAATAAAATATAGTCAAATAATTAGGAAGTGGTGCATTTTGAGTATTTGTTACCTTTGCATTGAATATAATTTATTTAATTGTAAGCCTCTATAACATGACTTTTAAATAATGGCTATACTGAATAAGTGCTCACAAAATTCTTGAGAATTTAACAGTCAGTTCTCACAAGCCAGCACAGCCTGCTTCCAGCACTCCACTGGGTGTAATATAACGAGGCAAGTCTACTACTAATCTCCCAGCGCTGTGTAAGCTGGTGCTGCAGTTTGTCGTGAGAGAAAAACGGATGCATGTGAAATAAAGGCGTCTAGCATAACGCCTGGCACACAGGTGCTCAATAAATTCCGGGTGAATCCAGAATAGTCTCGGATGGTAGGAGAAGCAGGCATTAGTTTGGTGCACTGAAGCAGGTCAGAGCGTTCACCTTAATAATTCTGAGACTGTGTGCGTATTGTGTCCCGCTCGGGGTGGATCAAACCCTGCAGTTAGAGACCCAGAAGGAAAAAGAGAGAGACCAAATGACATCATTTTACTTATGCGCCTCGAATGGTCCTCATTAAGTTGACTGCACAGACTATAAAGAGGGATTTTAAGAGCCTGGAAAAGTTGAAGGCAGACAATCCCTTGTTCAGAGGATGAAATGGGGGTAAACCATAACATATGTACCAAATAATATAGTCTTTGTTTTATGTAATAATTTATTTTCTTCTCTCTCCTTCCTGGATGTGGAAGAGACCTAACTCGAGGTCAGTTCTCAGTACCCTTGAAAGCTGAAGAAAGGGCAGGTCTGCTCCAACGGCTTCTCTGGCAGGCACACGGCTGGAGCCCGCTGCACAGTGGCAGCCTCGCCAGTTAAATTACGAGGGCTGCTTTGAAGAGAGGAGGTTTCGTGCTTTATGAGGCTGATAGCATTCAGTGTTTAAGCCATTAAATTTGCATCTGGGAAAGCCCTGGTCAGGAAGAGGTAAAAAGGTCAAGTTTTCATAATGGCTTTCAGAGCCAAAATGGTATCTTTCCTGAGGGGCTAGCTGGAAAACATTCAGCTTTTTGTTGTAATAGAGGTCTTGCTTAATTGAAAACCAGTGAGATAAAGAGATCTTTTAACAGGATGCTAATACTTAAACTCATTGACAGATATTTTCCTACTAATAATTGGAACTAGTGGCTAAATATAGGGCACTGCTGTGAACAGAATGAATCTCTGAGTTTAGTGTTGTGAGGATCTGTTCCCCTGAGCTCATCTTCACGGATACTGTCAAACTAAGCAGATAATTGCCACACCTCCCATGAACTTAGTGCAGTGTGAAACGAGACCTAAAGTCAGTTTTTCCAAATTGTTTTAGACGGAACCTCAGAATTTATTAGAGATTTTATAATATCATTAAGCCAATGACAGCTTGTTTTATCTATTTATTTTTGCTTTTTATGTAAAGCATTTAATCAGTACCTGAGAGTTTGAAAAGTTTGAAAGTCTAGTCGCTCAGTCGTGAGTGACCCCATGGATTGTAGACTACCAGGCTCCTCCGTCTACGGGGTTTTCTAGGCAAGAGTACTGGAGTGGGTTGCCATTTCCTTCTCCAGATGACAGCTTGTTTTAAAATGTTGTTTGCTACCCTAATAGTTCTTTATTCCATTTCTCTCAAGAACAGTCAATTCTGCTATAATGTTACACGTGCATGCCATACAACCACATGCTAGGCACAATCATTTCACAGAAGCCATAGAGCTTTGGCACCAAACCTGTGCCCCAAAAGGCAAAATTGATTAATTGAACCTCATCAAAGTAAAAACCTTTTGATCTGTGAAAGACCCTGTTAGGAACATGGAAGGATGAGCTACAGACTACGAGGAAAAATTGCCATCCACTTAGTCAACAGAGGACTAGTATTGGGAATATATAAAGAAGATTAAAATTTTAACAGTCAAAAAGTAAACAAGTCAACTGAATTAGGAAATAAGCAAAAAACATGAAGAAACATTTCATGGAAGAGGGTATACAGATAGTAAATACACACATGAAGAGATATTCAACAACATTAGCCCTTAGAGAAATGCAAATTGAAATCACAGTAAGATATCCCACAACTGTCAGAATGGCTAAAATTAAAAATGTAATTAACAATTTAATAGCAGTATTCAATGCTCCAACAAGAATGTGGGAAAAAAGTGAAAGTGAAAGTTGCTCAGTCCTGTCCAACTCTTTGTAACTCACTAGGTATGAATGTCGGAGAAGGCAATGGCACCCCACTCCAGTACTCTTGCCTGGAAAATCCCATGGATGGAGGAGCCTCGTAGGCTGCAGTCCGTGGGGTTGCTAAGAGTCAGGCACGACTGAGCGACTTCCCTTTCACTTTTCACTTTCCTGCATTGGAGAAGGAAATGGCAACCCACTCCAGTGTCCTTCCCTGGAGAATCCCAGGGACGGGGGAGCCTGGTGGGCTGCCATCTGTGGGGTCGCACAGAGTCGGACACGACTGAAGCAACTTAGCAGCAGCAGCAGCAGCAGCAGGTATGAATGTGGAGAAACTGGGAAACAGTTGGAAAATTTCTTAATAAAGCGGGCATGCAACTTACATACAGCCTAGAAATTGTACTCCTGGGCATTTAGCCCAGAGAAATAAAGACTTAGGTTCACACAAAAACCTTTATATGAATATTGATAGCACTTTTATTTGTAATAGCTCAAAACTGGGAACAACCCAGATGCTCTTCAAACCTGAATAGTTAAACTGCGGTACATCCGTATCATGGAAGGTTCTTCAGCAATAAAAAAGAACAAACTACAGATACATGCAACATGAATTGCTAGGGAATTACGCTAAGTGGAAAAACTCAATCCCCAGAAAGTGATATTTGGTAGATTCCATTTATATAACATCCTTAAAGTGACAAAACCACAGAAGTAGAGAACAGATTAGTAGTAGCTAGAAGTTAAAGATGAGAAGAGGGACCAAGAGGGAAATAGTAGTATTAATAAAGGCAACAGAGAAAATCCCTGCAGTAGTTAAATCATTCTCTATCTTGACTGTCTCAATAACAATCTCTTGGTTGTGATGTTATACTTTTGCACAATGTTTTCACTGGGGGAATGAATTGGGTAAAGGATACACTGGATATATCAATATTATTTCTTGCAACTCAAGTGAATCTACAATTATCTCTAAAGTTAAATGTTTAAAAAATTACAAAGGTTAAGGATACAACACTCAAAACTTTTCTCAACAATAGAGTGAAATAATAATAACCTTATAAAACTGGTAGCACAATTTTACACGTGTTAAATGGTTAAGAAATACATAAATACCATGCTAAACATGGCACTTTACCTTGACGAAGAGCTGAAGTTTGCACACAGAAGTGGGCATTGCAGGGGTTGCAGTTGTGTATTGCTGTGATGTGGTGGAAGGAGGGTTATTAGAAATGGGATGAAATACCCATTTCTAAATGGTTATTAGAAATACCAGATGCCTTGATGTGGCTCATAGCACACCCAGTGGACTGAAGTAGCTGGTGATGGTTAAGAACGGAGATACATGCACACGTGTGCTTCGTGTATTCCTGCTCTACTCATCTTTAAGTACAGTTTTCTGTGTTCACCTATGTTTCCTCGTTCAAGATTACACATAAACATAAAATCTGTTGTGCTAAAATTGTTTCCTGATATATCATTGCTTTGAAACAAATTTGCATTTTTCAAAACAAGCATTAGAGCAGAACTGATTGTATATTCTGTATACAAAAGTGACAGAATGTCCAGATGATTACTGGAAAGGGAAGAAAATCCAATTTCAAATAATAGATAATGTCATCAAAAATTTCTGAGGTTTTGAGTCTGGATCCTACGTGAGTTCCCTTCTACACCTGGAAAGTATGTTAACATTCTGGCGAGATTTGGTTCTTTCTGCTTCCCCAATGTAAATTGATTGAGCTTAAAAATAAGTAAAACTTTCTAAGACTTCTCTGGTGGTACAGTGGGTAAGAATCTGCCTGCTAATGCAGGGGACCTGGGTTCGATCCCTGGTCTGGGAAGATTCCAGATGCCGTGGAGTAACCAAGTCCCTGTGCTACAACTTCCATGCCTGTGCTCTAGAGCTGGCATGTGACAACTGCTGAGCCCATGTGCTGCAGCTGCTGAAGCCCATGAGTAGAGCCTGTGCTGCAACAGGAGAAACCACCTCAATGCAGAGTAGCCCCTGTTTGCTGCAACTAGAAAAAACCCGTGACAGCGACAAAGACCCAGTGCAACCAAAAATAACCTTCTAGATTTTTAATTAACGACAGTATTAGACTGGTTGCAGATATAAGGTAAAAGGAAAAAACAATTTTAGAAAGGTGATTGGGTATAAAATATTCTTTTTTGTTGTTTGTGTATCTTATACTCTGGTCTAACATGTAAGGCAGAGGAAGAAATACATGTGGTGGGAAATAGTTGGTTTTGAACTTTATTATATTTGTTATTAGAGGTTTTATATCTAATGAGGTAGATGGGAATATAAACATTGGATTTTAGAGCACATTATTATGGAATAGGATTAAGCCCGTGGTTGTTTGGTTCACTTAGGTAGAAACAGTTCAGTTCAGTCACGTCCAATTCTTTGTGATCCCATGGACTGCAGCACGCCAGGCTTCGCTGTCCATCACCAACTCCCGGAGCCTACTCAAACTCATGTCCATTGAGTTGGTGATGCCATCCAACCATCTCATCCTCTGTCATCCCCTCTCCTTCTGCCTTCAGTCTTTCCCAGAATCAGGGTCTTTTCCAATGAGTCACTTCTTCACATCCGGTGGTCAAAGTATTGGAGTTTCAGCTTCAGCATCAGTCCTTCTAATAAATATTCAGGATTGATTTCCTTTAGGATGGACTGGTTGGATCTACTTGCAGTCCAAGGGACTCTCAAGAGCCTTCTCCAACGCCACAGTTCAAAAGCATCAAACTTGAGTTTGATTCCTATGACTGAGTTAAATTTCTGTTGATACAGATAACATGCCTAATGAGACCTGCCAACTTGAAGTACATTCTATTGGTTACAAAAGAAATTTGTACAATTATACATTGTTCAAATCTGTTGAAATCCTATTGCTCATAGGTTGATAGTGTAAAGGAATTTAACTTAGATATCTAGGCAACGAGGCTGCCTGTTAGACATTACTATAATCATGGATTTATTTTTGTATAACTGGTCTCAGAGCTCAAACACTGAAATATTATGTGGTGATACACAAATTATGGGGGGTAAAGCACCAGATGATTTTCTTGTTCCCAACTTAAAGTTAATAACCCCCAGAGGCCGTGGGATAAGAGTGGTTGTGGAGAAAAAGTCTGACATGGATATTGAAAATTTTTAAAGGTGCGGTTTTTTCTAGATGTGAGAAGATGATGGTGACAGTGACAAAAAGAGGGGGATAGATGTGGGTGGCCTGAACTCCAGCAGAGGAAGACACCATGGGTAAAGCTCACACTCTTGCTCAAACCCAATTGTGAACAATAAATTAGTGAAAAATTGAAGGGAAAAGCTCTCCATTTTTAATAAAACAGAGAAATAGCCACAACCTCAAACCACAAATTATAAAGCAAACCTTCCAAATACTGAGAAATCTACACCAATGAAAACACGAGGGCGCTGAGTGCCCAGACAAAACTTTTCAGACATCAAGCAGGAGACAAATTTCCTTAGAAGTCAGCGTTACAGTCCTGAAAGGTTCAGCCAATAATCCCTTTAATTAAAGAGACAAGAGCTCTAGACTGTGGGCAAAGTCTAAGGGAAATAAGACTATTCCTTGTAGATAGCTAGCTCAAATAGAATGGCCAGGAATTACCTCTGCTCTAGCCTCTTAGCCTAGATAAGTGGTAGGACAAAGAGGAAACCATCTGGCATATGAGGGGTTTTATTGTGAAGAAGGCTGGATTTTTGAAGGCCAGTCCTGAAGGAAGCTGAAACTCCAGTACTTTGACCACCTGATGTGAAGAACCGACTCATTAGAAAATATCCTGATGCTGAGAGATTGAAGGTGGGAGGAGAGGGGGATGTCAGAGCATGGGATGGTTGGATTGCATCACCGACGTGACGGACATGAATTTGAGTAGGCTCCAGGAGTTGGTGATGGACAGGGGAGCCTGGTGTGCTGTAGTCCATGGGGTCACAGAGAGTCACACACGACTGAGTGACTGAACTAAACTGAATCCTGAAGGAAGAGAAATATGCATGAAGATTAGAAGAGAAACAAATACAGTGAGAATGTGTTCAATATAAATCTAGGGTGTAGAGTTGTTCATCTGTTTATTCAAATAATCTTGAGAACCTTCTTTGTGCCAGAACCACTTCTCTCTGTTGGAGAAACATCTCAACCTTCACAGAATCACCTCCCAGGGATGGAGATGTACCTATATTCTCACATGACACTAAAGCAAAAAGCTGGCTTTATTTAAAGATGAGTAATCATTAGAAAAAGTTGAAAATGGATCATACGTGTGAAAAGTGAATAAAAATAAAGCAAGTAAAGAACTTAAGCAATGCTGCTGCTGCTAAGTCACTTCAGTCGTGTCCGACTCTGTGTGACCCCATAGACAGCAGCCCACCAGGCTCTGCCATCCCTGGGATTCTCCAGGCAAGAACACTGGAGTGGGTTGCCATTTCCTTCTCCAATGCATGAAAGTGAAAAGTGAAAGTGAAGTTGTTCAGTCGTGTCCGACTCTTAGCGACCCCATGGACTGCAGCCCACCAGGCTCCACCGTCCATGGGATTTTCCAGGCAGGAGTACTGGAGTGGGGTGCCATTGCCTTCTCCTTAAGCAATAGGCAAATGAAAAATATTTTTTATTTTTATGTTAATTTCACATCACTAAAAATAAGAGTATATTTTTAATTCTCAGGGACAAAAAATAAAGATGGACCTGAAAAATCTCTTCTAATGCCAACGCAGCCTTAAAAGTATTTACCAGCTCCAGGAGTACATGGCCATGAATTTTAACAGCTACATACAGGACAGAAATAAGACATTAGGCCTGTGCAAGGAGGGATTAGAACTAAGAATGCTATAAGGTAGGCAATATAAATTTATGGTTTTAAAAGGGAGACAACAAATCAATTTGTCTTTACAATGAAAAATAGAAATTCTCCCCTGAGAATCTATAGCTGTAGAGCAGACATTATATGAGTTTGCAGTTTTAAATTTAGACTACCTGTGCAGTCCAGGGAAACTAAATTAATTTAACATGATTATAAATGTTCCACAGTCATTGGAAGAAACAAATGTAAAACTTCTCTGGAGGAATGTCTCTGTAGCTTAAACCCTCATGATTCCTACAGACATTGATCACCAAACTAGGAGCATATACTCAAATTATAAACAATAAAACAAACGCAGCAGATTAGCAGAAATAAGTACAGGAATTAAAGCTCAAAGGACTTCAAATTTTGGAAGTATCATGTAAGAAATAAAAGTGATTATCTTTAAATGTATAAATAAATGAGTGAAACTAAGAGACTATGAAAGCAAATTAGAAGAAAAGACTTGCAGAAATGAAAGGGAAAGTTTAATGGAGAGGTTAAATAATAGACTAAATACAATTATAGCAAGGAACAGTAAACTGGAAAATAATTCTGAGAAAATCATCCAGGATATGCATCAAAGAGACAGTGAGGGGAAACTTGAAAATGAGTTAAACATAGGGAGGGTGGAAGAATGAGAAAAATCAAAATCTACCAAATTGAATTCTTAAAAAAAGAAAATGACAGAAGCCAATGTTAGAGATAAATGTCTAAGAAGTTTTTAAAACTCAAGAGAAACATTAAAGATTCAGGAATCCCAACAAATCCCAAGAAGGAGACATTAAAAAATATATCTCTACACCCATTATTGTGAAACTACACAATACCCAAACCAAGCTACAGATTGTGAAAGCACTTGGAAAGAAAAGAAACATTATCGGTAAAGGCAAAAGGTCCTGATGATTGACTTCTCCAGAGCAATAGAAAATAGAAGACAGTAAAAGAACATCTTCAAAATGCTAGCACAATAGAGTGTTAACTTGGAATATTTTCCCCAAAGAACAAAATAGCCCATTTCAGACAAATCAAAATGGAGATTAGATTACTAATGGACTTTTCACAACAAAACCTTCCAGGAGATGTATTTCAAGAAAAAAGAACTTTAACTCAAAAAAGGACTCAAATCCAAGAAGGAAAGATAAAAACATTGTAGATGTGGGAAACTCCTAAAAAATGTTAAATGTATAAAACAATAATGATTTCTTTAAAACAGGAATTTAAGAATAGAAACATAAGTAACAATAAGATGGAAGATTACCTTGGGCTGGTGGAATTAGTGTTCCAAGGTTTTTGCATATGTCTTAAAAATTAATGAAAAAGGAATAATGGAAATAAGATAGAAGAAACAACTTCCTATAGGGTAAGAAAGCTAGGGGCAGGGGAAGGGATTACAGAAGAAATAGGGCCATGTGTGGACACAAACACAAAATCTCCCACTGAAAAAGAGTCTTGAGCTATTAAGCAGCACCGTCAAGAGGAATATGGAGGAGGATATAACCTTAAAATTCTGTCTATAAAACAGCAAAAGTGTTCAGACATATGTGTAGAATGAAGACCACTTTAAGCACATGTTCCGTCAGGGGGTGATTGAAACTCTATAAACTGCTCCTAGTGGAGCTACTGCCCTCCCCGGGATTAATGACAATGGAGTTGTAACCATCCCTGGCTCTGAAGAGAGGAGAGGTGTCCTGAGCGGACACTTCAGGGAGGCCATCCTCGGAGGAAGGGTGACCTTCTCTTGAGGAACATAACACCTAGCAACCTAAGGTGACCCCACAAGAGTATCAAGAAATCCCTTCCCTGATGTCCTTTTCACTGCCCTCCTTCCACTTGCTGTCAGGATTCCTGTGGAATCAAAACCAGTGGAACACCAGGGAGCAAGGGACGCATTGATGACCCACTTTGCTTGGCCCAATACGCAAGCCACCGAGCAAAGTAGAGGATGGAGGAGGAGAAGCAAAGTGGGGATGTCTGATTCAGGGCACCCTCTCTCCACCCTGCCATCCCTAAAATTTCTCTCTTTTGTCTAAATGACTTTTGCTGGTGTCATGGAGGTTTTGCTTTACATTTTCCCTTGACATAGAATTTTGTGCATACCAATAGAACAGTCCTGTTTTTTTTAGGCTTTAGAAAAAATTGTTGAAAATGGTCTTATGAATGAGTAACTTTTTTTCCTACTGTCTAATTTATATATTTCTTCCTCTTCACGAAAATGACTTACTCTGAAATTTCAAAGTGCTTTTCAGGGCTGTAATAATGTGATTTCCATTAAAAGAGTAAGTAGGCCAAAGGCGATATGAGCAGGTTTACCTATGAAAATGTCCCCTATCAAAAACACCTGGTGAGTTTGCCTTTTGGTAGAAGCATATGGAAAAGGGAGGCCAATCAGATGATGACTCAGAGTGAACATCCTTGTGTTCCTTCAGGAAGAGAAACATGCTGGGCATAAAAATCGTTTCAGAAACTGATCAAAATACAGCCAACAGACTTGCACTTCTGAGAAGATGAAATAGACTTAAATATTTCTATTACTATCACTAATTAGGCAATGGCACCCCACTCCAGTACTCTTGCCTGGAAAATCCCATGGACGGAGGACCCTGGTGGGCTGCAGTCCATGGAGTCACTAAGAGTTGGACACGACTGAGCGACTTCACTTTCATTTTGACTTTCATGCATTGGAGAAGGAAATGGCAACCCACTCCAGTGTTCTTGCCTGGAGAATCCCAGGGACGGGGGAGCCTAGTGGGCTGCCGTCTATGGGGTCGCACAGAGTCAGACACAACTGAAGCGACTTAGCAGCGGCAACTAGAGCCAACAACCATATATATATCATATGTGAGAAAACTCTGCAGGACAGAAAGAAGAAATCATACCAACTAGGGACCTTGGGGTCATTCTTATTTATTTTTATTTTTCCTGACTTTTCAATGGGCAGGTTTCAGTCTATTGTCAAAATACATTTTTCTTACATTTGTCCTGTTCTTTTTTCTAAGAACAACAATGTATACATTGGTATTCTTTTTTCTACCTTTCATCTTTTTTGAATCACTTTTATATCTTGTTCTTTTCCATTTTATTTTTATATAAGTTTATGAAACTTTCCTATCTCTTGTTTACCTTTTATTGTTTTAGCATAGCAGTCATCTGTTAAGGTTTTCATTTTTCCTTCAATTTCGTTCCTGTTGCTTTAACTATTTGTTGGTCTTCTCCAGATGTTCTATCTTTTCTTTAACTTTTTGTATGATATATTTGGGATCCCTTTTCTTTTTTTTCCAAGGACTACATTTCAATCTCTCAGAGATTATGAGAATTATAATATGGATGCTTTATTTTTCATATAAGGGTTTCAAGTCCTTTTCCTCTAAGGGTGTGTGAGTGTATGCATATGTACGTTTCTATATTTGCTCCTTTCTCATCCTTGGACACAGATAACTACATTAAAGTTAGTATTTGCTGTTGAATAGTGTGGGGAGGGTTAGGATAAGGACCTAAGTCAGTATGAAGCTTCAATTCAGGTTTGTTATCTTAAACATCTTTCAAAAATGTGTTATTCTCTGCCATGGAACTACATATTCAAATCACTAATAAGCATTTGAAAAGCGTTCCACATCCTTCATCATGAGGGAAATGCAAGGTGAAATCACAATGTGAAACACCTCCACTCAAATGGCTATGATAGAAATGGCTGACATTATTAGTGTTGGAATGTCTGTGGAGCTACTCGAGTATCATACACCATTAGTGGGAAGGGTGCGTGCGTGCTCAGTTGCATGATGCAAATATTTTGGAAAATGGTTTGGCTACTAAAGTTAAATATATATATTTCCTTGGCAATACCAGCATTGACCTAAGTGTTATTATAATGATGGAATAGAAAGTCATGGTGAAGGGAGGATTTAACTGCTTTACCAATCTTATTCTAATTAGTAAAGTAGTCATTCTATAGAGTAAAATACTAATTTCTTATATCAAAAATTTGGTATCAAGTTGATATAGCACCGAAGAATTGATGCTTTTGAACTGTGGTGTTGGAGAAGATTCTTGAGGGTCCCTTGGACTCCAAGGAGATGCAACCAGTCCATCCTTAAGAAGGTCAGCCCTGGGTGTTCACTGGAAGGACTGATGTTGAAGTAAAACTCCAATACTTTGGCCACCTGATGCAAAGAGCTGACTCATTTGAAAAGACCCTGATGCTGGGCAAGATGGAAGGCAGGAGGAGAAGGGGATGACAGAGGATAAGATGGTTGGATGGCATCACCAACTCGATGGACATGGGTTTGGGTGGACTCTGGGAATTGGTGATGGACAGGGAGGCCTGACGTGCTGCAATCTGTGGGGTTGCAAAGAGTCAGACATGACTGAGCAACTGAATTGAACTGAACTAAACTGATATAGCAAAAGATACAGAAGTAATAAACTATTGAGTAAATCATTTCTTTATTCAGAAAATCATTGTACAAATACTTGTTGAGATTCATAGTGTATCCCCAGGTACAGTTGCTATTACCAGGAGCTAACATCTGGTAGTAGGAGGTGGGTATATAAATAAACACAGTGAAGTGTTGTGTAGCCAGGATGGACATGTGCACAATTACAGTGAGGGTACAAAGGAGGAAGTGGTTGGCTTTACCTGAAACAGTTAGAAAGGGCTTCATACAGAAAATTATCTTAAGCTGAGTATATGTGTAATCACTATTGTTATTAATGGGCTTCCTGATAGCTCGATTGGTAAAGAATCTGCCTGCAGTGCAGGAGACCTTGGTTCGATTCCTGGGTCAGGAAGACCCCCTGGAGAAGGGAAAGGCAACCCACTCCAGTATTCTTGGGCTTCCCTTGTGGCTCAGCTGGTAAAGAATCTGCCTGCAATGTGGGAGACCTGGGTTCGATCCCTGGGTTGGAAAGATCCCCTGGAGAAGGGAAAGGCTACCCACTCCAGTATTCTGCCCTGGAGAATTTCATGGACTGTATAGTCCATAGAGTCGCAGAGAGTCGGACACAACTGAGCGACTTTCACTTTATTATTATTGATATTATCATCATTATTAAAGCATACAATTTAGAAATTTATAAGCATGGCAAAAATTACAAACTAATAGCGATAAAATTCATATTTATGATCTGCAGAACAGCATCACAGATAGAGACCAGGAAAGAAAACTAAGGATAAAAAGAGATGGATAATTTGGGGTGAGGGGGTACAATCTTCTCATCATTACATTTTAACTTTGAGTTTGTGTTTATTGACTGGGATTCCAGTGACTAGGCACTGAAACCTGATCGTGTTTTAGGACTTCCCTCCCCTTTCCCCACTCCTTCCGTCAAAGCTTGAGTAGACCAGTGTGCACACCTGTGAGATCAACTTTCCCTTCTAAATATCTAACATAAAAATCTTTTGAAAGCAACAGGGTGCCCTCACTTAAAGCTTAAGGAATGGGAGCCAATTTTTAATTTGTTCCTCCTGTTTGCTGAAAATATAGTATTTCTCTTTCAAAGACTTTATTAGGAACCTGGTTTTCTTATGCGAACACGGACAAGCAATTTCCAGTGATGAATTAGTGATGATGGTTAGAGTCAGGAGTTTTTTCAGTTATTAGAGGTTGATACTATTTTTCAAAAGCATTCAATTTGCACAAATATTTCAAATTTTAAAGGAGCCAGTTCTGAAAAGAGAAATAAGAGCAGTTAATAATGACAGTCATGACGACAATAGGGACAATGATGATTACTACCATACTACATGAGGTGCCAAGAATCATCCAAAGCTTTTTGCATATAGTTTCTCTTTTAAGGGTAAGTGCAAGTGGATGGCATAGTCTTATCAGAATTATATCAGGAAGTCTATTGTAAAAAAATGCTAATAGCAGAAGAGAAAACTTGCTTTAGATTATTTTTGAAGCCATAAAAGCAAAGGAAAAATAGGCCTGGTGCCCAAGGACAGTGGTGTAATTTTGGAGATACAAAAAGCTGAATTCCACATTCTCTTTTGCTTCTCTTTTCATCGAAAGAATCATATTTAGATGGAAAATGATGAGATGAATATGAATGGGGAAATAAGCCCATTAAACCCAAAATGATTCTAAGAGGGTCCTTAGCAGCTCTAAAGGAGTCTACCTAAAGGCTAGAATAAATTCAGCCACAAGGTACAAAAATAACTTTCAAAGGAGAGCAGCAGCAAATCTTGGAATTCAGAGGACCACTGAGAAACTAGGGATGTATGTGTGTGACTTGGCTATTTTATAACAGGAGAAAAGTATATTCCACGAGCTGCTTTGATGGACAAGATTGTGAGAAAGAATATTGTCTTGATTTTAAATCAGACTTTTCTTTTTTGCACGTTAACATTTTGGAGGTATCTCCTAACCAAAGACAAAGTATGCTCTCAAGCCACCAGGCCCAAAAGATATTTTTAATGCCTATAGATGTGTTAGTAATGGTTAGTTACCACATGTTCTTCTGTTACTTGCATTTAACACATATGGCTAGATTTGCACTCAAATTTGTTATATAAAATATCTTAACTATTTTGACCTATTGGAATAAACAGCTCTGGGGCATGTAGAATATGCATTACAAAAGAACTCAGTGATGACTGGTAAGAATGGTCACATTTTCTGGAATAGGATTTTCAAAGTTCAAAGAGTTTGGTGTGACTAATCTTTGTGATGTCCTCTGCCCATCAAATATTTCATAATGTCCCACTTGACAACTGAACAATTTTGAAAAATAAGACTTGAAATCATGGAGATTTTGATAGATTCATAGCAGAACAAATGTACAAAAAAAGAACTGATTAATGAATATACATCATTGTTAGAGGGATACTCATTGTGAGATGTAGTATTATGTATAAAATATTATTTTGATTAGCATTTTTATCAATGACTTGGTATATGATCATTAAGAACAATTATTTATTGAATTCTAACAGCAAAATGCTACTAAAGATCTCAATACAGTTTCTAATATTTATCTGGATACACACAGTAAAAGAAACGAGGAAAATTAAACAAAAGGCAATAAATATTTCCTAGGATTCCATTTTTGCAGTTTACCATGTATTCCTATGCTCCAAGTAACTTTATAAATGTTAAAATTTAGAAAAATGGAGTCTTAAGTTAGCCCGTTCTTTTTTTCCAAGGTTCCCCCCAGTTTTCATTCTGGAGTAAGTAGCTAAAGCCACTGGAAGGTAAAACGACATTGCTGGTCTTGGCCAGCACGGTCCCGCATGGACTAGAGCTGCAAGCTGGTCATAAAGAGTAGTACTGGGTTATGTTTCCAGGCATTGAATTCACTTGCTATGCAAAGAAAGGCTAAGAGACTCTTGGGGAATTAACATCCTAAAAGAACCCATCAAGTCAACCCTCTCCTTTTCCAGCCAGTTTGAAAAAAAACCCTGATGATTCTGTGCACATGTTGTCCTTCTGGATTGCCTGTTGGCTGCTCAGTCATATTTACTAAAGGTGTAAAAGCCAAGAACAACATGTTTTGGAAACTAAATACCTGGTGTTCTGACAAACTTTCTGGATCAGCCATGATTTAGTTGGGTTCCCCACAAACACTGATCTGTTCACTCAGTGTTTACAGAGAAAGACGTTTTCTCCTCTCTCTCTCTCTCTCATTTTAAAATAGACTAGAATAGATTTTTTTCTTTGGACCTTTTGAATGAAGTTGGAAGTTATAGTTCTGCCAAAACGCAGGTTGCAAAACACCTCTAAGTGACCAAAACTACTACACCATGCATGAATCACTGAAGCCTGTGCTTTCAGCACTTCCACAAGGAGCTTTCAAATACCAATGTCTGTCCTATTCTCCAAGGAATTAGAAACTTGATGCTTTTCTCCCGGCACTACTTCCACAAACAATGAAAAGAGGGAAAGTGGTAGCATTTAACAGGATGAATGCTGACGATTACGTTTCCTCTCTAAATAGCATATACTATGTGAGGGCTTTAATAATTAATGTAAAGTATTCATAACATAGTAATTTCTACCTAGAATTCTCTGATAACATCTCTTTCTTCAGTCATAAACTATAATTTAGGCCAAACCACATGATTGCTTTGGTTTGGATATGAGATTACTTTGCCTTGGTTGTAGAGTTTTCGATGATTCTAGTAATCCTAACAGTACATACAATTTGTGGAGAAAAGTGCCAGGCAGTTGTACCAAATATATGCCATGTAGCATGTCCAGACATGTAAGCATTACTGTTCTCATTTTCTATATGATGGTGTTGGCACTCAGTGTACTTAATTCATGCAGACTCAAAGCTAGTAAGGGTCAGAGTCAAGATTTGAACCCATGTTTGTTTGACTCCAGTCTATTACGCCCTCCTCTGTGTTGGGTAAGTCAGCCCCACATTCCTTTTCTTTCGGTTTGCAAAGTTTTGTTACTGTTGAAGTGAGAATATGTAGATCATTATTCCACTTAGGCGTGTTTACTATATATGATTTTAAACCTTCATTTTACAAAAGTTATGATTATCCCATCTATTTCTTCATAGCATAGATTATTTTCTTAGTCTAAACCTCTATTATATTTTTACCTATACATTTTCTATCTTGGTATATTAAGTCCTGAGTCTTATGTCTTACTTTTCGGTTGATATATTGTTATATTTTCTCCTTATTTATTCTGCAGTATACATTTTTAAAATTATTTTTCTCATTATTTATCTCTAATTTTACATTTTCTCAATTTACACATGAGAAGAATACTATAGCCCAATAATATCAGAAAGAAATAAGATTACAAAGAAAAAAAAAAATCCCAGCCCGTCCCCAAACCTTTGTATCCCTAAGCATTTGTCCTCTCTCCCTCTTTTAAAATTTTTTTTGACTACTAAAAACTATAGCAGAGATATTACTTCTGTTGTATTTGTATCTTATAATCAAAGATTAAAGTTGTGCTAGAGTTGCAGTATCTTTTAAGTAAAAAGCAAAAAAACCCAAAAACTTGATATAGAGAAGTAGAGTGATAAGACACATTTGTCGTTTTGGAAGCACATTTTGGAGATATGAAGCATATTTAGGAAATCATTGTAACAGTTTAGACAAAAGCCAGTGAGATTTGAATAAAAATAGAGGGGCTAGGTGATTTGAGTTGGGCAGATAATTGGACGAGAAGGATGAGCAAAAGGAAAGGTTCTTAAGTGTCTTTCAAAATGAAGAAGAGGAAGACACTTCCTCTTTGGAAGGAAATATGACATAAATAGATTTTTTAATCTATTTGCTTATTGTGCTGCCATTAGACTGTAAGAATCAGTAGGACATGGACTTAATTTTGTTTATGCCTGACATTTAATAGGCACTCAATATAGGGTAAGTTTCATTTTGGTTACGTTGAGTTTAAGATGTTTGTGGATCATAGAGTTGTAAAGAGTTTAAAAGGAGATAACTAAAATAGTATTGTAATTCACTCTGGTTGTTAGAATTATGCTAATTTTAATTTCCTATTCTAAATACCCCAAGTTTATTTTAGTCTTTTATTTTGAGTATCTCAGATAAAGCTGCTGCTAAGTCGCTTCAGTCGTGTCCAACTCTATGCGACCCCATAGACGGCAGCCCACCAGGCTCCCGTCCCTGGGATTCTCCAGGCAAGAACACTGGAGTGGGTTGCCATTTCCTTCTCCAATGCATGAAAGGGAAAAGTGAAAGTGAAGTCGCTCAGTCGTGTCTGACTCTTAAAGACCCCATGGACTGCGGCCCACCAGGCTCCTCCGTCCATGAGATTTTCCAGGCAAGAGTATTGGAGTGGGTGGACACGACTGAAGCGACTTAACAGCAGCAGCAGCAGCAGCCATTTCCTTCTCCTATAGCTACAGCAAATATACATTTTTATTTTAAGAAAAAGGTATAGCTTATTTATTGTTTTAAAAAAGAATAAGGCTGGACAGACAAATATGAAACTATCAAGGCCAGCTACAGGGCCATAATAAATACCACAGGAATAGTTAGAAATTTGAAAAGAAAGTTTACACTAGTGTATATTCCAATCGAAATTTTGACAGACAATGCTTATGTTACCACACAATCAAGCACAAATGTCATAAGTTATTTTCAAATTCCATATACTCCTTCTTTATTTATTAGGAGAATCAGTGCTCAGAGTTAACTTACTTCAGTTCAGTTCAGTTCAGTTACTCAGTCATGTCCAACTCTTTGCAACCCCATGAACCGCTGCACACAAAGCCTTCAGATCAGATCAGATCAGATCAGTCGCTCAGTCGTGTCCCACTCTTTGTGACCCCATGAATCGAAGCACACCAGGCCTCCCTGTCCATCACCAACTCCTGGAGTTCACTCAGACTCACGTCCATCGAGTCAGTGATGCCATCCAGCCATCTCATCCTCTGTCGTCCCCTTCTCCTCCTGCCCCCAATCCCTCCCAGCATCAGAGTCTTTTCCAATGAGTCAACTCTTTGCATGAGGTGGCCAAAGTACTGGAGTTTCAGCTTGAGCATCATTCCTTCCAAAGAAATCCCAGGGCTGATCTCCTTCAGAATGGACTGGTTGGATCTCCTTGCAGTCCAAGGGACTCTCAAGAGTCTTCTCCAACACCACAGTTCAAAAGCATCAATTCTTTGGCACTCAGCTTTCTTCACAGTCCAACTCTCACATCCATACATGACCATAGGAAAAACCATAGCCTTGACTAGATGGACCTTTGTTGGCAAAGTAACGTCTCTGCTTTTGAATATGCTATCTAGGTTGGTCATAACTTTCCTTCCAAGGAGTAAGCGTCTTTTAATTTCATGGCTGCAGTCACCATCTGCAGTGATTTTGGAGTCCAGAAAAATAAAGTCTGCCACTGTTTCCACTGTTTCCCCATCTATTTCCCATGAAGCGGTGGGACCGGATGCCATGATCTTCGTTTTCTGAATGTTGAGCTTTAAGCCAACTTTTTCACTCTCCACTTTCACTTTCATCAAGAGGCTTTTTAGTCCCTCTTCACTTTCTGCCATGAGGGTGGTGTCATCTGCATATCTGAGGTTATTGATATTTCTCTGGGCAATCTTGATTCCAGCTTGTGTTTCTTCCAGTCCAGCGTTTCTCATGATGTACTCTGCATATAAGTTAAATAAACAGGGTGACAATATACAGCCTTGACGAACTCCTTTTCCTATTTGGAACCAGTCTGTTGTTCCATGTTCAGTTCTAACTGTTGCTTCCTGACCTGCATACAAATTTCTCAAGAGGCAGATCAGGTGGTCTGGTATTCCCATCTCTTTCAGAATTTTCCACAGTTGATTGTGATCCACACAGTCAAAGTCTTTGGCATAGTCAATAAAGCAGAAATAGATGTTTTTCTGGAACTCTCTTGCTTTTTCCATGATCCAACGGATGTTGGCAATTTGATCTCTGGTTCCTCTGCCTTTTCTAAAACCAGCTTGAGCATCAGGAAGTTCACGGTTCACATATTGCTGAAGCCTGGCTTGGAGAATTTTGAGCATTACTTTACTAGCATGTGAGATGAGTGCAATTGTGCAGTAGTTTGAACTTCTTTGGCATTGCCTTTCTTTGGGATTGGAATGAAAACTGACCTTTTCCAGTCCTGTGGCCACTGCTGAGTTTTCCAAATTTGCTGGCATATTGAGTGCAGCACTTTCACAGCATCATCTTTCAGGATTTGGAATAGCTCAACTGGAATTCCATCACCTCCACTAGCTTTGTTCGTAGTGATGCTTTCTAAGGCCCACTTGACTTCACATTCCAGGATGTCTGGCTCTAGGTCAGTGATCACACCATTGTGATTATCTGGGTCGTGAAGATCTTTTTTGTACAGTTCTTCTGTGTATTCTTGCCACTTCTTCTTAAAATCTTCTGCTTCTCTTAGGTCCATACCATTTCTGTCTTTTATTGAGCCCATCTTTGTATGAAATGTTCCTTTGGTACCTCTGATTTTCTTGAAGAGGTTTCTAGTCTTTCCCATTCTGTTGTTTTCCTCTATTTCTTTGCATTGATCGCTGAAGAAGGCTTTCTTATCTTTTCTTGCTATTCTTTGGAACTCTGCATTCAGATGTTTATATCTTTCCTTTTCTCCTTTGCTTTTCACTTCTCTTCTTTTCACAGCTATTTGTAAGGCCTCCCCTGACAGCCATTTTGCTTTTTTGCATTTCTTTTCCATGGGGATGGTCTTGATCCCTGTCTCCTGTACTATGTCATGAACCTCATTCCATAGTTCATCAGGCACTCTATCTATCAGATCTAGGCCCTTAAATCTATTTCTCACTTCCACGAAGCCTTACTTGGTCCTAAAACCTGATAGCTGATAACATTCATGACCTATCAGCTCCACTCTGAACGTTATCCACCTAGCCTTTTGTTTTGGGTTTCTGAAGTCTTTTAGTTTAAGGCAAAAGAGGTTCCTATATCAGCCTGTAACTGCTGCTGGTTGTCTTTCAAACCCACCGTTTATAGAAAAATTTGTTACAGCAAGCAGACTATTTTACAATAGAAGTAAATATGAGGGAAATGAAATAAAAGCACACATACTAATTAGACAGAAATAAAACAGTTTTTTGTTATTCTCCTTCCAGCCAGTGAAGCTTTCGGTTGAATTGAAAACAGAAAGGATAAGACCTAACTCTCTGTAAGTCAGTAAGGCTGCTTTCCATGGCAGCCTAAAGAAAAGAAAAGAAAAAAGGCAGACAAGAGTTCTTTCAAGAACTATAGGAAACAAATAATTTTAGGATTTACATGTACTGTAAAAGAATGGAAGAAGTGTGACTCATATGAGGAAACGAAAGAAAAAGATTTAGCAAGGAAGAGAGTCAGTACAAACAAAGCAGACATATTTCCTTCTGATTAATATATAAAGTATTAAGTATTCATTGCAGACATTAATGAAAGCAAAGTGAAGAGATGGAGAAGAAAAATAGAACAAAGGCTGTCAAATATCATATCTTATTTCCTGTCATTGCTCGTAGCATTTTAAACTCTAACCAAGTGTATGATACTCTGAGTTTTTGTAACAGGCCTATAATGTGGACATATACATTTGATATTTCTGGAAAACTTGACTTTTACTGTTGACATTCTTCCCCTGCAAGAGGTTTCTCAGAGGCAGACATATTTTTAGTGAGATAGGACATATTTTTAGTGAGATAGATTAATGATGTAACAAGAACTGAGAATAAAAGATCTAAATGGTCTCTAATGTTACAAGGAGAAAAGAGGGGAAAAGATGAATTTGAGGGGAAATTAACAATTCCAAAACCACCTTCATATTTCAACATTCAGAAAGAAGTTCAAAGAAGTTATCAATTGCCTCCTTCAGGATTTTATTGTGGCTATCATCATTGTTAAGTCACTAGGAATGTCATAGATGCCAAATATGATAGAACATGATGTAAGATTTAGAGAATGGTGAAATTTTTGACTTTTGCAAACCCATGTAGAGGGAAATAGTAAAAACCACTGGCTGGAATATGCCATGAGGACAAGGATGTTTATCATTCATGAATTTTTGAGTGAAAGTTTTGCTAGCTATGTCATCATGCACAAGAAACATGGCGATGTTACAAAAGTCAGCTGTGGATCAGTTTCTAGGCAGATTTGAAGTATTTATAGAAGAATATAAATATAAGTGACAATCATGACCAGGAAAGACTAGTATATACCATCAATCACAGCTCTTTTTCATAACAGTAAAAACTTACAGAAGATATATTTGCCCTTAGATACTCATCATAAATTTGGGTTTTACATACACTTCAATTTGACTTGTGCAAAATTTAAACATTTCAGTGGCAGTCAACAGTGGCACAACTATAACAAAGAGAAAAATGTATATGTTATATTATTAGATCAGTAATAGAGCTTACATTTATTCCAGGGGGGAAAAAAAAGAAGGAATGGAAACAGTAATTCAGATGAGACAAATTGTCTGATAAATTGTTAAGTTTAGAAAAGGGAGATGGTGGTATAAGATGGCATTCAAAGAGCAAAGCATGTATACATTAATGTATTATGATGCATAAAAGTTACTGGCCTAAGATGTGAATTCTATTAGCTTGGTAGACTCTGTGGCGATGATCCACTCACTACCTGTGCTTGGATGTGGCAGCCTGGCAGCATTAGTGGTCTCCAATCTTCACCCTCCCTTAGGCCCCGGTCCTTTGCCGTGTGACTTTGCATGTGGAGGTGAAGTATATATCCTTGCTTCTTGATTAAGGCCTTCGGCTGGCAGGATTTAGAAGATAAGACCAAGCAGAGACTTGGAAAGGTGTTAGCACATTTGTGCTTGGGCCTTTGTTCTCTGCTGTCACCATGACGACATCATGTCTGCGCTAACTGGGATGATAAGATCCATGTGAAGTTGAGCTGAGTCATCAGTCACCCTTGCCACAGCTATTAGATCAGCCATTAGCTAGCCAACACCAGACACGCGAGTGAACCCTGCCTGGATCACAGGGATGCTTGCTTAGCTGCCGGCCCTAGATGTGTGAGCAATTAATGCTAATTGTTGTATGCTGCTCAGGATTTGTGACTGGTCTCTTTGTGGCCATAGAAAAATAATTCAAAGGGCAAGATGATTATACTTATAATATCCAGGACAGCTAAGTGATTTCTTATCGATAGGCAGAATGGATCATATACTTTTGGTAATTTATCACTCCTAAAATTTGTTTTGAATAGTGGGAAATGATGAAGTTTTCAGATTTTTGTAAATGTCCTCCCTTCTGGGAATTAAATATTTTATTCAGTGTACTAAGAGTCTAATGTTAGCCATCTGGCCTTCTATTTTGAAGGATGAACTATGGCAAAAATATAAAAGACCCTATAAAAAATTCTATTTATATGTAAGACAAAAATTAAACATAATTTTTATTTGTTTCCAGAGATTTACATGGTTTACAATGGTTAACACTGTCAAATACTTACTGTGTGCAGTGTTTTAAGAGAGGTATTAAAGCTATAATTTACTGTGAGAAAACTTAGACCCAGAAAGGTTTAGAAACTTGTTCAAAATCACAGGGCTAGGGAGTGATTGAACTAGGGCTTAATAAACCTCCAAACTCCACACTTAACCATCACACTTCACTATCCTGAAAAATGAGGGAATAATTAAGTTATAGATTTGACAATATTACTTTTGGTTTTATTTTTATTTTTAAGACAGTATTTCACTGTAAATGTATTTTAATCATTTAAAAGTGCCCAGTACTTGTAACCCTTTTTTGTTCAATAAAGCAAAAAGAAAGAGATGTGGAATTAGGCATTTGGGCACCTGCTACTGGTTCGATCACCTTTATTTTTAAATATTTTAAGACATTTTTCTACAGACTAGCCACTTTTGTTTTCATTCTATCACATATATAACTGGGGCAATAGCATTTGATTCATTTAAAAATTGTGCTTTGTACTTCCTACTATAAAGATCGAGAATTATTATTATCTTTTTTGCATTAATACTTGGGAGATGGTAGTGATGGCAAACTTCTTTGTATAAATCACATGATTCTGCAAAGTATTGATCAAACCCTGATCTGCTGATGGTAACACAACCATCAGTACAGATGTCAAGATCCTTTGTGCACAGTGTCCTCAATCCTAGGCTGATAAAAAAACTATCCTTTGCTATTTCTAGGCAGTCAGGACTAATATCATTTAGCTTACAAAAGAGTTATGCCTAATCAGACAGAGTATACCACTTTTTATTGAGCTATTTTGACTAACATTAGACACATAAAATTGTGTTGGCTGCACCTTCAACTACCATGGAGGGAGGTTGTAACATGGGCTATGCTTGGCTTGGGTGGATCCTAGCATTGCAGAGACCTAGAAGAAAAAGGTTTTTGTAAACATCTCACCCAGTTCTTAGGCAATAGTTGGAGAAACCGAATGATACAGATCATGAATTTTTAACTTTCCTTTCAAGCAAAGTTTTCCTAAATGTGTTCCTGTTATTCCTAAACAGTGTGAAATGATCACATAGTAGAAAAAGCACAGGTCTGAGGCAGAGATTCTTAACTTTCATCGTGTCTATGGTAATCTGTTTTGGCAACCCAAGCTGACTGAAAGTGATAGCTACAGGAACTATGAATGCTACCGAAATTTGTTGCATACATTTAAAATGGACAGAAATGCTTAGTTAGGAATTATAACATAAAGATATAAATTGGTTTTCCTATCCAAGTTCATGGATCTCCTGAATCAGAGTCATTAAATCTAGGTTTCAGTAAGCGCTCTACCACTTACTGACTGTGCAGACTTTGTCATTTTAACTTTCCAAGCTGAGATTTTCTAAATCTGTAGAATGGGAGCATGAATGCATATTAATATTTTCTAGTGTTATTTCATGATCAAATGAGACAATAAACATGGAAAAGTTTCTTAAACTATAAAGTGATTAACAAATATTAGCTAATCTTATTTTGTCCTTTTCTACTTGCATCCTTAAGGAAATTCTGAGTTTGGTTTGGATTCGCACCAAATTCAATAAGGTTCGAAGCCCATTTGTCCTCTCATGAACTCAGATGATTCTTCAATCTCCAATCACCTTCTATGTAAAAACAGGAAGGAAAAACATATGAGAGAACAAGAGATGAAGGAAACTAAACAAAGCAGAGCAAAAAATAAAAAATACAAACAAAGCAGAGCAGGATCTTGAGAAAGGAGACTAACTGCAGTTAGTTGTCTCGTCTCTTCATTTTTTAATTAGTCAAATATTCATATAGTCAAGTGTACAGAACTCACAGATTTTAGGATTATACACCTTGATAACATTTTACTCATGTACAGACCTAGGTAACTACCACCAAGAGCAAATTTAAAACATTTCCATACCCCAGATGTTTCCTTCATGCTCTTCCCAGGCAGGTCCAACCCTTACCCCTGAGATAACCGCTCTCTGACTTCAACACCATAGATGATTTTGCCTGTTTCCGAACATCATATAATGAATCACGTGGTATGTAGGCTTTTATGTGTAGCCCCTTTGTTCAATATAATGTCTGTGCTGAGTCTCTTTAGTCATGTCCGACTCTTTGTGACCCCAGGAACTGTAGCCTGCCAGGCTCCTCTGTCCATGGGATTCTCCAGGCAAGAATACTGGAGTGCACTGCCATGGCCTCCTCCAGGAAATCCTCCCTACTCAGGGACTGAACCCTCATCTCTTGCATCTCTTGCATTGGCAGGCGTGTTCATAACCACTAGTGCCACCTGGGAAGCCCATAATGTCTGTGAGTTTCATCCATTTTGCCACATGTTATCCATAGTTCATTGTTTTTATTTTTGTGTAGAGCTTCTTTACTTTTAGCACTGGTTGCATCCTGCTCAGAATCCTACTAATTCAACTAATAATCTGTCTCCATCTTAAATATGCTACAAATATGATGACCAGTTGCCCTCTTAGAAGAAGTAGAGTTTCCAAAGACAGCTCATAATTCCCCGATCATTCCAATTCAGGAAGAAAACACTTCCATTTCTTGTGGGTAGCCTTTCTTTCTCTACATCTGGCATGCATGTAAAGGTAAATAACCTATAGTATGAAATAAAATAATAGGAACATTTTGTGGTCTTTTCTGCCACCATCTTTGGGCAATTTCTCTATAGACCAAATCAACATTGAATCAATAATGACCATTGTTAAAGGTTAAGGGGAAAAAAAAGCCCTAGATCTAACATTAACAATAGAAGAGCAGAAAAGCATCTGAGTGTCTAATACAAACCTCTTTGGGAACTTATGAGTATAACTTTGGTTCCATCATATTAAAGATTGCTATGCTTATAGAAAAGCTGAGACACTGGGATCTGTTTGCAATTACCAAATCAGAATGCAATTAACTAGTCACTGGGAACAAACAATGGTGTCTTTAAATGCCCTTTTGGAAACATACAACCGGTAACGGGGATCAGGTTCCCAAGATTCGGATGTTTTCACTTATGAGTCTTCCTATAAAATATAGGTCTGAGGGCCACTGTGATAGTTTGTCTTAGTAGAGAGAGAGAGAGAGAAATGGAAAACGAAAAGCGAATGGCACTTCCATCTGGGTACTGGAGCTTCTCTTAATCTCAGAACACTTCAAAGGAAACTTTCCCTCCATTCCCTGAGTTATTTTGTTCTGACCTCACTTATACTGTATAAATACATTTCACAGTAAGGATCCAATTTTGCTGGCACATGATCTTTTTTCCTTACACATTTATTATAGGAAGTGTCTCTGATATGGCTGAGATGGGTAATTCAGGTTGAAAAACTTTCCTGCTTATAGAAGAAAGAATATTTTCATTTTTCTTTCAGTAACGATATAGCTGACAAGATAGAAATGTTCATTTCTCCATTCTCTTTTGCAAAAGCATTTCTCTAGTGTATGACTTCCTAAACATCTGTTTGATGTCTGTTAATTATTTGATGTTTCTTCCAAAATTGGTCTTTTGTCAGTTTGGGGCTCTAGCTTTTAATGGAGAGCAAAGGCACTGAAATAGATACGTAATAGTAGCAATAACAAAAACAAAATAATGACATCTTCATGCTTCCAATTCTTGTCTACTACAAGTGACATTGTTGGTGTTCAGTCGCTAAGTCATGCCCAGCTCTCTGCAACCCATGGACTACAGCCCACCAGGCTCCTCTGTCCATGGGGATTCTCCAGGCAAGAATACTGGAGTGGGTTGCCATTTCCTCCTCCAGGGGATCTTCCCAACCCAGGGATCAAACCCATGTCTTCTGCTTGGCAGATGGATTCGTTACCATTGAGCCACCTGGTAAGTCCCACAAGGGACATTAAGTCAGTGAAATTAAGATCCATTTTCTTATAATTCTGATACTATACTGGTAGAGGTAGAAAAGAGTATTATAATGGTTAAAGGTGAGCAGGAGAAGAAGCAGTGGATGGTCCATGAGTTATTTCTGAGACTCGACTTTGGTTCACTAATAATAAGGCCCCATAATAAGGATCTCAGAGAGGAACATGAGAGCTGTGAAAAATTCCCTTGAATTCAGTTGACTTCTTGCTCCATCACTCAGGAGCAGTGGATTGGTTGACTGAAAGTACTTTATGCAAAAAGTAGGAGAAAAAAAAAAAAAACAGTTATCTTTATAGAGTACTTCCTTCAGCAAGAAGTAGTGACTGGCTCATTCCTAGTGATTGCAGGTCTGGAACAAGAGTACAGAGTTCCTATATCATTTGTCTAAATATTTAAACATAATACATCAAGGGAAAATACTTGAATAAAATATCCTGGCCTCCTACCTTAACAAATGCACCTTGATTACAAGGTGGAAAGCCAGGTTAGAACTCAAGACTCAGAGTTTCCAGCTGGGATGTGGAGTATAGGGGAAGCTGGGTCAGACTCTGCTTACCTCTCTCCACACCTGGTCCCACTTCTTTTTCAAGCCGGCTCCCTTCCAAATCTCAGACAACCTAGCCCTCTGGTCCAAGCTCCATCCACATCCCCTGCAAGGAGTCATCCCATGACCAGCCTCCAGGCCTAGGGGTGTATATATTATCGGCTCAGGGGGCTTCTCAAGAGATCAGACCTGCAGAGAGTTTGACTCAGGTCCTTCAAAAAACATTTGGCACCATTTGTGCTGTGAATTCCAGGGTCTGTGTATCTACAGCATAGTCTAGAAACAAGGAAAGGGCCCTGAGTGGGTACACTGCTCAGTCCCAAAGAAAGCCTCATCCCACTGGGCGGGGGTTGATGGCAGGAGACGGAGGCAGAGCCCTTTACAGAAGTTGCCTCTCTTGCTTGGATCTAAGTCAGTACTGAATAGCTCCTCTGGATTATATGTTTAAGGATGTCAGACACTCCCCAAAGTCTGACCCTTAATGGACCAGGGACTGTGCCACATATTGCAGACTCAGAGATGAACCAGTTACCACCCTTGAATGAATTATCCCCTTGTGAAAAGGTTACTATGAAATGCAAACATTAACTCACACAGAGAGGGCAGTTCCTTCCTTTCCCAGGACCACTGCAATGTGACTTTGCCCCTCAGATGAGCTGGTTGTTCTTTTTAATAGTAGTGCTGAAAGCCAGACTCTGGTCGGCATGGCCACTGATTCACATTTTATAAAAGATATATTAATACATGGTCCAGTAAACAGCTCTCGACCAAGATCCTGCTTCAGTCCTGGCCCATTGCCTGCCCCACCCCGCTTTCCTCTGACTACAGTTTTCTAATCACAAACTCAAGAGAGGAGACACTCCTCTGCCAGCCAGTGCCCAGACTAACCCATCTGCGACATACAATCTCCCAGAGCAGTGGGCACCCACACCAGGGCTCTCTCCAGGGCTAAACCAGGAACCAGGGGAGAAGGCGTCTAGGTCTTTTGTTTTTTTCCATCCCCTGACCCCCAACTAGATTATCTGAATAACCAGACAAGCCTGCAAGATGAGACACTTTGCTGGACTACTTGCCCTGTCCTGTCAACAAACTGAGGTCATAATAGAAAGACCGTGCTTGAATAAAAGACCTAAGGAACCTAATAACCAGATGAAATAAATCTTCTTGGATCCTGGTTTGGATAAACCACCTGTGAAAGTGTTTTAGGAACAATTGGGTCAATGTGAATGTGGACTCAGTATTGGTTGCAATGAAAATTTCTTAAAAGGGAAAGATGAAGATTAGTGATCAGGGAAAAAAATCAACTTGGCAAAAAGATAAATAACAACATGTGCAGAAATATCTTAAGGAGAAGTGCTTAAGAATTTATAGCAGTAGTCACTGGGTGGTGGCAATGTGAAGTTTTATTTTTTCAAATTATGATGTCTACATGCTTCTATAATATAAGCAGTATTTTAAAATAATTGGAGGATGTAATATTATATTTCTCTTTGTTTAGAGAGTTACTACATACCTCTTAGCCTATCTTTCAGGCTGGCTCAGACCTGGTACAGACCTCAGAACAAGTTGCAATCTAAAAATCATGTGTCCCCACAGGTATTTGCAGGCTGAACACATTAATCTTTTACCTTCATACGTTTATTGAGTTAAAGTTTAATGTTATTCCTTTAGCTTCCACAGAAATGAAATGGAAACAGCCATTTGAAGAATGATTTATAAAACTATAATAGAAGTCATTTTCTATTATTTCATGTGCTATCTCTTTACTAAGTACCTAGTTTATGAATTCTTTCTAGAATTCAGTGCCTGGAGAAAAAAATGCTTTTCCTTTGATTAATTCTTTTTCTGGACAAGAGAATTCTATAATCGTTTTCCTGTTATCTTGGCTGCTGGGGGGCTCAGATGTAAATTTAGCATATAATTGCATTAGCTGATGAATTACCTAGGAACTCGAAAGAGTCCTTTACATTTCATTATTATTTCATACAAATCTATTTTTAAAACAATTCTAATTGCCCTCTTCTGCTCATATGATCATTTTCTACACCATTGAGAATTCATTTTGGGAGAAGGTAGCGTATAAATAAATAATAGGACTGACCTACAGATCTCTGCAGAGCCTGGAGGCAATTTAACAAGCAGTAGATAGTGTTCTGGGCTTCCCTGTGTTTCAGTGGCAGAGTCTGCCTGCCAGTGCAGGAGACAGGGGTTCAATCTCTGGATTGGGAAGATCCCCTGGAGGAGGAAATGGCAACCCACTCCAGTATTCCTGTTGAAAAATCCCATGGACAGAGGAGCCTGGCAGGCTACAGTCCATGAGGTCAAGAAGAGTCAGGTACAACTGAGCAACCGAACATGCATGCATTCCCATAGTGCTTATGGTGTCTGCCCAACTTGATACCCACCTCACTTTCTCTGAGTTGTGGGGCCCACGGGGGTGGACTCCCCCGACCCTAACCGCAATTGTGTAACTGGATTAGATGGACACATAACCAGATTCAAGCGCAAGAGTCTCTGTTCTGGGCATTTGGAGTTGATAAAGTGATTTTCTCTGGGTTTTTTTTGTTTTTTTTTTTTTTTTTGCTTTTTTGCTTCAGGGTGTTGTGAGGCATACATAAAGTTTAAAAAAAAGTGAAAGTGTTAGTCTCTCAGTTGTTTCTGACTCTTTTGAGACCCCATGGATTGTAACCTGCCAGGTTCCTTTGTCCACAGGATTTTCCAGGCAAGAATACTGAAGTGGGTTGTCATTCCCTTCTCCAGGCATCTTCCTGACCCATGGATCAAACCCAGGTCTCCTGCACTGCAGGCAGATTCTTTACCATCTGAGCCACCAGGGAGGCATAAATAAGCCAACAGCTAAGAAAAACAGTGTGAAGTTGTCTCTTTTTATCTTTGAAAAAAGAAATATAACTTAAATCATGTTGAATCATATTATTTTGCTTTTTTCTAAACAATGAATTTTGGAATTAAGAGAATATTCTAAGTTCTGGAACCAAAGACAATCAAACTCAACAGTACATTGTGTGTCCTTCATGAAGCACCCTTCAGTGATGGGCAGGGCAGGGGTAGGGTGACTGTCATCACCTGGGGACTGAGGACCAAGAGCACATTTCATTCCTACACCCCCACCTCCCTGCAGAGGAGGCAGATTTGGGGGAAGTTTGTTTTTTAAAGCCTACTGATAATTCCCAGGCCCACCTATATCCCCACTTCTTCCAGGAATAAATAAAGAAAGCATTTGTGTCCTTTTTATTGATGACTATTCCACTGAACATCACTGCAAAGACAATGGTGTATATGCAGTGTAACAGAGTGCTTGCCGAGGAAGTCGACTTACTTTCCTATGTATTATGATCATTTTCTTTCAACTCCACCTTTGTTGTTTTATACAGCGATTTTTGTTGTTCCTGGTATACTCTGTGGCATTTAATGTATTGCATCTCCAACCTTTGGCTTATTATGAGCACCAGAGTTGTTCCCCAGAAACTATGAATTATGCTAAAGCCATGTCTTGTCTCATCAATTTGGTTTCTCTAAGTGGAATGGAGTAAGAATTCTCTCTTCCCCCAACCAGAACTAATAAGGTTAGTTTTCAATAAACGATCACTGATTTTAATTGAATTAGAATTAACGTCACACTATTTTAAGTGGCATGGGATTGTAACTTGTTAAATAAGTTCCTTCTGGTTTTTTGGAAGAGTCAGTGAGTTTCTCAGATGAGATAGGCTCAGTGCTCAAAATGTCCTGAATAGAGCAGTGAGAGGAGGCTGGAATAGTTAAACATCCACCAGATCAAGGACTTACTGTGAATCCACAGGATGACCCCTCCACCCCCAACGTCCAACTCAAATTCTCTGCACAGATTTCTGATCCCTTCATTTTCTGATTTTCACATGTCTGCTTAAAAAAAAAAAAGTGATGTATTCTCAAAACAGAAACAGATGTGAGATCCAATTTCTTATTGGAAGTGACAAAATATATACAGATTTGGCAAGATATGTATTTCACTTATTACAAGATTTCAAAAATAGTCATCAAACAAATAAAAGAAGAGTTAGATAGCAGGGTGGTCTTTCTCTGGTTCTTTTGTTCCTTTTTCTAAGATTCCCATGATGGCCTATTGTCAATAAGGTATGGAAAATACAGAAATGTCTCATATATAATACAAAATATACGTTATTAAAGTAATGATTCAAGAGCCGACTCATTGGAAAAGACCTTCATGCTGGGAATGATTGAAGGCAGGAGAAGGGGGAGAAAGAGGATGAAATGGTTGGATGGCATTACTGACTCAATGGACACGAGTTTGAGCAAATTCCAGGAGGTAGTGAAGGACAGGGAAGCCTGAAGTGCTGCAGTCTGTGGGGTTGCAAAGAGCCAGACAGGACTTAGTGACCAAATAGCAACAACAGTGATTCAAGAGAAAAAACAGCAAACGTTCTCCTAGTTTTAAAGAACTGAATATAGTCATTTCTACATTTCAATGTGACTGTAAACTTTCATCAAATCACCTTTAACCAAATGAGCTCTTTCTATCAAAAAGAGAAAAAGGCTCAGAAATGAAACATTTTGCTCATTAAGTTCTAAGGGCAGTTGCTATACAGAGCAAAGAAGTAGGTGTAATAGCTTTTAAGGAAGAAAGGTATGAAAAGGCATATCCTGATGAGTATATGTGATTGTGCTGAGTGAGTAAATTTGCATTTATATAGCACCATTTTTCATGTGAGACAATTGGTAATATATTTGCTGCAGTGTAGGGCATCTGGATCTGATGAACATTTATCTAGGGTCTACAGGCATTCAGGCTAGGTAGGGACTTCTGTTGTGATTTAACTTCCACAATAACCCTATTTGGTATCACCACTTCCATTTCTGAAAATGAGGAAACTGAGGGGCTAGGAAAATTACTGTCAGAGTCACATATTTGGTGAATCGTGGAGCCAGATGGGAATGCAGACCTTTCTGTGGCTAAAGTTGTTTTCACTGTACCCTCGTTAAATCAAGGGAAAAAGGCACACATTTTCAGTAGTTCCTATACTTGAATAGTGCTTGAAGTTTGCAGATTAGTTTTGCAAGCTTTTTGTTAAATCTTTAAAGCAACTCGTAAGGACATGATGGTGGAGATGAGGAAGCGTTTGTTAAGTTTCAGGGATGTGCCAAGTTTGTGCCCAGCTTGGCTCCTTTGGGGAACCTGGTTTAATGCCCGACACTCCACTCCAGTCAGACTCAACCACAGAGATGTTACTAAATGCCTCCCATGAAAAATCTGTTCTCCTTAAAACAGTTGCCTTCCAACTGTGTCTTGAGGAGCCTGAAGACCTTTTCAGAGAGCCTCAGGTAGGCGCCTGGGAGGGAAAGGAAACAGCAGCTAAAGAACAAAGACCTGGGGTGGAATCCGTGCAAACAGGGCTGTAAACTGCCTCTCCCCTCTAACCATGGGGCCCTGCTTTAATTTGTTTTGCGTATTTATCTCCCTCATAAGACTTTGCTTGAAGAAAAGAGTTCTGTGGCTTTAAATATTTGAAAAGTAGGTATTGCATCATTGTAAAGGTTTTGTACATTTTGTATAAAAAAAACATTTGAGGAACCCAGAGATTAAGAAATAGACAAGAAAGGAAGGTGGTGCTGAGTGTTTAAGAGAACATACAGTTATGTGCTATTGTACATGGAAATCACAGTCAAGGCTCACCAGCTGGTTAATGTTTACCAGCAAGCAAAAACAAACCAAGTATATGTTGAGGCTTCTGACATCAAATTTAATAGATGTTCTCAGTGGTAACGGTTGTCCGTGGGGCCTAAGGAAGTAAGCAAAACACTGGCGATTAGACCTGCCATTTTTAGGGTCATTGTGGCCCTAAAAAGTGAGTTGTGCTAACAATTCTTAGAGAAGGAGACAAACAAATAGATCTCATTGTAGGCAGTCTCTCCCAAACTATCAATCATTTGGGGATATTCTCTCTCTCTCTCCCTCTCTCTCTCTCTCTCTCTCTCTCACACACACACACACACACACACACACACACACTCAGCTACCTGTGTTCTTAAGTGGCTTCTGAGTCTGTGCTCTAAAGATTTTGTGCATACTGTCCGCATAACCCCTACTACACAGCTAGTGGTATCTGTGTCTGTTTCACCCACTGACCTGTTTGTCATAAAGATCAGATATTACTCCTCACTGTAATCCCTGGAGCTGGCTCTGGGCACGGCACACAGATGCTCAGTGATAAACTGTTGAGTATTAAAGACCATATTAGAATAAAGGGAACAGAAACATATCAACTCTCATTTAGATCCTTGTTAATACAAAGAGAGTTTCTCTTCGTCTTGAAAAAGAGTATGCTGCCTTGCAACATGACTATCATTTGTAATTATTCCAATTTCAAAATTATCTACAATTAGGAAAATTGGTAATGGAGTTAGAAAAATGCCAGTTTCTTTTTTGGAAGATATTTTACATTAACAACTGTAAGTCTCAGAAGACTAGTGGTGGAAAGAATGTATATAATCGGCATGTACCTTCCAAAGTCAGTTTGCATAACAGATGTGTTTTTATAACAAGGTTGTTGACTGTTCTTTGAAGGAAGAAGAGTTTGGGATGAACTTCCAAGCTTCCTTAATATCAAAAACTGTCCTGACTGTTATATTCTGGTTTTCTGTCACATCCCTTTTACTTTTTCTGTTTTAATTGGGTCGAAGTAAAATGGTGTGTTTTCTGTCTTGTGTGACTCAGAGTTCCCCCTTTGACAATCCAGACCAGTTTGAACTCAGTTGTGTCCGACTCTTGGCAAACCCATGGACTGTATCCTACCAGGCTCCTCTGTCCATGGGGATTTCCCCAGCAAGAATACTGGAGTGGATTGCCAAGCCCTCCTCCAGGGGATTTTCCCAACCCGGGGATAGAACCCAAGTCTCCGGCATTGCAGGCAGATTCTTTACCCTCTGAGCCACCCGGGGGGGAGCCCCTGAGCTCAGGGATGGGAACTTCTTCCAGGTAGCAGCTTTCCTCCTATGGAACCCAGTAAGGCTAGTTGAGTCTTTTGAGAGCAAGGGCCCTGGGACATGATCCTGACCCTTTCAAAGTTCTTACTTCTGAAAGGGGTCTCTCAGCTGCTACGGGAGCCATTGTGACCATTACTCAGTTCTCCTCCAGCTGCCCTTGGCACCTGCTTTATTCCCGTGTTTAAATGTCCTTTGTCCACTTTCCTTTGGGGCTTGAAGGAAAACATGAATACATCTACTTCCAAGAAAGTTGAAAGGAAAGATAAGAGACACCGTATTTCAAGATATGTTTACCTCTCTGTGTCTTAACTCATCTTTCGTCTTCCTTTTTATCAGTTTACAAGTGCATTAACTTGACTCTGTTAATTTCTGGGGTTTCAGAGTTTCCCTTTCACAGTGTTCTTAGGAATGCTTCTATTTCTCTTTCAGTTGAAGGTACCTGAAGCAAATGAGGTGGCTGGAATCATGAAGCACCTTACAACTCCCCAGTTGGGTGGCTGGAACCTGATGAGGGAGGTTGTACCAGCATGTTCTGAACTAGAATTTCTCAAGCTTGGTGGCGCATGAAAGTGCCCCCTGCACATGCATGAAAGTGCCCCCTGCACATTCACCCAGTTCTCTAGGAATCTCTGAGAGTAGAACCAAGGCATCAGCGTTTCTTAAAAGTTCCCCAGGGGATTCAAAAGCACAGCCTATCAGCCACTGCTATAGAGAGAGCCATGATCTTTCAAAAATGGAGCTTGGGAGTAATCCATTAAACACATTTTACGGTTTGCTTCTTGCTGCTGTAATAGGCATCGTTTCATATCTTGAATGCAAAATTTCATCCTTTCTAAATCAAAGTCACCACAAGAAGATTTGATAAGCCAGGCTGTTTTTTTGTCTTCTTTCAAATTTAGGTACTTCATGTAAACAACACAAAATTGAAACACCGTTCTCCACGTGAGCTCAGAGGCAGATAATACATCTTTATAAGAAGGGAGTAGTTCAATTTAACATTTAGAAATCATTTTCTCTGCCATTCAAAATAAATTGCTCAGTCACTGATGATTCTGTTTCTTGACTCATACCGGATGATAGAAAATGAACGTGGGTGTCTGGTTCCCCAAAGCTTTCTCTTTTAACTGACTTTTTCATTCTCTCTCCTCCTGTGAAAATTTGGTGTGAGGGATGAAACTTTATAAAGAAGAGGATCTAGAAAATCTAGTGTCAGTCCAGGAACCATAGATGTTTTGAAATAATCAGAGTCTTCTGCCATGGTTTTTAGTTTTAAATTTTCAGTCAATATTTTAGAAGACATGATTCATTTAAGTGGCCAAATGTTTCTCTTTTCAACCAAGCCCAGAATCATTTCTTTTACTTTTTGGAAGCAAATAGGGTAAGGATGCCTTTTGCTTAGAACGCTTCTTGCTGGTAGAAAGGGAAGGCCTCTGTGTTTAGAAGGGAGCAAACAAACATCTCAGAGACATGATGTCATAGAGCAGTTAGCTAGGGAAAAAGAAAAACTATTTTCAGGCATCATTTAAAAAAGATAGGCTAAACTTGCTTGGTCAGATTTGATGGATGTACTTTAAGTGGAAAGCCAGATCTGTTTTCCTAGAGAATAAGGATTAGTCTCTGGTTGGTAGCTATATTCTGTGGAATACCTTACTCTTTCTTTAAAGTGTTTGAGTTGGCTGTATGGCCTACAGTCTGGGCAGGGCTTTGGGAGGGCTGACTGCTAATTACAAGGGCTCTATCAATAAGAACCCAACGACTTTATCTTTACAGTGGTGGGAAAGAATGCTGTATTCTGTCCTTCAGAAGTTCTATGAATTGATGTTAGTCTAATAAACCTATGTAACTCGTATTTTCCACAAGAGAAAGGAGGGATACATCTAGTAATAGCCTGAAAACTGGGCTGAGGGATCTTACTTCCTCCAACCCAGACAAAGTGAAATGAAGGAGAGTGAGCCCTTCTAGAGTTCAAACAAATGGAATATGTTCCCTTTTATAATAACAGTAACATTTTTATTCCTTTCTGGAGAAGTTGGAAATAAAAATTAAGGTTCCCAAGCCTGTTTCTGGTGTTGATTACAAATATAATCAAGATCTAATGCCACTGAAAGAAAATCCTTCCAATAAATTCAGGAAGACTCTGCATGGAAGGAACCTCTCTTTGCTCACTCATATTAATCCCTTTCTCTATCACATCAGCCCTTACAGAATACTTTGTGATTAGGAATCTCTGCATTCCTGTTGCCCTTATTTAAAATACTGTTATTTATAAAATGACATAGTTTGATTTACTCCTTTCAATTTGATTACTAACCTTCAGAGTTTAGCAAAACTATAAGTAGGAGACTATTTACTAAATTAAACAACATCTTCAGTTCAGTTCAGTCGCCAGTCGTGTCTGACTATTTGTGACCCCAGGGATTGCAGCATGCCAGGCTTTCCTGTCCATCACCAACTCCCAGAGCTTGCTCAAACTCATGTCCATTGAGTCGGTGATGGCATCCAACCATTTCATCCTCCTAGCAATTTTAATAACATCTTACCAATTTCAAAGCAAATCTAGTTGCAAGTATAAATGTTTAGTATAAACTGACCTAATCAGGGTGTGCAGGGAGTGCAGCTTGGGCTCTGAAATAGCCTTCCTCACATGTATATAGTCCGTCAGCTACGTAGGTGCAGGGGGCATGTGAGCAGTCACATGTGATATTTTCTTTTCTTTCTGTATTGAAGAACAAAGCCACATCGAAAGTATTGTTTTTCCAAAGTTAGTTTGGGTAGAATGGGAAAAAACATAAAAATAATGCATGTTTTTTGTTATAATTCAAACAATACAGGCATGTTGTGTAAAGAAAATGTTAATGTCTCAGCAAAGCCACTCCATTCCAGTAACCAGTGTTATCAGTCCAGTGTGATGATGTTTTACCCACCTTTTCCTATGCTCTTTGTAATTGTATGCAAACACATACTTACCTAGGTCTTTCCACCTATTAGTTTTTACAAGCATGGGACCATAACATATATATTGCTTTGCAAACATTCTTTTTAGTAATTGCATAATAAATTATAGTATGAATATACCACAATTAGAAGGGGTGATGGTTCTTTTTTCGTAAAGGATAGATGCACAGAAGTTACATTATTGGGTTAAAGAATTAATATGTTTAATAGATACTTTTCAAATATTATTTTTATATACATTACATATATTAAAGTTAACACAATGAAATAGAGCATCTCCATCTCTCATTCAGTAAGGTCAGGAAGTATATAAAGTGAATATGTTCTCAAGGTCTTTATCTCTATTAAAGATCTTCTTAAAAAATGATGGTGATGATGATATGGGTATGTGAGTGTTAAATGTTAAAACAAGTCTAGCTTAATAGAGCTTGATTTGGAAGTTACAGAATTTCTGTGGTTATTTTGTCAGTTAGGGTTCAATCAAAGAATTAGAACTATTAGAGTATATAGATGAGCTATTAAGAGATAGATCTACTATGTCTATCTATAGCTATCTCTAATTATAGATATCAACAAAATAGATATTAATCCAGATTTTTAGAGCAATCTGGTCTTACACAATCACGAGAGCTGGTTAAGTAGTCTCTATAATGCTATTGTCCTTGTGTCTGATGCTAAAGCCTGAAGTCTTCAGGGCAGGCAACAGGAAGGGAAATGGGGAGGAGCAGGAACAAGGTGCAAGTCACAAGAACAAGCGGGAATAGACGAGGACACATGTCAGTTCTCAAATCTCTGAACTTGATAGTATTCCAGAGAACCTGGGGGTCCTTGAAACTAGACCCTGGCCCAAGAATCAGAGAAGCTGAAGTAGTTCCAGGGAAGGGGGAACAGTTGCAGTCTTCAAATCCCATAGAAGAATCTCTTATAGAGTCCACCAAAATGGAAAATGGACATGAAGGGCAATTCTGGGAAATATATTTCAGCCTAGCCAAGTCAATACTTTACAAAGCATGGTAGTTATCATGCAAAAGCCTATGATCACCACTCTAGCCAATACTCAGTATTCCAGCAGAATTCTCATTTGGTTTTCTGGCTAGCCCCCAAGAAATTTTCTAGTGATCTAAACGAGGAAAACAACATTCTCAGAAAGATGAGATTGTTGTGACACAAACTTTCATGTGTGCACACACACACACATTCTTTAATTGTGATTACTGCCAAGTTTCCTGTTTCAATGTCTAATTCATCTAAGTTTCTACTTTCACCATACATCCTGATTTCTATTATTCTCTGACACCAATAAACTCTTGAATAATATGATTTTTATGTCATCTGAAAGTTAAAGTCATCATTTATTTTTCTGTTCAAAATATGGTAAAATGGGGTTGAGGGCAATTTTTATTGGCTTTTGTACAAAATATGCTAAAAGTAACTGCATGCTCTTTGTGTTGTGGCATATTCATATGCTATTGGACAAACTGTGTCTCCAGTCCATCAACATTGTGAATAGAAGAGGATTGGTCTAGTCTTATGGTATCAATAATGTCTTGTTGATGGCAATATTGGTTCACTTCAGTGAGTCATGATTCAAATGATTCTTCTGTATTTTATGATTGATACTACATTTAGCCAGTAGTATCTTTGTTTTGGGATCACTAACATAGAATATGCATGATTGGTTTTGAAGAATCAGGAAGCTAAATTTGTAGAAATCCTTAAATATTCCCTTTGGATGTTAGTAGAAGTAGAGAAGACTCATTGGAAAAGACCCTGTTTCTGGGAAAGATTGAAGGCAGAAGAAGGGGATGAGAGAGGATGAGATGGTTGGATGACATCATGGACTTGATGGACACTAGTTTGAGCAAGCTCCAGGAGTTGGTGATGGACAGAGAAGCCTGGCATGCTGCAGTCCGTGGGGTTGCAAACAGTTGGATGTGACTGAGCCCCTGAACTGAGAAGTGTGGTTGTGTTTATGAATGTCAGAGAGAGTTACTTTTATATTGAATTAATGGTCTTTTTGACTTCTGATCTTCTCATCATCTAATGCCCGTACTATACATTTCAACTGAGATCACTTAAAGATATGCATAAACTCTTCTATGTTCTGGGACTGATACTTTTCTTAGTCCTACTTGACTAACTCAGAGGAGACGGCATCTAGTCAACCTTACCAAGTCTGGTTTAGACCCCATGCTCTTTTTTTCATTTTTACATAATATCTATGCTATGCTAAGTCACTTCAGTCATGCCCGACTCTGTGCGACCCCATAGACAGCAGCCTACCAGGCTCCCCCATCCCTGGGATTCTCCAGGCAAGAACACTGGAGTGGGTTGCCATTTCCTTCTCCAATGCATGAAAGTGAAAAGTGAAAGTGAAGTCGCTCAGTCATGTCAGACTCTTAGCTACCCCATGGATAATAATATCTAGTTATTATTAAAAATGAAAGACAAAAAATAATAGCTTAATTCAGCAGAGAGAGTGGAAGTATACACTGAGAAAGATTTGGTAAATATCTCAGTCCAAGTGCATAGGAAAAAGGCAATGATGGAACATGATATTAAAGGAAAAACAGGCCTTCTCCTCTCAGAGCTCCCACTCCTATGCTATGTTTGGGAGAAGCTTCCCTTTTACCAAGATGGCTTCACGGCACTGGAGCGGCAGAGCAGCTGTGAGGAGATACCCCACATGCAAGGTAAGGAGCTGCAGCTGCTCTTTGTTGGAGTGACCATGAGGAGATACCCTACATCCAAGATCAGAGAAACCCCAGCAAGATGGTAGGCGCTGGAACAGCAGCTGCGCAGTGCTGGGGCAGCTGTGAGGAGATACCCCATCCCAGGGGCAAAGGAGAAGCACCAGCAAGAGGTAGAAGGGGTGAATTCACATTTAAAATCAAGCCCCATTCCCACCAGAGACTCTCAGAGGGCTCCAACGAACCTTGTGTACACTAGGACCCAGGGACCCCAAGAGACTGAGACGGAACGGTGTCTGAGTGTCTCCTGTGGAGGTACGGTTCAGCAGCGGACTGCCACAGGGGCAGGGGCTCTGGGTACAGCAGACTTGGGTATGGCATAAGCCCTCTTGGAGGAGGTCACCATTAACCCCACCATAGAGCTGCCAGAATTTACACAGGACTGGGAAATAGACTCTTCGAGGGCACAAACAAAACCCTGTGTGTACCAGGACTCAGGAGAAAGGAGCAGTGACCCCACAAGAGACTGACCCAGACTTGTCCGGGAGTGTCTGAGAGTCTCCAGTGGACACGTGGGTCAGTGGTGGCCTGATGCAGGGTTGAAGGCAGTGAGTGTAGCAGTACATGCATGGGATCTTTTGAAGGAGGTCGCCATTATCTTCATTACCTCCACCATAGTCTGCTGCTGCTGCTAAGTCACTTCAGTCATGTCCGACTCTGTGCGACCCCATAGACGGCAGGCCATCAGGCTCTGCCGTCCTTGGGATTCTCCAGGCAAGAACGCTGGAGTAGGTTGTCATTTCCCTCTCCAATGCATGAAAGTGAAAAGTGAAAGTGAAGTCGCTCAGTTGTGTCCGACTCTTAGCAACCCCATGGACTTCAGCCTACCAGGCTCCTCTGTCCATGAGATTCTCCAGGCAAGAGTACTAGAGTGGGGTGCCATTGCCTTCTCCACACCATAGTCTGGCCCCAGGTAAATAGCAGGGAGCGAACACAGCTCCACCCATCTACAGAAAAGACTATACAGAAAGCTGAGCATTGAAGAATTGATGCTTTTGAACTGTGGTGCTGGAGAAGACTCTTGATAATCCCTTGGACTGCAAGGAGATCCAACCAGTTCATCCTAAAGGAAATCAGTACTGAATATTCATTGGAAGGACTGATGTTGAAGCTGAAACTCCAATACTTTGACCATCTGCTGCGAAGAACTGACTCATTTGAAAAGACCCTAATGCTGGGAAAGATTGAAGGTAGGAGGAGAAGGGGATGACAGAGGATGAGATGATTGGATGGCATCACCGACTCAATGGACGTGAGTTTGAGTAAACTCTGGGAGTTGATGATGGACAGGCAGGCCTGGCGTGCTGCAGTCCATGGGGTCGCAAAGAGTTGGACACGACTGAGCAACCGAACTGAGGCCTTCTCCTCTCAGAGCTCCCATTCGTAGGCTGTGTTTGGGATAATTTTCCCTTTTACCAAGATGGCTGGTAGAAAAATACCCCAAAATACAGTTTTTTAATCATATTGTAAACTTTATAAATTTTCAGATCTCAAAGTCCCATTCCAAAAGTTATTAGCAGGTCTAGGATAGGACCCTGGAAATAGTAAAGAAGTTTCTCAGATCTTTGAATGAATAACTAGGTATAGAAAAAACTGACAAGTTATGATGGTAAAGCTGCATTTCTATAAGCTCTGTTTTCTTTAGGGACTTACTCTCCAAGCAGATTCTGGACCAGGACACTGTTGCTTTTTCCTGTAAAGGCAGTGGTTTTGATCAGGATCAGACTTACTGGTAAAGAGTCAATTTTGTGGCTTGTATTGTGATTCTCTCCCATTAACTTGGACACTTACTGAAGTTTTGTTATATTTTACAGACTAAGTTTAGATATCCTGGGGGAATAAGCCTTGCATTTTCTAGGACTTCCTGGGTTTCAAGTGACAGAAAATAACTCTTATTTCACCTAGAGGTTAATTATTGGCTCACAAAACTAGAAAGTCAAGGAGGGAGCTGGTTTAATGTATTACTAGAACTAGTGATGCAGCTCGTGCTGCCAGGGGCCCCCTGTCTATCCCTCCCTTGGCTCTGCTGCTTTTCACTATTATGGCTGCACTGTCCCCCTCCTGACCTCCCTATGGTGGTAGAGGACATTTACTGGCACCTTGAGCCCCAGTCTCTCCCCAGTCCTTATTTGTCCTTTGTATGGAAAACAAATGGAGAAGGAAATGGCAGCCTACTCCAGGATTCTTGCCTGGGAAATCCCATGGACTGAGGAGCCTGGCAGGCTACAGTCCATGGAGTCGCAAAAGAGTCAGACATAACTTAATGACCAAACCACCATCACCACCACGGAAAACCAAGCATTTGAATCCCAGCTTTAGAAAAAAGAATCTTTTCATATTCTAGGTTTTTTATGCTTTGAATGGGAAGAAAAAGAGAAAAAAAACTGAAGCTTCTGAATTGAAGAAGGAAGATCATAAATATGACAAACTGTCTTCTTTACAAATTAGACAAATCTGTTTCTTTTGCAATCTAGGTAAGACTGAAAGTGTTATCAAATATATTATCCATACACATTGCAACATTAACTTCTAAAAATAAAGTTAAAAATCACTTTTGTTAATTTTTAGGTAATTAGAGTAACAAAGGGAATATAGTCAGCACCTACGTTTTCTTAGAAAAACAAATTAGCAAGATGAAAATACAGTATTGGGTTGGCCCAAAAAGTTCATTCGGATTTTTCATAACATCTTGTGGAAAAACTCAAACGAACCTTTTGAGCCAACCCAATACATTCAGGCCATGAAAGGAGTTAATTCTATTTTACATGCACAAAGTACCATTTATGTTTCCCTTTCAAAAGTCAGTCTTTTTCAGCTGCAAAGACCCCTTCCCCAGCAAACTGTGATGATAAATGGGAATATGAAATCACTATAGAAATAGAGTTATTATTCCTATTGTGGGATCTCCTTTTCTCCAAGGCATCATCATAACTCCATGGGGAGGAATTTAGGATTAACACCGCTGGCCTCTGTCTGCCCCTTCCTCACTCCTGCCCAGGGGAAGAGGAAAGGCTGGGCACAGGGGCTCAGAGCTTCTGGGCTGGCTCATCAGACCACTTGCTCTGTGTTCCGCTGGGCTCTCTGGAGCCTTCACTTCTCGGGAGACCTGCAGATCCAATCTCCGGCTCTGTCAGAAACTTTTGGAGGTGTCTGTTTAAGGCTGAAATATAAAATCATAAGCCATCTTGGTTGCAAATCAAAAGCCACATTGTCCAGTTTGTCGGTAACAAAAGTAATACTTTGATCTTCATCTGTCTGACTCTTGTTTTCTCTCTCAATTCTGCTTTGGAATTCAGGTAGCAAAGAGAAGGGAGCTAGATACTGATCTCCGAAAATCCCAACGTTTCTTATTATAATAAACCATGGTAAAATTCATAAAATAAAGGACCAAGTTGTTTTGCACAGTAGCAAGTGCATGAACACACACACACATGGTGTTTAAAATTGCAATTTCCAACACCAAATTGGAACAGATGCCAAATAGTTTTCCTCTTTGTGGAGCCAAAAGAGGAGAGGCTCAAATCCAACGTACATTTCCAGCCTCATGTGGAACTGAGATAACCAGAAACTGCCATTCACTTTCTGCTTTGCTAATATAATGTAACATATCTTTACATGTTTATTTTTCTGAACAATCAGCTCATAATTTGACCAATCTTAAAAGCAGAAACATTTTTATTTTCTTCTAAATACCCACTTTAATAAATAAATGCCAATTTGTCCTTAAAAGGAGAAAGAACATATTCCATTTTACAAATTGCACCACTTCCTGGGCCCATACCTATTTCCCTTCCCAATTCCTTGTAATTCAGTTTGCTTTGCAATTGAAAAGAAAATACCAGATCCTCTATATTTTTGGGTGTGATCCAATATTGCTTTCAAGGATCCCGCTGGTCTTTTGGCAAAGGGAAATCTCAGTAGATTACATGATTGAAATAACATGACCTCAAGAGAATCGGGCACTAAGCAGTGGTGCTTAGCTATTCAAATGCACTGCTTTGGTTACTTAGGAAACAACGCAAAATTAAAAAGTAATAATTACACATAAGAGCCACGCCTCTCATTTGTTTTCAATTGCTTTTTTTGTTTGTTTTTCCAAGTTGCTTAGACTTGGTCCACTTCCAAGTCCATTTAGAATTCTAGACTCTGGTAACAGAAAAGCCTTTTAATTCATCACCTTCGTCCCTTGGCTGTCTCCGCACGTGTCCACTCAGACAGCTTTAGCTGTACCACTAGCACAACATCACTGACAATGAGGAAACAAACCCACCCATGACCTTCCTTTTCATTATTATGTAATGATTTTCTCACTCACACACATAGCCGTGAAAATGTATAAGAAAATCTTCAAGAAGTTGGACATTTTTGTTTGGTCATTAATTTCAGCTTGAAAGAAGAATATAGAAAAATCAGCAGAATCTGGGTAAATTTCCTTCTTGATTCATAGAATAAAATGCATTTTACTTCGAGAAAGAACTCAGCCAGCACAATTATAAGTTGACCAAAGAAAGTGGCATTAATATGCAAGGTTTCCCTCCAACATTCTACACCCCTCATCTCTTCCATACCATTAATTCTTTGCCTCTGGATGTTTTTCTTTTCTAAGGAGGGTTTCTGACAGCTGAGGAGTGGGGAGCAGGGAAAGTTCTCTCATCCAGTCTTGGGAATTAAAGAGCTACTGGCGAGTCTTGCGTGCCTTTGGGACACAATGACCTCACTTAGCCAGCTTGTTAGAGTGGATATTATTTATTCTTACTGATTCCTACTTGCTTGGCCGTCTTTTTAGAGTCTCCTTCTTTGTGCTTGTTAACATCCTGCGCAGCACGCACATGGGTAGAGGTGATCAGACAGCTCAGTCTAGGCAGATGGCGATGGGAAAGCAGAGGGGCTTCCATGGTGGCTCAGTGGTAAAGAAGCTGCTAGGCAAGGCAGAGACGTGGCTTCAGTCTCTGGGTTGGAAATATCCCCAGGAGAAGGAAATGGCAACCCACTCCAGTATTCTTGCCTGGGAAATCCCATGGACAGAGGAGCCTGGCGGGCTACAGTCCACGGAGTCACAAAAGAGTCGCGTACAACTTAGTGACTAGATAAGAGCAACCATGGAAAGCAGTACTATCTGAATTCCAAGTCCCAGATCCAGCTCTAAAATCCAGTCATGTTGGCTTTCTTTGGTGATTTTGCTACTTTACAGTGATTTTAGAAAGGGACTTGACCAAAGAACAATTGTCACTCGAGGACTTCTTAATACATGATGGGAAGCATTTTGAAAATCCTAGGTTTCTGGGACTTGGTTTCTGGGCTGCAACCTCTGAGATATGCTGTAATCACAGAGCAGTCCCCTGTCAGCTAGAATTGTCCCTTCAGACTACATGAAACTCCTCCAATGTTTCAAATAGAAATTCCTGGTTAGAGGTACAAACAGCAAACAAATACAGGTCTTGTCTTCTGATACTGGTTAGTTTGCTTCCAGTTCTTCTGTCCTATGAGAACCTCTACTTTTCTCCTACTTCTTGTGATTAAATACACACACACACATAGAGACAAACAGACATACATACACACACACATACACAGACATACAGAGACACACACAGACACACACAAACAGACACAAACACACAGGCATACACACCGACACACACAGACACACACACAGAGACACACACAGACACACACATATACATAGAGACACACAGACACAAACACACAGGCACACACACTGACACACACAGACACAAATACACAGACACACACACAGACACAGACACACACAAAGACACACAGAGACACACATACACACATATGCACAGACATACAGAGACACACACAGAGATAGACACAGACACAGACACACACACACACACACCGACACACACAGACACACACACAGAGACAGACACAGACGTACACACAGACACATACAGACACATTCAGACACACAGACACAGACACATACAGACATACATACACAGACACACACACACAGATAGACACACATAGACATAGAGACATACAGAGACACACAGACACACACACATACACACACACCTTGCTGGAAACACAGTTGTGCTATTTTCCTTTCTCTGAGGCTAGTCAGTGATAAGAACTACATCTGAAAGCCAAATAGAACAAAGCTAACATCCCTTGTGGCTAATACACAGATGCTATTTTTTTAAAAGTTGATCCAATCACCACCAACTCTGTTAAACAAGGGATCCCTAATGTAGCTGGTGATCAAACTCACTTCCTCGTTAAGAGCAGGAGCATAAGGAGAGACAGAGCCTCCTTTGTTTAACAGAGGCTGTGTGAACTCTGCCACGAGTCCCCAGACACCCCTAAGTCCTCTGTTCTGAACGTGTAATTAATTCGTAAGAAACCAGGTACCACAGCAGTCATGGTTTGACAGTAGATTCATTCAGCACCAGCCAGATGTGAAGGGCTTTCAAAGGGACCAAAAGGCAAGCCTATTGCCCTGGGAAGGCAGAGACTGTAACCTCTGGCTTGCAGCCTTGCCATCACCCGGTAATGCCATTTCTAATGTATTTCAATTCACTCTTAACAGTCACAGATGTGTTTGCAAAATCAAAGGTTATTGATTAACCCAGAATGGGTAGGTCCCTATCTGAGTTCTTATGTTTTTCAGCCTAAGATAACTTAAAAACCACTTGGTAGGAAATCCTCACGTCAATCATATATTACTATTTTTTTGTGCTCTTTTTCAAAGATGAATAAAGAGTTGCTTTCAGGGATTAAAGGAAAGATACTTTATTTAAAACTGTAGGGTCTTTAGAGAATTTGCTTTATGGACAGTAGTGATAAACTTTCTCTGGGAAGACTCCATCAGAGTATCACTAGATTCAATTCTATTCAACCTCTATCAGTAATTTGGAAGATGTAGAAAATATATTTTTTACGATTTTAAATGACACAAATACTTTGAAATATTTATGCAGTAAGCTAATTTGGGATGAAAAATTATCTCAACATTAGAATCAATAATACAGATTTCATCAGCAATAAATGTGAGCACTTACATTCAGGATTTAAAAATCAATTATGCTAGAACAGAATAAAGGAGGTTGGGTTTCTTTACATTCTTATCAGTAAAAATCTGGGGGTTTTACTTTATTAGAAGTTCACCAAAAATTGGCCATATGGTTTGGCTATGAAAAAAATCTAACATAATTTTGAATTACATTAATAAAACATCATTTACACATTAGTCAATTTGTATTCTGCCCTAGTCAGAGCGTATGTGCAGTATTATACAAAACTTTAGACACTGCATTTTTAGAGTGACCCAACTTGTCCAGAAAGTGCAAATGGCAAGGAATTTGGAAATTCTGTCAGACTGTGTTAAACTGAGTACATGTCCTCTAATACAGCCTCCCAACCAGTGTGAGAATATGCTATACAGTGTTCATGCCTGGTGGTCATTTATCTTTGGCTATAATACTTTTGGGTTATAAGCAGCTCATTACTGTACATTGTTGGGCAGTTTCAATTCTTAAAAGTCTTTTCTAATTCTGACTTCCATATTGCACTCTTAAATCCTAGATTATTAGTAATCTATTTCTCCTGACAAACCATTATAGACTTGAAAGGCTATTATGACTTATTCAGAGGATTTAAAGAAATTATTTCTTTCCCTCAGAATAATAAATTTGTGAGAAATCTTATCAATAGTGAATAAAAGAGGCCTATCAAGTATTTAAAACACCATAGAAGTTAAAGATTGTAATTCTCAGAAGTTATTATAATGTTTGATAGATAATCAAAAATTTTAAAGATTTCTTCACCAATTCTTATGTTTTGTCATTGAAAGCCTGGCCTGATCTTTAAACATAGTTAGCAAATTTATCTGATGGAATGAATTACTGAAGGATTCTCCTCAGAGGTCATCTCTCTAGTCAGGTTCATGATGCAAACAATCAACAGCTGATAGTTTGGGAATGAGTTGATTTTTGTCTTTAGGAATATTTAGGACTGATGAAAGTAATAAATTACTGTTTAAGGTGGCCCTACCTACTCTCTACTAAAGACTTACCACAACATAGTGAAGAAAACCTACCAAAGATAATAGGTTTTCATGTTACTCTTGTTCTTAATTTTTATTCAAGGTCTATTTGAGAGAGAGAGAGGGAGAGATTGATTGATTCAAACAGATACCAAGTCACGTAAAGAAGGAAGAATGGGAAAACATAGGAGCTAAAGGATTCAGAATTTGAAGCAGCACTCATAACCCTAAGTATTAATACCAAACTTGTTTACAAAAACTCACACATCAACCCTTCTCTGTTAAGTTTTACATCTCTGATGAAGACAATGATCTACAGAGCAGTTTGGAGTCTTTGGACTTATCTCCCAAAGATTTACATCCAGCATGCTTTCACACTCTTCACACAGCATCTGGCTATTCCAAGCAGGATTCTCTTCAGTCCATCTCTAGAAACAGCAGAAAATATGTCCTTGGCTTCCAAATTCAAGGAGACAAGTATGGATGAATTCTGTTTTCTTTCATTTTTGCTGAATCTTAGTGGCAAGAGGCAAATTTCAGGGTGTCCAAAGGTCCATTTGACAACTGAAGCTGTCCCCATGTGAGATGTCTCTATGCACAGAAATGACTCTGGGTGATAAAGACAAAAGAAAGGAAAAGAGAAAAGAAACCACACAGGACTTGATGCCACTTGGGTGGGAGCGCTGACAGGCAGTAGCTGAGGGGGAGGTTGTGGTTATTGCCCTGTTAACAGGTCTCTCTGTAAATAAATCCATCATGAGAGGTGAGTCCTGAAACAGGGTGTGGGAACTGAGAAAAGGGAAAACAGGAAATGCGCACCAACAATAGAAAGTGGGGTTTTTAATGCAAAACATATATAGAATGTCCAAGTTTTCAGCAATGAGAGATGTAAAATTCACAGAAATTAGTGAAGTGAGTGAGTCATGGTTCAAGTTCCTTAGGATGATCTTTCCTCTCTTTAAAGGGAAGAATAAAGAGAAAAGGCACAGAATGAAAATTTTATCCATTAATACATAATCCTATGAAGTATATTTCAAAGCACTATACAGAATTAATATCCTTGCTACTTTCAATGCTACAGTTAATTAGCTCAGCCTACGTGAAAAAATGAAAAATGAGAGAGCAATGAAGTGAAGCAGACGCCAAAGGATCCTGGAACGAGAACAAAGACAAGGAAATGAGACAATTAGCAGCCACAGAGAAGTAATCCACAGGCAAATTTCCAGGAGACATTTATGGTGGATAATTCAGAAATATTTATTCAGCATTTGCTTGGTTAGGACTGTCCTAAGTACTTTAAAAAACTATCTAAAAATATGTACAGATAGGTAAGAAACTGAAGAACAAAATGAGGTCATTTGTTTCTACTAATGAATGTGGACATGAACAAAATTCTGTGGGTGAATTTCACATAGATCCAGAATCCAACCAGTCCATTCTAAAGGAGATCAGCCCTGAGTGTTCTTTGGAAGGAATGATGCTAAAGCTGAAGCTCCAGTACTTTGGCCACCTCATGTGAAGAGTTGACTCATTGGAAAAGACTCTGATGCTGGGAGGGATTGGGGGCAGGAGGAAAAGGGGATGACAGAGAATGAGATGGCTGGATGGCATCACTGACTCGATGGACATGAGTTTGAGTGAACTCCAGGAGTTGGTGATGGACAGGGAGGCCTGGCGTGCTGCGATTCATGGGGTCACAGAGAGTCGGACACGACTGAGCGACTGAACTGAACTGATGGAAGGATCTAGAAATGATATAACCTTTTAAGGTTCTGAATTACATTTCAGAGACTTTGAGAGTAGAAATCATCCAGAAATTAAAGAGATTCTTTTCTTCTGCTTTCTTTTCAATCTCTGTGAGAAAAACAGGGGACCTTTGTTACATCACCTCATGTACTCAGCACACAGATGAGGAACATCCTGGGTGACTTAGGATGAAGTCAACAACCTCTGGGGTCACCAGTCAATCCCCTAAAAATGGCACTTAGGAAACAGTCACCTTAAGCATGGCCTCTGTGATCAATTGGTTGTTAAATGGCTCTATGAGAGTTTAAGCTTTACATACTCATTAAATAATTCTTGAACAACCTCAGTTTTAGGTTCTTTCCCACCATTTAGGTCTCACAAATTTAAAGAAAAGCAACAAAAACGTTTTCCCCATGTTGAAAGTGCTAGAGTGACTAGAGGAAATGAGCATCAAGATAATTTATGATCGTCCCCATAGCTTTGCGATGCACGAATATAGTAATCCTTTGTTATCCATCCACTCAATGACCAGACTCCGGGACCTTGATGGAACATAATTAAAATAGGATTTCTGTAGACTCAAGGCCCTGCTTCATATCTCAAAAGGTTTTACCTCATTGAAATATACACATTTAATAATATTTACTCTTTTTTCACTTTCCTACTATATAATCACATTAAGCTAGTCACAATAAGAAATATTTTTGAGATGAATAAAATAAATGTCCTGGTTTCTAGGAGCTTACAATCTACAGGATAAAAAGAGAAACCCCACTGAGCTTAAATACTCAGTAAAGTATGCTAAGAGTCACAAGAGAGACTCCAAGTATTGGAGAGAGAGAGAGAATTTACATTCAAACCAGTAGGGGTTGTTCGGTTTAGGTTTTTTTAAGATTTGAAGTTTCTGGATCAATGTCGAAAAGCTTCTGATGAGGTGTGGTTTTGAAAACACCAGTTATTTTTAAAACTCTTGACAGGGAAAACAAAAGGATGTTCTTCAACCCATTTCCAGGAAGTAAAATGTTAAAGAAATCTAAGAGGTGGATATAGTCTTCTTGTACTTTAAAAAATAGTTTCATATTTTCATATATTTAAAAAAATTTTACTTTATGAGTCTATTTCTAGGTATATCACATATTACCTTAATTTTCCCCCGACCTGTGAAATGTGATTTAGCCTGATTGGGTGTTGAGGAGTATCCTGCAGGCCCAGAGCAAGGATAGCCTTTCACATCCTGTCTTCTTATAAACATCCTATCATAAAGCACTTATCCTTAACACTTTGAAAAACTGGGGAAGACCTAGCCTTTTGTCAGCCACATTATTTATCATGTAAATGTAGCCCATTGACAATTCCAGACACCACACAGGACAAAGAGAATTTCTAAAGTATCATATCCACCTCCCTCTTGAACAGCAGGAAACTCCATTCTGTGTGGGAATATTTGCAAACTCTGGTTTGGTAAAAATATGTTGTCGGGTGGATCCAATTCAGCCCTTAAAGTCATCTGACTCACTCCATGCAGAACGCATTGTAATTCATTCTTTAGTTCTGGCTAGGCCAAACCATTGGAGAAGGAAATGGCACCCCACTCCAGTACTCTTGCCTGGAAAATCCCATGGACGAAGGAGCCTGGTAGGCTCAGTCCATGGGGTCTCGAAGAGTCAGACACAACTGAGCAACTTCACTTTCACTTTTCACTTTCATGCATTGGAGAAGGCAATGGCAACCCACTCCAGTGTTCTTGCCTGGAGAATCCCAGGGATGGGGGAGCCTGGTGGGCTGCCGTCTATGAGATCGCACAGAGTTGGACACGACTGAAGCGACTTAGCAGCAGTAGCAGCAGGCCAAACCATTACCTACCCTCCTGCAGAAACTGAACAACATATCTGCATATGTGCATGTACATATTACCTGAGGTCGGCTTCCAGTTGCTGACTGAAACACTAAATGCATTTTCCTAAAGTTTGGGTACTTGCTAAATTGTGTAAAACCATAGATTTAAAATGTTTTCTTCCATTTCTAGACAATGTGCTCCAGTTCTTGGTTTAGAAAGTCTGGACACCAAGTACTGCTGACCCACTTTCTCTAGGGCTTATACTTTATTGAAGTTTCCTAGTGGCAACGTAGCCAACCTAATTGTCTGAATAATAAATTAATTTTGTCTAGATTTTGTAACATTTGTCTACCAAAATGGATTGGAACCAAGTTATGGCCTGTTAGCTATAAATTGGTACTTGGCATGGGTGCTTGCCATCTACCTTTACAAGGATTAAATCATGTCTTGCTGCAGCTGCTGATTTTCAACACCCCCTGAAGGAGTTTAGGGTGAAGAGCAAAAATGAGGCACTCTGTGCTCAGGGAAAAGCTGGCAGGACAGGTCTTCAGATAGATATTCTCAGGAACTGATTTTATGAGCCCAGTTCTTGTATTTCCTCATATCTAGTAAAGCACTAAAATCCTTCCTAGTGACAATTCCTCATGACTAGCAAAGGCTTCATGAGACAAGTAGAAAACTTATAGAAAAAGTTTGTGCTTGATTGTCTGTATTTCCTGTTCACCAAAAATCACATATACACTGACCTTCCCCCACTGCCTCTTGGAGCAGTCTCTCAGAGCTGTCTGAGGTGCTATCTCCCGCCTGCAGTCCTCATTTTGCCCCCAATAAAACAACTCACAACTCTCAGGTTGTACATTTAAGTCGACAGGCCCCTTTAGGGGAAAATCAGGGCAAAAAGGAGTATATGCTTCTCTAAGATGAGTCGAACATTAGGGAGAGTAAGATGCACAATAAATTCCAGGTAGAACTGAGATGCTAAAAAAAAAAGTGAATCACGATACTGTACTGCCACTTCTCCATCTCTCAGATGTTTCTAATCTCTTCTAGTCTCTTTTCTATAAAAGCTTTTCCAAGATCTGATTTAAGGCACATAATTTTTGCTCATGGTGCTGCTTTCTATATTTGGCACTTTTATTTAGAAAGATTTCTACAACATGTGGGATTGATTTTTAAGTTGTGTAGAGGTAGAAAAAGAATGGTTAATTAGCCAAGGTGTTTAATAAACACAGAAACACCTAGACCTGATAATTCAGGTCTTAAATCTAATGCTACATTAGTCAAATTAACAAATAATCAATAATTATTTCCTTCCTTAAAGGGTGATGTGGTGTAGAGGAAGCAGAATTAATCTTTTTTAACAGTCCACTCTGAGTTGTGCATTTTGCATACAGTATCTGACTTCTCCTTCATGACAAATGCTATTCTTAGCCTTGTTTTACTAATGAAAAAGAAATGGAGACTCAAATTAATTACTAGCCTGAGGTCACAGGGCTTCTAGTCAACAGAGCTGGAACTTGAGTTTTGGTTGGCTGCAAAATCCAGGCCCTTTTTAAAACCACTAAGCTGCCTCCTTATGATCCCAGTTGAGTTGATACTGTCCAAATGAAGAATGGTAAACCAAAAACATAAAGCCAAGGGCAGATGGGAAGTGAGAATGTCCCTGTACAATCCAAATTTATTTTATTTCTTCCCAACAGCTTCAATAACCATAGAATCTCTGGTGCTCCTAAGCATTTGAAGATGAATGCATAAGATATGAAAAGTCTTGTATTAAAGAGCTAACTGGTCAACTAATCATTCCAATATGCAGTCCATGGCAGCTTCCACTGCACTGTGTGCCTGGGGAAAATGAGATATAAAAGAAAGCACCACGGCTTCTTTTATTGGACTAGAAACATAAAAGAGGAGGTTAAGCAATAACACATAGGAACATTCATTTGCAATTACTTCTCTTCTAACTTAATGTAGGGTCTTGGGTCATATGAAAAACTAGCAGTTTGGGCAATTCAAAGCATAATTACTTCCTCTCTTTTCATAGATCAGAGTCAGAGAATAACTCCACCAAATTGACCATTCCTAGAAGTCTTTACGGCAAGCTTTCGGTGCTAAGCACTCTGTATTTTTTAACTTTCTAAATGACCTTCTAACACTTTCCTTTACAGCTTCATGCTTGTGGTTTGCTAAATCTTTCACTTGTCTTAGGAACTGCTTTCCTTTCCCTTATTTTGCATTGCATCCTCTTTTAATGGCAGTACTAAATTTATCAGTTGGGAATCTTTTTAACAACAGCATGGAAATCAGGTATTGGGAACTGAAAGAAATTTCCAAAATGGTTATGTATCCAGATGAGTCCAAAAAGTCCAGTTAACAAATAATCTCTCTGAGCTGGGAGCTGAAATACCATCTATTGAGAGCTCTAATGATAATTGATAGCATTGTGATTATCAGGAAAAAAATATATTCCCAGTTCTGTATTTATTTATTTATTTATATAAAAAATATTCATGAGCCTACTAAGGGCCCGGGTAACTGGTAAATAAATATTGAAATTAAACACATTAACACACCACAAAAGTTCAGGATGTTGCTGAATATACTGCAAGAGCGTGTAAGAGCCCAAATGATGGACAAGAGTAAGCAGGTGAAGACCACAGGCAGAAGCAACATGTGTGGAAGATGAAGCAGGAGGGAATACAGTTAACTGAAAGTACTTTGAAAGTTAGACAAACTAGAACTCCATCACAGGGTTAGTGATATGGTGGAGCTGGATGGATGGATGTGGATTGGGCCTTGTACGAATTAGGAACAAGTGAAAGCATTTAAACACCGTCTCAGGGAAAAGGAAAGAGTTCAAGTAAGGCAATACCTTTGTCATATATTCTTTTTAAGACATGCTTGTCAAAGTTGGGAGTGCATAAAAGTCATCCAGAGAGCTTTGTAAAATATAGTTTCTTAGTGCTATTTACAGAGACTATGAACAGTGGGCCTGAATGGAGCTTGAGAACTTTTGCTCCTAGTAAGCTCCTACGCACTGCTGCTGGGGCTGGCCCAGGGACCACACTTTGAGAGAGCCTGCTTTATAACATTGACTCTGACACTCTGCAGAATCTGTTGGAAAGGAGTGAGACTGAGACTAAAGGTCAGTCAAGAAATTCAGTCTGTCATTTATCCATTGATTCATTCACTCATTCAACAAATGTTTGTTTTGGAACAGTATGCTAAATTGTAAACACAAGTGATATAGACATAAAGAAAATAAAATCTCTTTTCTCAGAGAGCTCACATTCTAATTGAGAAAACAGACCCCCCTCCTCAAAAAAAAAAATCTGATAAATAGATAAACTATATGAGTTGCTGATTAGTGCTGTGAAGAAAACTAAACCGAGATAAAGGGAATAGAGAATGGTGATAGGAGAAGGCTATGGCAACCCACTCCAGTGCTCTTGCCTGGAAAATCCCGTGGACGGAGGAGCCTGGTAGGCTGCCGTCTATGTGGTCGCTAAGAGTCCGACACAACTGAGCGACTTCACTTTCACTTTTCAATTTTGTGCATTGGAGAAGGCAATGGCAACCCACTCCAGTATTCTTGCCTGGAGAATCCCAGGGACAGGGGAGCCTGGTGGGCTGCCACCTCTAGGGTCGCACAGAGTTGGAAGCGACTTAGCAGCAGCAATCAAGAAAGATCTTCCCGAAAATGTGACACTTGAGTGCGAGATCTGCGAGAAGTAAAGAAGCTAATTGTAAATCAAAGGAAAGGCTGTTCAGGCAGAGGGTTAAGCACATGCAAAGATCCTAAGTTGGAAGGTCTCAGGGAAGGTGTTTTGGGGGAGGAATAGCAAGATTGTGCGTCAGAGTCAAAGAGGGAAAGATGGGCATAAGAATGTATCAGCCAAGTCTGGGAGGAAAGAGATGGTAGTAAACATTTTGGATTTTCTTTTGAGAGAATTGAGAAGCGATTGAAGGGATGCAGCTGTAGAGAGATGGTTGTTCAATGTTTGGACAGAGGGGAAATTGTTACCAGTGGTCACTGTGAAGAATGGGGAAAGCCAAGAAAAAGAAATCCAGTGGGGCTGCCAGGCATGCTGAGGATGCTGTAGTGAGTTTAAGATGCCCATCAGCCTGGTTGCATGACTTTTCTCCATCAGCTCCAGGTTCAGGTGAAGAGAAGAGTGGCAGATAGATTAAGTGTTTTGCAAGGCAGAGGATATACTTTAAAAATGAGAAGCTACAACAATAAATAAACTGAGCTGATCTCACTATGGAATATGACTTCATTTGTGAACTGTGTATTTTATAGATACACTTTTCTACATGAGCTTGTTACTCAATGACCCCAATCTTCTGTTTTACTAAGTGCTAACACAAACACTTAAAGGTTTTTCCTAAACAGCACATCATCCAAAAGGAACTTAGTTTTGTATATCGCTAGCATTGTACCTTTGCTGACATTTAAGTATAAAGTCTCCATAGTAAGTCCACCTATCAAGCAAAAATAAGGAACATACCTTTTTAGGGATGGACTCTGTGGAAGATGAAAGAATACAGTGTCTTTATTCTGTCCTCCTGCTTGGCTGATGTTTTGGTTCTGACTGTACTGAAAAACTGATGCAAACACCCACAGAAGCTGATGATCTCTAAACCTGGTTTTAAACTCAACCAACCAGCAGAAAGATAATGGTTTAGGTTTAAAAGACAGCAATATCCAATTCCCAACATGTAGGAGTAAATGACCATCCCAGCCCCACAATACTGAGGGGGCTGTGTCGAGAAACATGGTGATGGGCTGCAGTGATAGTGTCTGGGAAATCACAGAAGCTGTCTGCAACTTACATCTGTGCTGCACTGGGTAAGCCACAGTGACTTAGAGCTTGATTTTCTCATCTGTTAAAATAAGGGCAATTGTACTGAGATTATAGGGTGGTTACAAAAAAACAGCTTGTAGGAAGCCTGAAGCTACAGAATACCAAGCTCGTGGTAAAGCTGCATACATTTTAGCCACCATTATTTTTGTTGTTTTGATTATCAAAGAACTTAAAAAATGATGATAAATGAATAGGAATCCGAATGGAAGATCTGTGAGAAATAACCTTTATTGAAGGCAGTTGAAAGATGGATGAAGAGGACATTTACATTACTGTGAAATTTTTTCACTGCAAAACTGTGAAAAAAAACAAATTCAAAACTTTATTTAGTATTGTTGCACTTTGAATAATATAATCAATGAATATTGACTTTACTGGGAAATAGGAATTTGATGTAATTTTAAGTAAAAATTTAAATTAAATAATGGTTAATATATACCATATATAGCATGACAACCCCCTAGACCTTTCCCAAAGGAGGCCATCCACTCATGTGACTGTAGTGTGAGAAAAGGAGAATATTCAGATGTTTTGTGGTCTACTATAATAGATTCCACGTTGACATCAACACCAAGGGGCATAAAGCATCAAGAAGGAAGGTCCTAAGTTCTTACAGAGTTCTTGATCCACTGACCTGGCATCCTGGCATCGCATCAGCCCAAGGATCCCAGTTTAAAATAGATAAAGGGAAGCAGTGGGCACATGCCTATAAGATTCACCAATCCTACCGCATACTGTAGCGTCCAGAAATTGCCAGCCTGATAAAACAGTGGGATGTCCTTAAGTCGGTATAGATGAGATCTAGCTCGGAGATGACACTTACTAGGATGAAGTATTGTTCTTTAGAAGAGAATATACCACAGATCGATGCCTAGTATGTGAGGCTTGTCCCCATGCTACCAATTCATGGTTCCAGGAATCAAGAGCAGAGCAAGAATGGTCTACTTAATACTGTGCCTAGAACCCACTTCCTACATGGCATAGGATTTCCAAGCAAGAAAAAGTAGAAGTTGCAAAGCCTTAGAAAGACTAAGTCCAGAGCTGGTACCATGTGGCTTCTGTTATATTTCATTGGTTAAAGTGAGTCACAGGAGCTAGTCTATGTTCAACAACTATTTACTTCCTTTCAGAGTAGAAGGGCCTCAATGTAATAATTTACCTTCTTGATGTATCAGGTCCTCTTGTGCAACTGTTTTCGAAATATTCAAGCATTTCTGTTTTCCAGAATGCTGTCATGTGAGTATATTTCCATGGGCCCCATAGGGGAAGGATGAAGGAATTATTACTCTACATACTCATCATGGTGTTGAGGGGCCTTCCTATTGAGAACCTGGTTTGAAAATGTTGTTCTCTTCAGGGGCAACCAAAGGACATAAATAAAAGGTCACTGGGAACCACCACTGTCACAGACTAAGCGCTTCAGAACCGAGCACATCATTTCCCACGGATATTCCCTGAGAATCCGGGTTCTATCCAATTCCAAAGGCAGTGCTTCACTCTCCTTTCTACACCATGTAGAAAAGCACCTCTAGTGTGTGAAGTGTGGGCTTCCTTTACGAGCACACACCTGTTGTCTCCAAGGTAAGGGTTATAAACTTGGAGTAATTAGTATAAGTACCTTAGGTCTCTTCTTTTATGTCCCTGTATTCCTGCTTTAGGGTCTTATTAGTGTTTTTATCAGATAAACTTTTTCCTGGATCTGCAACCCACTTAATAGTCTTAATACCTATCTCCTCTGGCCCTTTACTTCTCTATCCCATTTTTTATATTACTATTTTATAAGCAGGTAGAGGAGGGACAATCAGGAGTAAGTAGTCTTCTGTCTTCATAATTAAGAATGAGTTTAATTCAGTAACTTGAAGCTGGGGTCAGTGAGGGGAACATGTAGGAAGAGGAGAGGATGAGCAATATAACTAAGAAACTTTTCAAATTATGCACATAACTCTCTGGTGAATTGGTAGAAAAGGGAAAGGGGAAAGCTTGAGGACCATCATTAGTACTTTTTAATGGAAAGCATATCACAAATGAATGCTTACTGTCCAAAACTTTATTGGGAAATGGGGAATAGTCATCCTTAATTTTGATCTAAACCCTAATTCAAAATTTACAATTTTAAAATTCTTTTTACTTACAATGTATTTTATAAAATCTGACCCTTACTCTTGCCTGGAAAAATCCCATGGCAAGAGGAGCCTGGTAGGCTGCAGTCCATGGGGTCACTAGGAGTCGGACACGACTGAGCGACTTCACTTTCACTTTTCACTTTCAAGCACTGGAGAAGGAAATGGCAACCCACCCCACTCCAGTGTTCTAGCCTTGAGAATCCCAGGGATGGGGGAGCCTGTGGGCTGCTCTCTATGGGGTCGCACAGAGTCAGACACGACTGAAGCGACTTAGCAGCAGCAGCAGCAGCATTGCTTCTTGTGAAAATTTTTCTTGTGTCTGTACCTGTGTAATGGGTAACATAAAGTAAGAGATGTAATTTCTGGAAATTTTGAAGACAGAAAATGGTTTAGAAAGAAGCATAGAATTGGAGGAAAAGCCAAAGTATTTTCAGCACTGTCTCCATAACTCTCTTTAGATATCGAAAATCCCTTTGTTAGTTTCTGATCAAGTAGCACTCCCTTTCGGAGAAGGCAGTGGCACCCCACTCCAGTACTCTTGCCTGAAAAATCCCATGGATGGAGGAGCCTGGTAGGCTGCAGTCCATGGGGTGGGACACAACTGAGCGACTTCACTTTCACTTTTCATTTTCATGCATTGGAGAAGGAAATGGCAACCCACTCCAGTGTTCTTGCCAGGAGAATCCCAGGGACGGCAGAGCCTGGTGGGCTGCTGTCTTGGGGTCGCACAGAGTCAGACACGACTGAAGCGACTTAGCAGCAGCAGCAGCACTCTCTCTGACTTAAGCAATTGTCCTTTATGAGGTGACCTGAAGCCCAACCGACCCCCCAGGTCAAATTAGCATTTAGTGAACTAGAAGTTTCTGGGTTTTCTGCACACAACCAAATTAGTTTGACGTTTTGATCATGCTGAGAGTCTACTGTCCTAAATCTGTCAATGTATGCTCGCCAGACCCAGAGTGAGAAGGGTCTCCTTGGTGGTTCAATTCACAATTGTAAATTCACAGATGAAAATAAATATATACTATGAGCTTACAAATGGTTGATAAAATATGAAACTATGCTTAATTCCTCTCATAATAAAAGAAATGGAAATTAAAACCATACAGGACATCCTTTTTTTTAAACTATTATATAAGCAAAAATTTTAAATAATCCTAGTAAACAGTGTTGAAAACCTATAGAGAAATAAGTTTTCTTCTATATTGTTGACAGGGGCATACATTGAGTATTTTGAGACCAAACCATTATTTTTTAAAGTCTTTCTTTGTTTTCTAGAAAAATTTCAGAAGATGTTACTGCTCTATTATGTAGAGCATTCTAAGGTGTTATAATTTTTTCCTCTAGACAAGTTTTTCATAAAAACATTCCTATGGCCTTGGCAGTATAGTTTATTTGGGTAATTACTCTAAAATAAGATCTTGAGAACAGATTTAGAAAGTTTTAGAAAATCATACCCAACATGATTTCTCTTCTGCCAAAAATGACCAGCTATCTTATTTAATGTATGTTGATTTACTTTTTGATTATTAGCCTAAGAATCCAATCAATATTTTACATACCTTGCCAACATTTCAAAATTGATAGTGTTCATATAAAAAATCCATAGTTCTGGCCATACTTAAACTCAGTCTATATTTCCATGTGGAATCAATACATTGGAGCTGAGCAACCGCCAAACACTTTAGAAGGAGTTATGCTCTTTGGTGGAGAAGGCAGTGGCACCCCACTCCAGTACTCTTGCCTGGAAAATCCCATGGACGGAGGAGCCTGGTAGGCTGCAGTCCATGGGGTCGCTAAGAGTCGGACACGACTGAGCGACTTCACTTTCACTTTTCACTCGCATGCATTGGAGAAGGAAATGGCAACCCACTCCAGTGTTCTTGCCTGGAGAATCCCAGGGACGGGGGAGCCAGGTGGGCTGTCATCTCTGGGGTCGCACAGAGTCGGACATGACTGAAGCAACTTAGCAGCAGCAGCAGCATGCTCTTTAGAGGGACACCAACCCGTCCAGCCCTCCTTACTTTTTTATGGTTACCTACATGTCAGTTTACGGCGTGATTTCAAATTTCTGCTGTGGTTTACTGAGAGTTTCTCAGCCTTGGCACCATTGCTGTTTGGGGTTGGACAAGTCTCTGTTATAGGAGGTGTCCTGTGCTTTGCAGAATGTTTAGCCACCAAACTCCATTGCGCCAATCAAAAATGTCTCCAGACAGCGCCATTCCCCCCCAGGGGGCAAAACTGTCACCAGTTGAGAACCTTTGGTTTAACTACAATCCAAACTGCAAAAAATATGACAGTTTTAACAAAAACTTTTCAATTAACTTCTTCCTATGGATACATGGTTAACCCTCTACCTAATATTTAACCAGTTTCCATATAGTAACAACGGTATTTTGAAAGTGATTTCTGGTATGATCAATAGTTATTACTTACTTTATCTTAGATCATGCTATTCAGATGTTTTTAGTCATGGTTTATGAATCACGCTTGACATCAAAGTTCAGATTATTAGGTTAAGTAAAAAGCAATTTGAAAATGGCCCAGTGGTGGCAAGAACAAGCTGTTTATGCAGGAATGTAAATTATGCAAGATCAGAAGGTTGTAAAGAGTCCACAGCAGCTCTCTGGGGAGAAGGTTTGATTGAATATCAATTAGGTTCATTAAATGGATTTCCATTTCAAGTGTGGAATTTGCCTAATCCTGTTCAAATCATTATTCATCTCTGACAAGATAAAAAAGGTACTAAAGAAACAAGATTAAAAAATTGTTTTTCTACTTAATCTTTCTGCCTTTGGATTTAGGCAAGCATGTGATAGTCAAAGCCCTAAGGTCGGTGCTGTGGAGACTCCAGGGCACCTCATTTCAAGGGGCTGAGGTTGGGGGAGCAGGAATGAGTAAGAAGTCTTTAGTGGTGACACTGCACTCCTCCCCTGCCAATTCTGTTGAAGGAATTTAAGAAAAAAGGAGTCACCACCTAATATTGATTAGTATCCTCTTGCAGCCCTTTCCTGTTGGGCTCAGCCTGACTACAGTCTACGCTGCCTACCTCGCAAGGAAATTTTCTACACCCACAGTTTTTTATATCTGGTTAGCCTGGTTTTACATTTCCTGAAAAACCTTCCTTGCAGCCATAGCTGATTGGATCAGAGATGGACATGTGACCCAAGAATATCCAGTTCCTGATAGGGGCTTATAACATTGTTCTGGTCCTAAAAAATGAGCCAGACCAAAGCACATTTTCTCGTGAGGATTTAATCTAGGAAATACACAGTCAAAGTTGAAGTTAATACACCGAATCAAGTAACAGGCCAAGGGGCAGAGTCAAGACATTAAGACAGACTCAGAGCTATAAGGCATTATGCCAAGTTAATGTTATAGATAAGAAAAATACCTTTGAGTATACGGAAACTAAAAGTTAGAACCTGTGTGCATGCTAAGTCTCTTCAGTGGTGTGTGACTCTGTGCGAGTCTATGGACTGTAGCCTACCAAGCTCCCCTGTCCAGGGACTCTCCAGGTAAGAATACTGGAGTAGATTGCCATGCCCTTCTCCAGGGGATCTTCCCGCCCTAGGGATCAAACCCACGTCTCCTCAGATTCCTGCATTGCAGGTAGGTTATTAACTGCTGAGCCACCAGGGAAGCCCAAAATTTAGAACAAAGATAGTCAAAGGAGAAGAAAAGAATAACTCATTTCTTGACTAGCTATTTGGGAAAGAAAGCACTACTTTTGAATCTCCACCTCTCTCCTTTCATTAGAATTATTTGTAAGGATTCCAGCAAAGGTTATATTGGTAAGTGTATCAGCTATGGAATCAGGCAGCCTGGGTCTGAATCATAGCTTTACTATTTAGTAGCTGAAGGTTCATAGTTGTACAAGTTATAAAACTCTCTGTGCTGCAGTTTTCTCCTTCCTCACAGTCTGGGGAGAATAAAACTGAAAGGAATCATGTTACAAAAAATTTTCTTCTTAATGGATAGGCTCTTTCTGCATATCACCTTCTTGTGTTCTAAGCTCTCAGCGTTATCTTGGGCCTTCTGTTTCCTCATTAGTTTTTTAGTTGCTGAGTATGTTACACAAAAAAAAACCACAAAACAACAACAACAAAACTACCCACCCATTGTGAGCTAGTCACCAGTTTAGGATATTATAACTTCCTGGGAGACTTTTGGGCAAGTCATTACTCTCCAGGGTACTAACTGCTCAAAACCTCCCAGGTCCCTATGCAATATACCTTGCCCAGCTTTAAGTGAGTCAATGAGTGAAGTCGCTCAGTCATGTCTGACTCTTTTCGACCCTATGGACTGTATCCTACCATGGGAAAATCCCTTCCATCCATGGATTTTCCAGGCAAGAGTACTGAAGTGGGTTGCCATTTCCTTCTCTAGGAGGTCTTCCCGACCCAGGGATTGAACCCAGGTCTCCTGCATTGTAGGCAGATGCTTTACCATTTGAGCCACCAGGGAAGTCCTTGCCCAGCTTTACCACTTAATTATTATTATTTTTTTTTCTGAGATAATCACAGTGAAATCAGGTTCACTGATTTCACACATGTCTCTCTTATTGTGAGCCAGGTTGTTTGGGAAGCATTTTCTAGGATGGAGGTGAATATGCAGCAGGGTAGCAGGCAGCTTTCTTGGGTGCAATGACTGTAGAAGGGGAGGGAAAGAGGCAAGATAGAGCAGAGAGAGATCCATCTAGCTCCAGGAAGGCCTGGTGGGGGACACAGCAGCCAGGATAACCCTTTAAAGACTTCCCATGTCAGAGCAAGAGGGGAAGAATTTTATACCCACTCTCACCCCATTGACCAGTTTTAGATTCAGGGGGCCCCTGGAAGGGGCATGCTCATCAGCGGAAACAACCCCAGAGAAACCAGACAACTGAGGTCTATTGGTAGGGAGCCTCCCCAGCAGTTGTGAGAATACATCCTTCAGTCCTGAAAGGGAATCTACAGGGCACACAGTCCAGGCTCCCAAACAGACCTCTGCAAACATAAAGATGAAAAGTGAAAGCATTAGTCGCTCAGTTGTGTCCAACTCTTTGTGACTCCATGGACCGTAGCCCAACAGGCTCTTCTGTCCATGAGGTTCTCTAGGCAAAAATAACTGGAGTGGGTTGCCATTCTCTTCTCCAGGGGATCTTCCTGACACTGGGATCAAACTCAGGTCTCCCACACTGCAGGCAGATTCTTTACCATCTGAGCCAAGACCAAAAAGATCCAGTCTAGACTGTATCAGACAAAGTCCATTTCGGTGTCACTAGCTGGCTTGTGACTCTTTAGCATGTCTTCTCTTGCCCTTGTGATAGAGTGCAAACTCTCCTGCCTGACTGCCAAGCCTCACTGTAGACCTTTCTCTCGCTCCTTCCTTTGTAACCTCAAACCACCAGAATGCTTTCTCCTTGGCTCTTGTGTTTCTTCCTCTGTATGGAATACCCTTTGACAATCCAATCCCTGTCCACCCTGGAAGCATCCCCATCTGGTCCTTTACTGACCACTCCCCATCCTTGGCTACCAGTTCCTAGTGCAACATACACTGATTGCTCCATCTGCCCCATTCTTCTGGGCCCTTCAATGCACCCTGCTCTGTGTAGCCATATACCTGGGTGGTGTGTCTATCTTGCTCTGCCCGTGAGATATTAAGTCCCTTGAGGCATGAACTTTGTGTGTAACTTCCAGCCTAAGGCCTGGTGCAGTGTTCATCCATAATACATTTACTCCTCAAACCCTCACCCACTTCAGGTCAGCTGTGTAGAAGAAAAAAAAAATCCTTGCTTCTTAAAAATGCTCATGAATGACCTCACTGAGCGAGCTCTCTTCATACATGGGAGCCCCCACTTCAAAGAGAAAAGGACAAATAAAAAGATGAGGGCCCCATTCAGATGTTCCCCTCACTCACATGGTACTTCCGTACAGGAAATAAAGATTTCCTGTCCATTCAAGTAACATTGTTTCTGTGGAAGCTTAGCCACAGGCAGGTAGAAAGACATGTGCACGAAATGAGTTAATCATGTATTGTATGAATTGTTTAAAATTGAGTTCAAGGAAATCAGAAATTTTTGAAGAGTCCACAAAATTTTGAAATTCATAGTCATTTCCTGAAAGTACCGTCTGGTAAAATTGGCTTATCACCTCACTTTTAATGCACATATGCGATTTCCTGCTTACAGTATTTCCCAAAGGGATGAGAAAAAAATATATTTTACAACTAGGGAAGTTTTATAAGAGGGATTATCTGTAGTTCCTGAATAAGAAGCCTTCTCCCTCTCCAAGCACACCTGCAGCTCCTAATAACTGACTTACGCAATTTTCCTCCCCTTGAATCAAAATTGGCAATAAATGTTGTATATGTCTGAAAAAGTGAATTTTTGAATCTTGTGTTTACTGGTTCATGAAACTGATTTCCTCTAGTTCTCCAGTGTGGCGGGGTGGGTTTATAGGGAGCAATTAGGGATAAGATAGCCAAAGAAACACGCAGTCAGTTGAAAAAAGAAATCTGTGTGTCTGGCTCTCTCTATGAATTATGACTATTCAAGGAGGGAAAAACTCTGAACCTTTGCCAAAAGACTGGCGTGTAAAGGAACAGCTGGAGTTTTCTGTTAGGGATTACAATGCGCTGCTTGTTCCATAAGGGGAAAGGGGATCGCTTACCACAGCAACTCACACATCGCATGAGACACTGGTACATCTCTACCTCGTGAAGCATTTTCTTCAAAGGAAAAGAACTAGATATTTCAGGAAAGTCATTGGAGATCTTTGGGTGCAGACATGCTGACCTTCCTGGTAGAAATGTGTAGCCTTTGTGATGTAGGGACTCCGTCTCTATAGATGCCTTCATTGTGCTGCAACTTTGTTATACTAGATGTGTTGTTTAAACTGCTAACCTTGGTTTCAGTTCTTTTCAAGGCTTGGGGAATTCTAACTAAGAGAAATAAAAACCCTATTGTTTTTTTCCTTGGTTGAGATGCAAATAACATTTTGAATTAGAATGTAAACAAGCTTATAAACACGACACCAAGTTGGAACTTTCAATGGGACTCTAAAATTGAAATGTTTTGAACAGCAAAATACAAATGAGTGATGAAGTATGGGGAAAGAATGATAACCACATTGAAACATCTTTCATAGGAACCAGAATCTCTACCCTCACTATGTTAGGTCTCTGAATCTGTGCTCACGTTAGGTCTGTTTATCAGCCCTGAGAACAGCGCTAACCAGCAAGGGTTAAACTGAATACTGAATACTCCTGTCCACCAGGGTCAAAGCAGAGGCATCGAAAGAGTCGCATCTTTTTCTAACGCTAGATCTAAACATACAAAAAGCTTATTAAAAGCTGTTGAGCAAATCACCTTCAATGAGCTATGATGGGTTTGTTACATGCAATTGAGGTTCATTTCCTAAATTTCTAAAATCAGTAGAAGAGTCAGATTCAATCTTGCTGGTTGAGCATATCAAGCATACTAATTTAAAAATTTATCTCTGATCTGCTTTAGGAAGCCACATGTTTAGTCATAATGTCTATGGAGAGAGAAAGTAGAACCTGAGGCATTTAAACCGACCTTGAGGTTTTTTTGTTTTTGTTTTTGTTTTTTTTTTGGCTGGGTGAGGTGGGGAGAGTCTCAAGCAAAGGGGAGCAGGTTCAGAATTCACTATAAGAGGAGGCTTCTAGAAGGCAGTTAGCTTCAGGGTGGAGCATACACCAGCACTTGTGTCTTACTGGATCATAGCCTCAGCTGTGAAGCTGCACTAATGGGCCAGTCCGTTCAGTTCAGTTGTTGGTTGTGTCTGACTTTTTGCAGCCCCATGGACTGCAGCATGCCAAGCTTTTCCTGTCCATCACCAACTCCCGGAGCTTGCTCAAACTCATGTCCATCGAGTCAGTGGTGCCATCCAACTATCTCATCCTCTGTCATCCCCTCCTCCTCCTGCCTTCAGTCTTTCCCATCATCAGGGTCTTTTCCAATGAGTCAGTTCTTCGGATCAGATAGCCAAAGTATTGAAGCTTCAGCTCCAGCATCAGTCCTTCCAATGAACACCCAGGACTCATTTCCTTTAGGATGGACTGGTTGGATCTCCTTACAGTCCAAGGGACTCTCAAGAGTCTTCTTTAACAACACAATTCAAAAGCATCAGTGGGCCAAGGGTTGTTCAAATTCAAGGGCAACTCTGAACCATAGTAGCTGGGAATGTGCCATCCATTTGCCATTAGAGAACCCCTCACATATAATTTAAATCTCTGGCATTTGTGGTGAGACTTTTACAGAAAGAAGTAACTATAGGAGATGTGAATAATATTTTCCAAAAAGGTTCCAGTTGCCTGAAGCATTCTTTTGATTTAAAATGTCTGTTGACAGGTGTACTGAATAAAAAGAATATCTTCTCACCAGGATTTCACAAAATTGTTAAATGCTTATATTAATGATAAAAGACTTGAAGGAAAGTAAGAGGAGCCCTCGCTGTATTTTACACTCTGTTTGCTCCAATCTCATTAAAGTTCCAGAAAAGTAACTCATTACCATTTCTATGAAGGACGCCCTTTTCTACTTCATTCACCAGGTTGTATTTCTTTATTAACCCCCTGATTAAAGGAGTCTGCTTAGTATGTTTGTCATTGACCTTTTATCTTTGTTCATGTTTTACTCTAAATATCTTATGTGAGACTATGTCTTTTTAGAGTTGGTAATGTCTGTAATCTTTTTTTAATATTATACAAAAAAGCAAGTTCTTTGTAGTAGATTTAGGAACTATAGTTTTAAATCACAGTTCCTTTTTTAAGCATCTATTTTTTTTAAATTATTGTAAAATGCATATAACATAAAATTTACTGTCTTAACCATTTTAAAGTATATAGTTCAATATTAAGTATATTTCACAACATGCAACCAAACTCCAGAACTTTTTCATCCTATAAAACTGAAAGTCTCTACCCATATTCTTTCCTCCCTCCAGGCCTGGTGACCACTATTCAACTCTATTTTTCTTTGAATGTGGTTACTCTAGCTAACCATATACATGGAATCCTACAATATTTGTCTTTGCAAGTGGCTTATTTCATGTAATATAATGTCCTCAAGGTCCATCCATGTTGTAGAATGTGTCAGAATTTCCTTTCTTTTTAAAGCTGAGAACTATTCCACTGTACTTATACACTACATTTTGTTTATCCATTCATCAGCAGGGTTCATGAGGATTCCCTTTTCTCTACACCCTCTCCAGCATTTAGTTTGTAGAATTTTTGATGATGTATGGATGTGAAAGTTGGACTGTGAAGAAAGCTGCGCACCGAAGAATTGATGCTTTTGAACTGTGGTGTTGGAGAAGACTCTTGAGAGTCCCTTGGACTGCAAGGAGGTCCAACCAGTCCATTCTCAAGGAGATCAGCCCTGGATGTTCTTTGGAAGCAATGATGCTAAAGCTGAAACTCCAGTACTTTGGCCACCTCATGCCAAGAGTTGACTCGTTGGAAAAGACTCAGATGCTGGAAGGGATTGGGGGCAGGAGGAGAAGGGGACGACAGAGGATGAGATGGCCAGATGGCATCACTGACTTGATGCACATGAGTTTGAGTGAACTCCAGGAATTGGTGATGGACAGGGAGGCTGGCATGCTGCAATTCATGGGGTCACAAAGAGTCAGACACGACTGAGCGACTGAACTGAATTTAACTGAATTCTCACCAATATGAAATGGTACCTCATTGTAGTTTTGATTCGATTTTCTCTAATAGTTAGTGATGTTGAGCATCTTTGCCTGTTTGTTGGTCATCTCTAGGTATTCTTTGGAGAAATGTCTATTTAGATTTTCCACCCATTTTTTGATTGGGTTGTTTTGTTTTGTTTGATATTGAACTACAAAAGCTGTTTGTTTGAAAATTAATCCCTTGTCAGTTGCTTCTTTTGTACTTATTTTTCTACCATTCTGAGGGTTGTCTTTTCATCTTATTTATGGTTTTACTTGCTGTGAAAAAGCTTTTAAGTTTTTTAGGTGCCATTTGTTTATTTTTGTTTTTATTTTCTTTAGGAGGTAGGAAAAAAAAATCTTGCTGTGATTTATGCAAAAGAATGTTTGCCTATATTTTCTTCTAAGAGTTTTATAGTGTCCAATCTTACATTTAGATCTTTAATCCATTTTGAGTTTATTTTTGTGTATGGTGTTAGGAAGTACTCAAATTTCATTATTTCACATGTAGCTGTCCAGTTTTCCCACCACCACTTATTTTTTCAGGGTGATAGAAATTTTATTTATTTTTTTTCTTATAAAAATTTGTAATTGGAGGAAAATTAAGCAACAGTGTGACCAGCACCACTTATTGAAGAGAGACTTTTTTTCATTGTATCTTCTTGCCTCCTTTGTCATATATGAGGTGACCATAGGTGTGTGGGTTTATCTCTGGTCTTTCTATCCTACAGCATTGGTCTATATTTCTGCTTTTGTGCCAGTAACCTACTGTTTAGATGACTATAGCTTTTTAGTATAGTCTGAAGTCAGGGAGCTTTATTCCTCCAGTTCTATATTTCTTTCTAAAGATTGTTTTGGTTATCTGGGGTCTTTTGTGTTTCCATACAAATTGTAAAAAAAAAAAAAAAAATTGTTCTAATTCTGTGAAAAATACCCTTGGTAACTTGATAGGTAGTACACTGAATCTACAGATGGCTTTGGGTAGTATAGTTATTTTCACAATATTGATTTTTCCAATCCAAGAACATGGCATATCTCTCATTCTGTATTTTTTTTTCCTTCGATAGTATCTTATAGTTTTTCTGAGTACAGGCTTTTTGCCTCCTTAGGTAGGTTTATTCCTAGATATTTTATTCTTTTTGCTGCAGTGGTGAATGGCATTGTTTCCTTAATTTCTCCTTCTGATTTTTTTGTTGTTAGTGTATAGGAATGCAAGAGATTTCTGTGTACTAATTTTGTAGCCTGTGACTTTACTAAATTCATTGATTAGCTCTAGTAGTTTTCTGGTGGCATCTTTAGGATTTTCCATGTACAGTACAAACAGTGACAATTTTACTTCTTTTCCAATTTGGACTCCTTGTGATCCTCTCCCTGGAGCCTCTCTTCTAACCCCACACTTTAGCACTCAGACCCCACCAGAATCAGTGGCTTCCTGCCTCAGGCTGCAGGGCCCAGCACTGATTTTGGAGGTGGTTTTGGCAATGGCATTGCTCAGAGCCTTGGCTTGAGGGGCAGGCAAGCCTGCTCAGCTGGAAGCCCCTCCCAGTGCCCATGATGGGGAGCTAGGAGGTGGGGGATGGAGTTGCAACGGCATTCCTGTCCCTGGCGGGCTACTCAGCAATGGCACCTTGTTTCCAAGGCAGACCATGGTTTCTCCAGGAGCACTCCAGCTTTGGAAACCCTCACTCCCATCCCCTTAGGTTGTGTCTGCATAGCCAACAGCAGTCCTCTCCCTGGGGCTGCTCTCCAAAGCCTACACTTGAGCACTCAGCTCCCACCAGCACTGGCATCTTCCCATCTCATGCTGGCACACCCAGGTCCGATTCCGGAGGAGGCTTTGACAGTGGCAATACTCAGGACTGTGGAGCCTGAAGGGGCCTGGAGGCCTGAACGTGATTTGTAATGGCAGGCCTGCCCTTTGCATGCCATTCCACAGTGGTGCCTTGCTTCTACAGCACCCTGGATTTCTTCTGAAAACCTTCCTGGTTGTGGAACTCCTTATTCCTTTCCTGTCTCTTCAGGCTATCTTTGCAAAGCCAACAGCTGTCCCCTCCTGGGTCCACTCTCCAAACCCCACTTTCGAGCACCTAGCCCCCCGCTCTGTGCCAGGAGACACACAGCTCATCTGGGGTGCACAGGGCGGAAGCACAGACACACGGACCATGAGTGCAGTTCTTACTTTGTCCTGCCTTCCACAGACTGACTGCTGCCTTCTCCAATTCCCCAAAGGTCCCATTCTGCCTCAGCTGCTTTCCCCTGTGTGAATGGGCTTTTCTGAGTGCAAGAACCTCTCCTCACCTTCAGTTCCCTGCCAGGGGTGCTGGTCCCTTCCCATTCCCTCTTGTTTTCCCTTACTTTCATCCTACCCAGTTACATGGAGATTTTTCTTGCCCTTCTAGTTGTCTGAGGTCTTCTGCTAGTGTTCAGCGCGTGCCCTGTGAGAACTGTTCCTTATGTAGATGTATTCTTGATGTATTTGTGAAGAGAGGCAAATTCCGTGTCGTCTTATTCCGCCATCTTGACCCATTTTTTAATTAGGCTATTACTTTTTATTGTCCAGTTGTAGGAGTTCTTTATATATTCTGGATATTAATCCCTTATCAGATAGACAATTTGCAAATATCTTCTCCCAGTCTGTAGATTGCCTTTTCATTCTGTTGAGTCTATCCTTCAGTGCTTTGTTATCCTTCAGTGGTTCATTTTATTTACTTTTATGTTCGTTGCCCACAAGCATTGTCAGTCATTTGAGATTTGTACATTGTATCAGATCAGATCAGATCAGTCGCTCAGTCGTGTCCGACTCTTTGTGACCCCATGAATCGCAGCACGCCAGGCCTCCCTGTCCATCACCAACTCCCGGAGTTCACTCAGACTCACGTCCATCGAGTCAGTGATGCCATCCAGCCATCTCATCCTCTGTCGTCCCCTTCTCCTCCTGCCCCCAATCCCTCCCAGCATCAGAGTCTTTTCCAATGAGTCAACTCTTCACATGAGGTGGCCAAAGTACTGGAGTTTCAGCTTTAGCATCATTCCTTCCAAAGAAATCCCAGGGATGATGTCCTTCAGAATGTATAGAGACTTAGAATTCTACATCAGTATTGAATTTAATACTGTTCCCATTTGGCAATAATTTCTAGCAGTTTTTCAGGCTCTTAAGCTTGATAGACAAGATGATGACTCTATCCTTTTAAAGGGTTAATTAGTTTGATAAAAATATAGAGATTGGAGTATATTTAGAGAACTACCTTTTTTGTCCGGCCAAATTTATGCTACTCTTTTTTTTTTTTTTGCAGTCAAAGGCTGAAGGGGTTTTTCATTCCCATATATATTTAGCTCTCTCAAGCACAGTAAAAAGGGAGAAGTGATGCTTTTAACATAAAGTCAGAAATCTGTGCATTCAAACATGACAGAGAAAAGCAAGAGATATTGTTCCCCTCAGTAACTATAATTACCCAACCTGCCTTTCTACAAAAGCCAAATCTTTTGATTTTCATTGAGACCAAACAGGAGTTTCTTTGTATAGTCTTAGAAGCTCTGAATGCTGAGATGCTAACTCTAGGGACTAAAATATTAAAGAAGCTCTCTTTGTGCTAAGAGAGTTGCTGCTTAACATTTGTGTGAGAATTACTTACCCCACTCTAGTGAAAGTACTACTGTGGGGTTGTAGTCTCCTGGTGGAAAATATGGTGGTAAAATATCAATAAAAATTATATGCAGGAGAATTTTACAGGAGAAAGGGAGAAAAGAGCAATAAGAAAAATACAAGCATTTGTTATTCTTCTCAAATCACTACCATTAAAATTTTCTTTTGCCTTTTTCCCTCCATTTAATTGTTACACACATTAAAATAATTGCCCTATGGTGTGTTTATGCTAAAAAAAATAGCATTTTTAACATACCTATATTTAAGCAATAAGAAGTATTTCATTTTCCTTTTTTCCATGATAATTCAAAAACTAAAACAAACCTGTAGTCTCTATCTTTACTAGCAGACAGATTCTTACGGGTCATATCTGAATTTGTAGAATTTTCAAGGCCTCAAGGCTGTCTCACACTTGCTGTCATTTGCCACTTTTAACTCTCAGTGCACTGGGAGAGGCTGCATCTCTACTGGTCATGGATAACTTTTTGTTCTCATATATGTGAGATTTATAAGGACCTGAACAACTTCATATTAAAGAGCAGAGACATTACTTTACCAACAAAGGTCCATCTGGTCAAGGCTATGGTTTTTCCAGTAGTCACGTATGGCTGTAAGAGTTGGACTATAAAGAAAGCTGAGCACCAAAGAATTGATGCTTGTGAATTGTGGTATTAGAGAAGACTCTTGAGAGTCCCCAGGACTGCAAGGAGATCCAATCCTAGAGGTGATCAGTCCTGAGTGTTCATTGGAAGGACTGATGTTGAAGCTGAAACTCCAATACTTTGGCCACCTCATGCAAAGAGCTGACTCATTTGAAAAGACCTTGATGCTGGGAAAGATTGAAGGTGGGAGAAGAGGATGACAGAGGATGAGATGGTTGGATGGGATCACTGACTCAATGGACATGAGTCTGAGTAAACTCTGGGAGTTGGTGATGGAACTGGCGTGCTGCAATTCATGGGGTCGCAAAGAGATGGACACGACTGAGCTAATGAACTGAACTGAATAACTTCATGACAACTGTATGTCACCTTCTTGAGATGGGAATCTGGTTGAATGATGCCTCTGTGGCTCTTTCTGTGAAAATCTGACCATCTATGGAAAGACAAATTGACTTATTACATTAAAAGCAATATTTCTTTTCTCTTTATTTTTGCGTTACCTAGATATTAATACTATGTTAATTTTTGTATCACAAGGAGAGAAAATGTTACAGTGAAGAAATTTAGAAAAAAATGGAAGGAACAACAGACTGGTTCCAAATAGGAAAAGGAGTACGTCAAGGCTATATATTGTCACCCTGCTTATTTAACTTATATGCAGAGTACATCATGAGAAACGCTGGACTGGAAGAAACAAGCTGGAATCAAGATTGCCGGGAGAAATATCAGTAACCTCAGATATGCAGATGACACCACCCTTATGGCAGAAAGTGAAGAGGAACTAAAAAGCCTCTTGATGAAAGTGAAAGTGGAGAGTGAAAAAGTTGGCTTAAAGCTCAACATTCAGAAAACGAAGATCATGGCATCTGGTCCCACCACTTCATGGGAAATAGATGGGGAAACAGTGGAAACAGTGTCAGACTTTATTTTTGGGGGGCTCCAAAATCACTGCAGATGGTGACTGCAGCCATGAAATTAAAAGATGCTTACTCCTTGGAAAGAAAGTTATGACCAACCTAGATAGCATATTCAGAAGCAGAGACATTACTTTGCCAACAAAGGTTTGTCTAGTCAAGGCTATGGTTTTTCCTGTGGTCATGTATGGATGTGAGAGTTGGACTGTGAAGAAAGCTGAGCACTGAAGAATTGATGCTTTTGAATTGTGGTGTTGGAGAAGACTCTTGAGAGTCCCTTGGACTGCAAGGAGATCAACCAGTCCATTCTGAAGGAGATCAGCCCTGGGATTTCTTTGGAAGGAATGATGCTGAAGCTGAAACTCCAGTACTTTGGCCACCTCATGCGAAAAGTTGACTCATTGGAAAAGACTCTGATGCTGGGAGGGATTGGGGGCAGGAGGAGAAGGGGATGACAGAGGATGAGATGGCTGGATGGCATCACTGACTGGATGGATGTGAGTTTCAGTGAACTCCGGGAGTTGGTGATGGACAGGGAGGCCTGGCGTGCTGTGATTCATGGGATTGCAAAGAGTCGGACATGACTGAGCGACTGAACTGAACTGAACTGAACTGAAAGAGGAAAAAAAGGATAACAATTAGGAGGAGGAAGTAGGGAAGAAAAGAAAAAGTAAGGCAGAAGATTTTGATGTGCCCCTTTGCTAATTTCCTATGTTTTGGAGATTTGTCAGGAAGATCCCCTGGAGAAGGAAATGGCAACCCACTCCAGTACTCTTGCCTGGAAAATCCCATGGAAAGAGGAGCCTCGTAGGCTACAGTCCATGCGGTCACAAAGAGTTGGACACGACTGAGTGATGACACATTACTGTAATTATTATTCCAATAACCTTGTACATCAGTATGGTAAAATGAGAAGAGTTGGTTAACTGGGAATCCAAGCTAAAGGAGCCTTTGAAAGAATTTCATCTAGCTTAGCCCCAAAATTGCTGGGGAGGAAATCACACTGTGAAATCGTTTCACCAAATTTTTCCTTGTAGTTAATAGTCAAACTGGAATAAAAATTCATGACCATGTCAATGTTATAAAGTGACCAACTCAAAATTTAATGAAGACCACCCCCATACATTATACATTGTAAATTATACTATTGCAGTCTGTGTGACTCCTGCCCTTGGTGCTGTGAAACACAGTGGAACTGGGTCAGAGGTCCTGGAGAAGGAATCAGAAGCAAATTTAGGCCCTGATGCAGTAGACAAATCTCCTCACTTTTCTGGTCCAAATAAAAGTGTTGGACTGATGACTTAAGTCTTCTCCAGGTCTGAAAATTGATTTCTAGGAATATCCTCATTCAAGATTACATGGAACTTCCCACATGCTCAGTCAGGGAGCACATTTTCCAGAGCAATGTAGCCTAGTGGATCTTATGAGCACACAGCCTGTGGTCTCAACACAGTCAGCCTGGTCAGCTTCTCAAGTCAGGGTAAGCTTTGCTACTTTCTCACTTTGAAACAATCAGAGCCACATTCATCTCCATCCAAACCACGCAAGTGTGTATTCCTGAACTGGCCAAAGTTGCTAGATGGCTCAAAAGGGAAGGAAAGTTTTCTTTTTCTTTGTAAAATTCTCTGCAGAGAACAAAACAAACAATATTAGAAGACCACACACCTGCAACTCCTGTGCTAGGCTCTGTATATCATCCCAGAGAGGGCAGGTCCCTCTTCTCCAACCCTGAAAAGTCTAAAAAATAAACCTTAAATTTTTACAGCATGAAGTTAACTCTATTGCACTGTGGAAAGAACCTCAAAAATAGACTTGGTTTACTGAAGAAGAAAAGAATGAAAACAGATGTAAGACTTTTGCAAACAGTAGGAAATGGTCTACAGATGGATGGATGGATTGCCATAAGAGCTGATGTACTTGTAACTAAGTAGGGGGAGCAAACATCCTGTTTGGCCTGGGACAGTCCTGATGACTTCTGTTATTCCAGTGTAATTGCCATCAACACCTGCCTTCATTTCAGAGGTGTTCCAGTTGAGACACTAAGTGACATAGTCACCCTTCAAATAAGCCACACTAATGAAAGTAAGTCTTCCCCATTCCAGGAGTGGAGGGAACAGCTCTCTTCACATCTCCCTTTGAAGATCCTCACCTTGAATGTTAAATTCAAGAACACGGGCCACCGGTATATCCGTTAGAACCAAGTTGATCATCTCACTTCAATTGCCTATCAGTCTAATCATGAGAAAGCTATTTGATCGTACTTCTGGCTGATTCCACCCTTATCTTGTCCCATATGAAGGCAGATTGCCAAAGGCAGCATGCCAAGACAGCCTGGCATCTTTTGAGCCATGTGTCATAACACTAGCAAAAGACCTTCTTCGTTGAGAAACACTGGCTCTTCACAGCTAACAGTTTAGCCCTTATTCTCCCCTTTGTGGAGGAGTATGTGTTAACTGTTAACATGAGCTATATGCCAACACCAATAAGAAGGAACAGTTTCGTACTGGAACACAAAATTTAAAAGCTTACTTGTGGGCAAGAGAAGTGGACTATCAAACCATTGTGTGTTTTAACAAGCATGAGCCAAAATAAATTTTCAGATGTTTTCTATGAATCTTGTGACTGGGAAGAGGGATGGCTGTTGCTGGGCGAGACAGGGCTTGTAGCATCATCACTCATGTGGAAACTTGGATCCTTGCATCTGGGGCTTCTTCAGAAAGTGTTGAGCATCCCACGACACAGAGAAACACATGTGAATGAACAGGGCATCCTCTGTTCCCTGTGAACCCAGACACATACTGGGGGGCGAAGGGAAAGGGGATGAACCCTCCACAGGAAACATATTTATTATGCAGCTCCCTCTTTTTTTTTCTGGGGGTTGGGTTTAGTTTTCATTTTTTTTTTTTTAGAAATATATGGTGAATAAACTGGGAACATTCATTTTTGCTTTATAACAGAATTTCTCTAAACAGGTAGATGAGATGTCTCTGCAATAGGCAATAATCATCCATATCAAGTAGAATCTATGAGAATAGCAAAAAGGATAAGATACATATGACCTGTGAACATATGTGCAAGGGGAAAAAATCATTTTTAAAGTTTTTGTATTTTTTTTTTCTGCAGAGAATACTAACTGGAAATGTAAAGTGACCATGTCTTACTCTAGGAGATTTTTTTAAATTGAAGCACTCATTAAGTGTTTCAGAGTAATAAAATCAGAATAAATGATTCATTTGTTCTTAAGATAGCACATATTAGTATTGTTATTATTGACACTGGTATTTAAGTAGAAGAAAAAAGGAACCACTTATTATAAAAATATTGTGATAAACTCAGTCTGAGTTTTCTGAAGACAACACCACTCCCATATCAAGCTTATTTATCCTATCTAAAATTTTTGTTTTGTTTTTAAGAAATTTTTCATCAGCCATGTCCCTGAAGCCATGCCTTTCTATAATATTCCTTTGATGTTTAAGTAAAGTTTTCTCTTTCCTTCCTAGCTCTGGGAGCCATTTCAGCTAAATTCTGAACACATTTATGGATCACAAAAGAACTAGTTTGAACTAAATTGCATTTTTTTTTTTTTTAATTTAAGGTAGATTCTGGTCTCTTGTAGTTATTTGGCTAATACATTCCGGGGAATTTTCCTAAGCTATAAAATGAAGAGAATCAAATAAGAGTATTTGTGTATCCAGAGTATTTGTGTATAATTTTGGCATTGTATTAATATTTGCATAGATCTCCATGGAGCACGAAGTTTGCATTCTGCCTAAAAACATTTGTTTGCTATGCTTGATTTAATTTTTTCCCCCAGTATCACATCTTATCCCTCTTCGGACTCATTGCAGCATTTACTAAAAATATTTATTGATCATAAAAATGTCCCATAAATGGACTAATGATAATAAATAGGTGTAAGTAGTCCTTGAGAGCTTTTCCATCATAGAAATGATTCCAGTCTTTGAAGGTGTTTTTTTTTTTAATTTTCTATTTTGCTTCAAAGTTTTGTTTTTGTTTCACTAAAGAGGCTATTCCAAGTTGGATACTCTGAAATGACATTCTGGGGGCACCTCACTCCTCTTGGTTTTTTAAAAATTTCTGGCCTATAAAGAAAAAATTCTAGAAGTGAGAGGGAACCGAAAGAGAGGAAAATAACTCTTGAGAGTCACTGAGGAAAGGAAGATCATCATCTTACCTCTGGGCTCCCACAGTCCTTGAAGAATTCTCTCTCTCAGGGCACCCATCACCACTGTTCTAACTACTCTTTCACGTGACTATTTCCCTCATCTTTTAATGGCTTGATTGCTTTAGAAACGATCCTCCCTGAGAATATAAGTGGAAGGATCTTGAAGTCTCACTTCTCAAGGTGTAATGGCTTACTGGCATTTGTAAGTTTTTCAAAACTTAAATAAAAACCTGCAGATTTAGGCTGCATCATTGTCTCTTTTACTTACAAAAGAGACTAGAAAGATTTGATGCCTTGTTGGTGTTGTTCAATCAATGAGTCATGTCCACCTCTTTGCAATCCCATGAACTGCAGCACACCAGGCTTCCCTGTCCTTCACTATCTCTAGGAGTTTGCTCAAACTCATGTCCATTGAGTCAGTGATGCCATCCAACTATCTCATTTTCTGCTGTTTCCTTCTCCTTCTGCCTTCAGTCATTCTTAGCATCAGGGTCTTTTCCAATGAGTCGGCTGTTTGTATCAGGTGGCCAATGTATTGGAGCGTCAGCTTCAGCGTCAGTCCTTCCAATAATATTCAGAGTTGCGTTTTCTTTAGAATTGACTGGTTTGATCTCCTTGCATTTCAAGGGACTCTCAAGAGTCTTCTCCAACACCACAATTGAAAAGCATCAATTCTTTAGTGCTCAGCCTTCTTTATGGTCCAGCTCTCACATCCATACATGACTACTGGAAAAACCATAGCTCTGACTATACAGATCTTTGTAGGCAAAGTGATGTCTCTGCTTTTTAATATGCTGTCTAGGTTTGTCATAGTTTTTCTTCCAGGGAGCAAGCATCTTTTAATTTCATGGCTGCAGTCACCATCTGCAGTGATTTTGGTGTCTAATTCGTATTAAAACATTATGCTGTTATAAAAATCATTGCATTGTTTATTAAAAACTATTTGTAAAATAGATGCTTCCTTTGCTTTTAAGGCTGAAATAGCAGTCTTATTTTTCATCATTGTTCTGGGTTTAACCTTACTTGAAATAAAAATCAAGTCCAGTTTTCTCACACATCAGGTTTATTCATAAGTGAAGACATTTGCTTTCTTCAGAGCAGTGATCTGATTACTTTCCTTTAAAAGATAATGTCTTAGAGGACTAGGATTCATCAGTATTTATGTTACCTTTATTTACGTTCTATCCCTTTGAGAAAATGGCAAGTCCTTTTGGTACACCAGCAGGAGAAGGGATGCATTTATGTACAAAAGCAGAATCAACTTTTGTTTTTGACAATTTTTTTCATCCAGTTCAAACAAGGATTTCTGCACAATCCACAAGCTGATTTTACCATATAGTGAATCTGACTCAAATGATAGGAAACTGGTATTTGAATGGACTTAGATTTTTTTTAATTTTTATTTTAAAGAAAAGAGCTCAGCCTCCAGAAATACCATTTTAAAAATCAGAGCTTAATTCCTTTTCAGAATTACAATCACTCAACTCTCTCTTGTGCCTTATTCTTTTTTACATAGTAGTTTTCTAAGTCCTTTGTTAACCATTTGATAGCCATTCTACAGCTTCATGAAGCAATGTGTCAGTCTCAGTAAATAAGAGTGGTAAGTGCTGATCAAAATGACACATTGATATTCATGCAGAGTTTTATCTAATGAAAAAATGATGGTCACTGGGTTTAGCTGGTTTATTATCTTGTGCATTAATTGTATGATACATACTACTTTCTCCAACTCAATTTTGTACCCATTTGTTCTGTTTAAAGATATCTTTAATTAATATATAAATCCTAGTATAAAGTGGGAGATACTAACAGTGCTAAGAAGACATTTTTCTAGTGATTATAATCTTCATTGGACATATATTCTGTATTGATGAAAAAAGTACACTTCTGTATTTAAAGCAAAACTTATTTGGCTTTATTTTTGACAAAAATTTCTAAAACCATAGTTCTTTATAATATCAGAATCACTGAGGTTTTGATCAGATTTACAAAGAGAAGCATAAAAACATGAACATTTTTGCATTTTTTACAAAACTTTTTATAAAACACTTCTCCTAAATTTGATGATGATGCATTTTGGTAGAGTTTTCCTCATATTTCTTATCCTTGAGGTTTATTGAGCATCTTGGATCTGTGGGTTTATAGTTTCATCTATTTTAACGATTTTCCTCAATTATTTCTTCAACTACATTTATGTCTCACCCTCCTCTCTTCTCCTTTGGGAACTCTAATTATATGTATATCTGGTCATTTGAAGTCATCACACAGATCACCAATACTGTGTTCTTTTCTATTGTTTACACAATCTTCCCCATGATTTTTAGTCTATTGCTATGTCTTTAAGCTTCATAATCTTTTCGACTGCAAGTTTGATCTTTTGTTAATCTTACCTGGTGAAGTTTTTAATCAGACATGTGGTTTTAATCACTCTAAGTTAACTTGGGGTTGCTTTTATATTTTCCAGGTCTTTGCTTGTTCAATACTTCTAACTTCTTCAATAGAGGGAATACAATTATAGTAATAACTGTGTTTTTGTTTGTTTGTTTGTTTGTTTTTTCACTATGCTGTGAGGCTTACAGGATCTTATTTTCCTGACCAGGAATTGAACCTGGCCCACTGCAGTGAAAGTGCTGAGACCTAACCAAGGAATTTCCTAGTAATAACTGTTTAAATATCCTAATCTCATTCTTCATGAGTGTTATCTAAAAGTTAGTTGCAAATGATTGATTCATTTCATTATTTTTCTTTTTTCTTTTGTTAGTTTGTTTTTCACATCTCTTTGAATCCAATGGACTGAAGAGCCTGGTGGGCAATAGTCCATAGGGTCACAAGGAGTCAGACATGACTGAAGTGACTGAGCACGCGTGCACACGTCGATTCCAGACACTATGAGGGGTACTTTGTTGGGTGCTGGATATTTTTGTATGCCTACAAATATTCTTGAGCTTTGTTCCAGTTCTGAGATCCCATTTGTTCCTATCAGGTCTTGTTCTGAAGCTTTGTTAGCAGAACCACAGCAGCATTTAGTGTAAGGTTAATTTTCCCCATGGTTGTTGTAAGACACTTCTCAGTACTATTAAATGCCCTCTGAATTAAGAGGTTCTCCCCTCTAACTGTTGGAGCAGGCACTATTCCTGGTCTGTTGTGATTGCTGGGTACTGTTTCTTCTAATTCTTTCGAGTCTCTCCCCTAGGTTCAGGTAATTTCTTCATGCACTTGCCCTAATCGCCCCATGGCTAAATGAGCCTCTGCAGACCCCTGGTGTTCTCTGGACAGCCTTCTTCTCTTTGCTCCTCTGCCATCTCCAAGTACCTTGGCTTCCCCAGACCCACAGCTGCCTCGTCAACTCATGAGATCAGTGGGCCCTGCCCAGCTTCCCCCTCCTTTCCTGTGGCCTGGAAACTTTCTCTGGGCAGTAAACCAGGCAATCTTAGAAGTCAACTGATTTGTTTTCCATCTCTCAGAGATCCTTCTTCACATGATGCCCACTGTTTTGAAAGTTGTTGCTTGCTCTATTTTGTCTGGTTTCCCAATTGTTTCAGGCAGAAGGATACATTCAATCCTTACTCTTCCATCAGAAACAGATTTTACAGGTTGGCTTTTAAAACAAAATTATTTTATATCAGCCCCTTATCTCCAAATCTCTAAATAGTTTCCTCCTAACATTCCTTACCAAGGTCTACAGGACACTCTGTGATGTCATCTATCATCTTCACTCCACTTGACTGCCACTGGTCGTCGTCTTTGCTCCCAATCTGCCAAGCTTATTCTTGCCCCGGGGCCTTTGCTCTAGCAGACCTCGCCACCTGGAACATCTTTTTCTCAGGTTTTCTAAAAACTGACTCTTCTTCACTCAGGACTTTACTCAAAAATCATCTCCTAAACAGGGCCGTCCTATCTAAAAGAGCGTTGCACAGCCCTTTCACTGTATTTTCTTACACTGCTTTACTTTTCTAATGATCCCTTCTGCTTGATATTATGCAATTACTTGCTCATTGTTTCTCCCATAAGGGGAGTGACTTTTTATTATTTACTGCTTTATCATCTGAGCTTACACCATTGCCTACCACTATGTAAGTGCTCATGACATATTCGTTTGTGTATATGGATGGATGGATGGATTTCTATAACCTTGAAGTTAAAAGGGTAACAGAGGATCTGTATAGGAAGTAAGGTCCTGATCAACATTTCAGACAGTTCTTATGTCATCCACTGGCAGTAGGTGGCTCAAGAAAGAAACATTTTTTGGTAGAAAAGAGAGTTTAAAAGTTGCTTTCTTCTGGCTCATTCAGAATCCAACCCTAACCCTGCAGTCAGAAGCTGCAAGTGTTAAAACTTGCTCTGATAACTTCCCACCCTGATTTTTATTTCTTTTCTTGTTGCTTTAGCTGTTGTTTCTGTTTCCTTTTATCTGACAAAATTCTCTGTGGCTTGAAAGGCAAGCTCCCACTCCATGGAGGCTGCATTCATGGTTCTTTTGTCTTAATTCCTATAGGGCTACTTACTCTTGCCTGTAGGACTTTTGTTGTATGGCCAACAGTCCCATTCTTTTGTGAAGCCTGACACAACTCTGTCACTTTATAAGACATAAAGATAAGCCTTCAGCTGCAGTGGATACATCCTGCCAAAACTCCTATACCATCTTAAGTCATCTTTAGGAACACATTTCTTTCCACTAATATATCTATCACATATCTTTAGTTTGGCTGAAGTCACTCTGTCACTTGAGTTTGTTACTGAAATGCCAAGCATACTCAAAGATAGCGTTCTCTACACCATGGTTTCAAGATACAAAATGTGTAAGTTGCTATTATTAAATATGATCAGACCTGGTACAGTTGATATCTTCCTTGAATTTTAAGTACAGAAATCTAATTATTTTTCCTAGATGAAAACAATTCTGCTAAGAAATGAATATATGAATTTTATCTATGTCCCTCATTTATAAATATATACATTTGTAAAATAATACAGAATACTTCCTGGGAGAAGACTCTTCATTCCCCACCCCAAACTCGAGGATAGAATTAAATTTAGTGACTTACCAAGTTATGCACAGACATCCTTGCCCTAAAATGTTGTGATGGTAGGAATGATGGGAGACATTTGAGGAAAGAACATTTAATTCTTGTGGCAGAAACAGAGGATCTGGATTTACAAGTTAAGATTTCTTGACATGATAAACTCCTACTTCTATGATGGTTTCGATGGGCACATCATTTCAAGAATATTTATGATTGAAGTTGTTCATGAACTGATCTGGGAAACTAACTGCTATATATAATATTGTTTCTATAGGGCAGTGAATTCTAAATTTCAAATAACCACCTTGTAGCTAAACTGTTAAAACACAATTCATCTATAAGTAAGGATCCCTCTATATTCAGGGAACAGAAAGACATAATTGTCAGTAAGTGCCTGTAGGGGCAAGAGATTTATTAATTCTCATGTTGCTGCTGCTGCTAAGTTGCTTCAGTAGTGTCCAACTCTGTGTGACCCCATAGACGGCAGCCCACCAGGCCCCCCATCCCTGGGATTCTCCAGCCAAGAACACTGGAGTGGGTTGCCATTGCCTTCTTCAATGCATGAAAGTGAAAAGTGAACGGGAAGTCCCTCAGTTGTGTTCGACTCTTAGCCTAGGACAAAGTAAATCCAAAGAAGGGAGAGGTTGGTCTTCTTTTGAAAGAGAGTGTGAATTAGGAAAGGGACCTGACTCAAAATCCCAACTCTGTCATTCCCAGCCTATTTCCTCATCCATCAACTCCTGACACTGGCCTTGATCTGTTCTTTGATTCTTAACGACTGAAGGATCAGAAGATTGGTTTGACATGGCCTTGTTGCTATATCGAATCATGTGACTACTGAATTTTGAGTCTTCACAATGTCAGAAGTGGGACTGCCAACCTACAGCTCCCTTGAAGCCAGCAGTATCAACAGTCATCCTCTGGAACCAGCTCTGTTGTTGTTGTTCAGTCACCAACACGTGTCCAACTCTTTGTGGCCCCATGGACAGCAGCACACCAGGCTTCCTTGTCCTTCACTATCTCCCAGAGTTTGCTCTAGGCAAAAGCAAAAAGATGCTAACTTAGTCTTCAGTCCTCCTTCCTCTTCCTATTGCTGTCCTTCTTGGTGCATTAAGATTTCCTCTGACTTCATAGTCTTCCTTTCTCCTGTTAAAACATACATTAAAAAAAAAAGTTTAAATGATGAAAAAGACTCTATACATTTCTTACTGGAGTGTGTGCTTTATAGCAGAAGATAAAGCCTCTTATTAAGCCAAAGGAATGCATATCTAACTGTTGAATCTTAGGCATTAATGCATTTGTTGGGGAGAAGCTCAGAGAAAAAAGGATCTTTTTCAACACTTAAGAAATCATTCTGTTAATACATAAATAGCCAATTTATTCTGCTAGCCTTTGAGAAGCTGACAGTAGAATGATGGTTCTCAACTCTGTCTACATATTACAGTCTCTATGTTTTTAAGAATTATTTGGTGCCACAACATTTCCCATAAAAATTCTGTCTTATTTGTTCCAGGGTCGCATCTGGGCACTGGGGTATTTTTTAATGCTTTGCAAGGAATTCCACTGGGAAACCAGAATTTAAAGTCCTTCTTACATAGGTACCAAAGGCCCTGTGCCCTTTCCTCCAGAGACCCCTTCTTTTCAATGCCCCCTGCTCCTGCCTCTAGTGGGCCTGACAGTTCACCTCTGTCTCACCTTTGCCCCCCTGCTCAACAGGGCTATGTGGGCCAGGGTGTCCATCCACAGCCCCAGGATGGAGGAGGAGCATTTCCCTGCCTGGAAAGAGAGTTTCTCTGAGAGGAAGATGGCAGGGGGCCCCTGACTTGCCTCCTCTGTGGGCCTGAGCAGATGGGCTCAAGCCCACTGGGGAAAATAACATGCTCATTATTCTCAAAGATGATTTTCCTAGCTGATAGATTTACCAGGGGAATTTTCTGAGCCATTTGATTCAAATTACAATCTATTTCTTCCCCCGTACCACAAATCAATACAGCAGTTTCTATTGTAAGTTAGTGAGATTGAACACTGGTATTAATATTTTATGTGCGGAGAAATCTATACATTTACTCTGAGACTCTTTCAGAAAACTTTGATTATAGCCATTTTTGTGTGTGAGCTCCTGAGAAAGCCATGCACAACTGAAGGGCATTTGATTGAATCAGATACAATGAAGTCTCCCAATTCAGTAGCACTTGATTAATTAATTGTTTTTGCAGGGAACTGGATCTGCTTAGGCTGATCTCTTAATGATTCTCAATTCTGACTGCACACAAATCACCCAGAGAGATTTTTTTAAGATATTAATATCTGGGCCTTGTATAGAGTGGGGGGCAGGGGGAAGAAACCTTGAGGGTAGTGCAAAGAAATGGTATTTGTGAACTGTGCCCCAGGCCAGGAGATTGTCACTGGGATCCAGGGGTAAGAATTGCCACTCCTCCATAAAGCTTAGCAGGTCATTTGGGTGACAAGTCTACTGCCGTGACAAGCCCACCCAAACTTGTTCCACACACAGAAAGATTTTCTTCTGAGGCACCACGTTTGGTATGGTTTGGTTGGTAAATCCCATAATGCTGAATTTTGAAGACCGTTGTCAACTGGAAGCAAACTTTTGGGAATCATCTATGTTTCTGTATTTGAAGAGCTGCTTTATATTTAGTGTCATAAAAAATTACCAGCATTTTTGCTCTTCCTGCCCAGCCACTCATTATGGAACTTTGCGAGAGAGAAGCTGGCTTGTCATGAGGATGGGACATTTCTTTAGCACCCAGGAAACATGAGGATACTGAAGGGCCGCAGGGACCTCCTTCTGCCTGGCCAGCAAACAGGAGGGATGTCGCCTGTGGCCTGACATTAGAAGAGACTATCAGAGGAAGCTTTCGGATATCAGAGATTATTTCTGGGAGGAAAAAAAAAATTTTTTTTTCTGTTAAGAAAAACACAGGCATTTAGGAGAGCCCTTCAAGTTTCAATACCAAAACTTCAGACAGTAGGGTCTGAGCTCTCTTTACCAGCCTTGCTGTAAATGTCCTTTATGATCAAATGCGAATTTTCTTGGGATGAAGAGAACAAAATCTGATCCCTCCTGTTTCCAGTGAGGCACCCAAACAGTGTGTCAGAGCCCACAATAGGCTTTACGGAATGTGATGAGCAAAGGCACAAACCTAATTTAATTTTCTAGTTTCTGTGGCAATCTAAAAGTGACATGTAGCAGCTACTTCTAGTTGGAATCTCATTCTAAGTGATTGCAAGAAAAACATACATAAAGTATACCGATTTGTGCATATGTGTATATGCTATTTTTGAAAAAGAAGAAAAACACTGTCAAGAAGAATGATGCTTAAAACATATCAAGAGAATTTTATTAAATGGAAAATAATAGAAAGGGAGGGTTGGAGGGAAGGAAGAAAGAGAGGTAAAGAAGGAAGGAAGGAGGAGGGAGGGAAGAAGGGAGTCTTAGGCTATGAGAAGCTGTCTGTCTGGACTGGCCATGCCCATCCAAGCCCTGTGAGGATACTATGAATGCAGAGTGTAGGCACGATCACCATAATGTAGAACAAGGGTGGAGCCTGGGAGATCTCAGTTCTGTGTCTTAGCATCTGTATGACCCCAGGCGAGTCTTTCTTCACTTCTAAGGGTATCACCTTCTGAAAAAGGACAAAATTTCCTTTGAGTTTCTTGGATTTTCCAGGAAGGAAAATGAAAGGAAAACTGTCATCTGAAGGCAAAAGAGGAAATTTGCTGGCAAAAGTTAGAAATACGCTAGTCAGATTTCCAACAAGTAAAGGCAATAGCATATTATAAGGCAAAGGTATATTGTCAGGGTACTTCCAGTTTATGTAACAGAAAAGCTCTACTTTGTGCAATTGCATTGCTTATCAGCAACCCACAGAGCCCAAAGAAAAGATTGTTTTGAAAATATGGAAAACAAATTTCAGGGGCAGAGTCTAGCTTTTCGGCCCTAAAACTAGATTGCCCTTATGTACTCTGGCAATTTTCAGGACTCTGTGTTACCTACGGCGGCCACAGTGTTGTTTTAAGGAAGGTGGGAACTTGTACCTTTTCCTTTCTCCTTCTGTGTCAGACCTTTAAGGCAAGGTTCTAGAAACCTTAGGCTTTTTTCTCAGTATTAGTAGCACGGCTATAAAATCTGATCATTATTTAAAACCTGCTATACGGCTGAACTGACTGAACTGATATGGTTTAGTCCGGGAGGACCAACCCCACGTCCAAGGAGCTGTGGCTGCCCAGGCGCAGGCGGGCCTAGAGGAGCTATCCCACATTGAAGGTCAGGAAGGGCGGTGGTGAGGAGATACCCCTCGTCCAAGGTAAGGAGCAATGGCTGCACTTTACTGGAGCAGCCGTGAAGAGATACCACACGCCCAAGGTAAGAGAAACCCAAGGAAGACAGTAGGTGTTGCAAGAGGGCATCAGAGGGCAAACACACTGAAACCATACTCACAGAAAACTAGTCAATCTAATCACACTAGGACCACAGCCTTGTCTAACTCAATGAAACTAAGCCATGCCCGTGGGGCAACCCAAGATGGGCAGGTCATGGTGGAGAGATCTGACAGAATGTGGTCCACTGGAGAAGGGAATGGCAAACCACTTCAGTGTTCTTGCCTTGAGAACCCCATGAACAGTATGAAAGGCAAAATGAGAGGATACTGAAAGAGGAACTCCCCAGGTCAGTAGGTGCCCAATATGCTACTGGATTTCAGTGGAGAAATAACTCCAGAAAGAATGAAGGGATAGAGCCAAAGCAAAAAGAATACCCAGCTGTGGATGTGACTGGTGATAGAAGCAAGGTCTGATGCTGTAAAGAGCAACATTGCATAGGAACCTGGAATGTCAGGTCCATGAATCAAGGCAAATTGGAAGTGGTCAAACAAGAGATGGCAAGAGTGAATGTCGACATTCTAGGAATCAGCGAACCGAAATGGACTGGAATGGGTGAATTTAACTCAGATGACCATTATAGCTACTACTGCAGGCAGGAATCCCTCAGAAGAAATGGAGTAGCCATCAGGGTCAACAAAAGAGTCCGAAATGCAGTACTTGGATGCAATCTCAAAAACGACAGAATGATCTCTGTTCGTTTCCAAGGCAAACCATTCAATATCACAGTAATCCAAGTCTATGCCCCAACCAGTAACACTGAAGAAGCTGAAGGTGAACGGTTCTATGAAGACCTACAAGACCTTTTAAAACTAACACCAAAAAGATGTCCTTTTCATTATAGGGGACTGAAATGCAAAAGTAGGAAGTCAAGAAACACCTAGAGTAACAGGCGAATTTGGCCTTGGAATATGGAATGAAGCAGGGCAAAGACTAATAGAGTATTGCCAAGAAAATGCACTGGTCATAATAAACACCCTCTTCTAACAACACAAGAGAAGATTCTATACATGGACATCACCAGATGGTCAACACCGAAATCAGATTGATTATATTCTTTGCAGCCAAAGATGGAGAAGCTCTATACAGTCAGCAAAAACAAGACCAGGAGCTGACTATGGCTCAGATCATGAAATCCTTATTGCCAAATTCAGACTTAAATTGAAGAAAGTAGGGAAAACCACTAGACCATTCAGGTATGACCTAAATCAAATCCCTTATGATTATACAGTGGAAGTGAGAAATAGATTTAAGGGCCTAGATTTGATAGATAGACTGCCTGATGAACTATGGAATGAGGTTCATGACATTGTATAGGAGACAGGGATGAAGACCATCCCCATGGAAAAGAAATGCAAAAAAGCAAAATGGCTGTCTGAGGAGGCCTTACAAATAGCTGTGAAAAGAAGAGAAGTGAAAAGCAAATGAGCAAATGAAAGATATAAACATCTGAATGCAGAGTTCCAAAGAATAGCAAGAAGAGATAAGAAAGCCTCCTTCAGCGATCAATGCAAAGAAATAGAGGAAAACAACAGAATGGGAAAGACTAGGGATCTCTTCAAGAAAATCAGAGATACCAAAGGAACATTTCATGCAAAGATGGGCTCGATAAAGAACAGAAATGGTATGGACCTAACAGAAGCAGAAGATATTAAGAAGAGATGGCAAGAATACACAGAAGAACTGTACAAAAAAGATCTTCACGACCCAGATAATCACGATGGTGTGATCACTGACCTAGAGCCAGACATCCTGGAATGTGAAGTCAAGTGGGCCTTAGAAAGCATCACTACGAACAAAGCTAGTGGAGGTGATGGAATTCCAGTTGAGCTATTCCAAATCCTGAAAGATGATGCTGTGAAAGTGCTGTACTCAATATGCCAACAAATTTGGAAAACTCAGCAGTGGCCACAGGACTGGAAAAGGTCAGTTTTCATTCCAATCCCAAAGAAAGGTAATGCCAAAGAATGCTCAAACTACTGCACAATTGCACTCATCTCACATGCTAGTAAAGTAATGCTCAAAATTCTCCAAGCCAGGCTTCAGCAATATGTGAACCGTGAACTTCCTGATGTTCAAGCTGGCTTTAGAAAAGGCAGAGGAACCAGAGATCAAATTGCCAACATCCGCTGGATCATGGAAAAAGCAAGAGAGTTCCAGAAAAACATCTATTTCTGCTTTATTGACTATGCCAAAGCCTTTGACTGTGTGGGTCACAATAAACTGTGGAAAATTCTGAAAGAGATGGGAATACCAGACCACCTGATCTGCCTCTTGAGAAATTTGTATGCAGGTCAGGAAGCAACAGTTAGCACTGGACATGGAACAACAGACTGGTTCCAAACAGAAAAGGGAGTTCGTCAAGGCTGTATATTGTCTCCCTGTTTATTTAACTTATATGCAGAGTACATCATGAGAAATGCTGGACTGGAAGAAACAGAAGCTGGAATCAAGATTGCCAGGAGAAATATCAATAACCTCAGATATGCAGATGACACCACCCTTATGGCAGAAAGTGAAGAGGAACTCAAAAGCCTCTAGACGAAAGTGAAAGAGGAGAGTGAAAAAGTTGGCTTAAAGCTCAACATTCAGAAAATGAAGATCACGGGATCCGGTCCCACCACTTCATGGGAAATAGATGGGGAAATAGTGGAAACAGTGTCAGACTTTATTTTTCTGGGCTCCAAAATCACTGCAGATGGTGACTGCAGCCATGAAATTAAAAGATGCTTACTCCTTGGAAGGAAAGTTATGACCAACCTAGACAGCATATTCAAAAGCAGAGACATTACTTTGCCAACAAAGGTTCATCTTGTCAAGGCTATAGTTTTTCCTGTGGTCATGTATGGATATGAGAGTTGGACTGTGAAGAAGGCTGAGCACCGAAGAATTGATGCTTTTGAACTGTGGTGTTGGAGAAGACTCTTGAGAGTACCTTGGACTGCAAGGAGATCCAACCAGTTCATTCTGAAGGAGATCAGCCCTGGGATTTCTTTGGAAGGACTGATGCTAAAGCTGAAACTCCAGTACTTTGGCCACCTCATGCGAAGAGTTGACTCATTGGAAAAGACTCTGATGCTGGGAGGGATTGGGGGCAGGAGGAGAAGGGGACAACAGAGGATGAGATGGCTGGATGGCATCACTGACTCGATGGACGTGAGTCTGAGTGAACTCCGGGAGTTGGTGATTGACAGGGAGGCCTGGCGTGCTGCGATTCATGGGGTCACAAAGAGTTGGACACAACTGAGTGAGTGATCTGATCTGATATGGTTTAGATTTGTGTTTGGGAAAACACAGCACCTGCAGACCTGGCTCTATCCTGCTCCCACCAAGGAGATGCTGCTACTGGAGACAAAGTGCTAAGCTTTCAGCCTTTAGCAAGGATGAAAACTGCACACAATGCAATCATTTCACCTGAGGCTTAGAAGTCCCTTGCAGTAAGTATTAGGAGAGCCACTTGACTTATGAGATCCGTCCTCTTGGGAATTTGGGAAGCTGCCCACCAAAAGCTGGAACATTCTGCCCAAAAAGAGAATTACATCCTGATCCCTATGAGAGACCCTCTGCTTATCCTTTGAAGTGATGGCTTCCCTGCAGGTGTCAGGTAGCTCCCTTCCTGGGGCTGGCTTTCAGATTTGGAGCTTTCTGCTAAGTATTTTCAGCAACATGTCTCCATGGGCCTTGGGGAAATTTACTTAGTAATCCCTTAAAAGCATTACTGAGATCAGAGATAGTTCTAAGAATAAAATCAAAGAAGGCTGCCCAGCACTCTCATTCCTGGCTGCAGTTTTTCTTAAGGGAAGGGCTAGCCAGGTAAGGCCTTGAAGCATTCCATTTCTTCCTAGTCACGCATTCAACACCCTGCCTGCTGGTCCCCAGCCAAGCTCGTGGGTCATAAGCGGTCATCCTTTAACTGTTAAGGGTGCCATGCCAGGATGTAGTCCACCCAGGAGGAGGCAGTCGGGGGTGTGTCCCATTTCCATGGCCACCTTTGTGTGACATCCCTAATTCAGCCTGGGGTTTTGGGACCAGCCTGTGGAGCCAGCCCCAGGTACTCACATTTCCTGTTTCCCCTTTCCCTTATCAGCCGTGGTTCCAACCACCTCTCAGTCAGGAAAGAGACATGGCAGCCCTATTTGCCTCTGTCTGTATCAGGGATATTAGTATTTTTTCCACAATTTCTGATAATGCCCATCATTGCTCTGGCAGGCAGGGCAGGACAAGGGCGCCATGAAAAGTCACATCAGGACAGGAATCCTTTGTTTCTTTCCCAGGTTGTCACTTTTTGAAGTTTAGCTTAGTTGGTTGTGTCTCTTTGTTTAGTTGTTTCTTTCAAAAAATTTAAAGCTTTATCATTCTTAAATTTTATTTAAAATCTGTTTGTGACCGATTAATAATTCTCATTTTATTTCATAGTAGGGAAGGCAGAGTTTCTGATGGCTCTTTCTGTCACCATTTTTCATCAGAATAATTGTTAAATATTCTAAAAATGTCCACAAAATTTTTTTATTAACAATAGACAACTTTAAAATAAAGGGCTTCTTTGATCACTCAGCTGGTGAAGAATCTGCCTGCAATGCAGGAGATACAGGAGACACAAGTTTGATCCCTGGGATGGGAAGATCCCCTACAGAGGCAAACTGGCAAACCACTCCAGAATTCTTGCCTGAAAAATCCCATGGACAGAGAAGCCGGGCGGGCTGTAGTTCATGGGGTGGCAAACAGTCAGATACAACTGAGTAAATGACACATGAACACAGTTTTAAATAAGGCTTGTTTGGTTTCAAGCCCTTGCTGTATGACTTCAACCAAACTACTTCACCTCTCTAAGAATCAGTTTCCTCATCTTTAAGAACTGAGATAATAATACTTACTCTCTATGTCATAATGATTGCATGAAGTAATGGTGTCCAGCTTTCGGGAGAACAGTCAACATATGGTAAAAAAAAAAAAAAAATCCATAAATGAAAGTGACAATGAGGATGACAAGTCAATGCCCCTCATGCGGAGGACAGCACAGAGTAGGTGGTGGGGAAGAAATCTGTGTTGGAAATAGGCAAGTTTGGAGTGCCCATAGAAGCAGCAAAAGAAAATACTTTAAAGATTACAGTGATAGAGAACAGAAAAGAATTCAAATAATATTATCTTCAATAGTGAAATAGACTCTGCTCACACATATATCATATGCCCATACAAACATACTCTCCTTCCTCTCACCCACGTGTATATGCACATGTATACATATAGATTCACATACACATGCCTGTACACACTCATCCACATACACTAATACATGGCTGGGAAAGCTGCTGATAGTGAGGCTTTTTAAATGATATGTTTAGCTGAATTGGTCAACCTGCCCTGGTCTTACTGCTAGAAGTGTCCCTGGCTGCTTACAGGACAATTCTGTCCCAGATACAGGTCATTTGCTTGACTGTACTTTTGAGCTGACCTTGTAAACAAGCTTCTGTCCCTTCTGTGGCCCATGTGGTCTCTGTGGTCTTCTATTTTTTAATCTGTTAAAACACTTTGAAGTTCAGCTCTGTGGGTTTGACATCCAGCTCCCACTGGAACCTGGTGGTGGTTTCCTATTTCTGGTTTATTGCTAAAGAGCAATCAGAAAGATAAAGCGTTAGGGCAAGGTCACTCCAATACACTAAATAAGAAATATATCCATGGTGAACATCCCAAAGCAAAAAAAAAATAAGGGCTATCTCTGTCTCTCTCAGAGTGATTTTCTATCTTTGTCCTGTCTTAGAAAATGAGCTATAATTCTCTGAATTATTTGCCACATTACTTACTTTATCAACCATGATATTCCAATCTTTACATCTGCTTGTAACTAAAGAGAAGAGTCTCTGAATGTCATGGACACTGGGGTATAGGCAATGGGACTTTTAAACTGCTGTAGCAAGATTTTAGTTAAAATTTCCTGCTACTCTAAAACTCGGACACTCAAAAAAAAAAAAAAAAAAAAACCCAGAAACAAAACCCATTTATTAACACTTTCTCCCCCTAAGTGCTGCTAAACCTGCAGATCTGTGCCAAACTACTAACACGAGTATCTGTTCAGCCAGATGATGTTTGTACAAGCTGTCAAGAATAAAACCTACCTCCAGAGATCACAAGTACAATAGAGGAGATGAGAGGGGAGAACTGATTATTACATTCAGAAATGCTTAGCGATCCAGGACAAGCGTGAACACACCCAAATGCAGGATGATCGTGTTACTATCAGAGAGGGCATTTGAGAAGTGCTTGTGTACATGAATTTGCAAAGTACAGTGGGAAACTCCCTGACTAATAGCACTATGGCACGGGGTTGTGGGTTGTGGGCCCTGCGTGCCTGCAGGGGGCCAGCGCTACTTCTTTATCTGCTTGGTGTGAATACAATCTGTGAGGGACGAAGTGGAGGCAGGTAAGGAGGAGTACAAGGTAAATAAGGTCAAGGCTCACCTGCTGCTTTGTAGGCTGCTTGGGTATAGGCCTCACCAGAATGATTCCTGGAAACAAACATTGTGGGGCTTTGAGGGAACTGTGAAAGCCGTTCCGCCATGTCCTACTCTTGTGGTCCCATGGACTGTAGCCCACCAGGCTCCTCTGTCCATGGAATTCTCCAGGCAAGAATACTGGAACAGTTGCCATGCCTTCATCCAGGGGATCTTTCTGACCCATGGATCATACCCAGGTATCCTGCATTGCAGGCAGATTCTTTACCATCTGAGCCACTGAGGGAGCTGTGGATGGGTACAGATTCAGCCCTTACAGCACCTAATGATTCCTGAGTTATATTTGAAAAAGCAAAGAATCTAATGAGGACATCAAGGGAAGAAGAGAAGCGTTTGTAAGAAACCATTTTCTTTACGCATTCAGAACGGCATAACTCCAGATCTGGTAAGAGATGTAAGAAAGTACATGCTTCCTTATGAGATGCAGTCTAAGAGAAAGGAACAAAGCTATTTATAAAAGGTAGAACCATCCTAAAATGCCTCTTGTCCGGAAGAAAAATGGGATAGCTCCAAAGACAAGCATCCTTGGAGTGCAGAAGTATGCTGTAAACAGCTGAATGAAACTATCACAGTCTGTAATTTTCTAAGGAGATTTTTCAGATTAAGGTAACAAACATATGGATTAAGAAATAAAAATCCCACTAACATGCCAGCTATATTCTTCCTCCTGAGGAGACAATACAGTACATAAGAAACTACTGTGACATGGGAAATAGGAAATATTCTCAAACCCTCAAAATAATCAGCAAAAACCTAAGAGCAGAAGAAAATAATACTGGGAATTAGGCCGATAGCCTCATGTTGATGATCTTCTCATGTAGTTTTCTTCCCCTAAGCAGGCAAGGCTCCTAAACCACATAATTATATGGTGAACAGATGGCATAATATCCTTCACTATAGCCTGCTTCTATTCAATATAAAATACCTGTGTATAAATTTAATGCCCCCTCTTCTGGTTTTTGTTGTCTTTAATCCTAGAACATCACCAATGTTCACATTCAAAGCCCTGTGCTTTATCCTTTTCTTCAGATACCTCACACCTCATGCATTTGTTCAGCAAACAGGCCACATTCCCTCTGTGTCAGGCCACGCTGTCCTGATAACCATATTCTCTACCGAGTGTTTCCATGCCCTCTCCTTGACCACTGCTTATTGGACTAAGTGTGACAGTTAACTCAAAGTTAGTTAATTCCTACATATGCTTTCAAAAATTTATGTTGGCTAAAAATCATAGGTGGGGCCAACTTCCTCTGGGAATGTGGAGACTAAGACACTTGGCTAGTTAGCAAATGGGTGTTGGAAACGTCTCAAGTGTTCCCATGATATAGCCAGAGCTGGATCAGCACCTCTGAATTGCATATAAGCTCAAGAAGAGATAGGCAGAGATGAAGATGGATCATGTACACAGAGAGTAGTAGAGACCCCACAACCCTGCAGCCCCCGGAGAGAGAGAGAGAACAGCCTTGATCCCTAACAGCTTTACAGCTCTGGCTCCCAGGCCTGGTTACCCGGAGGATACAGTTCTGGGATTTCTATGAGCTTTATTCTCCCTTTGTAAAAGCCTAAGTTCTTGAGCCAGCTTAGGTGGGTTTCTGTTTCTTTCTACTAAAGAGTTCTGACTGAAACGCTGCCTGATTACATGTTGCCCTAAAGAAAATGGCTGAACATGAACATCGAGAGAGGCATTTTGGTGCAAGCCAACTGAATGACTCTTACCAGCTGTTGTTCAGTCGCTAAGCCAAATCCGACTCTTTGTGATGCTGTGGACTGCAGCCGCCAGGCTTCCCTGTCCTCCACTATCTCCCAGAGTTTGCTCACATTCATGTCCATTGAGTCAGTGATGCTCTCTAACCATCTCATCCTCCGCTGCCCCCTTCTCCTTTTGCCTTCAATCTTTCCCAGCATCAGGGTCTTTTCCAGCCCATCATTGTCATTTTTATAAACATTGCCATTCTACTCTAGAATAGACGCAAATCCAGCGATCACTTTCTATGTATAACTTGAATGTGTTTTACATAGAAAGGAACAAAGGACAAAGGAACAGTGTGTTATCATGCTGGTACAGTTCTGAGTGTATTGAATATACAATATAGAACAATTCACAGTTGGGACCGATCTCACTGGTAACTCTGAAGCGTGACAAGTTAGCTAAGAAACGAAAATCCCTATGACTGTTACTATGAATATAGTGCTATATATTTAAAACCATGTCTACACTATTTCCTTTCCAAAATATAAATTTACAACTCCTGTTGGGTATCTGTGAGGCTATTGTCTTAAACTGTCTCATCCTTCTATTGTGACAGACTTTAAATCCTGAAACATACTCTTTCATCTTTCTGAAACTGTCATCACTATGATCTGTTTTGTAGGGAATTTGAGGCCAATAAAAATATCCAGAATGATATAGTTACATGTCATTTTTCAACTCAAAAGGAGGTATATCTATAGTTGAAAAATATCTGGAAGATTATGACTTTTAAAGAATTAAATTGTTATCTTCCTCTTTACATAAAATAAGTGATAGCCCTTTTCTAATAGAGGTTGTGTGATTTTCTGAAATAAAAATACTGTTTGTCCTGGTGGTAAAGTATAATTTGTGTGGATTTGAATAGTCATGAGTTAATTGCAGCTCATGAGATACTTTTATACACATTTATAAAAAGAAACATTTTCTGTAATATAAAACAAAGCAATTAGGAAATTTAATTAGGAAATCCAACCAGCTCAAATGTTTGCCAAGTAGGGAAAAGTCTCTGTAGTTAAGGAAACCACATACTTAAGGAAAAGCGTTAATAAAATGTTGAATCATAGAAAGCCAAATGAATTCATGATTGCTCTGACTAGTGTAATATGATATATAAAAGGAAATGTAAAGGACATGGACTAGCTAAAGTTATTCCATGAAAAAGTAGAATAAACATGGTGGACTTTAGTAAGAAAGAACTGTTCTTAGATGAGACCAGCAAGGAACTGAGGGGAAGGATAGGGGAGGAGAAGCTAAGCAAGAGGGTGATTTCATCCTAATCTCGAGGGCATCTCTGGAATATATATTACTCCTCAGAGTTTATAGTTCCCTGAGGTGAAGGAACAGGGCTTCCACCCTTTACTCCTCAACATCGATTAAAGGACTATGTGTGTTGGGCTGGGAAGGAAGAATGGAAAATTTCGTTTTCTTCCTTTCAGGCAACGCAGCTCCTATGGCTCCAGTGTCAAGGGTGGTATAAGTGTGGTTGATAGGAGCAAAGCACAGAAGCTGGAGGATGGGCTCACAGAGTTACTGAAATAAAATCAAGGGCCTCTGTGTGGTGTGACAACGGTGGCCACGACACCTGGGCAGCCTCACGGCTTCAACCCAATATTCCCACTATTAGGAGAGATGCCAAGAATTAACTGGAGGAAAGGTAGAAAGGACAGACTTTAGGGGCAGGGCTTAATATCTCTATTATTTTCCCAAGAAATTTATCAGTTCAGTTCAGTTCAATTGCTCAGTCATGTCTGACTCTTTGAGACCCCATGGACTGCAGTACATCAAGCTTCCCTGTCCATTACCAACTCTCAGAGCTTACTCAAACTCATGTCCGTCAAGTCAGTGATGTCATCCAACCATCTTATTCTCTGTCATCCCCTTCTCCTCCTGCCTTCCATCTTTCCCAGCATCAGGGTCTTTTCAGATGAGTCAGTTCTTCGCATCAGGTGGCCAAAGTATTGGAGCTTCAGCTTCAGCATCAGTCCTTTCAATGAACACTCAGAACTGATTTCCTTTAGGATGGACTGACTGGATCTCCTTATTGTCCAAGAGACTCTCAAGAGTCTTCTCCAACACCACAGTTCAAAAGCATCAATTATTCAGTGCTCAGCTTTTCCCTATGGTCCAACTCTCACATCAATACATGACTAATGCAAAACCATAGCTTTTACTAGATGAACCTTTGTTGGCAAAGTAGTGTCTCTGCTTTTTAATATGCTGTCTAGGTTGGTCATAGCTCTTCTTCCAAGGAGGAGGCATCTTTCCCAAAATCCAAAATTCACTCAGGTAAGAGAAACATACCCTCAAATTAAAACCTACAACAAATGGAACTTATTCTTCTTAGAAGGCAATTCAGAAATCATAGAAATCATTGCATGCCTCTTGAGGTGGGTCTCACCTCAAACACCTTTTCCAAGATTTCCTTCCAACCACATTATAATACTCCTTCTGAAAGAAGTTCTGGGAACGCACCTCTTGTTTCATTTCCAGTGCTGTTTTAGGAACACTTGCAGATTGGTGCCATGGATGACTTCCCAATGAGTCTCCCTTAATCCAACTCAGTATTGCAAGCTGAAACATGAACTGGAGCAGTAGGTAACATAGCTGATAACTATTGAATATTAGCTTCTGCACCACATGTGCTACCTTCTTTATCTCCTTCATTTGCTCAAATATCTTATTAGTAAGAACTCCTCTGAATACTGGTTTAAATTTTGTTATGAGCTTTTTATCACAATAAAAAATTAATTTGGGAAAAAAATCAAGAAGTAAACCTCATCTACTACAAGAATAAACTACCACTATCAGCTCTCTTAATCTCCCTCACCAGGCATTACCTTTTTAATCCATAGTGCGTTTACCACATACTATGTATCTGTTGGACTTCCCTGGTGGCTCAGGTGGTAAAGAGTCTGCCTGCAATCCCAGAAAGGCAGGTTTGATCCCTGGCTTGGGAAGATGTCCTAGCGAAGGGAATGGCTACCCACTCCAGTATTCTTGCCTGGAGAATTCCATGGGCAGAGGATCCTGGTGGGCTACAGTCCATAGGGTAGCAAGGAGTTGGACACAACTGAGCAACTAACATATACACACACACAAACACACACATGTATCTTAATAGATACAATAGCTTATTGTCTTTTCCCCTCCCCAACTAAAATGAAGTTAGAGCTTTATTTACTTTATACATCAGCATGCCCCAAGCACCCAGAACAGTACCCAGGACATAGTAGATGCCCAATAAATCTTTACTGCCTCAGCAATCCTACAGTGCAAGTGACCCAGATAAACTGTTGTTCTCCAAGAAGCATGAGATAGAAATACCAGACCACCTGACCTGCCTCCTGAGAAATCTGTATGCAGGTCAAGAAGCAACAGTTAGAACTGGACATGGAACAACAGACTGGTTCCAAATCAGGAAAGGAGTATGTCAAGGCTGTATATTGTCACCTCGCTTATTTAACTTATATGCAGAGTACATCATGTGAAACGCCAGGCTGCATGAAGCACAAGCTGGAATCAAGGTTGCCCGGAGAAGTATCAGTAACTTCAGATATGCAGATGACACCACCCTTATGGCAGAAAGCGAAGAACTAAAGAGCCTCTTGATGAGACTGAAAGAGGAGAGTGAAAAAGTTGGCTTAAAACTCAACATTCAGAAAACTAAGATCATGGCATCTGGTCCCATCACTTCATGGCAAATAGATGGGGAAACAATGGAAATAGTGACAGACTTTATTTTCTTGGGCTCCAAAATTGCTACAGATGGTGACTGCGGCCATGAAATTAAAAGACACTTGCTCCTTGGAATAAAAGCTATGACCAACCTAGACAGCATATTAAAAAGCAGAGACATTATTTTGAGCCAACAAAGGTTCATTTGGTCAAAGCTATGGTTTCTCCAGTAGTTATGTATGGATGTGAGAGTTGGACTATAAAGAAAGCTGAGTGCTAAAGAATGATGCCTTTGAACTGTGGTTGGAGAAGACTCTTGAGAGTTCCTTGGACTGCAAGGAGATCCGACCAGTCCATCCTAAAGGAAATCAGTCCTGAGTGTTCATTGAAAGGACTGATGCTGAAGCTGAAGCTCCAATACTTTGGCCACCTGATGCAAAGAACTGACTCATTTGAAAAGACCCTGATGCTGGGAAAGATTGAAGGCAGGAGGAGAAGGGGATGACAGAGGATGAGATGGTGGGATGGCATCACTAACTCGATGGACATGAGTTTGAGTAAGCTCCGGGAGTTGATGATGGACAGAGAAGCCTGGCGTGCTGCAGTCCATGGCGTTGCGAAGAGTTGGAGACGACCAAGCAACTGAACTGAAGAAGCATAAGCCTTTTACTCCCTGCCTTGGTGTCAGTCGTTCTCATGACTTCGCCCCAAAGTCTTCCTCTAATGCTCTATTTTCTTTCTCTCAAATTCCTAAAACAAAAGTAATCTGATCAAGTCTGATCAGTTACCATCTGGTCTAGAACACCTCTATGGAGCACACTTTTAAAGAGGGCTTCCTAGGATGGAAAGCCATGATCCAATCAGTTATTGTCACCAGAGCAGGATTACAGACATGAGATGTGACAACTTCTGAATCTTAGCAATAATTTTTTCTTCTCACTCTAAATGAGGTCAGTGGAAAAGCCAATACTCAGGCTGGGCCTCAAACCATTTGTTTCAATAAAAACATATATGTAACTGTATATGGATGGGAGCTGACGACCTCGGGGCTCTGGCCCTCTGTCAGTTGGCTTTTCAAATTACCTCTTTGGAGAACCCTTGAGAGAAATCCTATCTGGGACAGACTTGCTGGCAAGGAAGAGCAGTGCAGAAGAGAGACCTGGAGTTTAATAGCAAATTGTGACCTTATTTAAGTAAATGTGTTTATATTAATAGATGGTAGTCTGGATATGAGATGAAAAGGTGATGTAAATATAGTGATTCCTTTGACTTCAAGTCCATAAAATTTAGAAAGATACAAAATTAATGTTGTGGAAAGACCTGGACTCTGGCCTTCTCATCAAGCTTATGGCTCTAAGAATTATTTGACCTGGCTAAGAGAATGCAGCCTCTATAGAACCGCGTCTTCACACCTATAATACAGAGGGGTTGGCTGAGAAAACCTGGGAGACTTGCCAGCTTGCAGTTCCAGCCACAATCACTTAGAACTCTGGATTAAAGGGTATGGATGAACAGTCTTCTGAATCCTTCCCCCATCCCAATACACTGCCTACTCAGTACATTTTGCATGGATAATTTTTTGAAACTTTATCACGTTCAAAATTTACTATTCAGGCTGAAACTAAAGAATAAAGAAATATTTTACCAAATTCCTCCTTTGGTCATGATCTGGCATTGTTTTATGTCACGTGGACGATTTTGAGACCAGTTAAGAATGATACCTTTACTCCATAAACATTAAATGTAATACTCATCCATTGTAATACTAAGCACCAAGGGTCACAGATAACTGTGCTGGTACAAGGTTTCTGCGTTATGGTGAGAGAGATGGATTATGCAGCACAATGCACTGGGGATATGAGGAGGACATGGAATTAACGATAATGTTTGTGTTGATTTATAACAGCTTTTTGATTTTTTAACCAGAATCCTGCCATGTGTGCCCTTTAGTGCTAACAGACTTGGCTCAGTCACCATCATTCCACTGCATCTTGCCCAGCATTGATATGTATGTAAAACATTCAAAAGGATATCTAACCCTTCTTTCGTAAAAGTGTCCATCCTTTTGGGTTGCTCTCTAGGATTGGACTGAATGTGCAGTCAGATACCTCATATTAACTCTAGTGTTCTGAAAATACAATGGCGTGTCGCCAACCCTAAAGGAACTGTAGAATGATGAAACACAAACCCACTATTCCATTTCTTTACATATGTGTCACTCTCCATTAGGTCAGGAAATAGAGTTGCAAACCTACATGTCTCAGTGGCCAGTGAAGGAGTGAATGAGTGAAGCAGCTAGGATTAACATAAGGAATGACAGGGAACGTAGAAAACTGGAAAGTTTATACCACCATCTAGAGAATGCAAATGAACTTTTTTTTTTTTTTAATTTGGCTATGCTAGGCACACAGGATCTTTAGTTGAGGCACGTGAACTCTTAGCTGTAGTATGTGGGATCCAGTTCCCCGAGCAGAAATCAAACCCAGGCCCTGAGTTGGGAGCGTTTAGTCTTGTCCACTGGACCACCAGAGAAGTTCCGCAAAGGAACTTTCTAAAAGGACTAAAACAAAATCCACCCCCCTCAAAACTATGGGGCCAAAAACTTGTGACACTATTTTTTTCATGTATAAGCCACTAACGTGGATATGTATTCCTCGGAGGCGGGCAGATACCCGTGACTGGCCGAGGTTTAGGAGAGTTTGCACGTCAAGGAGTTTCCTGGTTCCCTGTCTAGTAATCTGCTCTGCTGCCCGGGAGAGTAAACCACAGTTAATTGCCCTCCCTTAAATTTCTAAGTATTATCTGAGAAAACAGGAAACAATTTTCATCCCAATACCTAATTGCTCACAGATTAATTTTACTTCCATAGAGAAAGTCAAGTGAAGATATGATTCCTCATAAATGCTATATGACTCTGCTTGACATCACACAACAGCTCTTTCTCATTAAGCAACAGGCTTAAGTTTGGAATTTTAAAATATCAACAACATGTTCACATTTTATGGGCAACCATGGCACGTCGTGTGTCTAATTGGGATCTAAACTTGTGGCTCGTTGTCAGATAATCTCCTCACTAATACTCACAGCAAGTCTTTTACAGGATTTATTCATTTTGACATTACTTTCTTGGTGTTTTCACTTTCTTTGTTAGGGGGGTCTCACTTCAAGCTACATTGGATGGAGTACGTGCTAAGAGAAATACAAGCCAGAAGTTTGAGCAATGCCACCAGTCAGATGTTGCTCTGAGGAAATCAAGCCTCAGAACTTCCAAAGGAAATGTGAAGAACAAACAGTGCTCGTAAACTCTCTTTAACCCCAGAGAAGACGATGATGAGTGGACTTTGTTAGAATTTTAGATGATGCTAATGTAATTTGAAGCATCTGCTTAGGTAGGCAGTGCAGTGAGGAGATTAATAGTACAGGCTCTGAAGTCAGAGGTCTTGGGTCAAGTCGAAGGTCACACTTAATCACTTAAGACTCAGGTTCTTCATCTGTAAAACTAGCTGGCTCATAGGCTTGTTAAAAAGATGAAATGAGAGAATTTGCAAAAGATTTAGTCTCAATCCTGACACATAGTAGGACTCAATAAATGATAACGTATCCTACTGTTAGTGTTTGTCTGAAATTAAGGCAAGAAATTCAATGGCATCTAATTAGTTTTGGGTCATAAAGAAGCTTGCTTTCTACTATTCCTTATACTGATTGTTTAAAAGCTTCGACATCTGTGTCTTATATACACACACACACAACACACATATAGTAGTTTTTATAATAAGATTATTGTGAAAAATGATCATTTTACCTAAAGTTACAATGATGAGAGAATTATCTCCCTACAAACCTCATCAGCAATTTTGGAAACTATGACAAAAGAGTACAGTGTAATTACTACACATTCAAGGCCCTGCATTCTTATTCAATTACTGACTTCAGTGACCTTTCAAATTCTTATTCAAGCATGGTGAAGAGAATATAGTGCGTTCAATCTCTAGTTGGGTAATTACAAATAATTAAATCTAATTAAACCCTCATTATGCATAGAGAAAAGCCTGGCATTTCCCTGGGTCTTGAGATGTTCATGCAGTCTCCTGACTAGCTCGGCTGACTGTACACAGCAGCAGAAAACTGGAGACTTGATGAAAAATCAGCAGATATCAAGAACTCTCTGGCGATCCAGTGGTTGGGACTCTGCACTCTCACTGCCAAGGGCCTGAGGTTCAATCTCCGGTTGAGGAACTAAGGTCCCACAAGTCATGTGGTGAGGCAAAAAAAAAAAATATGAGCAAGTTCCACTAATTCACTTTTGCCCTTGAACAAGTTACTCAGTTTCTGTGAGATTTAGCTTCCTCATCTACAGATACTGAGGTGGGACCAGTTCCTTCCAAGACTTCTTCCAGATTTCAGAGTCTGTGCTTTTATGATTACCTGCTCCATCTTCTTTCTAATTTAAGGCGAGCAGTGCATTCCCATCCTCAGCAGTAGGAGAGACCCTCAAATATTGATGGGACGGCTGCCACCTACTGGAGGGTATCAGAACTGCTCGTGGGGTGGGAAAGGGGAATTTGTGGTTAGAAGAAACCCCTCCACCCCAACGTAATCAGCTCCTTCACCAGCTGACTTATTCCAACCCTCCAAATATTAAATTTTAAAACTTATTTATAAAATCGCTAATTCAGGGGTCAAAATGTAGTGGCTCTCAACCTATAAGAGCCTGTATTTATATATTATACATCCAGGGTTCTTAAGACATTTGAATTAGTTGCCAAAACTTAGAATTCAGGAGAATTCAGAAAGAAATCTGAATTTCTGGTTTCTTTTGGAAATTTGGATGCTCAGGCTACACCAGGCTCACATTCCTGCAGAGCAGTCATCAACTATACCTGAGATGTGGCTGAACCTCCTGCCTTGCCACTGTCCACAGCCGTGCCACCTCCCATGACTTGCATAATGTTTGTCACTTTGCATTGCTCTTTTTCTCTTCTAGTGAAGAAACATTTCTCTATATCCTAGCTCTGTCAAAGGTAGGCATTGGATAGACTAAGGATGGACCATGCTTTTTACACCTACCCGGTTTCAGCCATTTATCACCAGTGTGTCATCTTATTTGACACACCACCCAGTCCAGTATTGACTTTTTTCAGCTTTGTCCCTTTGGGAACTATTGGTTTGACCAATTTTTACTCTTATTTATATTCATATACGCTCGCATTGATTACTAGATTATTTTCATTCCTTTAAATCCCGTTTAACCAAGTGTATTATTTGTACACAAAAGGGCACATATATATGTGTGTGGTAGAGAAAAGTTTTACAAATAGACACAAATACTATAAGGTAAGCATAAGAAATTCTTGAGAAATTTGTATGCAGGTCAGGAAGCAACAGTTAGAACTGGACATGGAACAACAGACTGGTTTCAAATAGGAAAAGGAGTACGTCAAGGCTGTATATTGTCACCCTGCTTATTTAACTTCTATGCAGAGTTCATCATGAGAAACGCTGGGCTGGAAGAAGCACAAGCTGGAATCAAGACTGCCGGGAGAAATATCAATAACCTCAGATATGCAGATGATCCCACCCTTATGGCAGAAAGTGAAGAGGAACTCAAAAACCTCTTGATGAAAGTGAAAGTGGAGAGTGAAAAAGTTGGCTTAAAGCTCAACATTTAGAAAACGAAGATCATGGCATCTGGTCCCATCACTTCATGGGAAATAGATGGGGAAACAGTGGAAACAGTGTCAGACTTTATTTTTCTGGGCTCCAAAATCACTGCAGATAGTGACTGCAGCCATGAAATTAAAAGACACTTATTCCTTGAAAGGAAAGTTATGACCAACCTAGATAGCATATTCAAAAGCAGAGACATTACTTTGCCAACAAAGGTTCGTCTAGTCAAGGCTATGGTTTTTCCTGTGGTCATGTATGGATGTGAGAGCTGGACTGTGAAGAAAGCTGAGCGCCAAAGAATTGATGCTTTTGAACTGTGGTGTTGGAGAAGACTCTTGAGAGTCCCTTGGATTGCAAGGAGATCCAACCAGTCCATTCTGAAGGAGAGCAGGCCTGGGATTTCTTTGGAAGGACTGATGCTAAAGCTGAAACTCCAGTACTTTGGCCACCTCATGCAAAGAGTTGACTCATTGGAAAAGACCTTGATGCTGGGAGGGATTGGGGGCAGGAGGAGAAGGGGACGACAGAGGATGAGATGGCTGGATGGCATCACTGACTCAATGGACATGTCTGAGTGAACTCCGGGAGTTGGCTATGGACAGGGAGGCCTGGCGTGCTGCAATTCATGGGGTCGCAAAGAGTTGGACACGACTGAGTGACTGAACTGAACTGAAGCATAAGAAAATATAAATAAAAACTTCATATAGAAGATGATAAAATGTTTCTGAACGATATAAAGTATCTAAATATAAGGAAAAATATGCCATATTCATGAATAAGATTCAATAATACAAAATATCATTTATCCCCCAAATTCATCTATAAAGTCAGTAAAATTCCTCCCTAAATTTAATATTTTTTGATGAAACTTAATAAGATGATTCTAAAATTTACATATAAGTTTATAAGGTCCAAGTCTTTTGAAACAATTTTCAAAAAGAAAAGGATAGGACTTGCCCTAAGGATTTCAGGACTTTAAGCAATGGAAGTTAAGATGATAAGCTACTGAAACAAGAATGAAAAAAAAAAAAAAATCAATTGATACATGTGCATTCCTAGTGTCCCTATTGTGGTCTCCAAATATCATTTCCTACTAAAATGAACTATGGGTCCTTAGAGAAATAGTTGATTCTAGATTTGAAGTAATAAATTTATAAGATGGTCTAAAATATCTTATTATCCTCAAAGCAAGGAAACTCTCAAAGCTACTAATGTAATGAGAGAAGGATTTAGGAATCCACTTAAAGATGCTCCCACAGACAAAGGAAGATCAGAGTATCCATAAGAATGACAATAAAAATTACCTAAGTAAATATGCATCTGTCCTTAAGATCACAGTGATACTATGCAACAATAACCACCCCAACATACCTCACTCATCATTTTTAGAGGTTGTTACAGAAGCAACTTATTTTGCCAAATAGTATATAAAAGTAAAGAGTCAAGAATTTATCCTGACTTTCCAATAAAAACAATTAATTCAAGTGATCCAAATAGGTGATGAGAGTTTCTTTTTATAAAAAGTCTTCAGCTAATAAATGAAGAGGGAATGACAGAATTAGAATATCATCACTTTGTATCCCTTGGGGAAGTAATCTACGTAATGCTTATTAACATCACCAAAAGCAACAAAGAAATAAATAAACGACATTGCTTGCTTTCTAATAGAAGTACACGTCTCAAAAATGTACCTGTGGGATTTTTACACACAGAGGTGACTGAGGAAGGACATGGAGAGGCTTATGGCATTGAAGGAAGATTTTACTACTTACAAGTCCCAAGAGGAAGGGGCATGTCACATACTTGGTCTCATGTTGAGGAGCAACAGATTTGGTCAGGAGACAGAGGAGCAAGGGGGAAGAATGACCCATGCGCTTTATTGTGTTTTCAGGAAGAAACGCAAAGAAGAGCAAGAGGAGCAGTTAGGACTGACTAGCTTGAATACTGTTGGTAGGCTCTGGCTTCTCGGGGTCATCTTTGGGAGCCTGGTACCTAACCTCGGGTAAGCAGGGATCTGGCCTCCTGGAATGTAAGAGCCAGATAAAGGAGGTGCCTCAGAGTCTGGGCTCTCGATTGGCTGGTGTGCCTATGAAAGTCCTGTGCTATCTCTAAGGATTGGCTGACCCTACGAGAGGCAGTCTCTCCCCAGTCAGCAAAGCCACAAATATCAGAGCATCAGGAACACTGAAAATAAGAAAAGGTAGTTTCTACAGTATGCACTGCCACAAATGAAATATTATTGCCCCCGAATTGAACCTAAAGTGTATAAACCAGCACACATGCAGTATATTACCAAAACAATCTTATCAAGATAGATTCTAGACCTGACTGCCAATTTAAAGGATATAGATTGCAAAGAAGAAATTGTTAAAGGACACCCAAGGATACATTCAACAAAATCTAAACTATAGAAAACTCTGTAAGACAAATAACCCTATTTCTTAAAAAAAAAAAAAAAAAAGGCAAATTGCAAAAATAAATAAATAAATAGGAGAGGGGAACATATAAATTAAGAGACCACACCAAGCAATTGAGATATTTAGATCTTATTTGGATCCTGATTCAGCTAGACAAACTAAAGATATGGAGTATAGTTGGGAAAACTTGATCATGGACTAGCTACATAGTATTAAAAGTGATTGTTAATTTTTTAAGTATGATAATGATTTTGTAGTAATTTTTAAAGAATTTTCCTATTTTAGAGATACAGGCTGAAATAGTTACATATGAATAATATTCTGTGAGTGGTTTGCTCCAAAGTATCCAGTGGTGGAAATGGGGTAGGTGTATAGGGGGTGGGTGGGTATATTCCTGAAACAAGACTAACCATCTGTTGACCATTGTTAAAGCTGTATGATAGGAACATTAAAGTTCATTTTATTATCTTTCTACTTTTTAAATATGTTTACATTTTTTCATAAAAGGTTAAAAAATAAAAAATATGGAAATTTAAAATCTGACATTATCCAGTTTTGCAGGGATGTGGAATACTGGGAGTATAAATTGATCCATTGGCTTTAAGGAACAATTGATCATATCTAATAAATGTGAGGACAGGCATACTCCATGACTCCATGGGGTAAGGCATACTTACCTCAGAGAAACTTTTTCACCTATACATGGGAATGCACACACAAGATTGCTGTTGCTTGTTGCCAAAAAAAGAGGGGGGGCAGAAATGATCTAAATGTTTGTTAACATTTAGGATGAGGATAAATAAATCCATGCAAACAAAAAATATGCCAGAAATTCGAATGAGAATTTCATACATCAGCGTGACTAAATCCCAAAGCGATAATTTTGAGTTGAAAGAAAGCAAGTTGTAGAATAAAGGGAGAAATGTAATTTACACATAGCTTATATAAGGCTTAAAAATAAGCACAATTAAATGGTATCATAGTTATGAACAACTAATTCCATAGTAATAATATATAAAATATATGTTGGTTTGGTAACTCCAAATTCAGGACAGTAGTTACTGCTGGAAAGGAAGGAAATGATATAGGATCTAGAATAAACCTCCAGGAAACAAATAAATAAGTGATACTTAATCTCTGAAACAAAAATAAAACGAAAGCAAATATAGCAAATTGTTAAAATTCACTGACTCTGGATGGTGGTTACTTTCTGTTTTGTTGTATTATTTTCCACAGTTGTCAGCATGTTTAAACTAGTTGATCATCCAAAAATAAAAATGATGGTATGTTCTGTATTATCAGTAATAATGCAAGAATGTAATGTTGCAGCTATTTCAAAATTGCCTTAAAATAAATTAATAATTTAAGCCAATGTGAACACAGCAATCAGTCAAAGGAATTGAGAGTTTGAACCTCTATGGTATTAAGTGGGTGTTGTGCTACCCAACTGGCCTCTTAGCAAAGATTTACCTTCAACTGCTGTTAAAAGGGGATAAACACATATCATTATATGCTCCTGTTTTAAGTGCACACAACGAAGATTAGCTGTATTCCTTCCCTTGACTTTTGAAAAATCATAGTTTCCTCTTACAATGTAAAGCTTTTTGTCATACTAGCTTGGCTTTGTAGGGTGAATGCATTATTAGATGCTGCGTATACACAAATGCTCTCTTGTAATAATACAGTTGATAAAGCCCAAATCAGACAGTTATTTCTTTTTTACATTATATTTGAAATTAGGCTGTAGAAAACAGACACTGTAGTTATGACTATGTCCAGCTACTGAAGGCAATAAGGAGCTGCACCACAATCTACTCCTTATTGGTTACAATGGTTTCTTTCCAAATGAAAACCTATTTTAAATACTTGAGGTTGATATTTTTTTTCCTCCCTTCCAATTTTATTTTCTGTCTTTTTTTTTTTTTTTTTTTTTGGTTACAGTATTGTCCTAGACAGAGTGACCTGTATCTCTTCAATTCTGAGAAAGTTTCTTTTAATACTATAACCATATTTTGCCATCCTCAGTTGGCACGTGGCATGTTCTCTCTCACAGAGAACATGTGAAATGTGCTGGAGAGCTGTCCCATATGCATGGCTCCACAAAGATACCTTCTTCTGCACAGCCAAAGCCTGCCAGCAGTATCTTTGGGGTGCAGCAGTAAGAAGAGGTAAATGGAGCCTCTGAGCACTGCAAACCCTCAGCATCTGAGGGGGGCTATTATCTGTATTTCATTAAGAAAGCAACAGAAAGACTCCAAATACACTTGGTAGAATCTCTGAAAATAAGTCAAAAATCTCCAGAATCTCTGCTTCCTTCATTTCAGGCTGGTAAAACAAGACCTAACTCTCTACTTGGGTGAGTGATGAGAGAGCACTGTCACCCAGGTGATAGGCTCGATGCAGACATCACTTTTATCATGTTGGGAAAGAGCACATGGTCTTCAGAAGCAAGACCCAATGTAAGTGTGTGTGTGTGTGCGTGCGCCACATGGGAGACATTAACCCAGGGCTCTCCTGTTAAGACAATGACACAAAACAAAAATGTAGCAGAAAGCCACTGAGGTTTGGAACAAATCATCAGATTATACCCTCCTAGTAGAAGGAGGGTAGAATTTTCCTAGAATTTCCTAGTATGGTGGAAATTTCCTAATATTTCCACCTAGGAAAATGGCCTCAAATATATAGGGAGGTAGACTAGCTGTGCTTAAGTCAAAACAAAGATTATCTTTTCCCATCTCCTCTGTTGCCTTTCATCAGATTTCCTTCCTAAAGAGGGAGTAAAATGGAATAGATACATGAACTCTTTCATTTCTTTTTGTTAATCTACACTTTTGCCTTCTATTTTATCTTCCTTATTCTGTTCTCATCTCTGCCCTAATTTTCTTTCTCCTCCTAGCTTGACATTCATAATAACCTTTTCATTTGGTTTTTGCCCCAAACCACATGTTTGCATGTTTGTTCTTACAACTTCTGGTGACTGCAGTTTTCATACTTCTTTGCGAGCTGTTTTCCCATCTTGTAACAACTTCATCATAACTTGGATGTCTTTAACAAAATAAAACAACATAAACTCACTCTCTTACTGAACCACAATTTCTGAAATGAATCCAAAAAATCATAGTATTTCATAAAATCCCAAGAGTTAATAGGTCAGTAAATAATTATGGGTTATTTCCAAGAAAACCCCACATAAACAAAAAACATTTTTACCAAAGTGAACAGAAAATGCATATGTACCCTCTGAGACTCTGAAAAATATGTGAATAATTAATTCTTGCAAACAAAATTCTCCTCCCATGGTTGCAATTATTTTGACTGAAATAAAACTTAGATTTATTCCTGAGTTTTTCTTGAGTCTACAGAGTCTACAAACTACTCCTAGGGGTCACAGTTTGTAAAGTTCTTGGAATAACAAGAAAAATCACTACATATGTTCAGCTCCTCTTTGTCTCTGTTGATGAACTTTCATTGATCTAATATTTTGTCAACAGTTCATCAAAGTAATGAATGAGCAGTCTGACAGTTCTGTCTCCTGGGACCACCATTTCCATCTGTGAGGTCTTGTAGCTGTCTCTCCACGGAAGACTGAATGTACAGGATTGTTTCTGGGGCTAGGTGAAGGAACATGGTCCTTTCAACCTCAGGAGTCTAGTCCAATCCTGATAACAGACCTGAGTCATTTATTCTTTCTCAAAAATGTGTTTTCAGAAGAATTTTTTGTTTGTCTGTTCAAGTTCAGTTATTTGTAATGATATGGAGCATTTAGTATCCTTTTTTTTCCTTCTGAAAGACTGATCAAGTAAGCTGACCAGACTGGAACCACATCTTTCTCATTGCCAGCACAGGGTTTATCTAATTTAACAACAAAGTATAGCATTCTACAAACATTAACTCCTTTCATCTCTGCAATAGTCCTGGAAAATGAGGCTATTTCTTTGACTTTCATCCCCATTTTAAAGCTGAGGAAGCTAAGGCACAAAGATGTTCAGTGACCTTACTCAAGATCACCACAGCAAGTGGTAGAACTGGGCTCCAAATCTCCACAACTATGATGCTAGTTTGTACATCTTTGCTCTACTGCTTTTGGTGCTCTGCTGCTGCTGCTAAGTCGCTTCAGTTGTGTCCGGCTCTATGCAACCCCATAGACGGCAGCCCACCAGGCTCCCCCATCCCTGGGATTCTCCAGGCAAGAACACTGGAGTGGGTTTTGGTGCTCTACCTACTCAATACTTCCTGTAGCTCAAATGGTAAAGAATCTGCCTGCACGGCAGGAGACCAGGGTTCCATCCCTGGGTTGGGAAGTTCCTCTGGAGAAGAGAATGGCAATCTACTCCAGTATTCTTGCCTGGAGAATTCCATGGACAGAGAAGCCTGGTGGGCTATATAAGTCCATGGGGTCGCAAAGAGTTGGACATGACTGAGTGACTAACACAGTCCAGTTCAGTCCATACTCAGTACAAGTCTGTGGATGAGAGAACAAGTAGAAAAGAGAAAAGGAGGAACGAAGGGAAGGGGAGAAGGAAGCAATTTAAAATGTACATGGATCTGGGACTTCCCTGGTGGTCTAATGGTTAAGACTCAGTGCTCCCACCACAGGAGGCGTGGGTTCTACCCATGGTTGGGCAATTAAGATGCCACATGCCATGCAGCCAGAAAGAATCTAAAAATGTCATTAATGATTCAGGGATAAAGTTTCTTTTTGAATTTCCTTGTTATTATGTAGCACTAGCTAGAATAAATTTATCTTTTTAGTATGTTACGATAACTAAAAAGTATAGGCAACATTTATTTAAATTTTTTAAATTTTAAAAATTTGTTTAAAATCTAAAGCAAAATACAATGAATGTCCAAGAAGCTAGCACTCATTCAGAAACTAGAATATGTGTTATAGAAACTGCCTATGTGTTAACAACTCAGTTCATCTAATTCACCTGGGAAGAAGTAACAGCTACATGAATTTTGTGCTTATCATTTCCTTCCTTTTTTGGTAGAGTTGGATCAAACATATACAGGTTGGCTGAACAATAGATTGTTTAGTTTTGCTCGCTTTTGAGGTGTATTAAAATGGCTACATAAAATCTTCTATCATTTGCTTTTTCCACTTCACATTATCCTAAGTTTCATCTATGTTGAGTAGATTCTTCTTTATAAAATGTGCTATATTCTAAAAAGCACTTTTATGTAAATTACTTCAAGGGATTCACATAAAAATCTCCGGTAATAGATATTTTGGCCTTATTTTTCCTGTTTCTTTTATAACAATAGCACTATGCTGGTAGCCATGAACAAACCCAGATTTTAAGCTGAAAATCTGTGCATCAAGACCCACAGGTCAATTTGGGCTCCAAGACTTAATACTAACAGTGACAGTACAAGCCTTCCATATCAGTGAATATGTTTGAATGCTTATAACTGTGAATTTATTTTCCATGTGGTATGGGTATTCCCACATTATAACACAAGGGAAAAAAAGTAAGCAAAAACTAAGTCCATTCCCTCTTCTTAGGACTTCTTGGAATTTCATCTTAATTCCATATGTATGACACATAAATAAAGCTTTGTCTTCCAAATATGACGGTCATGTCTATTTCTCCATATCTAATAGGTTATGGTAAATAATAGCATATGTAAATTCCAAATATGTATATATCTGAGTGGAGATTCTGTTTTCTGTTACCTTCTGAATATCTTTTATAGACATTATTTTAGCTGCCTAGCAAGTATGAAACCAGGAAAAGACCTGATGTCCCTGTGATTGTCAGGGGTTTTGTGTTACTTATTACTCAGTGCTGTGTTAATATCTATCTTAAAAATAGCAATGGGTCAGCAGAGAACTCAGAATTTTGCTTCCTACACGAAATGTTCAAAACAAATATGCCAATGGCCCATGATGTCTGAGAGAAGAGTAGGAACACAGAAAGCTTCTGTAGACTACACTGAAAGGGAGCTAAGTCCTCCGGTGTTTCCTCCATGCTGTCATTGTCGTTTACCTGCTAAGTCATGTCTAGGTCTTTTGGTTTCCTCCAGGACATTAGACTAATTGATCACACTTTGTCTAATGTGCTATAGTTGACAAGACACTGATGCTTTCTTCATGAGTTTTGACTAAAGTTATGTCTTTATAGGGGGATTCATTAATGAATTGAAATCAACAGAGCAATTCAAAGCACCCTTCCCTGACTGTTGGGAAAGGGGTGAGAGGTAAATTTTTCACATAAACTTCTCAAGTTTGTTCTTGCTTATGGATTGATTAACTGCCTAACCCCGTCCCCCCCCAAAAAAATTAGTCATTACTATCTATGGAATAAGATATGTGCATAAATGAGAAGCAGTGTGCTTTGTAAAAACAGTGAAAATTGACTTGGGCTGACACTAAAGCAGTTACCATCCTACAGATAAGAACAAGTTGTCCAGTATCCTACAAGTAGCCAAAACAACTGCTCCCCTTTGAGTTTGTATGACTGAAGAAAAATCACAGAGCAAAAGTTGTTTCCTTTTGCCTCGTTAGCCAGCAGCACAGTAAGGAAGTTGAGGGCACGTGTTTGGAATCAATCAGACTTAGGTTCAAGGTTCATCTTTGCTGCTGATTACATTTGAGCTTAAGAAAATTGTATGTGCTCGTGTTCAGTTGCTCAGTCGTGTCTGACTCTTTGCGACCCCATGGATTGTAGCCTGCCAGGCTCCTCGGTCCGTGGATTTTTGCAGGCAAGAACACTAGAATGGGTTGCATATCCTCCTCCAGGAGAATCTTCCTGACCTGCGTCTCCTGCAGCTCTTGCATTGGCAGGTGGATTCTTTAGCACTGTGCCACCCGGGAAGCCCTAAGAAAATTACATAGCCTCTTTGAACCTCAGTGTCTAGCACCATAAAATGGGGATTTTTTTTTATTCCTTTATTTCTCATGTGTTCCCCATCCTGAACCCTCCTCCCTCCTCCCTCCCCATACCATCCCTCTGGGTCGTCCCAGTGCACCAGCCCCAAGCATCCAGCATCGTGCATTGAACCTGGACTAGCATCTCGTTTCATACATGACATTTCACATGTTTCAATACCATTCTCCCAAATCTTCCCACCCTCTCCCTCTCCCACAGAGTCCATAAGCCTGTTCTATACATCAGTGTCTCTTTTGCTGTCTCATATACAGGGTTATCGTTACCATCTTTCTAAATTCCATATATATGCGTTAGTATACTGTATTGGTGTTTTTCCTTCTGGCTTACTTCACTCTGTATAATAGGCTCCAGTTTCATCCACCTCATTAGAACTGATTCAAATGTATTCTTTTTAATGGCTGAGTAATACTCCATTGTGTATATGTACCACAGCTTTCTTATCCATTCATCTGCAGATGGACATCTAGGTTGCTTCCATGTCCTGGCTATTATAAACAGTGCTGTGATGAACATTGGGGTACATGTGTCTCTTTCCCTTCTGGTTTCCTCAGTGTGTATGCCCAGCAGTGGGATTGCTGGATCATAAGGCAGTTCTATTTCCAGTTTTTTAAGTAATCTCCACACTGTTCTCCATAGTGGCTGTACTAGTTTGCATTCCCACCAACAGTGTAAGAGGGTTCCCTTTTCTCCACACCCTCTCCAGCATTTATTATTTGTAGACTTTTGGATCGCAGCCATTCTGACTGGTGTGAAATGGTATCTCATAGTGGTTTTGATTTGCATTTCTCTGATAATGAGTGATGTTGAGCATCTTTTCATGTGTTTGTTAGCCATCTGTATGTCTTCTTTGGAGAAATGTCTATTTAGATCTTTGGCCCATAAAATGGGGATATTTTGAATGGTCTTGGTTTCATAGAGTTGCTATGAATATTAAATGAGGTAATATAGATCAGCTGACAGTACCTGACATATAGTGAGTGCTTCTTATAGTGCCTTCCTGCAGACAGGGAGCTGGTGGCTGTACTCTTAGACAGTGTTTGCATTTGGTTGCCATGTGGCCCCCACCCCTGATGGAGCAGAGGGACAGACATCCATGCTCAGCAGCACCTGGGGAACAGAAGGCTTGCACTAGGCTTGTGCTTTCTCTACTCAGCATCTTAGGGGCCGGAAGAGACCCAGCAGCCTCCTGTCCCCAGAGTGATCCCTACAGAGAGTCCGGATACACAACCCAATTTCATCCTGCCTCCACATGGCAATTGTTGTTCTTTTCTAGGGCTTCATGTTTTCTTTCTTACCCAGTCCTTTTCATGTTGAAGCTGGGCAAGATGCACCTCCACAGCAGGCGGGCTCTCCCCTCCTGACAAGTATCTGCTTCTCGTTTCCATCCCACATGGCTAAAGCTGGCTGTTTGGGGAAACAAACAGGCAAGGCCAGAGAGAGGGCAAACAGGCTGTGTTCCCACCCAGGGGGTGGCCTCTGTAAAGGAAAGTCCCACCTGTGGTACTGCTCTCTCACCCAAAAACTCGGTTTGACATGATCAAGAAGAGCAAGGCAAATCTGGACAAAAGGAATAACGTTCACACAAGTGAGATTTGCTGGTTTTAATGACTGTCCCTTCTTGTCTCAGAAACAAAACTGGGCCTGGTGTTTTAAAGACAGTTCATTTGGAAGCTGTCATCAAGTAATGCAATGTACTTGAGATATGGAACTGAAACGAAGAGTTCCATTCTGAAGACTGAACAATTCCAAGGGGCTTCCAGTGAGTGGTGTTTAACTAAAACATGATAATTTTTAGTCCACCACTGACTAATGTACACCACAGGGAAGCAGAAGAAAAAAAGGAAAGGAGAGAGGGCTTTCACGTTCAATTCAGGAATGGAAACCGAAACGAACAAGGGTGGAGTGGAGAAAGGACAAACTGAAGGACATATGCAGTGCATTGAAACAACTGTGTGTTTAAGGAATGGCCATGCTTTGAGTTCAGAGTTCTCCGTAGGCTTCTTCCCCAGGAAGTCTCAAGATTCTTCCCAGAGGCAGTCAGCTAGCAACTTCCTAGGCTGCATGTTCCTCTCACAATACTGCTTCGTCTTTGGCTTGTCATTTCTTTTTCCCAATATAGTTCCTGCACGCACTGCCATCCTTGATGTCTATACAGTCAGTTGCATTGATTAAGACTGACTAGGGTTTTCATCTTAAGCAGATTTTAAACTCATTTGAACATATTTCCAATTGAAATTATTTCAGTGCATTCTGGTACACATCTTTTTAAAGTTTTTTAAAATTTAATTTTATAAGAAATAAGCAGAACTGTGGTGGTGGTTTTTCAAATTTCCTAGAACTGTACACTATAAGGGGGAAATATTCTTCATGTCAGTTATACTTCAAATTTTAAAAAGCTTTAAAAAAACAAAAGACAAGTAAATGTTACAGAAGTATCAGCTAAATGAGGGGACTCTAGCTAAACAGAACATGCTGGGTATAATATACTGAAGTTTAGAACACCATGAGCCCTGGATTTTAGGCCTAGCCACACCACTAATTATCTGTGAGCTCTTGGGGGTGCAATTTAATCTCTAAAAACTCAGTTCATCATCTGTAAAATGAAGGACTTATCCAGATTAGCATTTCTTGAAGTATGTTTGGCAAAATGCTACTTCTTCAGTTCTTTAGCATGTTTGTAGTTTTTGTGTTAAAAAAAGGGTGGGAGTAGGTTTCCTTTGTCAAATAATTTTAAGAATTAAGAAGGGTTACCCCCCCCAAAAAAAAAATCAAATAGGTTTGTTTGCTGCTGGACTTCTCATGGCTTTTTAGCCTACATATAAATGTGTACCAGAGAGGGCAATGGCACCCCACTCCAGTACTCTTGCCTGGAAAATCCCATGGATGGAGGAGCCTGGTGGGTTGCAGTCCATGGGGTTGCTAAGAGTCGGACACGACTGAGCGACTTCACTTTCACTTTTCACTTTCCTGCATTGGAGAAGGAAATGGCAACCCACTCCAGTGTTCTTGCCTGGAGAATCCCAGGGACGGGGGAGCCTGGTGGGCTGCCGTCTATGGGGTTGCATAGAGTCGGACACGACTGAAGCGACTTAGCAGCAACAGCAGCAGCATACATGTGTACAACATTCCATAAACATATTTAACTATCAAACCCTTTATCCTCTCCACTCCAGCATGTAGTATATAAACTCTGGGAGACACTTACTAAATCCTGTTTTCTTGATAATTGTTCTGGTCAGTTTCTCAACCAACAATTTCATCTTAACACTTAAGATTAAATATAGTGAAGCTAAATGAAATTATTAATTGGTTGTTATAACAAATTTGTAACAAGGAACAAATAGAACCATACTTCATGGTGCATGTGTAGGCACAGACATGTTCAATCAATTCATCATATAAATATATTTCAGGTTTGCTCTAGCATCTTTTGAGTGAGTTGCATGTAGAAAGCGGGCAGAGGCTAGCAGAAATAAGAGAATAGTACGGAAGATCCCCTGGAGAAGGGAATGGCAACCCACTCCTGTATTCTTGCCTGGTGAATTCCATGGACCGAGAAGCCTGGTAGGCGACAGTCCTCAGGGCTGCAAAGAGTCGGACGTGACTGAATGGTTAACACACACAAGGGTGGGCAGAGTAAAAGCAAATTCTACTGGAAAATAAAAACAATTTAGGCCTAAGAAAAGTTTGAACTTTGTTACAAACTTGAATCAACTATTTTCTCTCTCCCCTCCAACAAATTTAAGAGCCAAGTTATAGTACAAAAGAGACCTCATTTTTAGCTCCATTCTGGGAATCCGTGTACCTACTGTTGGGGTGCAAAGCTGGAAATGGGGGAATCTTTCTGAACTGAATGAACCAGAAAAATCAGTAAGCTGTTTTTCCACACTCTAATCAGCAGCCAAGCTTTTGGCAGTCGTGCTTCTGAGAAAAAGCTCATCTTGACTTTTCTGAAGGTCTTTTGGTATATGTTAGATTATTTATATGCTGACAAAAGTTGGCTGAAACCCAATTATCCACATTTATCCACAATTGCTAGAAAACTTAGCATATGATGTTCCTGTGGTCTCTCTGCCTTTCTGTGAGGAACTTATCTAGTTATTAATGGTTACTGGCCTCCTTTACCATTCTTTTGCAATGAAATCCTTCTGGATAACACAAATACAGAAAATGTAAATATGGTCAGATATAATAAATGACTGCTTTTACAATAGCTTGACTACATGCTGTATATGATGAACCCCAGCAGTGTTCTCTCTTTCCTAATTTTATTTATTAGATACAGTGGTTGTTTTTCTTATGTTACCAGAAATGATACATTATTAAGCAATTCCCAACATATATTTTTTATAAGTTAAATATAAATAAAAATCTTGGTAATTAAATTAATGGCACAATTTTCTTGGAAAGAAGTTGAACAAATGCAATGAGGAAAATATGAAGTCCTCAGTCAGAGTTGCAGAAAATAAAATTATGCTATACACAATTGGAAACAGAAGGACAAAAGTTTGTGGCCCCTCCAAGGCAAAATTTCAAAAGTGACCTCACTGCTCCTTTACTTGAAAATAAAATAGTTGTCTTCTCTTTCACAATATAGAAGAAAGGAGGAAAACACAAGTAGATATTGTGTTCTCCTGTATATTAGGGCAGTGGTTATATGAAAGTGAAAGTGAAGTCGCTCAGTCGTGTCCGACTCTTTGCGACCCCATAGACTGTAGCCTACCAGGCTCCTCTGTCCATGGGATTTTCCAGGCAATAGTACTGGAGTGGGTTGCCATTTCCTTCTCCAACCCAGGGCTCGAACCCAGGTCTCCTGCATTGTAGACAGATGCTTTACCATCTGAGCCACCAGGGAAGTCCAGTGGTTATATATAGGCGAGTAAATAACAAATTTTTGCTTCCCTCATGGTTCAAATAGTAAAGAATCTACCTGGGACAACTTGGGTGAAAACTGCTTTCATAATTATAATATTTCTACGTTTAGTTTGATATTGTTAATATGGACTCAAATCTAGAGAATACCATTATCTTCTAAGACAGCAGCATCAATTCTTGACCCTAATGTCAATAGTAAAAATATCGTGAGATAGTAAAATTATATTGGTCTTTAGATTTTTTTGGTAATTCCCTTCAGTTCAGATATTTACAAAAGACCTTAAAAATAATATATTAGATTTTGGTTATATAAGATGGATAAGTCTGAGAGGGACTGTATGGCATAGTACCCACAGTTAACAATGCTGTATTGTATACTTACAAATGTGATAGAAGGATCAACCTTATGTCAAGTGATCCTATCACATATAATAATCAGTAATAAGAGGACAAGAGGAGACTTCTAGAGGTGATGGATAGGTTTATGGCTTGGATTGCTATTGTGGTTTCACAGGCATATACTTACCTCGAAACTCATCAAACTGTATATGTTAGTTATTCATAGCTTTTTGTATGTAAATAAATAAGCAAAAAAATGGAAGAAATTAATTTTAAAAAGTAATAATATATCTGAACTTCTTCAAATATAAAATAACTGCCAGTTATATATGTCTTGTTCCTATTCTGCAAAAAAAAAAGACTGAAAATGTTACTTGAAAGGTTCCAGCAATACATTCTAGGTACCTAGTAAAAGATTCCAAATGCTTGTTGGATTGAAAGAACTTCAGCTAATAAGTAACAATTGATATATGTAACACCTACAAGCTCCATCACTCAAATGTTACCGAAACTAAACTATGGGCTGAAAAGTTTCAAAAAACTTTAGAACAAAATAGGAAATGAGATTTCTTCTAGTGCAGCAGAATAACAGAGTGAAAGTGTCCCAGCCACAGAGAACATGTTACTATCCAATGAATTTTCTACCTGCTATTCCTTTTAAATGCCAGCAAATTCTTCCCAGGGGGGAAATCACAGACATTTTCTGTATTCTTGGGACAGAGCAAGAAATCTGCTGCTGCTGCTGCTAAGTCGCTTCAGTCGTGTCCGACTCTGTGCGATCCCATAGACGGCAGCCCATCAGGCTCTGCAGTCCCTGGGATTCTCCAGGCAAGAACACTGGAGTGGGTTGCCAATGCCTTCTCCAATGCATGAAAGTGAAAAGTGAAAGTGAAGTCGCTCAGTCCTGTCCAACTCTTGGCGACTCCATGGACTGTAGCCTACCAGGCTCCTCCGTCCATGGGATTTTCTAGGCAAGAGTACTGGAGTGGGGTGTCATCGCCTTCTCTGAGAAGTCTGCACTAATCATGCACTTTCCTACACATCCCTACTGTGCACTAGAACAGGACTGCCACACTGGGTGACTGGAACAAGGTGATGATCTAGATTTGAGAAGCAAGAGGAAAGATGCTCCTGGTCTTCAAATTTCATCCCTCCACATTTCTCAAATGGGTGCCCTCAATCCCTGTATTATTGCTTCATGACAAGACTCTAAAAACTGCTAAAATGAAAACACTTGGGTGTGCAATACTTTGGCAAATAGATTTGACTCCATTTGATATCTCTGATCAAATGGCAGTGTGCTAAGCCACTTCAGTCATGTCTGACTCTTTGCGACCCTATGGACTGTAGCCCGCCAGGCTTCTCCGTCCATGAGATTCTCCAGGCAAGAATACTGGAGTGGGTTGCTATGCCTTCCTCAATCAAATGGCAGAGGCTGTCTATAATGTGCTGACCACCTCCAAACTGAGCCGAAGAGAATTCTGTTTTTGATTAGCAATGTCTACTATGAGCAGAGGAGAAAAATTGTGCTACATGTAAGCCGAGTATTTCCTGACCCTGTTGTTTTAGCCAATATAATCTTCATTTTCCTTTGAAGATTCACCTCTTCCCTAACATATCCACTTGCCCTCTAAAATATTTTATATCTATTTTTAACACGTTAAAATTCAGTTCAGTTTGATTAAATAAGAAATGTGTCAAAAAGCATAGGTATTCCCTCCTGTCAACCATGTAGTCAGGCTATTTGGCTGGTGCAGAGAAGGGAGATTTGCTCTGACCTCAGTCTTTGCAGCAAGGAGATAAAACCAATCAATCCTAAAGGAAATCAACCCTGAATATTCATTGGAAGGACTAATGCTGAAGCTAAAGCTCCAGTACTTTGACCACCTGATGCAAAGAGCCGACTCATTGGAAAAGACCCTGATGCTGGGAAAGAATGAAAGCAAGAGGAGGAGAGGATGTCATAAGATGAGATGGCTGGATGGCATCACTGACTCAGTCAACATGAGTTTGAGCAAACTCCAGGAGATCGTGAAGGACAGGGAAGCCTGGTGTGCTACAGTTCATGGAGTCACAATGAGTCAGACACAACTTAGGAACCGAATAACAACAGTCTTATAATAAATGGATTGAAGATGAAAACTTTGCATTGAATCTTCATATGCTTTGTGAGAACATTTAGCAGTAACAGACCATTTGGCTGAGACAGAAAGAAAGAAAAAAGAGAAAGAATAAAGATCAAAATATGTTATATTTTAAGCCAGTATGGGCTTGCTCAAGATATTTTAAAAGTGGTACAGAATTATATCACAAAACAATATATACATGCCTCATATAAGAGATTATCTATGGCAGCAATTTCTTTCTGAAAAATTAAGGAAGCTTTTTAAAGAGGAGGGCTATCTACCAGTGCAAGTTTCTAACCCTGATGTGCTTGGTTTATTCTGCAAGAGGATATCTGATTTGATTTAATGTACTCCTGAAATACTCTTACTTCCCTGTTTATTGCTTTTCCTCTAACCATTTATTTTCCACGGAAGTTTGATCTTATCTATCTATGACACTTTTGAAGAAGTAAATCCAGACTTTGTCAAAGGGGTATTATATATCCTTTCTTCATAAGACAATCTTTAAGACTTTCATAACAGATGCCTGGAAAATCCCATGGACAGAGGAGTCTGGTGGGCTTTTTTTCATGAGACAATCTTTAAGACTTTCATAATAGAGCTTGATCTTGGAATCCATTCTTTCAAAAATAAGTTTAGAGACTTTCTCTATCTATGGCCCTACTTATTTTCACATAGCACTTATCTAAATCTGTAATTATCTTGTTATCTGTTTCCCTGTTCTTGTCTACACCATATAAACTACATAAGGGCAGGGACTTGTCTGTCTTGTTCACTGTGTTTCTAATATCAAGTAGAATGCCTGGCACATTATTATGTTTGAAAAGGATAATGAATGAATGGATCTGATGGTGATAGAACAGAATGCTTTCATTTTGCAAATAGCTTTTTTTCAACAATATATGGTAGTTCGTAAGTAGGGAGGTCCTAGGTAGATTCTTCCTGTTTCTCTTGAGTGTGGCCTCCATCCCGTCTCGCATAGATCCCTAGGCTGCCACTTCCAGTGGATCCTTGCTATTTGTGGACTAAGGCATTATGACCCCAAAGCAGGTTTTCATGTCCTGACCCTGCCTGGAGCCTTTATTCAGCAAAGCAAGCTTTGGCACATTTTCTGCTCTTTGTCTTAGCATTTGAGTCTACACAAAAGTTTGGGCCGTTCAGTGCTCTGCCAAGAAACACTCTCTACACCATTTATAACATCTGGCCCACAGTTTTAATAACCCACAGGATGTCTGGACACAAACAACAGCTAATTTCATATCATGCAAAGTTTTGGTAATATTTTAAAAATGAGATAATATACATGAAAGTGCTTTATAAACTATGAACTTCTATACAAATGATAATGATCATGATTATTACTATGATCATTGTTGCCCTAGCTAAGACAAGAAACCTCTCTGAAAAGCCTTTTCACATTCTGTTCTTTTGGCTTTTAAGAAATATTGAGCTACATGCTTCCAGGGAAATTGTCTCCTGGCATTAAAATAGAAAAAAAAAATTTTTTTAATCACATTAACACTTCTAAGTGCTATGTTATAGAAGAGAAGAGAAAAAGTAAAACCATTTCCTGCTGACCCAGATCCAGCATTTATCCAAAATGAGAAGGACAGGCAATTCTTAGCAGTTTACATTTATCAGACATATAGCATAAGCTTTGAAAAATTGTTTCATTTCCTACCATGAAAAATGAGCCTGATTCTCTTTTTACACAAATTATCTCCTTATCCTGCTTCAGGGAAATGATCTCCTTAGGGTGGAGACCTCACTATGTCAATCAACCCAGCAATATCACAGGTCTCATCAGACTTATCACATCTCAGTCATAAGCGAAATAGAAGCTGCCCTGAAGTTTGTAACTTGAAGCACATGAGAGCCCCTAAACCCAGAGGCTCTACCTAGAGGTCTAGCCTTGAGGAGTGAACAGATTGAATAATAGTCCTAGTCTCCCCGTCTATTTTCAACTAACAAGCAAAAGTCTTTCTAAGCAAATGAGAAAACAAGGATGAAAACATACAAAACATACTTCTTTTAGCATACAAATGTTCCTAGAAGGTATTGAATTACATGTCAGCAAGAGAACTAGCTGAAAAAAAGAGCAGTCTCAGAAAGGGTTTTACAAACAAATTCCTCTGTTGCACAATGTTGACCTTTGCTGTTCAAGAACATTCAGCTCTCTCCCACTACCTTGAGCAATATCACCATTTCCTAATAATGTAGATAAAAGAAAATATAGACCAAGAGTCCTGAAAAGCCCATACTTACTAAATGATACTACAGGATTCTGAGTAAAATTGATAGAGATTTCAAACATGTAACATACTCTCCTAAGGGACTGTATTCCCAGAAAGAATCTAGTTTGTTAATTTTTAGAAAAACCAAAGCATTTTTCAAGGCTTATTTTTGCAGGATCAGTTTCTCCTTTAGCTCCCCTCTACTTATGAAGGATCAGAGGAGAAAATAATAAAATCTATCTCAGGTAAAAAGCATCCAACTAAAGAACTTCAATATTATTTACAAGCCTTTGACACTGACTTGGGGTTTCACTGATGATTGGACTGGAAATTGACATTTGTGAAGAAGCTTGGAAAAATATGTATAATTTAGCTTTAGTAGTTTACATAAAGTAGAGGTTAGATTCTTCCAATGACCTTTCATGAACTTTTGAGAGTGGATAGTGTTTTTGGTGAAAAGGTAAAAAAATAAAGACTCCTTTTTCCTACCAAGGTGGTAATTACACTTAAGTTTATGTAGCTCTAATGTTCGTGGGAGATCTTTATAATTTACTCCTGGGTAGGCTCTCTATGAAGCGTCTTTTTTTTTTTTTCCTTGAGAGAAAAAAAAATGTTTTAAACTAACATCCTTGCAAATTGGATAAGTGTGGCATTACAGTGGTTTTCAACCCATTGATAGAGGCTCATGTGCTTTGAACTTTAGTAACAGCATTTGAAAGAGAGATGAAAATCCCCTTAACCAGCAAGCATTCACTTTTTGAAAGTTTCTCTTTCCAAGGACATGAAAGCGCTGCATTTTGAAAGCCATGTAAGTCCAAGCAAAGCCAAATGTACCTCTACTCAAATGAGTTCACTGGTGGTCAGAGCTTTCACAAAGTGACATTTTTTGAGACTGTCTGCAAATTGCCCAAAGAGCCGGTCCTTCACTCAGCATCACAGGGTTCTTCTGCCATCATGGTAATTACACACGTTGCCAACCCAATTAAGATTGCATGGGGAGAGATGAGTGTTCACTGTAGCCATTTCACTTTACAGTCAGTGGTAAATTCTGTGAGAAAACTTCATCCGGCAACTTTCCCATCCTTCTGGAAGGGGGGTTCTTGGTGGTCAGCCAGAAATATGCAAAGCTATCAATATAATTCATGCCGCTTAGGGGTTCAAAAAAACAGATATTTCCCAAGCCAGGGCAAATTAGCCTTTGGCATTGGAACTCTGGATTATTTATCCACTCAGGCACATCTATACAATGAGAAACAACTGCCTTGCAAGGCAATAAAATGCTGCGTACCATTCCCAGGGGAAGGCTTGCTTGATGAAGCATTTCATCAAGTAGGCCACAGAGCTATTTGCCTTCTGCGTATGCATGGGAGGCAGGCAGTGAATCTGGTTGAGAGGAAGCCACGTAGCCCAGGGCCTGATTTTCTCTACAGGCCAAGTCTCAAAGTCCATCTTCAGGCTCCTGAGGGGGTGTTTCCAAGCTCGAGATGTCAGCTCTGCTTTCTCAGGAAACTCGGGGCAGGAAGGTATTTATTCTTTTCCACTCTTCTTGAACTTTCAGTCTTGTGGTCAGAGCTTCTTGCTCATCATTTTGAGTACTTTAGTTTTCTTTCCTCAATAATAATGTAGACTACACAAAGGCAGGATGATGGCATTTCCCCCACAGCATCTAAAACAGGGCTCAGATGGATAATTGGTTCTTGAAAAATGAGTCTCTACTGGTCTATTTGTGGCTCCTCACCTAAACAAAATTTTTATTTGGAAACGGGAATACCCCAGTCACTTAGGTAAACACTGCCTTCCCTTTCTTTTGATCTAGGCTTTCCTTTCAACCCTTTGCATCTAATTGTTCCCTACGCTAAATTTTCCTGGGCACAAAATTTGCTACTTACAAATTTTTATTGTATAAGTTTACATGGATGTAAAAGCACAGTATCCACTTATCTAGTAGTACTTTGCATATAAGAAGAAAAGGGAAACAATCTTCCAGAACCCTAGTGGATCATCTCTAGAGGAGTATTTATAGTGATTATCTGGCTTCCTTATTCAGGAAGCAAAGAATCTTTCTTTACGTATTCAAGGATGCATTTATTTGTATAAAATGGACAGGCTCTACGGTGAGTTTGAACGCTAACCACCAGTTCCTCCTCACTGCAGAACTGTTGATGACTTATTTGGTGTCTCTGTGCACTCAGACATCACTAGGAAAATTCCAGCTGTATTGTGGTCACATTATTTAACTTTGATGCCTCAGTATCCAAATCTGTGAAATGGAAACAGCAATAGTACTAGTTCAAAAGCCTCTTGGGAGGATTAATTGAGTTAATATATGTAAAACACTTAATCCCTGACACTTGATGTGTACTCATTGAGTAATCGGAGAAGGCAATGGCACCCCACTCCAGTATTCTTGCCTGGAAAATCCCATGGGCAGAGGAGCCTGGTAGGCTGTGGTCCATGGGGTCACGAAGAGTCGGACACGACTGAGCAACTTGACTTTCACTTTTCACTTTCATGCATTGGAGAAGGAAATGGCAACCCACTCCAGTGTTCCTGCCTGGAGAATCCCAGGGACAGGGGAGCCTGGTTGGCTGCCGTCTGTGGGGTCGCACAGAGTCAGACACAACTGAAGCTACATAGCAGCAGCAGCAGCAGCACCAAGTGATCATTCTTTTTTTTTCTTCCAGATTTTCTGATGTTTTCATGTGTTCCAGCAAATTTTATCCCCTACCAGCTGAGGGTAGTGGAAGGATGCCTCTTAATTTGGGATTCTTAGTGCTGAGTCCTTGACCTTTTATTACATACTTGTTCAAATCACAGGCTTCAAGTGATGACTCTGTATTTCTATAATCACCAGATTATAGCTTAGATTGAGAGATTCCTAAGGACATGAACTCTATCCTAAATTTCTTTGTATTGCCCACTGTGTCTAACACAGTATGTCACACAGAGTAAGAGCTCCATATTTATTTTTGCAGTTAATTTTTTTCTGTTTCTTCCTCTCCTGTTGTCCCAGGCTGATTATGGCAGTGTTCCACTTTTCATCTTCTTCCACACCATGTGTTTTGATCTGTGAGGGGTTACAGAGCCTGTGAAGCATAAAGCAATGGGGTGCTTAACACATCAGTAACCAAATATGTGAGCCTTGCCAGAACTCTTGCTGTTTAGATGGAAGAAAGGGCAGAGATTTTTTGGACAGATTTGTGTCCTGGGTCATGTCATCTGTGGGCTGCTGGTGGGTTACTTATGGGCTGGCATGCTGATAACATTGGAAGGCAATTCAAAATTCTCACAAAACATCAATTGAAGCCAATGTGAAAAATATTGATTTTGATGGTAGCAACTTTGTTTACATCAGTGGCTGAGACAGTCCATAAAAGTATGTTTAATGAAAAATGCTCCACCATGTGAATGAAGATAATGGGTGAAAAATCAAAGTCACTGGGATAAGCTCCTTTCCACATGTCCTTATGTGGTCCAAGTACCAAACACTTGTTTTCTCACCCATTCACTGCACCTTTGAATACAAATATGCAACAGTTAACTGACTTCATTCTCTCCAAAAGGAACTGTTTCCAGTGCTAATAAAATGCAGCCACAAAAGAAAATCTTTGTAGCGGAATTTCGCTCCAGTGGGAAGAATTAACCCTCAAATTGTGCATGTGTGTGCGTGCTCAGTTGCATCTGACTCTTTGCAACCCTTTGAACTGTAGCCTATCAGGCTCCTCTGACCATGGGATTTCCTATGCAAGAATACTGGAGTGGGTTGCCATTTCCTCCTTCAGGGGATCTTCCCAACCCAGAAATTAAACCCCCATCTCCTGTCCACTGAGCCACTGGGGAAGCCCAACCCCCAGTCTATCAGCTGTTTTGTTTTTTGGTTTTTTTTTTTTCATGAACTCTTTGGAAAGTCCCTTCCCTTATTTAGTCCCTTATCTCCCCATTTACCCAATCCCCTTATTTTGGCTTCCAGTGTTATCTTGTGATTATTATTGTTATTAACATGCTATTTCAGACAGCCTACCCTATAGTCCATGAGAGTGAAATATACCCTTTCTTTCCATCTACTGGCAAAAGATCTCTCTTGTATTTTCATTTTCTTTAAGTTGTGACTTTTCCTGGTACTTTGGTTTCATCTGATCTGTTCTGTGACCTGTGTACAAGGGGTTTTTTTTAAGTTGAAAATGAGCTAGGTTCTTTGGTTATCACTTACACATGTTGCCTTTATTCCTTTGTTTCTCTGCCTACTTATTCTAAACCCCTCACATGATAAGGTGAACTCAATTGTTTTTGAACCAGGAGCACTGTGAACTTGGGACTTAAATTTTTAAACAAATAGGTTTTTTGAGTGAAGGGCTTTAATGTTATTTGCTTTTGAATTTTGCTGTTTTTAATGCTTTTCTAAACCCTGGATGTTGTTTAGTCTTAACAGAGGGCGTTTGAACTGTACAATTAAAAAGATGGTAACGACAACCCTGTATGCGAGACAGCAAAGGAGACACAGATGTATAGAAGTATTTTGGACTCTATGGGAGAGGGAGGGGGATGATGATTTGGGAGAATGGCATTAAAACATGTATAATATCATATAAGAAACGAATTGCCAGTCCAGGTTCGATGCAGGATACAGGAAGCTTGGGGATGGTGCACTGGGATGACCCAGAGGGATGGTATGGAGAGGGAGGTGGGAGGGGGGTGCAGGATGGGGAACACATGTACACCCATGGCAGATGCATGTTGATGTATGGCAAAACCAATACAATATTGTAAAGTTAAAAAAAAAAAAAGATGTCAACTATTACCATTTAGTGTACTGCAAATTTTTAAATACATAAAATAAAATCAGAATTACCTGTTTATTAGTTAGTGACTTAAATTTGCCCTATAGTGAGAAGAATTTCATGCTATTGTCCAGCATGAATTACTGCTGCTGGCACTGCTAAGTTGCTTCAGTCGTGTCCAACTGTATGTGACCCCATAGATGGCAGCTCACCAGGCTGCCCCGTCCCTGGGATTCTCCAGGCAAGAACACTGGAGTGGGTTGCCATTTCCTTCTCCAATGCATGAATTTGAATTTGGCAATAAGGAGTTCATAATCTGAGCCACAGTCAGCTCCTGGTCTTGTTTTTGCTGACTGTGTAGAGCTTCTCCATCTTTGACTGCCAAGAATATAATCAGTCTGATTTTGGTGTTGACCATCTGGTGATGTCCATATGTAGAGTCTTCTCTTGTGTTGTTGGAAGAGGGTATTTGTTATGACCAGTGCATTTTCTTGGCAAAACTCTATTAGTCTTTGCCCTGCTTCATTCCATATTCTAAGGCCAAATTTGCCTGTTACTCCAGGTGTTTCTTGACTTCCTACTTTTGCATTCCAGTCCCCTATAATGAAAAGGACATCTTTTTTGGGTGTTAGTTCTAAAAGGTCTTGTAGGTCTTCATAGAACCGTTCAACTTCAGCTTCTTCAGCATTACTGGTTGGGGCATAGACTTGGATTTCTGTGATATTGAACGGTTTGCCTTGGAAATGAACAGAGATCATTCTGTTGTTTTTAAGATTGCATCCAAGTACTGCATTTCGGACTCTTTTGTTGACCCTGATGGCTACTCCATTTCTTCTGAGGGATTCCTGCCCACAGTAGTAGATATAATGGTCATCTGAGTTAAATTCACCCATTCCAGTCCATTACAGTTAGAACTGGACATGGAACAGCAGACTGGTTCCAAGTAGGAAAAGGAGTACATCAAGGCTGTATATTGTCACCCAGCTTATTTAACTTCTATGCAGAGTACATCATGAGAAACGCTGGGCTGGAAGAAGCACAAGGTGGAATCAAGATTGCCAGGAGAAATAGCAATAACCTCAGATATGCAGATGACACCACCCTTATGGCAGAAAGTGAAGAGGAACTCAAAAGCCTCTTGATGAAAGTGAAACAGTGGAGAGTGAAAAAGTTGGCTTAAAGCTCAACATTCAGAAAACGAAGATCATGGCATCCGGTCCCATCACTTCATGGGAAATAGATGGGGAAACAATGGAAACAGTGTCAGATTTTATTTTTTGGGGCTCCAAAATCACTGCAGATGGTGACTGCTGCCATGAAATTAAAAGACGCTTACTCCTTGAAAGGAAAGTTATGACCAACCTAGATAGCATATTCAAAAGCAGAGACATTACTTTGCCAACAAAGGTCCGTCTAGTCAAGGCTATGGTTTTTTCTGTGGTCATGTATGGATGTGAGAGTTGGACTGTGAAGAAGGCTGAGTGCCGAAGAATTGATGCTTTTGAACTGTGGTGTTGGAGAAGACTCTTGAGAGTCCTTGGACTGCAAGGAGATCCAACCAGTCCATTCTGAAGGAGATCAGCCCTGGGATTTCTTTGGAAGTAATGATGCTAAAGCTGAAACTCCAGTACTTTGGCCACCTCATGTGAAGAGTTGACTCATTGGAAAAGACTCCGATGCTGGGAGGGGTTGGGGGCAGGAGGAGAAGGAGACGACAGAGGATGAGATGGCTGGATGGCATCACTGACTCAATGGACGTGAGTCTGAGTGAACTCTGGGAGTTTGTGATGGACAGGGAGGCCTGGCATGCTACGATTCATGGGGTCACAAAAAGTCGGACACGACTGAGCGACTGAACTGAACTGAACTGAACTGAATGCATGAAAGTGAAAAGTGAAAGTGAAGTCGCTCAGTCGTGTCTGACTCTTAGCAACCCTATGGACTGCATCCTACCAGCCTCCTGGCCGGTGGGATTTTCCAGGCAAAAGTACTGGAATGGGTTTCCATTGTTTTCTCCGCATGAATTACTGAGGATATATCAAATAAGGAAACCATCTTTCATTCAAATTGGTCTGAATACCAGAGGAGGGACGGTCATGTTTCCAGCCACTTTCTGTGGTGGCTGTCAGAGAGATCAGGGAGATCCTTCATGATGTGGGATGAGGGAAGAGACAGTTGCAGGAAACAGAAGCTCCTTACTTTCCAGAACCCAAGAGAAACCAGGAGAGAAGGTTCCTGAAGGCAGGGACAAGATTATTCTTTCTCATTCTACAAGTTCTCTCTTTCCCACTAGAATCAACAAGAGGGAGTTAAAAAGTATAACACTCAGGGTGGTCCCAAGATGGCAGAGGAATAGGATGGGGAGAACATTTTCTCCCCCACAAATGCATGAAAAGATCATTTGAACGCTGAGCAACTTCCAACAAAACAACTTCTGAACGCTGGCGGAGGACACCAGGCACGAAGAAAGGCAGTCCATTCTCTTCAAAAGGAGATAGGACAAAATATATAAGACAAAAAGAGAGACAAAAGAGTTAGGGATGGAGACCTGTCCTGGGGAGGGAGTTGTGAAGGAAAGTTTCCAAACAGTAGGAAACCATCTCACAGGTGGGTCTGTGGAGAGTTTTGCAACATAACCAGGAGAAAAAAAAACAAACACAGAATAGGCACCTAACCACAACTACCAGCGGAGAAGTAGCCCAGAGGCTCACATTCACCACCAGTGAGCAGGGACTGGACAGAGAGGTGCGGCCTGCATCATCCATGCTTAGAGTAAGGACCAGGCGTGAATGCCCTGAGGACAATCTGAGTGAGCTAACATGAGATAGCAACCCAAACTGTGGGATCACAAAAAAAAAAGAGAGAGAACTTTCCAGCGAAAGGCTCTAACGGGCAGCCTGAGCCCATCACAGAACAAAGGATTGAGCGAATATCAAAGGAGAGCTAGCCGGCTGCATACAGGCCCCTCCCTGCACCGGAGGCAGAGAGGCAGGCATGCGACAGCCAGAGCTGGAAGGCAAGGTGCTGCTCCGATCTCAGCCCCAGAGACTGGCCATGGACTTGTAGCCTACCAGGCTCCTCTGTCCATATTATTCTCCAGGCAAGAGTACTGGAATGGGTTGCCATTTCCTTCTGCAGGGGATCTTCCTGACCCAGGGATAGAACCCAGGTCTCTTGCATTGCAGGCAGATTCTTTACCAACCAAACTGCTAGGGAAGCCCAGAGACCAGCATCCTCCGCCAAACTGTGAGCAGGCTTGCAGTTGCTAACCACATCTTCCTGGGATCCTGAACACTTGACACCTGCCAGGAGGGTCGCAGCCTGAGGTCAGCTCCCCAGAGGAGACACATGGCACACCTGAGACGGTGCTCTCAGCGGCGCACTGGGAACCGAGAGACCAGGGAGGTGATTAAGACGCATGGTCCACATGGGACAGTGCTCTCACCAAACACCTGGTCGCCTGAGATGCTCGGACCTGGGAAGGGCACAAAACACACACCCAACCGAGTCTGTACCCTTGCGGAGTATACGAGAACCTGAGCAACTTAGACCTGGGAAGTACACGAAATGCAGGGCCTGCTTTGAACAGTGCCCTGCAGAGCAACCTGGAGCCTCAGCAGTGTAGACCAGAAAAGCACACACCGCCTTGAGCTGGGGCAAACCCTGTGTGATCCATTCACTGCGAGCACTCCCCACACATGCCAGCAATACTTGTTTGCAGTGTTCCTCCCTCCTCACAACACAATCAAACAAGTGAGCCTAAATAAGTGACCACCTTTGCCCCCTTGTGTCAGGGTGGAAATTAGGCACTGAAGAGACTTAAAAACAGAGGAAGCCAAAATAAATAAAGAAGAGGGAACCACTCTGCAAGTGACAGGAGCAACATATTAAAACTCTGTAGCTAATATCGACTAAGCATTGGAGAGGGCCTATAGAACTTGAGAACAAGTACAAGCTGAACAAGGAACTGTCTGAAACTGAACTGACCCCACACTGCCCACAACAGCTCCAGAGAAATTCCTAGATATTTTTACTATTATCACTTTTTACTTTTTAAAATTTACATTCTTTATTACTCCTTTAATTTTCATTTTTATAACCTACTATTACCTTGCAAAAAAAAAAGATCCTATTTTTAAAGCAAATTTCACATATATATTCTTTATAATTTTTGTGATTGGTTTTGTTTTGTATTTTTAATATTTTTTTGTGAGAGTCTAACCTCTACTCTAGATTTTTAATCTTTGCTTTTTTGTATTTGTTATCAGTTTTGTACCTTTAAGAATCTAATCTTCAGTATCCATTTTCATTTAGGGGTGTGATTACTGGCTCGATTGCTGTCTCCCCTTTTGACTCTACCCCAGGTCACCTCTGTCTCCTCCCCCCTCCTTCTCTTCTATGCTTAACTCTGAATCTCTCTGGGTGTTCTGGGCTGTGGAGAGCACTTAGGAAATTGATTACTGGCTCGATTGCTGTCTCCCCTTTTGACTCCCCCCTCTTCTCCTCCTGGTCACCTTTGTCTTCTTCCTCCGTCTTTTCTTTTCCATGTAATTCTGTGAACCTCTCTGGATGTCCCTCACAGTGGAGAATTGTTTCACCATTAACCTAGATGTTTTATCATCTGTGCTGGATCTCCATCCATGGATGGGGAAATCTTGAGGCTACTGTAAGAATAAGAATGAAAGCCAGAGGTGGAGGCTTCACTCCAAAACCTGAGAACATCAGAAGACTCCTGATTCTAGGGAACATTAATAGACAAGAGTTCATCCAAAAGCCTCCATACCTACACTGAAACCAAGCTCCACCAAGAGCCAACAAGTTCCAGAGCAAGACATACCATGCAAATTCTCCAACAAAGCAGGAACTCAGCCCTGAGCATTAAAAAACAGGCTGCCCAAAGCCATACCAAACCCATAGACACCCCAAAACTCATGACTGGACACTTAATTGCACTCCACAGAGAAGAGATCCAACTCCACCCACTAGAACACAGATGCAAGCTCCCCTAACCAGAAAACCGTGACAAGCCACTAGTCCAACCCCACCCACAGGAAACAGGCTCCACAAAAAGAGAAACCATGAACTTCCAGCCTACAGAAATGGCAGCCCAAACCCAACAATCTAAACAAAATGAAAAGGCACAGAAATATTTAGCAGGTAAAGGAACATGATAAATTCCCAACAAACCAAACAAAAAAGGAGATAGGGAGTCTACCTGAAAAAGAAATCAGAATAATGATAGTACAGATAATCCAAAATCCTGAAAACAAAATGGAGTTAAGATAAATAGACTAGAGACAAGGATGCAAGAAATGTTTAACAAAGACCTGGAAAAAAATAAAGAAGAGTCGATCAATAATGAATAATGCAATAACTGAGATCAAAAGCACTCTGGAGGGAACCAACAGTAGAATAACTGAGCCAGAAAATAGAATAAGTGAGGTGGAAGATAGAATGGTGGAAATATATAAAGCAGAGAGAAAAAAAAAAGAAAGAAATGAGAACAACCTAGAGACCTCTGGGACAATGTTAAATGCCCAACATTTGAATCATAGAAGTCCCAGAAGAAGGCAGAAAGAAAGGGCATGAGAAAATACTTGAGGAGATAATAGTCGAAAACTTCTTCAAAATGGGGAAGGAAATAACCATCCAAGTCCAAGAAACCCAGAGAGTCCTGAACAGGATAAGCCCAAGGCGAAACACCCCAAGACACATATTAATCAAACTAACAAAGATCAAACACAAAGAGCAAATATTAAAAGCAGCAAGGGAAAAGCAACAAATGACACACAAGGGAATCCCTGTAAGGATAACAGCTGATCTTTCCATAGAAACTCTTCACACCAGAAGGGAATGGCAGAACATACTTAAAGTGAGGAAAGAGAAAAACCTACAACCCAGATTACTGTACCCAGCAAGGATCTCATTCAAACTATGAAGGCGAAATCAAAAAGCTTTACAGACAAGCAAAAGCTGAGACAATTCAGCACCACCAAACCAGCTCTTCAACAAATGCTAAAGCATCTTCTCTAGATAGGAAACACAAAAAAGGTTTATAAACTCAAATGCAAAACAACAAAGTAAATGGCAATGGGATCATACTTATCAATAATTACCTTCAATGTAAATGGGTTGAATGCCCCAACCAAAAGACAAAGACCGAATGAATGGATAAAAAAACAAGACTCCTATATATGCTGTCTACAAGAGACCCACCTCAAACCAAGGGACACATACAGACTGAAAGTAAAGGGCTGGAAAAAGATATTTCATGCAAATGGAGACCAAAAGAAAGCAGGAGTAGTGATACTCGTATCAGATAAAATAGACTTTGAAATAAAGGCCATGAAAAGAGACAAAGAAGGGTACTACAAAATGATAAAATGATCAATCCAAGAAGATAAAACAATTATATATGCACCCAACATAGGAGCACCTCAATACATAAGGCAAATACTAACAAGGGCCCAGTTAGACCTAACTGATATCTATAGGACATTTCACCCCAAAACAATTAATTTCACTTTTTTCTCAAGTGCACACAGAACATTCTTCAGGACAGATCACATCCTGTGCCATAAATCAAACCTTGGTACATTCAAAATGGTTGAAATCATTTCAAGCATCTTTTCTGATCACAATGCAGTAAGATTAGATGTCAACTATAGGGGGAAAACTATTAAAAATATAAACATGGAGGCTAAACAACACATTTCTGAATAGCAAACAAATCGTGGAAAAAATCAAAAAGGAAATAAAAATTTGCATGGAACAAATGCAAATGAAAACATGACAACACAAAACCTATGGGATTCAGTAAAAATAGTGCAAAGGGGAAGGTTCATAGCAATACAAGCTTACCTCAAGAAACAAAAGGAAAATCAAATAAATAAACTAACTTTACACCTAAACCAACTAGAAAAAGAAAAAATGAAGAACCCCAGGGTTAGTAGAAGAAAAGAAATCATAAAAATTAGAGCAGAAATAAATGAAAAAGAAACAAAGGAGACTATAGCAAAAATCAACAAAACTAAAAGCTGGTTCTTTGAGAAGATAAATAAAATAGACCAACCATTAGCCAGACTCATCAAGAACAAAGGGGAGAAGAATCAAATCAACAAAATTAGAAATGAAAATGGAGAAATCACAACAGACAACACAGAAATACAAAGGATCATAAGAGACTACTATCAGCAACTATATGCCAATAAAATGGACAACTTGGAAGAAATGGAAAAATTCTTAGAAAAGTATAACCTTCCAAAACTGAACCAGGAAGAAATAGAAAATGTTAACAGACCCATCACAAGCACAGAAATCGAAATTATAATAAAAAATCTTCCAACAAACAAAAGCCCAGGACCAGATGGCTTCACAGGTGAATTCTAACAAAAATTTAGAGAAGAGCTAACATCTATCCTACTCAAACTCTTCCAGAAAATTTCAGAGGAAGGTAAACTCTCAAACTCATTCTATGAGGCCACCATCACCCTAATACCAAAACCAGACAGAGATGCCACAAAAAAAGAAAACTACAGGCCAATATCACTGATAAACATAGATACAAAAATACTCAACAAAATTCTAGCAAACAGAATCCAACAACATATTTAAAAGATCATACATCATGACCCAGTGGGCTTTATCCCAGGGATGCAAGGATTCTTCAATATTTGCAAATAAATCAACATGATACACCATATTAACAAATTGAAAGATAAAAACCATATGATTATCTCAATAGATGCAGAGAAAGCCTATGACAAAATTCAATACCCATTTATAATAAAAACTCTCCAGAAAGCAGGCATAGAAGGAACATACCTCAACATAATAGCCATATATGATAAACCCACATCAAACATTATCGTCAATGGTGAAAAATTGAAAGCATTTCCCCTAAAGTCAGGAACAAGACAAGGGTGCTCACTCTCACCACTACTATTCAACATAGTTTTGGAAGTTTTAGCCATAGAAATCAGAGGAGAAAAAGAAATAAAAGGAATCCAGATTGGAAAAGAAGTAAAACTCTTACTGTTTGCAGATGACATGATCCTCTACATAGAAAACCTTAAAGACACCACCAGAAAATTACTAGAGTTAATCAATGAATATAGTAAAGTTGCAGGATATAAAATTAACACACAGAAATCCCTTGTATTCCTATACCCTAACAATGAGAAAACAGAAAGAGAAATTAAGGAAGCAATCCCATTCACCATTGTGACAAAAAGAATAAAATACCTAGGAATAAATCTAACTAGTGAAACAAAAGACCTATCTATAGAAAACTATAAAACACTGATGAAAGAAATAAAAGATGACACAAATAGATGGAGAAATATACCATGTTCATGGATCAGAAGAATGAATATAGTGAAAATGAGTAAACTACCCAAAGCAATCTACAGATTCAATGCAATCCCTATCAAGCTACCAATGGTATTTTTCATAGAACTAGAACAAATTATTTCACAATTTGTATGGAGGGAAAAAAAACCAAAAACGTCAAATAGCCAAAGCAATCTTGAGAGAGAAGAATGGAACTGGAGGAATCAACCTGTCTGACTTCAGGCTATACTACAAAGCTACAGTCATCAAGAGAGTATTGTACTGGCACAAAGACAGAAATATAGATCAATGGAACAAAATAACCCAGAGATAAATCCACGTACCTGTAGACAACTTATCTTTGACAAAGGAGGCAAAAATATACAAAGGAGAAAAGACAATCTCTTTAACAAGTGGTGCTGGGGAAACTGGTCAACCACCTGTAAAAGAATAAAACTAGAACACTTTCTAACGCTATACACAAAAATAAACTCAAAGTGGATTAAAGATCTAAATGTAAGACCAGAAACTATAAATTTCCTAGAGGAAACCATAGGCAAAACACTCTCTGACATAAGTCACAGCAAGATCCTCTATGACCCACCTCCAAGAATAATGGAAGTAAAAGCAAAAATAAACAAATGGGACCTAATTAAAAGCTTTTGGACAATGAAGGAAACTATAAGCAAGGTGAAAAGACAGCCTTCCGGATGGGAGAAAATAATAGCAAATGAAGCAACTGACAAAGAATTAACTCAAAAATATATAAGCAGCTCCTGCAGCTCAATACCAGGAAAATAAATGACCCAGTCAAAAAATGGGCCAAAGAACTAAACAGACATTTCTCCAAAGAAGACATACAGAGGACCAACAAACACATGAAAAGTTGCTCAACATCATGCATTATCAGATAAATGCAAATCAAAACCATCTCACACCAGTCAGAATGGCTACTATCAAATAGTCTACAAACAATAAATGCTGGAGAGAGTGTGGAGAAAAGGGAACCTTCTTACACTGCTGGTGGGAATGCAAACTACTACAGCCACTATGGAGAACAGTGTGGAGATTCCTTAAAAAATTGGAAATAGAACTGCCTTATGATCTAGCAATCCCACTGCTGGGCATACACACCAAGGAAACCAAAGTTGAAAGAGACACACACTTGTACCCCAATTGCAGCACTGTTTGCAATAGCTAGGACATGAGATCAACCTAGATGTCCATTGGCAGATGACTGGATAAGAAAGCTGTGGTACATACACACAATGGACTATTACTCAGCTATTAAAAAAAATGCACTTGAATCAGTTCTAATGAGGTGGATGAAACTGGAGCCTATTTTACAGAGTGAAGTAAGTCAGAAAGAAAAACACCAATACAGTATACTAATGCATATATATGGAATTTAGAAAGATGGTAATGATGACCGTATACGTGAGACAGCAAAAGAGACACAGATAAAGAAAAGACTTTTGGACTCCGTGGGAGAAGGCGAAGGTGGGATGATTGGAGAAAAGAGCATTGAAACATGTATAAAGTAGATGACTAGTCCAAGTTTGATGTATGAAACAGGGCACTCAAAGTCAGTGCACTGGTACAACCTAGAGGGATGGGATGGGGAGGGAGGTGGGTGGGGGGTTCAAGATAGGGGACACATGTACACCCATGGCTGATTCATGTCAATGTATGGCAAAACCCACCACAATATTATAATTAGCCTCCAATTAAAATAAATAAATAATTTTTTTTTAAGTATAGAATTCAATCTGAATTGAATTTTTAGTTTTAGTTAGAATGAAAGCTTTGCAAATCTCCTAGAAATAATTACTAGGCAATTATCCCTCCCCATCATAGCAAGTTACTTAATCTCTTTCTGCCTCAGTTTCCTTGTCTCCCCAACCCACACAAAAATATCAATCCTGTTTGTTACTGAATCTCTACAGCTTTGTATCTTCAACATAGACTATTTCTACATAGCCAAAATGAAAGAATTGAAAGTAATAGGGAGAATTGAAGTCTCATGCCCAATTTCACTCCTGCAACACTCAGAGAATGACTATCTTTTGAATAGCTGTTTAAGTGCCCTGGAACTAAGCCCTGGTAGATGGAATATAGGTAATACTTTGGAGCCCATTTGTTTCAAGCTTCTACTGCCCCAAGTTCACTAAAATGACTTGTGCTAAGACCAGAACCTTCCTAATGATCAAATCCAGTGGAAACCAAGCTATTCTCATTTATTATCTTAAGTGACCTCTCTGGAGCTTGAGGCATTGTGAAAACGTGGACTATTCTCTCCACCTGGACTCTCTTCTTTTCTTTACATTGGAGTGATATTATAGAAGAGACAAATGTACTGAGTCTGGAATCAGATGCCAATGTCACTACCTACTAGCTGGTACTCTCAGGCAAATTACTTGGCCTCTCCGTGCCTCCGTGTCCCCATGTTAAAAATGGAAATAGTAGAACTTACTTTAAAAGGTTTTTGTATTCATTGAGTTAAAGACAATCCTTATAAAGAACTCTCTCACCTAGCAGATCCAATAAGTATTAATTTCATTATTTACAACACTATTTTCTTAGTTTTCTTACTATTTTGATCATTGTTTCATGGTCTCCTTCAGGAATACTAATTCCTTCTCTTTTGAAATTAAATCAATATCTTTGTCTTTCCTGCTCTATGCATTCACCTTACATGATCTTACTAACCCTGTATCTTTACATACAATCAAACTGTGAAAACCCCTTCAATCTCAGTCACTGGTCAGACCTCTGAAGCTCCAAGCTTATCTAACTCCTTACTGCACTATTCCCTTTGTTTGTACCATCAGTTCCGCAAATTTAATATGTCCACAGAGTTACTCATCAGCCCCTTTACAGGACTTAAACCACTAGAAACGAGGGCATCACATTCAAAGCAACATGGTAGGGACACCAAGGTGGGGGTGTTTAGTGAATGGCTGTTCTCCGGCTCAGTTCCAGCACAGGGTGGCTGTGGATAGGCCAAGAGTCTTCAATCTAAGAAGATAGGCTTGGCTCAGATTTCTGTAAACCTTGTAATTCTGGATTCCATTCTATAGGGAATGGAGAATCATTGGAAATTTCTGATTAGAGTAGCTCCTAAAAAACATGATTACATGTTTCTAGCTCCCATAACAATTAGCTAGTGGACTCTAATGATGTCATGGGTGATCTCAGTCTATTTCATTGTTTATTTCTTTGTCAATAGACCTCAGTCTATTTTTCTGTGAAGAAAAATCAAAGAGCCTACTGCTGTCATATTTTCTCTGAATGATCTGAAAAGGTCCAATATTTGAACATGAATCCTTTCCACCATGGAAATCTGAAGACCAACTGATCTGGCTCCCTGCCTCCCTCTGAAATCTCTGCTGAAATGAGATAATCCAGTTCTAGTTGCAGAGTGTCATTCCGCTCTGACAGCTGTTGTTTCATGGCTTAAGTCTGAACTATTTTAGCTTGTACCTGAAGGAGTATTTTTCACAGATTTTCTGAGTTATGGTAAGAGTTTAATACTCGATATTTCAATAGATGGTAGATTCTGATTTATTCTATCATTCATGCACCAAAAGTCAAAAGGCCAGGGGCCAAACTGGATGCTCACTGGTGATAATTCAGGCTGACTCTCTAGATAGTTATGTAGTTGTGTATGGATGTGAGAGACTGTAAAAGAAGGCTGAGCACCAAAGAATCCATGCTTTTGAACTGTGGTGTTGGAGAAGACTCCGGAGAGTCCCCTGGACTGCAGGGAGATCAAACCAGTCCATTCTAAAGGATATCAACCCTGAATATTCATTGGAAGGACTGATGCTGAAGCTGAAACTCCAATACTTTGGCCACCTGATACAAAGAGCCGATTCATTGGAAAAGACACTGACTGATACTGGGAAAGATTGAAGGCAAAACAAGAGGGTGGCAGGGGATGAGATGGTAAAATAGCATCACCAACTCAGTGAACATGGATTTGAGCAAACTGCAGGAAATAGTGAAGGACAGAGGAGCCTGGCATACTGGAGTCCATGGGGTCTCAAAAAGTCAGACACGACTTAGCGAGTGAACAACAGCAAACAACTCTAGATAGCGGGACAGCCAGACAACTCATAGAAGAGGGTGGCAATTCCTCTTTACTTTATCTGGTAAGAAAATGCAACAAGTCAGAGAAGGGATCCCCATTTAAGACCGTCACCTAGCACAAAGCATGACAAAAGAGGATCCCAGCCACACCAGGTGTGGATAGCATGGAGCATCCACAGCCAGGAAGAGAAATCTGACTATTATATGCTGAGCACACAAAAATTACTCAGGCAGAATACTTATTCATACCACTTCATTCACCATCTATTAATTTAGCAAGTACTATATACAAGACACTCTTCTAGATGCCAGGGATACACCAAAAAACAGACAAAAATCCTGACATGGAACTGACATCCTATTGTGCTGAAAAGGAATTTGGAACATGAGATAAAATTTGGTTGGAAATGTGCTTGCTAGAGACAAAATTTCTTAATTGTACATCCATGCTCTGGTGTTAACAAATCAGAAAGTACACACTCACAGAGAGAGATACATACCTATATATGTATATATTCATACATAATCATATGTGATTAACAACACTATTCCCTCATTCCACATGTATTTCTAAGAGTGAGAAGGTATTCTTTCAGATGGTGTCACAGTTGAAGAGAAAAGCAGATGGTGCTTCTGGAGGAGGCAGCTTGCTTGCTGAAATGTCATGGATATACAGAAATAAAACTGAAAATGAAAGGCAAGAAAAATTCTCATTTGAATAACGAACTAGCTCGTGTTTCCTCTGAGCCACGCAGCTCAGATAATGAAAAGAAACTCTCAGATCCTTTGTTCTGCATTTACAACAAAACTCGAACCACATGTCTGTCATGTAACAAGCCACTCTGGATCATTTCTTGAAGAAGAGGAATCATTGTTTGATGGGACCACTTGTAAAAATCCAGAAGGTCCCCCAGAGAAGCTGGCACTCAGAATAAACCATCCAAGGGGTAATTTGTGGGGACAAATGATACACCGAGTATTGCATTTGAACTTTAAAACAATTGCTCACACATGAAAAAAAACAAAAGGCTGAGCCTGCCCTCCACTCCAGCTTCCTGTCACTGTTCATTTTTCAGTGTTCCCGTGATTGAAGGAAGCCCTCAGGACTCATGGCAGCAGATAGTTCAAAATGATGCCTATAAAGCTTTTCTAATTATTATTATGTTAAACACATAATTTGGTGGCTTTGTTCTGTGACTATATGTGCTTATTTCAGCCTCATAATAGTTGCCAGATTCTGCTGCAGGATTTGCGTCCTGTAGTGAGACACACGGACCATAAGTTCTTTCCTGTACCCACAGTTCCACCAGCACTAGGCACCCCAACAGTGCCCATCATCGTCTCCAGGGAGCCTTGTCCAGACCTGAAGTGACAAAAAGGAGTGAGTTCAGGCAGATTAACAGCATGTAATTTCAGGCAAAGAGTTGGGCTTTACTCCTTGGAAAGATCTTTGAGGCCTGGGATAAATTTTGACTCAACACCAATTCAACCAGTTTTAAGATCAGTTGTTTACTTAAATCCATTATGCCCAGATTTTCACCAGCCAGGAGACCCAGCTGCAGAACCTACCCAGAGCTTATTGTTCTCCCAACTACATTCTAACAGGGAATACCGGAGATGTGACCTTTAGCACTATTAGGGTGGAACAGAACCAAGTTATTAAGGCCCCTGGGATCCCAGTGATGTGGAAGAGGAGCCAACCATTGTATAAAACCCCTCTGATTGCCATCCCACCCCCAAGCTTCCTCCTCCCAAAGCTGCTTCTGAGAACAAAGCAATTTGCCTGCCTCTTAGAAACAAATCATCCCAGGTCTAAACAGAAAGCACGCACATTTCTTTCACAGAGAAGGTGAGATACCCTAAAAGACTGTGAGCCAGCAAGGGAAGAGGTTTGGAAAATTGACTGAATCGTTTTCCCTTAAGAGTTATTTGATTGAATAGTAAGAAGCCAATTGTTAGGATCTGAAAACAATTCAGAAGCTGTAGAAATCCTTTGATGGTAACCTCTCTTGCCCAGACTTTGGTCTCAAGAGAAAGAAAACTCTCCTCAATTAGACCAAGCAAATAATGGCTCCACAAAGTTTCTCAGTCAGGGCAGATGAATTAAAGTTAACAGGAGGCAGCCAGTAGCAGTGTTTTGCAGTCTAACAAATCCTGGTTTTAGAAATCAGGCCCCTCCTACACAGTGGAGAAGTTGGACAGCATGTTGACCGGGTACATGAGTGCATGCTAAGTCACTTCAGTTGAATCCAACTCTTTGTGACCCTATGGACTGTAGCCTGCCAGGCTCCTCTGTCCATGGGATTCTTCGGGCAAGAATACCAGAGTAGGTTGGCATGCCCTTCTCCAGGGGATCTTCCCAACCCAGGGATCAAAACTGCATCTCCTGCAGTTCCAGCATTACAGGTAAATTCTTTACTGCTGAGCCACCAGGGAAGCCCGTTGACCAGGGGTCACAATTAAAATATCAAGGAAGGGCAGACAGTCTATGGTGCCACTGGGTGCCATATCCTGACCTCACCTGAGTAGTTGTCTGACAGGACATGCATAAAATTGAATTTAATCATGAGGAAACATCAGAAAGATAAATTTGGGACATTTTATTTAAAAGGGAGAAGTGAGGCTGGAGGCTTCACAAATGACAAGGTAATAAAAGTCAATGTATCTCCACACTGTTCTCCATAGTGGCTGTACTAGTTTGCATTCCCACCAAGAGTGTAAGAGGGTTCCCTCTTCTCCACACCCTCTCCAGCATTTAATTGCTTGTAGACTTTTGGGTCGCAGCCATTCTGACTGGCATGAAATGGTACCTCATAGTGGTTTTGATTTGCATTTCTCTGATGATGAGTGATGTTGAGCATCTTTTCATGTGTTTGTTAGCGATCTGTATGTCTTCTTTGGAGAAATGTCTATTTAGTTCTTTGGCCCATTTTTTGATTGGGTCATTTATTTTTCTGGAGTTGAGCTGTAGGAGTTGCTTGTATATTTTTGAGATTAGTTGTTTGTCTGTTGCTTCATTTGCTATTATTTTCTCCCATTCTGAAGGCTGCCTTTTCACCTTGCTAATAGTTTCCTTTGATGTACAGAAGCCTTTAAGTTTAATTAGGTCCCCTTTGTTTATTTTTGCTTTTATTTCCAATATTCTGGGAGGTGACAGCAAAAGAGACACTGATGTATAGAACAGTCTTATGGACTCTGTTGGAGAGGGAGAGGGTGGGAAGATTTGGGAGAATGGCATTGAAACATGTATAATATCATGTATGAAACGAGTTGCCAGTCCAGGTTCGATGCACGATACTGGATGCTTGGGGCTGGTGCACTGGGATGACCCAGAGGGATGGTATGGGAAGAGAGGAGGGAGGAGGGTTCAGGATGGGGAACACATGTATACCTGTGGCGGATTCATTTCTATATTTGGCAAAACTAATACAATATTGTAAAGTTTAAAAATAAAATAAAATTTAAAAAAATAAAAGAAAATCCGCCCCGCTTCCAAAAAAAAAACACTTAAAAAAATAAAAGTCAATGAAAGAATAATATGTGATCTTAGAATGGATCCTGTATAGAGGGGGGAACACCATGAAGAACTTTGTTGGGATAATTGAAAACATTGAACTATTAGAGATTAAATAATCTAATATTAAATGCCCTGATGTTGGTAACTGTACTGTAATTATGTAAGAGAATGTCCTTGTTTTCAGGAGATACATACTGAAGTATTTAGAAGTAAAGGGGCATAATATATGTAATATATTCTCAAATAGTTCAGGAAAAAAATATATATACATATATATGTGAGAGAGAGTAAGATCGGAGATAAATGGGGAGAAACAGAGGATAAAGGAAGGAAGGAAGCTAAAGATAAAGGGGGTGGAAGGATGAGAGGAAGGGAGGATGGAAAGATAGGAGGATAGGTTGGGAAGAAGGGAAAAAGTAACTGGGGCAGAATATGAACAATAGGATAACCTTGATGAAGCATATAGAGATGCTCTTTGTGCTATTCATGCACCTATTCTATAAGTTGAGATTAATTCTAAATAAAGGTTTTTTTTAAGCTTTTAGGATGTATCCCAGGCTGTCCTTTAAGAGAAGGCAAATTGATTCCTCTATTTATGTACTCTAGCTTATTTCAGAATCTTCTCTGCTTAAAGTGATTAAATCATGAAGGAAAATATATATGGCACCCAGGGATGATCTAAAACCTATCTGAGAGGTTAGATGAGTCTATTTTCTGATTATGATATTCAGTTAAGAAAATATTTGAAACATTTAATAATTTTTTAAAACAAATCAATAATACTATAATAGAGCATTTAGTAAACAATGAGTTTCTAAACTTAAACAAATAGAAAAGGTGCCTCTTCAGCTTCTTGTCCAAGATACTCAACTTCTCTGGGCCTTGGTTTCCTGAGACTAACATGGAAATAATAATACTAACTCGGATTCCTCTAAGGTTTACGTGAGATAACATATATACATACATGTTTTACTACAACTAAAAACATAACTCAAACTAGTTTAAATAGTAAAGGAATTTATTATCTCGCAGAAGAAGGTATCCCTGAGCAGGATATTGTCTCAGGGTAAATATGCTGACCTCAAACCTACTCCCTCTCTTCATGTCCTACCCACGTCCCCATTGGTATAGTCAATTGGAAACCATAGCACAGGACAGTCCATCCACACAGGTCCAGACAAGTCAGCCTTTCAGAGCAGAGAGCAGGATGAGAAAGGTAGATGATGGCTAGTGGGGCGAATGAAGGCTATCTGCCCCATGCAGTTGAGGTTTGGTTGATTGATTTAATGGGTCTATGGCATCAAGGATCTAGATCCTTCCATTAGTCTACTGCCCAGAGCTTTGGCTCCATCCCCCCAAAAAGTGGAAAAAATCTTTCCCTTCAGTTGGATTGCCCAGTTTAGATCTCATGCCCAGCTTAAATCCAATGAGCCATTAGGTGAGATTATATATATATATATATTTATATATATATATGGGATAACTATGATGGGATTAGACTGCTTAGAAACCATGCCTTTTTGCTGCCCAAAGGAAGGCGCTGGAATGGAGGTCAGAGTGTCAACCTCAGTGTCTACTATAGATGAAAAGCCCCACAGTTCCTGGCACTTATTGGGGGCTTAATAATTTTTTTTTCTTCCTGTTGAGCAAGGTTCTCTGCCATGCATTTTTCTTGCTTCTCAACATCCTGGGCATTAGAATGTAATATATTTCTCTTTTAATCCACACAGAGGAGAAGAATATGAACATAAATATATATATATATATATAACCTAGAATGTCAATACAAGGGAGTATATTAAATGCTCAACTAGGGGCACGAATTTCCGTTGTGTAGAATCGTGGATTCCAAGACATAGTCCCTTGTAGACAGGTAGAAATCATTACAAGAATTTGTAATCCAAATGCTCATTAAGCATTAACCCTAGGGTTTAGGCTATTTCTGATGAGAAAATAAATATACACTCTGAGCGCACTCATGTTTCTTGCCAGTAAAGCATCCTTCAGCAGTCTCCCTACAAATAGGCTGTGTGGTCTAACACCCCCAACTAGCATACATGACAACACACCAGGGTTTCTGTTAACCACGAGCAGAACATGGCAGCCATGCCCACCAGTGGCTGGCTCCTAGCTGGTGCTGCCCAGATCCCCTTCCTGTAAGAGGTCTTGCAGAAGTGCCAAGTACCCGGGGAAGCCATCGCTCACCACCCAGTTCCCTGCAAGGCAATGGCACCCCACTCCAGTACTCTTGCCTGTAAAATCCCACGGACGGAGGAGCCTGGTAGGCTACAGTCCATGGGGTCGCTAAGAGTCGGACACGACTGAGCGACTTCACTTTCACTTTCATGCATTGGAGAAGGAAATGGCAATCCACTCCAGTGTTCTTGCCTGGAGAATCCCAGGGACGGGGGAGCCTGGTGGGCTGCCGTCTATGGGGTCACACAGAGTTGGACACGACTGAAGCGACTTAGCAGCAGTTCTTTTATCCTCCTCCTCCCAGTACACCTTCCTTGTCTTCCTATGGGGGTCATTCAGGCTACTTCATTCTTGTCCTGCTGATCTGTCCGGTGCATTTTCTGTTGGAGGATGTATTAAAGAAGTACTAAGGAAAGGGAGAGATGGTGTCTGGAAGGAGAGCCCTGCCCTTTTATAAACTTCTGCTTCCAGATCCTTCTGCTCAGCTCCCATTCTCTCTGGTCTGAGAGTATCTCCTCTTCTCTCTGGACCCAAAAGTGCTTGGTCAGAATCTTGAGTTGGAGACTCATCTTGCCAAGGGACTATTTTCCACTGACAAATCAAGAAGCATGGGTGTGAATTCTCTGAGGAAGAACATCTATTTTCGCTCATTTTTCATTCTCAAAAGAGCAAGGTAGTATTTTTCCTACAGGGACAATATTCCCTGTATTTCATTCTCTCTAGGGGATTTGAAATGAGATTGGCTTTGTTCAGATTCTAAGTCGGTCACTTACTAATCGTATGACCTCAAGCTGTATTTCACCTATAACTATACCTAAAAATGAATTATGGTAAAAGATAGGACTTGTAGCTTTACACCATCAAATATATATAGGAGGAATTCAATAAACTGTTGAATATATGAAAGAATAAGTAAATAAATTCCTAAACATCCCTGTCCCAGCCAAGATAGACTATGTTCTCCTTTAAAGCTGTAGAAATAAAACCTTAGTGGCAGATACAACTGGAATGGTCTTAGGTGATCTGGAGAAGACCTCTCACATTAGAAACCTCCAGCTATTCCATTCTTGGTATATATCCCAAAGAATTGCTCTCACAGATCCAAGAGAGCTTGTACAAGGACGTCTACCACAGCATTATATGTGGGGGCAGAGAGTTGGAGCATCATGGGAGTCTATCACTGGGAGTTTAAACTGTCAGAAGCAATGGATTCAATATGCACATGGCAACATGGATGTATCTTAAAACAATAGTGCTTAAGGCCAAACATAAAACACGCAAGCAATTTATGCACAAGCACACAAAGCAGCAATACTCATTTTTCCAGGAAAAGATGCAAACAAAAGAGTCACAATAAAAACCATCACCTTTTTTTAAACTTACTTTCATAGCAGACAAGGTGGAAAAGGGGAAAAATCAGGTTTATTAATCAGATATTACAAAACAATTTACAAGTCCTTTTCACACAAGAATAAAAAGCAGATCTAAGAAATTTGTTTGGTATTTCTTCACATCTCTTGACACTAGCAATAAAAGATTAGCTGAACTGGTATCTATTATAATTATGCATGCTGTGCATATATGCATGCATATAATGCATATAATGCATATGCATGCATATAATTATGTATGTTATTTCTTCTTACTTGGAATACATGGCAACTCTCCAGAAACTCTTGGTCTGCTATTATGTTGTAATATTCTTCAATACAGAGGAAAACTTAAAAAAAATTTTTTTCCCCTCTTTTGTTTGAAATGATTTCCCATGCCTTTCATGGGTCTTGGTAGTGTTCCAAAACTTTTCTAATCAATCTAACTTTGGAAGTTGTCAGAATAGATTTTCTTCCACAAAATTTTTATGACAGTATACATTTAATATCTGTTATACATAAATCCTTCTATTGTTTTCACTTTGTATTATTTCCTTTTTTTTCTTGCAAGTTTTTTTTTAAGGTCTGTTGAGTTTTCTCCAATTTTTAAAGCTTTATTAAAATAGCTCTGTAATACTATTTTCAGAAAAACTGAATTGGCAAAATATTTCTGACAATTTTCTATTGTGTTAGTTGGGGTTTGTGAATCACTTCGTTTGAAAAGCTTCTAAAAAGTTAGAACGTTGTAGAGTATGAACTGTTCTGGTCGAACTAGTTGGTAAATTTAGTCACATAAGCAGAGGATTCTGATGTTTGATGACTATTGTTTTGTTGTTCTTTTCATATGTTGAGTGACTGCCTTCACTTATCACTTTACCAAAACAGAAGTTTTATTTATGTTTTTGCCTCACTCTAAGTCCATAATCAAAAAATAACTACATTGAACATAAAAGTAAAGCTTAAATTAAATAATAATTTCAACTTGATAAATCAAAGTTGCTTCTTCATGTAAACAGTTTATACATCTCCCATGCACCCAAGATGTTTTTGTCATATCAATTAGCATCTCTGAAATAAAAAATATCACAGGGTACAAGCTCCTCAATCGATCAGCACAATATTGGCCTCCATTCCTAAAGAAAACCTTCTATATGATTTCAGTGGAGCAAAGGATTTGATAATGCGAATAGAAAGATAATAACTTCCTGAAAGCAAAACCTAAGTGCTGCCTATGGCGTATTAAGATAATAGATCAACTTATTGGTTGGTTTGGTAGATTTTTGTTTTGTAATTGCTGTCATCCTTTAATCTTTACCTGCAGTACAGCCTGGTGGCTGCAGTCCATGGGGTCGAGAAGAGTCGGACATGACTGAGCGACTTCACTTTTCATTTTCATGCATTGGAGAAGGAAATGGCAACCCACTCCAGTGTTTTTACCTGGAGAATCCCAGGGATGGGGGAGCCTGGTGGGCTGCCGTCTGTGGGGTCGCATAGAGTTGGACACGACTGAAGTGACTTAGCAGCAGCAGCAGCAGTACAGTGTGGTTTAGGAATCACTGGGTATTGGTTCCACACCCCTGCTACTCAATGTGGTCTGGGGATCAGCAGCATCAGCATCTGCTGATGTCACACGTGCAGAGTCTCAGGCCCGCTCACCCACCCCCACCAACATGCACTTGAATAGAGTCTTCAGATAATTACCTGCACTTGACAGTTTGAGGCATGCTCTTCTCATGATCTTCTGACTTCCCTCGTCTCACCATGTTCCTAACAAGAATTCAGTTTCTGGGGTGAATTATCTGTTGTTTGTTGCTTAATGAAAATGATTATAACACCACCAGCAATACTTCTTATTTGCGCAGACTTCTTTTCCACTATAAGTGGTAACACAACAAGCACTTACATTGATTTTCTCTCCCAAGAGTCCCATGTAAATGCTCTTTACCTGAAGTTCTTTTAGAAACAGACCTTCTCTAAGATGTAGCCTCACTATCAACTCAAAGTTCAACCCAAAGCTTACCTCAAAGCTCATGTCTGTTACAAGACGTTAAAGTTAGAAAAGCCAAACAGCAAAAGCGGGTCAAGGAAAAAGTGCATGCAGGCCCGAGGAGCACACTAGAATGTTCTGTTCATTCTCTCTTTGGTCCACGGGAATTTCAAAGGTATCTTAAAGGCGGAAGGAACTGGTTACTGCAGTCTCTGCACAATAATTCTCCTTTGCTCCTTCCTTGAGTGTAGCGCTGCTGCTACTGCTGCTGCTAAGTCACTTCAGTCGTGTCTGACTCTGTGTGACCCCATAGACAGCAGCCCATCAGGCTCCCCTATCCCCGGGATTCTCCAGGCAAGAACATTAGAGTGCGTTGCCATTTCCTTCTCCAATGCATGAAAGTGAAAAGTGAAAGTGAAGTCACTTAGCCGTGTCCGACCCTTAGTGACCCCATGGATTGCAGCCCACCAGGCTCCTCCATCCATGGGATTTTCCAGGCAGGAGTACTGGAGTGGGGTGCCATTGCGCAGCGGTTCACAAATGCTAATGTGCTGAAGAATTACCATACAGCAGTCGTGTTCGAGGAAATGCATCTTGGCCTTGATGGCCATGGGTGGGTTTGACTTCATGAACTTTTTATCTTACATAGTCATTTAAAACCTAATCTCCATATAAAAGGGGGATGTACTTTATTTTTTTAAACATCAATAACTGAAATTCCTGAAGTGTTTGTATCATGATTAAATATTCAGAATTAATAGATTATTTTGGCATTAATTTACCAATTTAAAAAATGTATATTATACAGGTAAAATAACTGATAATTCAGGGAAATACTCTAATGTTACTAATTGATTGGGTGGGATATAAAAATAATATTACATAACAAATTAAAAATGGAAAAACTGAGTCTTATAGTCACCACATAAAATACTGTTCTTCTTTATAGAATGTCACCTTAGCTGTCCAACTACAACTAAGATTTGAGTTGCATATTATATTTCAGTATTGTATTAACTTTGTGTGTTACCAATTGTTCTTTTAAGAACATACATTGGAGAATATATACAGGATTCTATATATCGTTTGCGTCTCTTAAAGATTCATGCACCTTTGGGAAGATGTGCAATTGGGTTATGTACTGACCTTGAAACAACTTACCTTTGTGTTATTCCTGTATGTACTATGTGGGGGAAGAAAGGACTGAACATTAAAGAGTGTGTGAGTCACTGATAACAGTAGAGACTAGCCAAGTCAGTGTTCATGGGTTGGTGAAAATGCTACTTATTTTGCAATATGAACCTTTCTGTTAATTTGGGTTTACAGCTAAATAGGTATTATATATTGACGGGGCTTCCCAGGTGGCCTGAGTGGTAAAGAAACTGCCTGCCAATGCAGGAGATGTAAGCCACCCAAGTCAAGAAGATCCCTGGAGGAGGGCACAGCACCTTGCTCCAGTTTTCTTGCCTGGAGAATCCCATGAACAGAGGAGTCTGATGGGCTATAGTCTATACAGCCTCAAAGAGTGTGAAGTGACTGAGCACACAGCACACAAATTTGTTGACATCAGACTGTTGACAGAGTGAAAACGTTTTGTTTTCTGAAAACACCACAGATGATTTCTGAAACCTTTAAACTCTGGCACTAACCAAATGTGCTTTCCACATTTCCACCTTTCCCCTATACATAAATATGAATACATATAATATACATGTTTCTGATTCATTTGCAACTAATTTATCAAAATGACCAAGACCTATTTGCTAACCACAAGGTCTAGGGAGTCTGTGTGTGTCAGTGGAAGGGGGAGGAGGGGGGTGGAGAATGTCTTAAAATCTTCTTTTTGGACCCAGTTAATCCAGAGGGGATTCAAACTCTGATTATGAGAGTTTATTAAAAGTTGAGAAACCATTGAATGTTTCTTTCACTTTATTTTTTCTGTCTCATCTCCTTTGCCATTCTCAAGGTCCCCAATTCTCCTTTGTTTGCCTTGCTCTCAGGATAGGTGGGACATGTCCATTAACAATATTAGCAATAATAAATCCAAAATGTGAATTATGAATATGAGTGCTTTCATCCCCCTTGGTTCTTATTTTCAAAGAGAAAAGTTACTTGAAGTCAGCTGTATAATAAATTCAGCACATTTGCTTTGAGTTTCTTCCATAACTTAACTGATGATGTGTTTCAGTCTAGATGTTCTCCACTTAAACTTACCCTAAAACCCAGCAAAGAAGTGTGCATATTAGCAATTACTAAGCCATTGAATATCTATATGTCAATCTATCTGATAATTAATCAGTTAACAAATATTTCGTATTATCCAGTCTCCCAAACGTGCTTCATTGTAGAATTTACCTGAGCACTTACTTTATGTACTGAATCTCCAGTTCCTCTTCAGAAGCTAAGGAACATGTATGTTTAAATAGTGCCCCCGAGTGATTCTTGACAATCTGGGCCCCAACACACACTGTGCTGGTTAATTATGCTGTTATGAAACAGAGCTTCTCAAAAGGCCATTTGGGGTCATTTTAATCTTTTTAATGAAGATTACATTTTAAATGTACAATTATATATGATTTAGTATTTATATTATATCATAAGAGCTTTCCTATTAATAATTTATGAACTAGAAAAGTTTCTTTGTCAGACTGTTTGTCTCAATTTTTCCTCTGGAAGAGTGATCAGAATAAGATTAACCATGGTCTCTTCCTTCAAGATTAAAGGCACTACTTAGACAGGGGCTATAGTATGATGTTGACAGTCACAAACTCACTGTGTAACTTGGGATTTGTCACTTCATCTATTTGAAATTTATTTGGACATTAAGGCAAATATCAAAATTAGAAATAGAGCTGCATATATTTTTATAATAAAGTGGCCGTAACATCACTGCTTTTATTTTATCTGGTCAAAGCATTTTTTTTTTTTTACTTTGTACTTTAGGTAACATTAAAGGAATGATTAACGTGTAACTTTACATTTATCAAATGGGGGACATGGATTAAAACAGGTTAAGAAGTACAGGTTTGGGCAGTGCATTTGTTTTCTATTGCTGCGTAACAAATTATCACAAATTTGGGAGCTTCAAAAAACACATTTTATGTCATGGCTTCTGTCTGTGGTTCACAAGTCCAGGTTTTGCTAAGCTGATTCTTCTGCCCAGGATCTCATTAGGCTATAATGCTGGATTGATTTGGAGGTTTGAATAGGGAAGAATCTTCTAAGCTCATTCATGTTGCTGGGAAGACTTATTTCCCTGTGGTTGTAGGACTAAGGGCCACTGCTTCTTATTGGTCATCAGCTGAAGGCCACTCACACCCAGGCTTCTCCATTGGTGGTTCATACCATGGCCATTTGCTTCTTCAAGATCAGCAGGAGAATCTCTCTCTCCAGTTCACTAAGATGGAATCTTATATAAGAAAACAATCACAGGAGTGACATCCATCACCTTTCCTATATTCTATAGAAGCAAATCATAGGATTCATCTGCCCAAGGGGAAAGGATTATACAGCCAGTGGGCATCCCAGATGGCACTAGTGGTTAAGAACCCACCTGCCAATGCAGGAGACATTAAGAAACATAGGCTCAATCCCGGGGTCAGGAAGATCCCCTACAGGAGGGCATGGCAACCCACTCCAGTATTCTTGCCTGGAGAATTCCATGGACAGAGGGGCCTGATGGGCTATAGTCCGTAGGATCACTAAGAGTCAGACGTGACTGAAGTGACTTAGCACACATACACACACAAGTAGGTCCAATTCAGGAGTCTCAGCTAGATGATGTCTAGATTAAGCTCCTTACTTTACTTAGAAAACAATGTGGCTTGAAATGTGGTCCCAAAACCTCGTACATGAGAATCTCCCAAGGAGCTTATTAAAAATGCAGATGACTGGATCTACAGCCATACCTGCTGAATCAGAGTGTCTTGGCACAGGTTGAGGGAATCTTCATTTTTTACAATTTCCCAGGTGATTCTAATGCATATTAATATTGGGGGACATTATTATTCTGTAAGTTAATTGTGAAAAAGTAACTTTTAAAAGGCAATGAGGATACTAGGGAAAAAATAAGTTGGACTTCACTGAATAAAAACTTCTGTGCTTCAAAGGACGCCATGAAAAAAATGAAAAGACAACTCACAAAATGAATCATGTATCTAATAAGGATCTACTTTCCAGAATATATTCTTACAATCCAAAATTCTTACAACTCAAGAAGACAGATAATGCAATTTAAAAGGAGCAGAAAATTTGAATAGACGTTTCTTCAAAGAAAATAAGGTTTTCAATAAGAACACGAAGATATCAACATCCTCAGTCATAAGAAAAATGCAAATCGAAACCTCAATGAGATACTACTTCACATGAGTAAGGGTATTATAATAAAAAACCTGAACAATAACAAGTGTCGGTGAGGACATGAAGAAATTAGAACCCTTATATCTTGTGGGTGACGAAGACTCCCTCCTTGATCAGACTTAAGTCAGACTCCTCTGATCCCTCATCTCTACTAGACATCATCCTTGGCCTATATGTTCTTAGAATTCATTAGCCTGATTCAGCAAGAATCCTGACAAGACAGTTTACCGAGAATTACTCACCTTGATACCCAGGCCCCATCCTCTTAGTGATTTTCCATCCACCTACCCTCTGGCTATAAGTTCTCAACTCTTTCTGGAGTTGAGTTTAGTCTTTTTCTCCTTTTGCAATAATCTTGAATAAGTTTTCCTTGCCTATTAAACTCCATCCAGTACAATTTTGGGGGCTTCCCTGGGGGCTTCCCTGGTGGCTTAGATAATAAAGAATCTTTTATATAAAGTGGTGAAAATGTAAAATGGTACAGCTGTTTTGAAAACAGTTTGGCAGTTCCTCAAAGTTAGTTACCCAGCAAATCCATTTCTATATATATACCCAAGAGAATTGAAAAGATATTTTCACAAAAATGATTTGTACACAGATGTTCATAGCATATTTATAACAGCCAAAAAGTAGAAACAATTCTAATATCAGCTGATGAATGAAAAAACTAAATGTAGCATGTCCTTACAATGGAACATTGATCATCCATAGAAAGAAATGAAGTACTAATAGGTGTTAAAACATGGATGATATGAGAACATTATGTTTAGTAAAAGAAGTCAGACACAAAAGGCTATGTGTTGTATAATTCCATTTACATGAATATCCAGAAGAATCCATAAAGACTTCATTACTCAGTCGTGTCTGACTCTTTGTGACCCCATGAACTTCAGCATACCAGGCCTCTCTGTCCATCGCAAACTCCCAGAACTTGCTCAAACTCATGTTCATCCAGTCGGTGATGCCATCCAACCATCTCATCCTCTGTCACCCCCTTCTCCTTCTCCCTTCAATCTTTCCCAGCATCAGGGTCTTGTCCAGTGAGTCAGTTCTTTGCATCAGGTGGCCAAAGTATTGGAGCTTCAGCATCAGTCCTTCCAATGAATATTCAGGACTGATTTCCTTAAGAATTGACTGGTTGGATCTCCTTGCAGTCCAAGGGACTCTCAAGAGTCTTCTCCAACACCACAGTTCAAAAGCCAGCTTTCTTTATGGTCCAACTCTCATATCCATACATGACTACTGGAAAAACCATAGCTTTGACTAGATGGACCTTTGTCAGCAATCATTCAGTTCAGTTCAGTTCAGTTCAGTCACTCAGTCGTGTCCGACTCTTTGCAACCCCATGAATCACAGCACGCCAGGCCTCCCTGTCCATCACAAATTCCCGGAGTTCACTCAAACCCATGCCCATCGAGTCGGTGATGCCATCCAGCCATCTCATCCTCTCTCGTCCCCTTCTCCTCCTGCCCCCAATCCCTCCCAGCATCAGGGTCTTTTCCAATGAGTCAACTCTTTGCACGAGGTGGCCAAAGTACTGGAGTTTCAGTTTTAGCATCATTCCGTCCAAAGAACACCCAGGACCGATCTCCTTTAGAATGGACTGATCGGATCTCCTTGCAGTCCAAGGGATTCTCAAGAGTCTTCTCCAACACCACAGTTCAAAAGCATCAATTCTTCGGCACTCAGCTTTCTTCACAGTCCAACTCTCACATCCATACATGACCACAGGAAAAACCATAGCCTTGACTAAACGGACCTTTGTTGGCAAAGTAATGTCTCTGCTTTTCAATATTATCTATGTTGGTCTATGTTCAAAATTAACTATGTTGGTCATAACTTTCCTTCCAAGGAGTAAGCATCTTTTAATTTCATGGCTGCAATCACCATCTGCAGTGATTTTGGAGCCCCCAAAAATAAAGTCTGACACTGTTCCACTGTTTCCCCACCTATTTCCCATGAAGTGATGGGACCAGATGCCATGATCTTAGTTTTCTGAATGTTGAGCTTTAAGCCAACTTTTTCAACTCTCCACTTTAACTTTCATCAAGAGGCTTTTTAGTTCCTCTTCACTTTCTGCCATAAGGGTGGTGTCATCTGCATATCTGAGGTTATTGATATTTCTCCTGGCAATCTTGATTCCAGCTTGTGATTCTTCCAGCCCAGCATTTCTCATGATGTACTCTGCATAGAAGTTAAATAAGCAGGGTGACAATATACAGCCTTGACGTACTCCTTTTCCTATTTGGAACCAGTCCGTTGTTCCATGTCCAGTTCTAACTGTTGCTTCCTGACCTGCATATAGGTTTCTCAAGAGGCCTATCTAATTACAGGACACTGACATTATCCTGAAAAGAAATCTCATACCCATTAGCATTCAATTCCCAATCCCCTCCTCCCTCGGGAATTGACTGTTACTAGGTATGAGATTTCTTTTCAGAATAATGTCAATGTTCTGGAATTAGTGTCAATGGTTGCACAATGTTGTGAATATACTAAAGACCACAGAATCTTATGCTTTCATAATGTTAACTTTACATTATATGGGTTACATTTCAATTTCTTTGAAGCACATAGGAGGGAAATTCAGGAAGACAGGAACATTTGTATACCTGTGGCTGATTCATGTTGATGTATGGCAGAAATCAACACAGTGTTTTAAAGCAATTATCCTCCAATTAAAAATAGTTTGTTTTTTAAAAAGTAAGCATAAAAAAAGCAGTGAGAAGAATCATCTTCTAAATGAACTTTATTTATGTGTGTTTGTGTGATGTGTGTATCTGCTGAAATTCAATATTAATTAAAAGACCAAAATAGAAATACGGAATGTTTATGTTTCAAATAAGTACACCATTAAAATCACTTCTCTTTTCCTAAGCACTATAGCTCAACTTGCATTAAGCTTTTAAGGATTCATCATCCCTAAATAATCAATAAAAAAGATACAAGAAACTAATATGCAGTGAATAAACCTTTTCTGTAGAATGTTACCAGAGAGACACACATTCTCTCAGGTACATAGATTATCTTGCCTGTGTTTCTCTGAAGCTTTGTGTTATCCAGGAAAGGGGAGAGAGAGAGAGAAGGTGGGGAAGGAAGAGAAGTAAGGAGAGGGAGCAGGAAAAGAAATGGAAAAAGGAGAGGAAAGGAGAGAGTCATTACTGCTCATCCCCGAAATTCAGGTTTCTGCCTTGGGGCTTTGAAGCTGCTACTGGTTTTCTCCAACACCATCTTGAGATTAGGCATTTCGGCTGCATTCCATAACATATTTTGCAATATTCACTTGTAGCTGTTGAGTTACATAGCCAATAGTTTGGAAGGAGACTACAAAACCAAAGAGAAAACTGCTTTGCATAAGAAAGAAACAGGAAACTCAAGGGTGAGAGACAAGCAATTAGAAATAGCCTAAGGAAGGATGGAAGAATCTATTGAAAAGACAGGTTCCCAGTAAAATGGCCAACTCCACAATAGGGATTAGCCAATGAGAGGGCAGAGGGACTTTTTAAGAACAGGATTACCTAATACAATTGAAAGTCACTTTCTGCGTGGTGCCGTAATAAGTACCACTCGTTCTCCCTTGAAGTCTGTCGAATGCACACAGCCTTGTGCCTGTAGTCCTCTGGAAGGTGGATAAACGCCAGGGCTCAGGAAGGGACTCCAGTGTACAGGGTGAGGTGATGCTGTGTGCTTGCAAAGGAACCACTTATATATACAGTGAGGTGAGAAACTGGAGCTGTGTAGAATCAGGGGATAAGCATGGTGAGGGAATACCTCTGCCATGTCAGAAGGATCCCCTGCGTTTCCCACTCTGTGCTCTGTCTCTTTATTCTTTCCAGAAGAGACTGTAACAGGCCCTCCTCGGAGCTAATGGAGAATAAAACAGAAAATATTAAGTTTATGTGTTTCTTACCCTTCGGATGATTTCGATGATTTCTGGTCTCATCTTGAGTAAAGACTTGTAAGAATTCACTGTGCAGAATGTCCCATAGAGAGAATGACACAAGTCCTTGCAAAAGACACACTTGAACTGGTTCACCATGGCCTGATTATCTTCCCATATTCATTAGGCAAATACAGAGTGTTAGAGACCTTGATATGTGTTCTTGCCTAAAGATCAGTAAGGGATGGTCTCTGCTCTGAAGGAAACAGTTGATACCTATTTAAAATGCAAATGTAGTATTAATAGTCCTCAATACAGTACTGCTGCTGCTGCTGCTAAGTCCCTTCAGTCGTGTCCGAGTCTTAGCGACCCCATGGACTGCAGCCCACCGGACTCCTCCATCCATGGGATTTTCCAGGCAAGAGTACTGGAGTGGGGTTCAATACAGTACTACTCAAAGTATAATCTGTGCACCACTGCAAGTCCACAAGTTGTTTATTGTGGTAAGGTATGTACAGAAATTGAAAGTATTTAAATCTTTCATAGTACATTTGTTGCAGGAAGGCGGGCCCCTTCCAGGGCCCGAAACTGGGCTCTTGTCTAACACTTGGAAATGAATTGTCCGAGGAGACACATGCGCTGACAAAGCAAGAGATTTTATTGGGAAAGGGCACCCGGGTGGAGAGCAGTAAGGTAAGGGAACCCAGGAGAACTGCTCGCAGTCTCAGGTTTTATGGTGATGCGATTAGTTTCCGGGTGGTCTTTGGCCCATCATTCTAATTCAGAGTCTTTCCTGGTGGCCCACGCATCACTCAGCCAAGACAGATGCTAGTGAGAGGGATTCTGGGAAGTGGACGGACACGAGGTGTCTCCTTTCGACCTTTCCCAAACTCTTCCAGTTGGTGGTGGCTTATTAGTTCCATATTCCTTATCAGAATCTCCTGTCATAAAACAACTCATGCAAACAGTTACTATGGTGCCTGGCCAGGATGGGCAGTTTCAATCAGTGTGCTTCCCCTAACACATTGACAGAGTAACCTGCTATCTGTTGAATCTAATTATTAAAAATTGATATTGTGTTTTATATCTTTTATTTCTAGCACTTTTCTATTAATTTATTTGTATTGCATTTCATAAAATTCTGAGTCCATGATAGGTTAGAGTGAAATAAAATACTAGTCCCTCACCACTGATAAATTGAGAAGTTCTGTTCTAAAAAAGAGATATGGGGTGCATTATAACTAAACTTTCCCTGGAGTGTCATGGTAAACCTCCCAGAGGGGATAATTCTAGAGGAGAAACCTCAAAGATAAACAGATTTGTCAGACAGGCAAGGAAAGGAAGACATTACAAGAAAGGAGTGCTTATGTCAAGGCAGAGTGTCATCAGACAGCAAGTAGCTCAACATGGTTTATACGGGTGCTGGGTTGGGGGTGAGGGGGATTACAAAGGTGAAATTGAGAAACAACCTTATAGCAGTCTGAATTTCACAGGACAGGCAATGGGAGAGGTCACAGGTGGGGAACGTAGCTTGGTTTAGTCTGCTTGGGCTACCATAGTGATATACCGTAGGCTGGGTGGGTTAAACATCAGGCACTTATTTCTCCTAGTTCTAGAGGCTAGGAAGTCCAAGATCAGGTTGCTGGCAGATTTGCTTCTTGGTAACAGCCCTCTTCCTTGTTTACAGACCACTGCTTTCTCACTGTGTCTTTACATGGCAGAGAGAAGAAGCTTTGGTGTCCCTTCCTTTTCTTGCAGAAGCACTAATCCCTTTAGGTGGAGGGGGTGTTCTATCCTCATTATCTCATCTCGCAAGGGCCCCTTCTCCTAATACCATCACATTGGGGGGTTAGGACTTTAACATATGAACAGAGGTGGGGCACAAATGCAGCTCTAAACATTCATTCCGTAACACAGCGAATGAATTGGCCACATCTTGTTAGAGTAGTAATTGTACATCCAAAACTGCCCAGCAGGCAACTGCTGCACCAGCCCAGTTCTTTGCAGAGACTCACGTAGGCTCAAGATTTGGTTTATAAAGGCATCAACCTCAAGGTGGTTGTTAAAGTCAAGGAAATACTAAGATGCTACACATAAAGAATATAGAGTGAATAAAAAAGAGAGTCAAAAATCGTGGGGGCTCCAAGGTGCAGACAAAGAGGAATGTGCTTAGGAAACAATAAGACTCTGTTTGAGAGGGAGGGGGAGAACAGGATTGCAGAGTCAGAGAAGCAACTCTAAAAGAAGAGAACTCTAAGGATTGGGAAGGGCTATCCAGGAAGCACAGAGAAATTGATGTACCCCCTAGGCCTTCCTATTGGCTGTCTCAGTTGCTTAAAATTTCATCTGATCACCCCATATGATGGCAACCTGGTGGTGGAAATAGGCAAGAGTATCTTGACTCAGCTTAGTTTTGGTTCAGATGTTCTGCTTATCCTGTTACCACCAGCAAATTCTGTAGCCCCTCAAAACCATAATGTTGTCATCTACAAAAGTCAGGATACTATTTCTAGCCACGTCTTCTCCTTCACAGGATTGTTGGTATTGAATGAAACCATATGTGTACTTATTAAAATGCTATGTCTGCAAAGTGATAATATTTTAAAAGTCTCCTGCTAAGCTGCAGCGTCCTGACTGAGAAGAGTTTATTATCATCCATAATCACATTTACAAATGATTAATTCTCATCAGCTCCTCTCAGTGATGGAACGTATGCTTGGCTGATCCCAGGGAAAGTCCATGGCAGGAAATAAAAGCTGGGCATCAGAAAGACACTCAGGAGACGGGTGACAACAAAGAACAGGGGCTGTGGAAGAGGAAACTTGTCCTGGGCCAGGCTTAATGGAAATAGAACCGGTCATGAATTCGCTGCATTCCAAAGTCACTGCAATCTTTGTGAAAGGAGAGGTGGCCCTTTGAACTTAAGTTACAAAGAAGTTACATTTAATCGGCACATGCAATAGAATAGGCCCTTTAAAAGAAATAATAGCTTAACTGTTGGCACAATTACCAGCAGGTTTTCTAGTGTTAAATATACATTCTGAAAATAGAAAGGACATTTCAAAAAACTTCTAGCCAAACAATCAAAAGCAAGTGTTACAACTCTCAGACCTTTGGATGACAGAATCACTGAACTCAGGGAAGAAGAAACATTTCTCACCCTGGGACCTCTTGGTAACCTGACTGTGGAAAACGTGTCAAATAAACAAAAGCACCAACTTCAGACAACATAAGTTGCCAATTTCCCCTTGAAGACTATCAAATGTTTTAGACTGAATGGACCAAATGTATGCTCAAGTTAGGTAAAGAGAGTATGTTGTAATAGTTTTCATTTCTCTTGCTCTGCATTCATTATTAATGTATTGCAACAAAAATGAAAGTGATAAGTAGGACAAAATATATACTACATGTCTTGATGGTCAAATTAGTTCTGACTAAGGCAGCTGCTATTAGGGAATTTCCCATAAAGGGATTTAAATCTTCCAGCCCTGGGCATAAGAAGACAAGGAATTATTGATGTAGAAATAAATAAAAGAAGAATAGGGAGATGCTCTGCCAAGTGAAAGATTCTAAGCAGAGCCAACTTTTCTTGAAATCATGTATTCATTCATAAAACAAATCCACACTGCAATTATTAACTGAGCCCTTTTATGTTCCAAACACGTTTCCAAAGCAGGGGAGAGAGCAGGAAGCACTTTGGAAGGGGCCCCTGCTTTTATGAAGCTCATAGTATAGTTGGGAAAGCTTAGATCAATCAAGTTATTAAACAAAGCATCACCTGATTGGACACACAATGCAGTGTTGGATGGAGATGAATGAAAGGTCATTTGAGCCTGTAAATACTGCTAGTGTATTTAGCATCTCCTTTCCCTCTGTTACTTCCCTGGTGGCTCAGATGGTAAAGCATCTTGCTTACAATGCGGGAGACCTGGGTTCGATCCCTGGGTCGGGAAGATCCTCTGGAAAAGGAAATGGCAACCCACTCCAGTACTCCTGCCTGGAAAATCCCATGGACGGAGAAGCGTGGTGGACTACAGTCCATGGGGTCTCAAAGAGTGGGACACAACTGAGCGACTTCACTCACTTCACTTCCCTCTGATTACTTCTTGTCTCACACATATGTGCATTCTAAGTCGCTTCAGTCTTGTGACTCTATGGACTGTAGCCCACCAGGCTCCTCTGTCCGTAGGATTCTCTAGGTAAGAATACTGAAGTGAGTTGCCATGCTCTCCTCCAGGGGATCTTCCCAACTCAGGGATCGAACCTGGATCTCCTGTATTGCAGATTCTTTACCATCTGAGCCACTAGGGAAGCCCATATGCCCCATACACTGTGACTCCATTCCAGCCTTCCTTTGGTTTTAAGAAAAATATTGAAAGGTTTGAGTTGATTGTCAGAAACTGAAGAAGCTCCTTGACTCAGCATAGAATCAAGTGCAAATTCCATGGCAGCCAAAGTTAATCCATCAAACTAATGACATGTGTAATCCATATTGTGCTTCATTGTAATTAACCTAAATGGTTCAGGTAAATCACTTTAATTTGTATTATATTGAAAGAATCTAATTACATTTTTTTCTTTGCTTTTCTCTTTGTTGTTGTTGCTCAGTCGCTGAGTTGTGTTTGACTCTGAGACCCTTTGGACTGTAGCATGCCAGGCTCCTCTGTCCTCCACTATCTCTGGAAGTTTGCACAAATTCATGTCCATTGAGTCAATGATGCTATCTAATTATTTCATCCTCTGCTGCCCTCTTCTCCTTTTGCCTTCAATATTTCCTAGCATCAGGGTCTTTTCTAATGAATTGGCTCTTTGTATGAGCTGACCAAAGTATTGGAGCTTCAGCTTCAGCAACAGTCCTTCCAATGAGTATTCAGGGTTGATCTCCTTTATGATTGACTGGTCTGATCTCCTTGCTGTCCAAGAGAGTCTCAAGAGTCTTCTCCAGCATCACAATTCGAAGGCATCAGTTTTTCAGTGCTCAGCCTTCCTTATGGTCCAAGTCTCACTTCTGTACATGACTACTGGAAAAACCATAGCTTTGACTATATGCACTTTTGTCAGCAAAGTGATGTCTCTGCTTTTTAATGCACTGTCTAGGTTTGTAATAGCTTTCCTTCCAAGGAGCAAATTTAATTTCATGGCTGCAGGCACCATTCACAGTGATTTTGGAACCTAAGAAAGTAAAATCTGTCACTGTTTCCACTTTTTCCCCTTCTATTTGCTATGAAGTGATAGGACTGGATGCCGTGATCTTAGTTGTTTGAATGTCGAGTTTTGAGCCAGCTTTTTCACTCTTCTCTTTCACCCTCAACAAGAGGCTCTTTAGTTCCTTTTTGCTTTCTGCCATAAGGGTGGTATCATCTGCATATCTGAGGTTGTTGATAATTCTCCCAGCAGTCTTAATTCCAGCTTGTTATCCAGCCAGCCTGGCATCTCACATGAGGAATTCTGCATACACGTTAAATCAGCAGGGTGACAATATACAGCCTTGTCTACTCCTTTCCCGATTTTGAACCAGCTCGTTGTTCCATGTCTGGTTCTAACTGTTGCTTCTTGACCCTGGTTTCCATGGTGGCTCAGTGGTAAAGAATCCATCTGCTAATGCAGGAGATATGAGTTCAATCCCTGGGTTTAATCTTCTCTACTGATGACATCATAGCTTATGCTAGAAAACATCACTATTTCTCCAATTTTTTATACTCTCTGAAATTCCTTCCAAAATGATATGAGAAGGGAGTGATGCTTTGTATCCCCGTCAGCAGAGCTGGAGTGAATGAAGGTGGAGTCAATACTCTATTTGCATGGGCTCTTTTCAAGCAACTTTTTGGATTTATAATTATGTATTCTTTTTTCTTGAAGAAGGGGGTCCCCCAAGCTGGAACCACCCTCAAAAGAGATTTAAACTAAAAAACTATATACCCATGAGAATAAAAAAGTTAACTAAAGTATGTTCCTAGTATATCATCATGGCATCACAGTACAAGACATATTTGTTTGTGGGACGAGACTGTCCAGGGAGGAAGGGAAAAGTATATGAATAATCTTTACTGGTCTTTTTTACTTTTGCTTGGAGTGGACATTGTTTAAACGTTCAGTAATTCAACAAATAGTTCCTGCGTGCTCAATCTGTGCCAATAGTGTTCTAGAAAACTGGGATTTATCAGGAAACAAAACAACTAATAATACTCCACTTGTGGAGCTTATGATCTTATGATCTAGAAAGAGGGGAACGGACAATATACAGTAAGCATGATAAGTAAATACCTATTACCTTAGAAGGTGATAAATAACGATGGGGGAGGGGAAGGTCAGAGCAGGATAAGTCAGATTGAGAGTGTAGGGTGAGAGAAAAGTCACACATTGTTAGAAAAAGACAGCAGTCTCTTGGAGTAATCTTGTGTCTACCAGTGAATTCATGCCTCTGAAATTCTGCCAATCCTTAAACTTCATGTTCCCCCACACTATACAAGATTAATCTAAGAGTCTGCTCTCTTCTTGGCTTGGAGAGGCTGTGTGTGAGCTGCATAGCTCTCTCTCTCTCTCTGACCATAGAAAGCAAAACAATTCAGCTTGGTCTTTTTAATCTCTGAGATGCTAAGGAATTGATAGGTGTACAGTATCGGGTAGTAGACAGTTGGACAGAGCAGAACAGCATTGAGAAGATGACATTTGAGCAGAGACAAGAAAGCTGAAAAGTTGGTCAAGCAAATAACTGGATACAGTTGTAAGAAGGGATGAAAGAGGACTTCACTCTTCCCTAGATCAGTTCCTGAGTGCTTTCTCAGTGTGAAGTTTTTAATGATGAAGTTTTTAATGACCTTTTTAATGATGTATTCCTTATATCGTACTTGGTATTTGATCAGGGAAAAAGGAATTTTTGTTCCAATACAAAAGAAAACTTGACGGTACTAGACATACTGAGAGATGGGCTGTGGTCTCCCAAAAGATACCTTCCTGAGGAATTTCAAGGAAAATTTGATTATATTCAAATATCACTTTACTTACTGATGTTCAAATCATATCATCAAGTAACATGCAATTCCACTTGTATACAGGTGTAATGCTACTGGGCTTCCCTGGTGGCTCAGTGGTAAAGAACTCACCTGCCAACTCAGGAGACATGGGTTTGATCACTGGTCCAGCAAGATCCCCTGGAGAAGGGAATGGAAACCCACTACAGTATTCCTTCCTGAGAATCCCATGGACAGAGGAATCTGGTGGCTACAGTCCATGAGGTCACAAAAGAGTTGGACACAATTTAGCAACTAAAACAAAATTTAAAAAGTTAATTTAATTAATACTCATAATAACTCTATAAATTTATATACATGCATCCCTATACACATGCATAGAAATTATATAAAATTTTTCATTTTACATATGAAGGACCTGAGGAACAGAGGGGTTTAGCAACTTACCAGAGTTATACATTTGGTAATAGCAGAGCTTGGGTTTCAAACTCAGGGAGTCCTGCTCTGGAGTCTGAACTCCCACAAGAATAGGATACTACTCTATGAATGCTTTTATGATTAAATACTGACATTTGCAAACTCAAAAATAGTTACTTTCTTCCAAGCAAAGTAAAAGTTTCTTCTCACCTTCTACCTATTGATTTGAAGTCACTGCATCACTATGTAGCCAAAAAAGTGGTTAAGTGTTGAGCGATTCAAAAGAAATGTCGAATATACAGACCCCTGATGTTGAGAAACACGAGACACTCTAACACGATAGACAAAACTTCCCTGGCCTTCTCAGGTACACAGAGTTAGCACTCTCTGGGAATTAATGATTTGCCTGTTGCAGGAAGGTAAGGGGACTCAGAGGACTGCTCTGTCACATGGCTTGCAGTCTCAGGTTTTATGGTGATGCCATTAGTTTCTGGGTTGTCTCTGGCCTGTCATTGTTATCCAGGATCCTTCCTGGTGGCGTGGGCATCACTCGACCAAGATATATTTCAATGAGAAGGATTCTGGGAGGTTGGTAGGACATATGTACTGGCAGTTTCTCTTTCCTTTTGACTGTTCCTGAATGCTACCGGTTGGTGGCAGCTCATTGGTTCCACGTTCTTTATCGGTACCTCCTGTTGTAAGCGGAGAAGGCAATGGCACCCCACTCCAGTACTCTTGCCTGGAAAATCCCATGGACTGGTAGGCTGCAGTCCATGGGGTGGCACAGAGTTGGACACGACTGAGCGACTTCACTTTCACTTTTCACTTTCATGCATTGGAGAAGGCAATGGCAACCCACTACAGTGTTCTTGCCTGGAGAATCCCAGGGACGGGGGAGCCTGGTGGGCTGCCATATATGGGGTCGCACAGAGTCGGACACAATTGAAGCAACTTAGCAGCAGCAGCAGCAGCAGCCTGTTTTAAGAGAATTTATGCCAGTGGCTACTTACCTGGCCAGAGCAAGCACTTGCAGTCAGTGTTAACTAACACGCTCATTCACCATTCTCCATGCCCTTCTACACGTGCCATAACCAGAAGGGAGCATCTGTCATAAGATCCTAGGTGCCTAGTATGATGCCTGGCACATAATGGTGTCTCCAAATTGTGCCGAATGAAGCAATTTAATGAATGGATAGGGGGGAATAAAATTGTTATTTACATGATGGTTGACCTTTTGTTCCTTTTTCTACCTATGTATGAGTCAAACGTGCAACCACATATTATTCTGTAACCTTGAGGCTGCTGCTTATCACTTTCCTGGAGCCTCAGGTAATTATGCTGTCCTGAAAATGCCCATTACTTATGTAAAACCTTCTGATGTTTATTTCTAGGGGCAGTCAACTTTAGGTGACCTAACGCAATTTTTGGAGGCAGTAGCTACTAAAACTAGTAGAAAGTAGTCGTTCTCTTTTATGTATATGGGAAATTTGCTGCCTTTATTGTTGCTTTCAGAGTAAGAGAAATATACGCTTTCAGGCTGAAGAGTGGAGATAATGAAATGATGAGGGACAGGCCGAATTCTTTGCTGGCTTCTAGTGATTAGCAATAAAGACAGTTTTAAGTTCAAGGGTGTGCCCTAGGAGGCAGAGTTTTTCACCTCAGGGCAGTCTTTGCTTCTGTGAAACCAAACTGGCTAATTGGTATCCTCTTCAAAAAACTCCCACATTGGGGTCCCCAGAGACCAGTAAGTATCTCGGGCTCCCAGCTATCTAGCAATAATGGGGAGGAGAGAGGAATAAATTATCATTAAAGACTCGTTTTCCTCCAAAGCTGGGAGTTTCAGCATTTGGAAACATAAAAATGTGCTAGGTCATTTAATAATTCACTTCCTGAAGTGCAATCTAATTCTAATTGAAATGTATGTTCTAATTAGCACTTTGTGGGAAACTTAAAATAGAACCACACTTCTAAGGGTATCTCTTTGAGAAAGGTTGGCTTTAGTTTTATTGAACAGTTCTCCCTTCATCTTTGTAACTTTGTAGTTCACATAGATTTTATAAAGATAACTTTTCTTGTAAATCTGGTGTAAGGGTGGTTCCCCGCCCCCCACCCTTAGGATTTGTTCACTCTCAGAATTCAGATGCCCAACTCTGGAACAGAAAGTGAACATGACTGCTTTGCTGATGATTCTTACTTATACATATGGCTATTATGGTGTACATTTTAAGTATATTTAATGCAGTGAATTCAAGTGCTTTCCATGTGAGTTAGTTCTTCTACCACTTCATAACCCTGTTCTATGTGCCGTGTGCTCAGTCGTGTCCAGTTCCTTGTGACCCCATGGACTGCAGCCCGCCAGGCTTCTCTGTCCGTGAAATTTTTCAGGCAAGAATGCTGGAGTAGGTTGCCATTTCCTCCTCCAGGGACCCAACCCAGGGATCGAATCCAAGTCTCCTGCATTGCAGGTGGATTCTTTACCCACTGAGCCATCAGAGAAGCCCCTTATAAAATGGAGGTATGTGTTAATAAGCCAAAGAATGACCACATACCAGCTTCAAGTTGTATATAGTTAGGATTCTTTAGGCTGTAAGTAACACATGACAGTTTAAACCATTAGGACAAATATTGTCTCAATAAATTTTAAAGCCCAGAGTCGGGGCAAACTCCAAGTTTGATAAGGAGCCCAGTAATGTCACCAAAACCATAGGTTCTTCCTTTCTGTCCTCTCTGCTGAATTCACCGTCAATGTCATCCAAAGGCTAGCTCCCCTTGTAATACCAAGAAGGCTGAGAGTGATAACCAGGCCTTTATCCTTTCTTCTTCTTATCTAGGAGGAGAGAAATAAGAGAAATTCTGCCCACTCTGCTGTCAGCCTGGCTGGGAACCTTAGGCAACAGACGAGTTACAGTTACCAAGGGAATACAGTCAACTTAGACTCTCAGTGATCGATATGGTGGCTGCTAGCCACATAAGGCTGCTGGGCACTTTGACATTAGGCTACTGGGTGCTTTGAAATGTGGCTCATCTAAGCTGAAATGTGCTGCAAGTGAAAAAGATACTCTGGATATCAAAGATTTAGTATCAAAATTACATAGCATCTCATTAATAATTTATATATTTATTATATATTAGTATGTTAGATAAGATATTAAAATGAATTTTATCTGTTTATTCTTACTTTCTAAAAATTTCTGACTACTAGAACATTTTCAATTACATACGTGACTTTGTATTTCTATTGGATAGTGCTAACTGATCTGGGTTCCTCCTGGAGGGGTGAGGGGCAGATACACATTCAAACAAAATTCAAGGGTTTTTTAGAAAGAGAGAGAATTGGTGTTCAGAATATGGCCTACTACATCTGGAGAACTATTTCTTTAATTACTCTCTTGCTATTTTGATTCTAATTTTTAATTAGTGGCTAGAGGATAAGGCAATGGCACCCCACTCCAGTACTCTTGCCTGGAAAATCCCATGGACGGAGGAGCCTGGTAGACCACAGTCCATGGGGTAGCTAAGAGTCAGACAAGACTCAGCGACTTCACTTTCACTTTTCACTTTCCTGCATTGGAGAAGGCAATGGCAACCCACTCCAGTACTCTTGCCTGGAAAATCCCAGGGATGGAGGAGCCTGGTGGGCCACAGTCCATGGGGTTGCTAAGAGTCGGACAAGACTCAGCGACTTCACTTCCACTTTTCACTTTCTTGCCTTGGAGAAGGCAATGGCAACCCACTCCAGTGTTCTTGCCTGGAGAATCCCAGGGATGGGGGAGCCTGGTGGGCTGCCGTCTCTGGGGTCGCACAGAGTCGGACACGACTGAAGCGACTTAGCAGCAGCAGCAGAGGATATAGGAAAATCGATAGCTATAGGTGGGCTTTGCTTTGGACAAGACAGTTTTCTCTAAACATTCTAGGGAAAAAAAAAACCACTGCCTTGCCTGAAAGTTCTGAGAGAGCAGAAATTTCCAATACTCTTCCTCATTTCCCTGCAAAGCCACTTACACTGGGATGAAAACTGGATTGATCTCAGGCTTGAGTTCTCTTCCACTACTCAGTCTTAAACAATTTGATTTTGTTTTTATGCAGTATTTATTATTATTATTAGAGCAATATGCCCTGGCAGCCCCAAATGCATAAAGCTGATTGTAAAGCTGTGGGGACAGGAACATTGTTGAAAGCATTGCTCCCTGCATTTCTGCTGGGCACTGTTTCTCTTTCTCCTCTTCTGTTTGCTCTCTCACACTCATAGGAAAAGAGTTCTTTTCCACACTCATTATGAGGTTATCCTTGTCTCTCTGACAGCTATTTGCACAACTCTTCCAAGAACAAGGATTCAAAAGGATTTGTAGAGTGATCAGGAGGACTTTAGAAACTGGCAAAGAAAAATCAGGGTGAATTCTCAACAAATTTTATAGTCGAGGTATCTCAGTCATAAAGTGAAGACTCTTCCTTTGAGAAAAAGTTTCCTTCTCTCTTCATTCAAGGAGTGCACGTGGGGCAGAACTACCTTCTACCTTAGAGTCAATTACACCCAGAGCTGACATTCCACTTGTGCAGATTATAGCATAGGCCGTAGCATAAGCTACAGTACTGGATGCTTGCATGGTAATCAGTAAGCAACCATAGCCTCAAAGCCCCAGATACCTTTCTCGCCACCCTGGATCTCCTGGTCTCTCCTCTGCAACCCTGTTTTTTTTTTTTTTCCCCCCCAAAAAACATAATTAATTTCCAAAATTAAAAGAGATCTAGTTAACCATGTGCATATGAACGCTGTATACTCAGAACATGAGGCCATAATGCCTGGGTGACCCTTACCTGCTAAGAGCTTCCTCAAAAAGCAGGCAGACAACTCTAAGTACAAGAAAAGAATCAAGCTCTACAAGTGTGCATGCCAAACTAAAGCTGCAAAATGATGGCCGGCATCCCAACTGTACTTTAGCTTTATAGTTGGATTGAGAATGAAGCAGTCCTTTGTGAAGGCCAAGAGCAGAACAAAACTTTTTTTTTTTTTTTTTTAATCATGCTTGATGTAGATAAGAAAAGAAATGAATCCAAACTATAGCATTCGGTTGCCAGTTTTTGGGGTGAAGGTGAGGATGGGAGTTGTTGAGCATAGGCTCTCCAAATGCGTATTTGTTGCTTAGTAATATAAAAAGTGGCTTTTTACTGCAAGGAGAGGAAGAGGCAGGTGGGGACGGCTTGAATCTACTTTCCATAGGAACAGACAGAATGTGTCTTCTCTGACCTCTTGCTACTCTATTTCATGTCAGGCCTTTTGGGTGATTGTGCTCTCAGATTCTTATTTAAATCCAATTAAATCTGAGGCTTGAATAAACACACATGTATATCATCCAGAAGATAGTATTAAGGGATTCTACACATAGGCCAGAGCAGCTGTATCTTTTCTGCTGTTAAACATTTATTCTTGTTCTTAGGATCTTTGGAGGGGGAAGAAATTGGCAGTAAATATTGGAGGTTTTAATTTCATACAGAACCAAAGTGTCCCTCTTTTCTGTTCTTTCCTCTTTTTTGACCTGGGCCAGACTCATTGTCTTAAAACAGTGTGGTCAGGCCTCTCTTTCCAGAATCTCTCCATCACCCACAGGATAAGATCCAGCCTCCCAGGGGGACTTCAGATCCCCTTTATGATCTGATCAGCCCTGTCTAGCTTTATGTCCAGCCACTTCTCACATAGAATATTCCATCAAATCTAGACTCTTGCAGTGTCCCTACCTCAGAGTATTTTCATACCTGCCTGCTTTACCAGCCTTGTTTATCTTGCCCACGTTATCGCCATGTGTTTGTATGTGATTAATCCTCATCTAGCTGGTGAGCTCTGTAAGGGATGCTCCTCCCTCCTAATGACCTTGTTCTCCTTACTGGGTAGCACAGTAACCAGCATGTCCATGCCACTATCTATGAACATCTAATGAAAGAATAAGGAACTGTATTCCTGAGATATAGGAACCTATCGACCCTCTTTCATTATTATTGAGTAGTTTCTAGGAAGATGATTGAGGAATATGCTGTGAAGGGCACGACTGAATTTACATTTCTTGCTTACTCAATCTGTGCCAAAGTAAAATGATGAAAGGTCACCAGAAATTATAAGACTTTACTTGGCATACAACAGTTTTGCCCTTCATGGACATGGATGTGGAAGGCGTCAATTAGTTGAGGACCGAACTGGGAGCGTAACCATCCTGAGAACCAGTGAGGTGGCCATAGGCAAACTGCTTCATCTCAGTATCATTTAATTTGTAAACTGGGAGCAATAATAGATTATTTGCATTCCCTACCTTAGAGAGGTTTTAGAAAATGAGAGAATATAATTTTTGTGGACATTTCTGAAAATGTAAACTAATGACTATAAGGCAGTTCCCAGCAGGGAGTGACTTGGCCTCATCCCTGCCCCTCAGGAGATCTTTGGTAATTTGTGGAGACATCACTAGTTGTTGCAACTGGGGCGGAGGTGGCTCTTACGGGTAGTAGTCACTGACGCTGGTAAAAAAAATCTACAATTCACAGGACAGTTCCTAGATTCTCAAGAAATAATTGTGTGCTCAGTCACTCAGTCATGTCTGACTGTGCAACCCCATGGACTGTAGCCTGCTAGGTTCCTCTGTCCATGGAATTGTCCATGCAAGAATACTGGAGTGGGTTACCGTTTCCCTCTCCAGGGAATCTTCCAGACCCATGGATCAAACTCACATTTCTTGAATTTCCTGAATTGGCAGGCAGATTCTTTACAGTGGCACCTGGAAGCCCCAAGAAACAATTACCAGACCCCAAATACCACTATGCTAGGACTGAGAAATCCCTGTGTAAAGTACACTGTGACATTTCTTAGCATTTGGTTCTGTTAATTTTTTCGTACATTTTTATTGAAGACAAAAAGGATGATATTAGTACTTAAGTTCTACAAACTATAACTTGGAGACTCACAATGGATTTGTTGAATTGTGGATAATCAACATGCCACTCTCTGCCACCTTGGTTAATTAGCTGCTATCATTGAGCCAGGTGCTGTGTTAAGCACTTTACCTGTATTAACTCATGTAATTCTCACAACAACCCTATGAGGTAAATTTATTACTCCTATTTGACAGATGAAAAGACTGAGGCAAAAATGACAAAACCAGATTTGAGCCCAGTCTTGCTCCAGGCCTTGTGACAAAGATTCAGCTAACACTAAGCCTCTCCATCCTCCCCTACATATATCTCACTTCTGGTCTTAACTTTTTTTTTTTAAGCATGTGTGATTTTCTTTTCATTGTCAACTTTGGCAGGGAAATTGACTCTGGTTTCTTGGGTCTTCTTAACAGAGGACTTACTGGTTTAGATGCTAGACAACCGCTCAGCACAGAAAAGGACACAAGGAAACAAATCTCTCGAGAACCTGGGGTTTGAGCCTGGCCATCTATGGAAAAGCACTTGGCAAGTGACAGGGCTGTGCTTTTCAAAAGAGAGCATATTCAAGAATTACCAGGGGAGCTTGTTAAAAATGCTGATTTCCCAGCATCACCCTAAAAGCTTCTGACTTAGAGGATCTGGGAGGCTCCCAGGAATCTGCCTTTTTAACAAGCTCCCATGTGAGCCTGATGCAGGTGGTCTAAGTGCACACCTTGAAAAACACTCTGGTGCAAGTGGGGATTGGGGACAAGCACTGGCGGATCCCAGAAGAAGATTTGGGTTTGCCTGCCCGTTAATTCAAACCACTTGCGTGGGAGCCTATGCGTGCTGTTCTGATCCCTATAATTTGCTAGCTTCAGGCCAAGGAGCTTGATTGAGAGGGCAGGGATGGGGAGGATGGAGAGGAGAAGAGAGGGGAAGGCCAATTACAACCACTCCCAGGGAAGTGATTGTTTCTCTGTGGACAGAGGAGGAGCTGTCACTGGAGGCACTTCTCCCTTCAGTGTCCCCCTAATTGGCTGTTGTGACTATCATTCCGCCCCGAGGGAGTTTAATAGAATCAGGAAAAGAGAAGAAAAGGATGCCAAATAACTTGGAGCAGGAACAAAAGAGGAGTAGGGCTCATTTCCACCAGCGCAGAGAGAAGCCCTGATTCAGTCCCTTTCCCCAGGGTCCTTTTTCACACCGTCTCCTCGACCTTTCCCCTGCCTTTTTCTTTTGTCCCTCCCAGAGCCCAGTAAACTCAGGTTGTCTGGATAAGCAGAGCTTTATAATTATCTAGGGAAGATTCCGATGGCCCAGAATTCTGCCATAAAGTCATGTTGTGCTGTTGCAGCAGCAAAGCAGGGATGTTTTAACTTTCTCAGTGAATCACATTCTTTTGCAGATGAACACCAGGCAGAGGCTCTTTTATTCTGAGCATCTTTCCAAGGGACCAGTTATTTTGATTTTAATATCTGAGCATTATGCCTTCACAATGTAGTCAACTTCTCTGTCCCTGAACTGAGTAATTTAAATCCATTTCAGCAATATAGTGTAGCGTAGTGATTAAGATTGCCTGGCTTCATTCCTAGCCCTGCAAAACCACCAGCTGTGTGACCTTGAAGGTTACTTTACATCACTAAGCTGCAGGTACTAATCTGTAAAATTGAGATAATAATAGGACCCCACTCCCAACACACATGCACATATATATACACCACACACACATACACACAAACTTCAGTGGATGGTTGTGACCACCAGATGAAACAATATATTTAATATTTTGCCTCTTCCGCAGCAAACCCACAGTGTTTTTCTCCACTGTTCAACTTGTTTTCCCTGGATTATTAATGTTTGATATTTTAAACCTATCTCTGGACAAAAATCAGCAGAAAAACACAAGGAAAAGAGAAACCAGGGAAAAGATGTTTGCACTCTCTTCACATTGAATTTCAAATGCTTGTAACTCACTATGAGCGGGACAACAGATGACTTCCATCCGAAGGGAAGTACACAGAACTCGAGAAGCAGACAGAGGAGAACAAGATAAATCATTCAGTTGCCTACCACACACGTTGTGAGATATTAAACGTGGATTAGAAGCTTCTTACCAATAGTTTGGCCTCCATTTCTCGAGTGGTTTATGTTACCAGACTGCAAACAAATGATTATATGTGTGACAAAAATATGTAATAAGCTGGAGGACAGATTCAAGTAAGCCAGGCTCTGGAGTTCTGGTCTGCTCGCTTGCAGCTCTCTGCACAAGAAATCCTCCAAGTGCAGCTTTGCTGACAGGCGTCTTCTTCCAGGCAGCTTCCTTGGGGTTGTAGCTCTGAGAGTAACAGCCTCAAGTCAGTGCTGGGTTACCAAGCAACTCATTTCCCACTGAGGTATTTGAGGAAACAAAGTCTTGATTTTAAAAACAAAAGAAAACCAAAAAGCCCTGCTGAGCAGACCTAAAAACACTCACACACACACACACACACACACACACACCCTCTTTCTCCTTAAGCCTCAAGGTATTGTACCTTTACCAAACAGCACAACCTCCCAGAAATAGAAAGCAAGCTGCAATTTGTAAAGTAACTTTAAGCACTATTCTAAATTACTGCTGCTACTGCTAAGTCGCTTCAGTCGTGTCCAACTCTGTGCAACCCCATAGATGGCAGCCCACCAGGCTCCACCGGCCCTGGGATTCTCCAGGCAAGAACACTGGAGTGGGTTGCCATTTCCTTCTCCAATGCATGAAAGTGAAAAGTGAAAATGAAGTCTCTCAGTTGTCCCCGACTCTTAGCGACACCAAGGACTGCAACCTACCAGGCTACTGCTAATAAATTTTACTTTATAGTGGAACCTTTTATAGTGGAACCTCTTATAGTGAATTATATTGTATGCCTTGTCTCTCAGTTGGGTGCCTGAATGAAAAGCAACTATCATTTGAATAAGTCTTAGCAAATAAATTCCGGAGAAGGCAATGGCACCCCACTCCAATACTCTTGCCTGGAAAATCCCATGGTCGGAGGAGCCTGGTGGGCTACAGTCCATGCAGTCACTAAGAGTCGAACACGACTGAGCGACTTCACTTTCACTTTTCACTTTCATGCATTGGAGAAGGAAATGGCAACCCACTCCAGTGTTCTTGCCTGGAGAATCCCAGGGATTGGGCAGCCTGGTGGGCTGCCGTCTGTGGGGTCACACAGAGTCAGACACGACTGAAGTGACTTAGCAGTAGCAAATAAATTGGCTAGTTTTTCATACAAGAGGTGATGGAAAGAGGAATGAGAAAGCTCTTAATTATTATGTTGTAATTTCCTGCATTGGAGAAGGAAATGGCAACCCACTCCAGTGTTCTTGCCTGGAGAATCCCAGGGACGGGGGAGCCTGGTGGGCTGCCGTCTATGGGGTCGCATAGAGTCGGACACGACTGAAGCGACTTAGCAGCAATAATTGAAATTACTAGCTTCAAAGAGTCAAGTAATAGTATCACTGTTGTAACCTTTCCCAGGATAGGGCAGGGGAGCAGCAGAGAGGAAGTTGAAGAGAATTAGAACTCCTAATTAGAAGTGAGCCTGGGCCTGACAACAGGCTGTACCTTCTGACCTTTTCCACATCATAATATATTATGTGAAACAAACAAAAAAACTATAATTTCATTTTTACAAAGCATCAGACAGAAGGACTTGGGTTGGAGAAGATTGAGTCATCGGTGACCCAGGTCTTGTCCAGATGCTTGTAAGTCACCTCTGGAGCCAGACATACCCATGGGAAGCGCTGTGCTTCTAAGAAATGCTGTTTACATGGCTTTGCCCACTGGGGAGCTAAGATTTTCTTCATAACATGAAGGAATGTTGCCCCTACAGAACTAACTACAGTCTGTGGGATGTAATGCGCTTGGCTGGACAAACAGAGCTGTGGTAGAACCCCAGCCTGAACACTCACTAGTTTCCATGAAGGTAGCTCACATCTCTAAATTGAGGAAAATAATATGTAGTGCTTTGTTTGGCCATGTTGGGGCCTCAAAGTAGAGGAAGAGTACACCCCTCCTCCTGCTGCTGCTGCTAAGTCACTTCAGTCAAGTCCGACTCTGTGCGACCCCACAGACGGCAGCCCACCAGGCTCCCCTGTCCCTGGGATTCTCCAGGCAAGAACGCTGGAGTGGGTTGCCATTTCCTTCTCCAATGCATGAAAGTGAAAAGTGAAAGTGAAGTCGCTCAGTCGTGTGCGACCCTCAGCAACCCCATGGACTGCAGCCTACCAGGCTCCTCCGTCCATGGGATTTTCCAGGCAAGAGTACTGGAGTGGGGTGCCATTGCCTTCTCCAACCCTTACTCCTACATACACTTATAAACACACAATTCCATATTTTGAATCACGTGAAAAAAAGCAATAGAAGCTCTCCAGCAAAAAAAAAAAAAAAAAATTGTTGTAAAAATTCTGTGTTTCCCAATCTGCTCACACACCATCACCAACTCTAATCAAGTGGCTGATGTGGACAGGCTGACCGGGAGTGACTGTTTTTCTGTTGCATAATAGTACATGGTTGTGAGACACACAGCTCATTTTTACTTCAAATTACTTTTTATTCTTCATGGAGTTTTGGTATTAATTTGGATTTTTTTTAAATATCACATTAAAATATTTTGTCGAGTACTGAGTTTTTTGATGCCCCCTTAAATTTTGCTCCTATAGTGACTATATCACCTGCCTCACCTTGGTCCTGAAAATAGGGACTTTGAAGGACTACTATAATTAGGAGTGAAGATTATAAGGTACCTTCACAAAACTGATACTTAAAAAGGGTAGCCATTGTGATCGTATTTTTACAAGACCTGCAGAGAATCCGTAGATATCATAGGACATGCTGGCTGGGAATCCCTGAAGTGGTAGTATGAAAACCTGTGGCTTGTTAACAGGTTGAAAGATAGACAGTGAGTTCTGATCAACCCCCAGATCCTGCTTATCAAGGAAGTGATAATCCTTGATCAGAATGTACAAGAGAAGGGTGCTGGCCCACCTAGAATTTCTCTTCGGTTCTGGGGAGTCCCTTGTGGATCTCACCTGTCCCTTGACACCCAAATGATTACACTCAGAGAGTTCTCAGTCTTTGCAGCCAAAACAGTCTTAAGCACTGAGTTTACCAGTAGTTAGTCACTCAGTCATGTCCAACTCTTTGCGGCCCTGTGGACATAGCCCACCAGGCTTCTCTGTCCATGGGATCCTCCAGGCAAGAATACTGGAGTGGGTTGCCATTCCCTTCTCCAGGGGATCTTCCTGACCAAGGGATCAAACCCAGGTCTCCTGCATTGAAGGCAGATTTTTTACCATCTGAACCATCAGGGAAGCCCAAATTTACCAATAGACTTCCATAAAAAGCTCTGCTTCTATCCTTCATGTTGAGCAAAGTGCCACCAGCCTGCTTGGCTGTGCTTTTGGGTTTCTGTCTCTTCAGCTAGAACTCTTCTCTGTAGCCCAATGTTGGATCTCAGTGGACAGACCTGGGGGTTTTAAATCCCTCTCTGGCAGGAAGAACAACTTCTTGCTGGGAGTCTGCCCCTAAACCTTCCCTGTTAGTGACACTGAGCAGTAGAAGCAGCAACTCAACAGCTCTCCTGTCAAACAACATCACTTCCGATATTGTGAGACCTGCAGAAAATAAACTGACGTGAAACACCACTCACCTCTGCCTCTGAGAATATATTCTGGGGGAATTTGATGGCAAGCACAGTGAAAGCACCAGTATACAGTTAAATTCAACAAACACTGAAAAATTAGCACATCGACTGCCTCAAACTATCTCTACTTATTCTATAATGTGGTGTCTAGCAGAACAACTCCAGGGTAATTTTGCTGTGTGTTACTTTCAGCTTAAGAAGGAAAATAAATAGGTACTTTAACTTTTTCATTCCCTGGGTTGTTCACAGAGAAGGGGAAAATTAAAACAAGCCAACCTATTCAACATTGAAAAAAATTTAGTCATAAAGAGAAAGCGCTTACAAAAGGAAGGTCTTGACAAAAAATAATATCTAGACACAACACAGGGCTTCTCACTTCTGATGCATTTGTAGCCTAAATAGTAAAATATGCTTATTCCCATTTCACCTTGTTTCCCCGGAGATCAGGCTGACAAACAGCCCATCACCCACAGTTATCGCCCTTTGTCTGCCCTGGACGCTGAAGGCTCTGTGAGCAGACAGTGAGCAAATGCGAGATAAATGTTAGCTGCTGATTTCATTCTCACTCAAAACCATCTCTCTCTCACTTCTGAGTCACTAAGGAGCTCTCAGATTTGCCTCAATCTGACTCATTTTACACCCTGGCTTGTCTTTCTACTGTTTCCCCTTGGTGTGCAGTAGAAACAAAATGCCCTACAAGATGCTGCTGTGTTCCACATTTGCTTGTTTAGATTTTCAATTCAAGTTCCTTTATTATTTATTCTCATTACAAAGACAATCTATGTGCTATAAGCTCCTCTAATACAGAAAGACGGAAAGCAAAGCAAAAAATGAAAAAAAAAAAAAAATCACTCATACTCTCATCATCAAAAAATAACCACAAGTAACATTTTGATGTGACTTTTTTCAGATTTTTCCCAGCTTCCCCTTCATTTATTTATTTTCTATCCATTTTCTTCCCCTGCTTATTTGAAATGTCAATTACGTGTGTGTGAGAGAAAGTTGCTCAGTTATCTCTGACTCTTTGCGATGCCATACAGTCCATGGAATTCTTCAGGCCAGAATTCTAGAGTGGGTAGCCTTTCCCTTCTCCGGGGGATCTTCCCAACCCAGGTTTCCCACATTGCAGGCAGATTCTTTACTAGCTGAGCCACCAGGGAAGCCCAAAGCCAATTATAGTACATTGTAAATTCCCAAGGATTTGTCACTGTGTTTTCTAGACTCAGTCCCAGGATATCTTTTTGTATTGACTCAGAGTTCTGAGGGTTCTTCAGAGCCTTTGAGATGTGGTTTAAGAAAGAGAGTGTGCAGTGGGCAGGAAGCAGATCTGTCTGCTGAAAGATAGAGATTCTGGGTCTCCCAATTCTCCTTTTATCAGGCCAATTTTTTTTTTTCCCAGAAACGTGGGCTTGTATGTGAAATTTTGTTAGAATAAAGAATTATGTGGCAAAAACAAGATCAAATTCAAACTTCACATATTCTGTTCCATTTCCCTGTCAGGATGGAAGATTCTGATACTGTGCTTTAGAGGCAGTCATTTTAATGTGACTGTGTTTATATGACTGTTTTGAAGTGAGAGTATTTCCATATGACCTAAAAAACAATCATTTCATGGGTAAGCAATCATTTCATTAGTAAGTACTGTGTGAAATAGACATCCTCACCAAATTCCTGAGCCATCCATGATCATTCTGATGTTCCCTGTTGTTGCCTCAATCCATTCCAGGGAGAGAACAGGGTTCTCACAAGGTCTCTATTCATTCCTGGCTGCGCTCTCCTCCCATTCATGGTGGTATGAAAGCTAGACATGCTCCCTAGGACTAGAGAGCTCCACGATGGCTGAACCTGACTTGCTACCTAGGGACTGCCCACGTAATATGCTAGAATTCTTACCACAGTAGCTGCTTCCATGCAAAGATGGAGCCACAGTGCCCGCATAGCTCCTTGTCTGCCTTTATGGGCCAGGAGAGCTCACCACCCTCATCCAACCCTCCCCCTCACATTCCCACACGCACTAATGAAAGCTCTCAGTGATTCACATCTGCTCCAGGAGTAACCATTTCCCAGGATTGCTGACAGTAGGAAAAACCCCACTTCGATTAATCAGGATGTGGCCTGGCCTCATGACCAAGAAGGAAAATAACACAAACATTTTACATTAGTATACAATATATATTTAAAACGTGGGTTATCTGTCCTACTCATGACTACTTCATCATGTAAGCAAAGTAAGCAAAAAGTTTGTGCATTTTCTGAGAATTCATTTATATATTAAATGATCTGCCTTTCAATACTTTCATTTTTCTATTTACTATGGCCTTATTCATAAATCAATGTAAAGTGGATACTATAGGAGACTAGGTGTGAGAAGGTGGGGATGTTCAGACTTAACAATAACATTTATATAATGTTCTCAATGATATATGTGGGTTATATGAAACTTACAAATGTAATTAGTAGAATAGGATAAATTTATTTGGGGAGGCTGGCTTACTTATAACAGACTTTTGAAGTATTTTATTGAATTGATATGACTGCAAAATTAATGCAGTGATTAATTAATTAACATGTGATTTAAAAATCCCAACAGAATAGCACTGTATAAAATAAAAGTTCATTTTTGCTGTCAGGTTTAGAAATAGAATAGGTGTCAAGGACATCTTTGGTTCAAATTTCTTGGAAGTTTTTTAAAAATGTATTCATACTTTTGTAGGATCATTTTGGTGTGATTATGCAAAAAATATCTCAGATTAGAGATCTACACAAAAACCACAGTTTTCATTGCTATAGCTTTATAAGACAATTCAATATGTGCCAGGTCAAAGGCCCACTGATTATTCTTTTTTCCTCCCTCCAAATTTTATTGATGACTCTTTGTTGTTTATTGTTCATTTGGTCAAGAACTGAATTAAACTTTGACTTTACTGAAGCAGCAGTTTCAGCAGCTAAGAGAAACGACAGTGTCCAATGGCATGATCTTTCGATGCAACTCTCGATGTTGACCCTCAATGCTTAACATTTGTCCTCGTGGCAAATTAGCATTTGTGAACACACTTGGTTCATTCTATTTTTACACTTTTTCCCAGTCGTTGGGGGGGGGCAGTCCGAAAGGTGTGAATGTGTTAGCTGATCTATTAGTACCTTATTGGAACAGAAGTCAAGTGCAACTCTCTTAACAGGAATGGTACGGTATAAATGATGGTTAAAAAAAGAGACAAGTAGTTGTGAGAAAGAGGAAGAAACTTCACATTACAATTACAAACTAGGAAGCTGGCTCTTGAAGACTAATTTTGTTTTTCCTGCAGGCTGCTCTTTGTAACTTCAGCAAATTAATTCAAAGGTATCTATACACACAGTTTCCAGGTGGCAACACAAACTTACCACCCATTCTTTCTCTCATGTTCTTGGAGGTTGGGGTGAGCAGAAGACCTACTCAAGGTATTCAGGTCTGGGGATTTTATTTTAAAGATATATAGCAAAATGAGGACTCTAAGCTCTTTCAGGTTACAAGGAGCAGAGAACCTTGCAATGACGGTTAAACACAAGATGTCCACTGAAATAGTAGTAATGGGGAAAAAAATGAGTTTTATATTGGCATATATGGCATATTTTGAAGCCTGGATTAACTGTCCCACATATGAATACTTTTCTACACAAACAAAACAAGCAAACAAAAGCATGCATTTTTCTGTATATTAAATGATCTGCCTCTCAAATACTTTGATTTCTCTCTCGAGTTTACCATTTATACTAAATAATAATTTATAATAAGTTGTTTGAATGTTTACTAACAGCAGCTGCCAATTCAGGCCTCAAGGAACTAGAACATAATCTGTTGAGCTGGCCAAAAAGTTTGTTTAGCTTTTTTTGTAACATCTGATGGAAAAATTCAAATGAACTTTTTGGCCAAGCCAATAGAATGACATCAGAATATAATGCTTCCTACTGTTACACGTCCTCCTAATAGATCTCAAGTTATCTCTGCTTTCCCTTCTTCTGAGATTACTTTGCCACTCTGACCAGCACTCTCTGCTCTTAACCTCTTTGCTTCTGAGCATCTCCTTACTCCTGATACGTGACATCTCCCTATTGCCTCCTTTCTCTGTGTCCCTCATCCCATGCCACTGCTCTGCCAAATCTCTTTGGATATCTGGCATTCAAATTCACCCAGAGAGAGAATCTGATTAGTTCAGCCTGTCACCATCCGTGCTCAAAAGCTTTTGTAGTAGCCTCTAAATGGACTGCTTTTGTATCAAGCATCAGTCCTTGGACCAGTTAACTGTGACCAGGGCGGGGTCACCTGGCAGAAAGCATGAGTCTCCATGCCCAGGGAATCCCCCATGCAGCTGCTTTTCTCAGAAAGACATCATGCATATGACAGACCTTCAGGGTGGAAGGGCCTAGTTAGTATGGGAAAGTTTTAGATTTTTATTCATGCTCACTAAAGGGGTCAACACTTGTATTGCCACAAATACAGGTCTTGACATTGGTCATTGAAATGACAGAGCACCACGAATGCAGCTCAAAGTAGCATGCATTGGCAGCAAAGATTTCTTGGCCTTTACACTCAAATACAACAGTGAGTGACTCCAGCCAGAGAGGCGTAGCTGGTGGGGCATATGGTATGTGACCTAGATTTCCCAAATCATTTCAGCCTGGAGATAGAACATCAACATCAATAGCTAAATAGCATTTGTCAAAGTTTATCATTGTGTGCTCAGAAGGAACCATTTTTGTTTTTTTCACTGATGGAGCTTGCATGTCCCAAGGGGGTTCTCCCTTGTGCTTGGAGAACTAACCCTCTTGACTACCATGGCGTGTCTGAATTCTCTCCCTCTTTTGTCTTGATTCCTGGTGATGAAGATCCTGGTGGCAGCTGTGCCTCCCACAAAAAACACCACCACAGCTGCTTCTGCCACCGCTGCTGCCTACAGAAAAAGATGTCACAAGATCTACCCCAAGTGTAACTCTGCCCGAGTAAGGACATGACAAACAGCCGCAGCTGCAGCAAACTCTGCTTCCACTAATGTTGCTGCTTTCATGGTCAGTAATGTCACCACGATTAGTGCCACTCCTGGTGCCTATGGGCCAGCTGCTTTGCACCCGTAATGCCCCAGAGAGATTTTAGAAAGACTAGCTTTTTAACTTCTACTTGTTCTTCTGCTCAAATTTTATCCTCCACAAACTTGGCCATGAGGCTATAGGAGCCGAGCCAGAGTGTAATCTAGGTGACAAATTGTGTCCAGACTCATCCCTCCTTTCCAATATCAGTTCATTGGCTCTTCTCCATCTCCTCATGGCTTTGGAATGAGTTCTTTCTCGCAAACGTCTTGGTACCTCCTATGTATAGGAATAAGGCCTCAAGAATCCTACCAACTGCAGAGTAATTAGCTACTTCTCAGGAATTAGCTATACCTTGTTATGTGATTAAGTAATTTTTAGAGGTCACCCAGATTAAAAGATACAGTCTATAAGTATGTGTTTAGGGAGATTAGGGATATCTTAATATATATGATTGAGCAAGAATTCAAATTCCATCAGTTGTATTCTTTCCAGTCTAAAGAAAGAAAGAGAAGGTAGGTGGTCTTCCTGGATTACAGAAATGGAAAGACCAAGATGCAGAAATGTTTACATGGACTCAGCATCATCCAGAGCAAGGAGATGCTGAATCTGGCAGACAAAGATATCCCAATCATTTCCAATGAATAGTCTATTTTAGTATAAAAAATAGCTCCTCCTTCTTCACCAGGTTGTTCATTGTTCAGTCGCTAAGTCACGTCTGACTCTTTTGTGACCCCATGGACTGTAGCCTGCTAGGCTCCTCTGTCTATGGGATTTCCCAGGCAAGAATACTGGAGTGGATTGCCATTTCCATCTCCAGGGGATCTTCCCAACCCAGGGATCGAAATCGTGTCTCCCACATTGGCATTACCACTGAGCTACCAGGGAAGCCCTTCACCATAGCCTGAGTAAAATACTTCCTCAAGATTTTTCATGTACTTGCTCTATTGTTATGTTCACCAAAACATTCTTGTGGATTTTTAAATACATTTATTTTGGACATCAATAAATTGAGGACACTACAGGGGAATCTGTCCTCATCTTTAGGGTTGGACACAGAAGTAGTTCTCTGTATAATATTGAGTAAATGCACACTATATTTACTGACTATCTCCTACTTTAAAGTTTCAGAAAGTTACTCAAAGTAAACTCTACTGGGAATTATGGGCACTCTCAATTCATAAACATCGTTATCTCCCTAAATTCACATTTTTGTATATGATACTTACTTTAAGTGGGAAATTAGAGAGACATCACTGTTTCTTTGAAAATAATAATTTTTCTAAAACTACAGAGAATGTGCCTTTTGTGAAAAAAACATATTTATGCTGTCTTTTTATTTCCCCTAGGGCTATTAAACACTGTGTGCTAGTCCTTTATCAGAAGTGTTTATACAGCGTGATTTTGTTTATTTAGATGCTTGTAGGGTGTAAAATTATGGGTTTGGTGGTTTGCAGCTAGAATTTGCTTCTCCACTTCCATTCTTGCTTTTACTCGAATTTTGAAGGGTTTTTTTTTTTTTTTGGTATATTTTTGTTTTCGTCTGTAGAGCCAATAAAGAGTATGTAAACTCCCCAACAAACTGTACGCAGATTGATAGTTGGGAAGAATTCCTCTCCATTTCAGAGCTGCACCATTTTCAAGTCAAGTCACATAAAAGGAGCATGACTCGGGTCAGGCTGGGAATTGGCCTTGAAACGTCTGTAGCTTTTCCGCAACACAGTAGTTGTCTGCTTGCCCTTCTCCTGTCCCAGAAGAGATTCTATTCTCTTTTTAATTTAGGATGCATCTTAGGAAGGCTGATTAGCTCAGTGGAGAATATCAGTTTGAATTCATTTTCTTTACATGAGTCAAATATAAACCTACTTTGGAAGAAAAATCTAGAGCTGAGTTGTTTATTCTTCTCAATGGGTGTGTTGCTCTGCAGCCTCGCCCAGGGAAACAGTAGCCTTTGTCAGTTTCTTAAACTGCTCTCAGCTCATCCTGACTGTGACTTCTACACTCAGACTCTTCAGAGCTACAGTTAATTTGCCTTTCAGAAGTCTACATCAAGTTACAATTATTGAATTTAACTCAAACATGCACAGCTTTTATTTTTGTTTTGTTTTGGAGGGTTGAGAGGTCTGGTTTTTTTGTTTTGTTTTGTTTTCAGTTTTTGGTTGCAACTAACAGAAAATGATCTAGAACTAAGCCAGGCAACCAAAATAGGAAAGGGGAGTTACTCGTTCATTGAGACTAAGGATTGAAGAAACAGAAAGGATACAAATGCATCTGGGCCGGAAGTCAACAGGAAATGTCCAGTCCACCTGGGTTTTGCAAGATCTCTCTCATTCTCCTCCCCCTTTTCCTCTCCATGACTCTGCTAGGCTCCTCTGGGGGATTGCCTTCATTCTCTTTCACTGACGTCTTAACTTCTCCATGGGGCAAGACACCATGCTGCTGCTGCTAAGTCACTTCAGTCATGTCCGACTCTGTGTGACCCCATAGACGGCAGCTCCCCAGGCTCCCCCGTCCCTGGGATTCTCCAGGCAAGAACACTGGAGTGGGTTGCCATTTCCTTCTCCACTGCATGAGTGAAAAGTGAAAGTGAAGTCGCTCAGTTGTGTCCAACCCTCAGCGACCCCATGGATGGCAGCCCACCAGGCTCCTCGTCCATGGGATTTTCCAGGCAGGAGTACTGGAGTGGGGAGCCATTGCCTTCTCTGCAAGACACCATGATGGCTTTTCATTTCCCATTGTGGGATTCCTATGTACCAGAGGGGTACTGAGTCTCTGCTTGGTGGTCAAAATTGCTCAGCTGGGAAGGTACATTGGAATGGCTCAGCTGGGAAGGTACCCATCTCTGGACTAATCAAAGTACTAATCAGCAATGCTGCCTTGTAAGAATTTGGTGGTTTCTACGGGAACCATGGGTTGGATGAGGAGGGAAGGAAGGAGGAGGAATAAGTCTCCCAAAAGGGCGAGGAGTATGGGTGCTTGGCATCCTCAGAAAGGAAACAATGTATGCCTGTTTGAGACTGTGGCACAGCTATAGGTACATGAGGGTATTCCTTTTCCTTATTTGAATGAGTTAACTGGCATATGTTTGTCACTGCCCCGCATTCACTTCCAAGACTGGATTTTCTCCCTTTGAAGCCTGTGGGGGGAAAAAATAGGCTTACTTCTCTTTTCAGTTCAGTTCAGTCACTCAGTGTTTGACTCTTTGCGACCTTATGGACTGCAGCATGCCAGGCTTTCCTGTCGGTCACCAACTCCCAGAACCTATTCAAACTCATGTCCATCGCATCAGTGATGCCATCCAACCATCTCATCCTCTGTCGTCCCCTTTTCCTCCCACCTTCAATCTTTCCCAGCATCAGGGTCTTTTCCAATGAGTTGGTTCTTCACACCAGGTGGCCAAAGTATTGGAGTTTCAGCTTCAACATTGGTCCTTCCAATGAATATTCAGGACTGACTGCTTTTAGGATTGACTGCTTGGATCTCCTTGCTGTCCAAGAGACTCTCAAGAGTCTTCTCCAATACCACAGTTCAAAAGCATCAATTCTTCGGTGCTCAGCTTTCTTTATAGTCCAACTCTCACATCCATACATGACTACCGGAAAAACCATAGTTTTGACTAGATGGGCCTTTGTTGGCAAAGTAATGCCTCTGCTTTTTAATATGTTGTCTAGGTTGGTCATAGCTTTTCTTCCAAGGAGCAAGCATCTTTTAATTTCATGGCTGCAATCACCATCTGCAGTGATTTTGGAGCCCAAAAATAAAGTCTCTCACTGTTTCCATTGCTTCCCCATCTATTTGCCATAGAGTCATGGGACTGGATGCCTTGATCTTAGTTTTCTGAATGTTGAGTTTTAAGCCAACTTTTTCACTTTCCTCTTTCACTTTCATCAAGAGGCTCTTTAGTTCTTCTTCACTTTCTGCCATAAGAGTGGTATCATCTGCATATCTGAGGGTATATTTCTCCCGGCAATCTTGATTCCAGCCTGTGCTTCATCCAGCCTGGCATGATGTACTCTGCATATAAGTTAAATAAGCAGAGTGACAATATACAGGCTTGACATACTCCTTTCCTGATTTGGAACCAGTCTGTTGTTCCATGTCCAGTTCTAACTGTTGCTTCTTGACCTGCATACAGATTTCTCAAGAGGCAGGTCAGGTGGTCTGGTATTCCCATCTCTTTAAGAATTTTCCGTAGTTTGTTGTGATCCACACAATCAAAGGCTTTAGTGTAGTCAATAAAGCAAATGTAGATGTTTTTCTGGATCTCTTGCTTTTTCGATGATCCAGTGGATGTTGGCAATTTGATCTCCAGTTCCTCTGCCTTTTCTAAATCCAGCTTGAACATCTTGAAGTTCACAGTTCATGTACTGTTGAAGCCTGGCTTGGAGAATTTTGAGTATTACTTTGCTAGCATGTGAGATGAGTGCAATTGTGCAGTAGTTTGAACATTCTTTGGCATTGCCTTTCTTTGGGATTGGAATGAAAACTGATCTTTTCCAGTCCTGTGGCCACTGCTGAGTTTTCCAAATTTGCTGGCATATTGAGTGCAGCACTTTCACAGCGTCATCTTTTAGGATTTGAAATAGCTCAACTGGAATTCCATCACCTCCACTAGCTGTGTTCATAGTGATGCTTCCTAAGGCCCACTGGACTTCACATTCCAGGATGTCTGGCTTTAGGTGAGTGATCACACCATCATGGTTTTCTGGATCATGAAGATCTCTGTTGTATCATTCTTCTGTGTATTCTATGATAATTAAGATCTTTTTTGTACTGTGGGATAAGTTATTCAAATAAATTAACTGTTTTTACTTCATGAATTTTTCAGTTGATTGGTTGATCCTGTACCCACAAAGGAATTTGAAGTGGTTTAAAGGAAACACATTCAAGGCTCCTTAAATTGTGTGTGATATTACAAAAGTAAAACAAATTTTCCACATAGCCAATGCTGAAAATAAACTGTGATCTCAATCGCAGAATCGTTCCTGAAACCCACCCTTCAGAAGTCTCATAAAACTGCCATTTGGGTTACTTTCTATTTTTTCTGACTTTAAAGGTTATGTAAGCATCGTGCAGCCCATGGCTCATCCAAATATTGGACAAAGGAAAACTTCAGAAATCTCCTAGGAATTTCCTCTGGTTGTAAATTAATAGAAAGGATGGAATTTTTGACAGTCAATGGATAAATTTAACAAATGATTACTCATTAAAAACATAAACAAAAAAAGCCAAAGCCACCCTGGCTTTGGGAATTGGCCTCACTAACAAGAATTTTTTTCCCCATTTTCTTCCCCTTTTGCTCTTATTTAGATGGCTTTAGACCAAAACACACTGTTGGGAATGGAACAAACCAGTTATCTCTGCACAAGCTTCTTGCTTTCCTTTCCGCAGCATCCATTCATACCTTCAGATAGGCAGAGGGACATTTTCCACCAGAGGGCAATTTGGCAATGCTTCAGCCATGCAGTCTACAGACATTTATTGAAAGCCTGCTTGGTACCAGCGACAGTACTAGACGCTGGATTACACTGCTGAACAGTCAGGACAAGGTCCAGTCTTCATAAAGCTCATAATATTCTCTAGCTTCTTTTCCTCCTCCTGCTATAGAAATTTTGCCCTTGAATTTCTCTTTTTACTTGATCTCCTTTGATCATCACACAATGTTCCATGTGCATACCTTCCTAATCTACAGCTTTGTGTTTTAGAGTCCCACAGATCTAATAGCATGTAAAACATGCCTGCATTTCTGGTTACCACGTCACATTCAATATGTCCCCCAAAATGAATCACCATCATCTACCTTCAGTGTCCTCCTTCCCTCACTTTTGATAATTTCAGTCCCATTATCCCCAGCCCATCACTCAGACTTAAAATCTCAAACATCATTGCAATGGCTTTACCAGGTCCTTTTGCTCCCAGTATTTCCTCTCTCTTTGATCCCGATTAAATGTTGGTGTCAGAGGGAAAATGAAAAAATTATGAAAAAATTGGTTTTCATAATGAAAACCAATCAATAATTCAGATCACATATAGAAGCGAACTTAGTAAGTTATAAAATTGTACTATGTTAGCTCTTTTCCATGTTCATTATTATGTTACTACCCAGCTGAGGAGTTTTCAGTGACTACCTGCACTTTTTTTTAACAAAGGCTTTTTTTTGTAATTGAAGTATAGTTGATTTTCAATGTTGTGTTAGTTTTCAGGTGTATGATTCAGTTATACATACATATATATGCATACATACATATTCTTTTCATTATATTAATAATTTATCATAGGATATTGAATCTAGTTCCCTGTGATATATAGTACCTATGCTTCTCAAATAAATTCTAAACTCTTGGACTGGGCATTTGAGACCCTATAAGATCCACCCCTTGAGTATTTTTCACTTATTTGCTTTTTCTATGCATTGGACAACTGAAATTTTTCACTGTTCTTTCATAGCCTCATTGAAGAGCCTCCTCACTCATGCTTTGCTTTGTCCTGGAACACCTATCTTCCAATCCACCCTTCCATGTCTCTCTCCTTGGGACTAACAATTGAATTCTGCCAGGAGGAGAGGCCCTAAGTGTGGGAGTAATGGAATTCCACGGGGCATAACTGTGGATAACTGTGGCTTCAGGGACTAGTTAATATAAATCTTTGTTTGAAAGTGCCAGGCATGAAAAGGCTATGAAGAAGTATTCTAATTTAGGGGGAGGGGGCGGGCAAAAAGTTTTATGGAACGTGAGCAGTAGGATGCCAGTGAGTACTTTCAAAAGTGGGAATAATGTTGTTGTATGGCAGAAACCAACACAATATTGTAAAGCAATTATCCTCCAATTAAAAATTGATAAATTTTTAAAAAATAAATAAAAATAGAGAATCTTAAAAAAAAAAAAAAGAAGTGGGAATAGAGGATCTGAGGTTGGAGTCTGGATGTTTAGACAATCTGGAGTTTTGATGTCAAGAGTCGTGGGAGGATGAGTTAGGAGATACAGTCATTTGCAAGAGGGGATGGGGTGAGGGGAAGAACAGCTGCAGTGACAGAGGACATTTGAGAGCTGCTTTGGAAAATTCTCAAGCCTCGAGTCCTTCCGAGTCTCTCCCAGTAGACTCATATCTATCTCCATTGTGGATTTGCCCGAGATTTGAGAGCTAATAAAGCCTCCTCTGAATAACATAAACTGGCTACACCATTTTCAATAAGGAGAAAGATGAATAAATTAAATTCTACCCTTCTTTGTTTGTGTGGTTCATTTAACTTGCACAGACAAAGGACAACTGAAATCTGGAAAATTCCCAAGGATTTATTTTTTTTGTGCTTGTCAGCACACCTGAGTAAAACCAAACTCCTAAGCATTATCTAATCTAACTTTACAGGTGGCTTCAGGGAGAAATAAATATCTAAATGCTCAGAGGCAAGTCAAGTGTAAAATATGCTTTGTGAATATGCCTGGTGAATTTTGACATGACATGCTTTATTATAATAATGAATGATCTGATAGTAAAGGGCCCTCAGGCTTTTGAGGCTCATTGGTGTCAATTTGGGGAAGAAGGGTAAAGGACTGTATTTTCAAGCTTTGCTGTTATGCTTTATTTTGGAAGTCTTTTTAGAAGTGATCATAATTTATTATTCAATAAGAGCAACAAAAAATAGATCTGCCATAGAATTTTTATATGAAAGATCTAAAATTATCATCAAGATATAAATTTATCTCATGATATTTAGTCTGTGTCAATTCAACTTTGAAAATGAGTATAGAAAAGTTAGAATTTTACTTCCTGGTTATTCATATCAACTTTGTATTAATATTTGTAACAGATTCTCAAATTTGACATTTCTTACACTGATCTCCTGATCTTCTTCCACTAGCCTGCTTTACCTGAAGACATACATGTCCGGCTCAGTAAATGGTGACTCCATCCTTCCAGTTGTTCAGGCCATGATCATGGAGTCAGCCCTGACCTCTCTTTTGTATGTTCAACATTCAAATGATCAGCATATCCTATTGATTCCACCTTCACAACAGAGACAGAATCCAACCAATCATCTTTCAGATCCTTCATCACCAGCTTGCCGGTCCAAGCAACCATCATCTATGGCCTGTTAATTACAGTAGCCTTATCCTTCTTTTGGCCTTCCTGCTTCACTCTTCCTCCATATAATCTACTCTCAAAAGAGTAGCCAATTCAGTTCAGAGTTATCCTTTAAAATCTCATATTCTTCTACTTAAAACTTTCCAGTATTCTCCCACTTCTCCCAAAGTAAAGGTCCTTCAGAAACATTTTTCAAAGCCTCCCAGCTCCTGCGAAATCTACCCCCTGATCTCATCATCTCATTTACCTCTCTGACCTCACCTCCAGGAGCTCTCTCCCCTGCTGAGCTATAGCCACATTGCCTTCCTCACTCCTCTCTCTTTTCCACATACTAGTAGTAACCTCTGTGACTCTTCCCTCCGACCTGAGTTTTCTGTTCCTGACCCCCTAGAAGCTCCATCCCTAGCATCAGAACTGCCAACCTTGAAGCTAGCAGTGGACAGTCATCAGGAGAAAACAGCTCCAACCATGCTCCTTTAAATCCTTCTATCAAAGTCACATGTTTCTGCTAAGCATGACAAACAGCTGAATCATATGTGATATTTGAAATAAAAGGGAAGATGGGGAGACCTAGTAGAAATAAAAAGTTATGAGAACAAAGCCTTAAGCCACTGATGACATTAATTCCAATAGTACTTCATGTTACTTTATATTCTTAAGTTTCATTAAAGCTAGAAATTTCATATGAACCTTTCTGTACCATTTAGAAGAGATGCTTCCCAGGTGGCACAGTGGTAAAGAATCTGCCGGCCAATGCAGTAGACACAAGAGACATGGGTTCAATCCCTGAGTTGGGAAGATCCCCTGGAGAAGGAAATAGCAACCCATTCCAGTATTCTTAGCTGGAAAATTCCATGGACAGAAGAGGCTAGTGGGCTACAGTCCATGTGGTTTCAAAGAGTAGAAGAGAAACACAAGTATATATACATGTACGCTTACTCCTTGGAAGGAAAGTTATGATCAACCTAGATAGCATATTGAAAAGCAGAGACATTACTTTGCCAACAAAGGTTCGTCTAGTCAAGGCTATGGTTTTTCCTGTGGTCATGTATGGATGTGAGAGTTGGACTGTGAAGAAGGCTGAGCACTGAAGAATTGATGCTTTTGAACTGTGGTATTGGAGAAGACTCTTGAGAGTCCCTTGGACTGCAAGGAGATCCAACCAGTCCATTCTGAAGGAGATCAGCCCTAGGATTTCTTTGGAAGAAATGATGCTAAAGCTGAAACTCCAGTACTTTGGCCACCTCATGCGAAGGGTTGACTCGTTGGAAAAGACTCTGATGCTGGGAGGGATTGGGGGCAGGAGGAGAAGGGGACAACAGAGGATGAGATGGCTAGATGGTATCACTGACTCGATGGATGTGAGTCTGGGTGAACTCCAGGAGTTGGTGTTGGACAGGGAGGCCTGGTGTGCTGCGATTCATGGGGTCGCAAAGAGTCGGACATGACTGAGCGACTGAAATGAACTGAACTGAAAGACCATAGTTCCTAGGAGCCCAACTAAAGCTCTTAGAGTGAGTTCTCTTCCAGATTTTGGGAAATACTGGTCAGCTTTGGCAGACAGAAATATTTTGTCATTGATATCTCTAGCCTAAGCAAACAACTAAATTAAGATTATGAATTTTAAGGTCTTAGACACTGACCAAAAAATAAAAGAAATCAAACAGCCCCCAAAAATGCATGTTCTATGAGGACCAGATTAGGAAGCAGTGATGAAATTCACCAAAGCAAGCCTTGCTATTTTAAGTATGTATTATACATTTCCTTAATAAAACAAGACTATTCACATAATTCATCTCTAGTGGCTTTTGAGCAGATTCAGGATAAAGATCAGATTTCCAAGACTGACCGCAAATATGCTCATCCTTTGGGAACACAGAAAAGGAAATCTACTGATGCAGAATAGTCATACAGCAGCCAGGAAAGAAAGAGAATTGGAGAAGCCCAGTTCAGTTCAGTTCAGACATTCAGTCGTGTCCGACTATTTGCGACACCATGAATTGCAGCACGCCAGGCCTCCCTGTCCATCACCAACCCCCGGAGTTCACCCAGACTCATGTCCATTGAGTCGGTGATGCCATCCAGCCATCTCATCCTCTGTCGTCCCCTTTTCCTCCTGCCCCTAATCCCTCCCAGCATCAGAGTCTTTTCCAATGAGTCAACTCTTCGCATGAGGTGGCCAAAGTACTGGAGTTTCAGCTTTAGCATCATTCCTTCCAAAGAACACCCAGGACTGATCTCCTTCAGAATGGACTGGTTGGATCTCCTTGCAGTCCAAGGGACTCTCAAGAGTCTTCTCCAACACCACAGTTCAAAAGCATCAATTCTTTGGCGTTCAGCTTTCTTCACAGTCCAACTCTCACATCCATACATGACCACTGGAAAAACCATAGCCTTGACTAAACGGACCTTAGTTGGCAAAGTAATGTCTCTGCTGTTCAATGTGCTATCTAGGTTGGTCATAACTTTTCTTCCAAGGAGTAAGCGTCTTTTAATTTCATGGCTGCAGTCACCATCTGCAGTGATTTGGGAGCCCCCAAAAATAAAGTCTGACACTGTTTCCACTGTTTCCCCATCTATTTGCCACGAAGTGATGGGACCAGATGCCATGATCTTCGTTTTCTGAATGTTGAGCTTTAAGCCAACTTTTTCACTCTCCTCTTTCACTTTCATCTAGAGGCTTTTTAGTTCCTCTTCACTTTCTGCCATAGAGTGGTGTCATCTGCATATCTGGATGGCAAAAGTTACGCCCAAAGAGCTTGAAGTCAGTAATCAAACACCTCCTTAAAATATGCTTGATGATTTCAAGGGGTGGGAAACTAAAAGAGTGACTGACATTGATCCTCACTTGTTTTTCAGATATATTGTGATTTTTTGCTTGATTTCATCAGTAGAAGTACACATTACCTTTTTTATTTTATGGTGAATTACTAAACTATTTTAAATTGATAAAATTTTGTCTAGAAATTGGCATTTTTTCTATGATTCTATATTTCTCAAACTCTTGGAGTTTCCTGAAATTCCTAGTAAGAATTCTAGATATCATAGTGTTAATTTTACTTCTTGTTAAAAAATGTTTGCTTCCTCTATACATTCCAGATACCTTACATTCCTTTTTTTTTCTCATTTGTTTTATTGTTTTCCATTTTAATGGATGAATAAAATTTTAGGATATTTAAAGATAAAAATATATACCTTTCTTGATTCCTCAATAGCAATACTTTTATTTATTTTTTGGTTCTTCTGTTGTTTCTTTCTATATCTCTATATTATGAATTTATCTATCAGCTTTTGTTTTATTCATTATAGTCATAATCTACTATTAGCTTATTTTGTTCTGTGTCAAGAAATACTTCTATTTTTTATGTGGTTTGTTATTGTTTAACTAATATCTATTGAGGACTTTCTGTTAGTTAAGCACTGTTACAAGTACTTTGTGTAAAATAACTCATTTAAGCCTCACAAAACTATAAAATATGTAATTATTATTATTTCTATCTTATAGAAAGGAAAATGAATAAAATAGAAATCAAGAAAATTTCTAGATTCATACAACCGGTAAGAATTTTAGAGATAGTGCTCCTAACAAGTATGTAATACTATCTTTTTAGGTAGTCTATTCAGTCATTAGGAGAAGGCAATGGCACCCCACTCCAGTACTCTTGCCTGGAAAATCCCATAGACAGAGGAGCCTGGTAGGCTGCAGTCCATGGGGTCACAAAGAGTCGGACATGACTGAGCAACTTCACTTTCACTTTTCATTTTCATGCACTGGAGAAGGAAATGGCAACCCACTCTAGTGTTCTTGTCTGGAGAATCCCAGGGACGGTGGAGCCTGGTTGCCTGCCGTCTATGGGGTCGCACAGAGTCGGACACGACTGAAGCGACTTAGCAGCAGCAGCAGCATTCAGTCATTAACCACTTTTCACATTCTAATAAGAATACAAATAAAATCCATACAATACTAAGTAGTGTGCTATGGTTATACTTAGCTTCTTTTTTTTTTGGCTACACCTTGCAACATGTGGAATTTTAGTTCCCTGACCAGGGATCGAACTCACACCCCTTGCATTGGTAAGGTGGAGTCTTAACCACTGGACCACTGGGGAAGTCCTATACTTAGTTTCTTATCTGGTTTGTTTTCTTAGAGTTCCTATGTGTTTTGTTTTGGTTTGTTTTGTTTCTTACTTTGCCCTTTCTGTCTCCTAGATTGTTTTAGTATCTCAAGAATAGTATTAAATATTTTTTCCTTTAAAATCTTTTCCCAAGCCTTCCATTATCCTGCTCCAAGTTTTTCTGATCTCTCTCTAGGATGGATCATCACAGTCCTCTCCTAGACTGGATCGTCTGTTAGACCTTACCTTTTGTTCTTTTCTTGGTTTACTGTCTCATTGTGCTATAGTATATCCTCAAGCAATATCCTAAGACATAGGATAGTCCCTTTCAGGGGAGCTACATTTTTTAAGGTTTTTTTTTAAATGTGTCCTTCTTTGGACAGTTGGCTTGACTGCTTTTAGCATTTTAAGTTGAACAGAATTTCCACTTAAAGCTTTGAAGGCATTCCTCCATTATCTTCTAGCGTTCAAAATGGTTGACTGGATAACCAGTGCCAAACTTACACTTGCTATTTTGTTGATGTGCTGTTTCTTCTCCTTGGAAATTACTAGGATAATTTTTCCCCATGATATTCTGAAAATCTATGACAATATAACAGTGTGGGCTTTAATATTTGATGTACTGGGGACTCCCTGGCCTTATTTAGCCTGAAGACTTTTTGTCTTCTACTCTAGGAAATCTCCTTTCTTGTTTCCTCCCTTCTGTCTCCCCTGTTCTGTTTCTAAAATGCCTATGAGCAGGATGTTGAGCTTTCGAATAAGTGCATATGTGAATATATGTCTTACAACGTTTCTCTCATATTTTCTGTCTTTTTAACATTTGGGTTTTTTTTCTAGAAAGTTCACTCAACAATCTTCTAACCACTCATTTTTTTACTTTCTATGTTTTAGTTTCAGACAACATATTTTAAAGTACCTAGAGCTCTTTTTGTTCTCTCATTTTTCTTTTTCATTGCATCCTGTTTTGTTTATGGGTGCAGCAGAGTCTTCTCTAATTTCTCTAATACAGATTAGAAGGGTTTTTTCCTGAATTCTGAATTAACTATCTCCTCTGCTGCTGCTGCTGCTAAGTCGCTTCAGTCGTGTCCGACTCTGTGCGACCCCATAGACGGCAGCCCACCAGGCTCCCCCGTCCCTGGGATTCTCCAGGCAAGAACACTGGAGTGGGTTGCCATTTGCTTCTCCAATGCATGAAAGTGAAAAGCAAAAGAGAAGTCACTCAGTCGTGTCTGACTCTTAGCAACCCCGTGGACTGCAGCCTACCAGGCTCCTCCACCCCCGGGATTTTCCAGGCAAGAGTACTGGAGTGGGGTGCCATTGCCTTCTCCGAACTATCTCCTCTAGGATCATTTATTTTTTCCTGTTTGTTAATCTTGATCTTTCTCTTTTTTTTGTTGTTGCAAGCTTTTCTCATATTCAGTGTCCCTTGTTTTTCAATTAGAGTTAAGCACGAGGCCACAGAAGTCAGTCTGTGAGCTCTCTGGTGGTAGTGGGGCTTGTCAACTGGCCAGCCTTCACACTGGGGACTTTAAAATGACAGAACAGGGGCATTTGCCCCAGGGCCTGTCCTGGCTGTCTTGGTTCTCCTTAGATTGTTCATTCAGTACAATGAGAAAATATCTTCCCTGTTTTTCCTTGGTTTGTTTGTTTAAGGAGTGCTGCCTGGCTTCTAGGACCTCTGTGTGCAGGGGAAGCAAAGGCTATGGCAGGGTGGTCAATATTCTGTACCCCATTCTGTGTCCCTGCTTCACCCCTACTCTCCCCTGTCCCTGTGATCCTACGAACCACATTCTCCAGTGCTGTGCAAAACTAACGGTTTTCCATCTGTCCTGTAGCTCTCCCCTCCCCTTTCAGGCTTCAGCATCCTCTCCTCCAAATCAACCAATCCCAATCATCCTTGTACTTCTAGGAAAGTATTGAAATGTCAGGTCCGATGATGGTTCCCTTCTCATTCTCTCCAATGTTGAGAGTTTATACTTTCACTATCAGTGTTCCGATTCTACAGTCTTCACTAACAGAATGTGCTAAATGTTGTGGTTTGGCTGTTGGACATTTTATGTAGGCCCATTTTTCTCCAAAATATACCTCTCTTCAGCCTTTCAGTACTGAAGATATCCCTTTCCAGGTCTTCTGATTCTTCCCCCACTATGTAATGAGGCTCAGTTATGGGTTTTTTTAGGAAGTTCTGAGTGATCAGAATATGAAGACAGTGCTAGAAGGATTGCTCTTGCCATAAGCACAGGGGAGGCAAGCTGTAGTCCATCTCAGTGTTGATAGGTGTCTCTGCATGACCTATTTCAAAATTTTCTGCTTTGGTAGACATTTTTGAAAGACTTACTTGGTAATATATTAGGTCACTAGCTAAAGTTGAGAAACTGCCATATCAAGCAACTGAGGTGTTATCATCAAGTTCTGCTACTTGTCACATACAAGTAACTGTGTGTGTAACAGTCATAGAGTCAGGATGTTGCCAACTCCTGCTTTTCCATGGTGCAGTGGGACAGAAAATCCTCCTGTGATGCTCATCCACAGGAATGCGGGTCTCTGTGGCCACTAAAGCAATAAAGTCATGTTATATCACTTTTAAACTTCCCATAAGGAGAAGTATGTATTCCTACATTAAGCATCTATTCCAGTTCAATTAATCCTGCCAGTAAATTGCGCGTGTGCTCAGTCGTTTCAGTCTTGCCCTACTCTTTGTGACCCCATTGACTGTAGCCCACCAGGCTCCTCTGTCCATGGGATTCTCCAGCCAAAAATACTGGAGTGGGCTGCCATGCTCTTCTCCAGGGGATTTTCCAGACCCAGTGATCGAACTCCAGTCTCTTGCATTGCAGGCAGATTCTGTACTCACTGAGCCACCTAGGAAGCCTGCCAGTAAATTGCCAGTATGATAAGTATCCACAAAATACTATTGGAAATGTGCATTTTTAATGTGTAAGTTTATAAAACTTCTTCTTGAAGTGTGATTGTGTTCCCTTGGCATAAAAGCTTTAAGTTCCCTGGCCATGCCCCACTTTTACATTAAAGCTTCCACTCCCTGGAAGATACGTTTTCCCATTTTGAAAGAATCTGGAAATTCTTGTGTGTATTGCTTAATGACTTTATTAAAAATGCAAAATCATGGGCCTCAAGCTCAGAAAAATTGATTTGGAAAAGGTGGACTATGGCCCAGGAATCTGCATTGAAAAAATTGTGCAGATTATTCAAATGCACGACGTGCTTGGATCTTCCTTTAAGAATCTCACTCTAAGATGTACAGGAGAAAGAGGCAGATTAATTAAGAAGCCAGTGTCTTGATAAATAAGAGAAAACAGGGCAGGGAAAATCAGTATGCAGAGGTCTCTAAAAGACTTGAGTCCCACTAGAGCGAAATAGATGGTAATTCTACACATTATACTTGTAAATGTATAACCAAAAAGATACAAAAGTCATTCTCAGGATAATTTCAGTTTTTAAAGAAAAACTCATTTACTTATATAAAGAACTTTTAATTATCACAGTGCCAAACTGTGAAATGACAGTGTTTTCATTCTCTTTGTGAAATACTAATTCTACAGAATCATGTTTCTTCTGCATACTGGATTGACGCGTCTCACCAAACACAAAAGACACACAACCTCAACCTGCCCTTTAAAAATAAATAGTAGTTTTCGCACTTGTCTCTTGCGCTCAGTCTTTCCCAGCATCAGGGTCTTTTCCAATGAGTCAGCTCTTCCTATCAGGTGGGCAAAGTATTGCCGCTTCAGTTTTAGCATCAGTCCTTCCAACAAATATTCAGGGTTGATTCCCTTTAGGATTGACTCGTTCTATCTCCCTGCAGTCCAAGGGTAGGAGGAGAAGGAGGCAACAGAGGATGAGATGTTTGGATGGCATCACCGACTCAATGGATGTGAGTTTGAGCAAACTCCAGGAGATAGTGAAGGACAGGGAAGCCTGTCATCCTGCAGTCCATGGGGTCGCAAAAGTCGGACATGACCTAAGAGACTGAACAATAACAATACATGTCTCTTCCCAAGAAAAGCTCTTAGTCTCTGAACCTCTGTATATTTGTTCATTGTGTCAGGGCAAACCGCAATCTCAGACAGAAGTGAACAGGTAAACACGTTGAAACTAGCAGCGCTCCTTAGCTGTCAACTGCTTCACTCAGAGGAAAGATCACCAAAGGGAGCTATCTGGTTGAAGATAAGTATTCAAATAAAGTCAGTATTACATTCAAACTGTTCATTTTATCAAGAACTTCTGCTATTTTTCAATATGTTATCATAAAAGTAAACAGGTAGAAACCTGCAGACTCAAACTCTGAGGGAAGTAAAATGACAGGAGCCTTTGTTAGCTCCTTAAGTAGCTTGCCCTCCTTCTTCCTCTTGTGTGCATCTACTGACAAGCAGTTATGATTGCTTTACAGATATTAAATGCTGCTGGAAAGTTACTCTGATTGAAAAGCCTAGCATGATGGAGCCCCAAGTAACCGTGGCCAGATGCCAAATGAAATTTCCCCTAAACATGACTGTCTTGCCTATTTCCACAATCCCAGACAAGGCTGGCCTCAAATCTGTTTACCACCCACCCCATCCTTTTACTGGTTATAGCAAAAGCCCTTAACTAACTGCCCTTGTTCTCTAAATTGTCCCTTCTGACCTGCATTTCTCACCTGGCTATCAATCTGTGGGCACTGTTTGCTGGCTGACCTGTGGACTGACCTAGCAAAGCTCACATGTGCTCACCTTGCCATTTTAAAGATATTTTGATCCCAAAACGATTAGCTTCTTTTTATATTCAATAGGTAGAAATGTCCTCAATCATTAGGCTTGTCACACAAGAGGGAGGAGAAAATAGAGGTGGTGAAGGGAAAATAAAGGTGTCCCTGGATGTCTGCTGTGAGCCAGCACTGGTTCTGCATTTGAACCCTCCACCCTCCTCCTTCAATAAGGATGGAAATGGGTACAAGTCTTTTCATTCCATTATTTATCTTGTGATTCAGACTTCTTTTTTTTTTTTGGAAAAATGGATCAGTTTACTTATAACATATTGTGGCCAAAAATAAAACTAAAATCAAGAGAAGCGCTAGTTCACTTACATTATATAGGGAGATGAGAATATACAACACCTTATGCCAAGTATCAGTATATCAACCATCTTCATCCATTCGGAATGCATGTACTGATGGCCTATTCTATGCCTGGCACTGAGTTGAAATAAAGGTCCCACTCTACTCACTTTGGCAGCACAGATAATAAAATTGGAATGAAACAAAGAAGACAAGCATGGCCACTGTGCAAGGATGGCATGCAAACTTGTAAAGCATTCTGTATTAAAAAAGGAAAAGAGAGAGACCCCACTATTACATACATATCAACCGAACTTTAAAAATGGGGTCTTATTCTCCCTGCCATTTGAGTTTATTTATTGTAATTAAAAAAAAAAAAACAGTTTGTCACTTCTTGCCCTTTAGTATCACAAAAGAAGATTTTCTATGTTTTCAAAATCTTCTATGATGGTTCATATGTCATCATTTCTCAAACTATGGTTGGTTCATGCTGGGATGAAACTGCCATTACAGGGACTTAGAGTCTAGTTGTCAAAATATATTAATCAGAATACGATGATCTAACATTATAACCATGTTTATGATCCTATGTTGAGCTTCTTACCTAATAACAATAATTATTTCCTCTTTTTTTCCCCTGGATACTAATGGTCAACTTTAGAGAGATACTATATTAGTATAGTAACTGAAAACATTCAAAATCAAAATATTTCCCTTAGATCTTTTTTAAATCTTTATTTGTATTTATTTGTTGGTCTGTGCCAGGTCTTAGTTGCAGCCTGTAAGATCACTGATCATCATTGTGGCACACAGGATCTTGAACTGTGGCATATGAACTTTTAATTATGGCACATGGGATCTATTTCCATGACCAGGGATCGAACCTGGGCCCCATGCACTGGGATCATAGAGTCTTAGCCACTGAACCACTAAGGAAGTCCCTCCATTAGCTTTTTATTTTTTCTTTTAATTACAATAGAACATGAGTTTAGCTTTCCTCATTTTACAATACTTTAAATTATAGGACATCTAATGAATGAAAGCATTTTCTTGGCTATGATTAAGTTTTTTGGGCCCAGGAATAGAAATAGGCCGCTCTGTGCAGACAGGTGAGAGCACCAAGCAAAGGAAGCTGAGAAGGGTAATAGAGGAGATAATCAGGCCTATGAGAATGAATAAAGTAATGTCAAGTAAATAATTTAATTCAAGCTGTTTTCATTAATATTTAAAAAGCTAGAGGAAAGGGGGATTTGGGGCCGTCTCCTTCTAGTACCCATAAAGTACATGTGCAGCATTAAAAATTTCTGTTGCCTGTCTAGACTTTTAAAAACGTAGCTCAGGGATTAGTTTAGCCATAAAAGGTCTGAGACTAATACCTAGGATTTTGACTCCGAGGTCAAAATGTTTTTTCACAACCATATACAATAGCCTGATCTTCAGCAAGAGCTATTTTGCTGAAAGGGACTTTTTTATAGGACATAAAGGCAAATAATGATCTATTCTGGAATGCCCAATGGAATCCTTTAGCTTTAGTCTTCAAGATTCAAGTGTGAGCAGCTGTCATAAAGAGCAAGTTCTCAGCAGAAACAAGGGCATGAACACAGGGGTGAGCAGAGGTGGAGGGAGTACGCATCGTCTCTCTCTTCTCTCCTGTCCTGCCTGAGGCCAAAATGTTCCCAGGACTCTCATTTCAGTGATGAAGTCTGAGGCCGCAGTTGTAGACTGGCCGAATACTCACAAAAGCACTGCTCTTCTTTTCAGTACCCATCCAATCTGAAAACCCGAGACATTGTCATCTTTGACCTCTGGATTCAACCATGGGGTTTAGAAAGTTGTACTTTGGACGCTAAGCTAATCAACTATTTTCCTGTCATTTTCTAACACTCATTTGATAAATCTCATGACAAGACCTAACACAATTTAAACACAACTTTAAAAACTGCTTTTAGATATTATAAAAACACATCAATAATTAGTTGATAAAACTAATTATGTAATAGGAAGGTCAGAAATTGAGCCTTTACAATTAATAATAGAAATCATATTACGCAAAGAAAATAAGTGCTACTTACCACATTTTTCTTCTTTTCTGGAAATGATGGATGAGTCTCAGAACTTCAAGAAGTGGAGGTAATTCTGTGAAAAACAATCAATTAGATGGGTCAAATTAGGCTATTAGTCATTTACATCTAAGTATCCCGTTTAACATTGACAATCTGATCAAAGTTTTGGCTCTCCAGCTGGTCCTCATAAATTATATTCACTACACCCCAAATTTGTAGTATTCAGTCTCAATTAAAAATAATTTGAAATTAAATTGGCAAGGGTGTACTGGGTGACGATTAAAATGCAAAGCGATGCGGGCCAGAGGGTAAAGTTAAATTTGAACCAAAGCCATAGCATCTTGTTATAAATATGCTTAAAATGTTAAGTCTTTTGTCTTTGCCAAATGATGTGGGAAACTGAGGAAATTCTGTGGAGATAATTAAAAGAAAGTAAAGAGAAATCCAAACTTGCCTTTGATTTGAGGTATTCAAAAAATATATGTAAAGATTTGGGGGTTTGTTTTGACTTGAATTATCTAAACATAATTGCTTTAAATTTCTCCATTTCAGTTACTATGTTTCCAGGGGTCTTTAAAATAGATAAAGGCTACTATTTAGAAGCATGTTTGCTGAACAACAACTAGAGTGAACTGACAGGTATAATCTATACAAACACACAAATCCCCACCATATTTCCTTTCTTCTTCTGACTTCTTTCTTGAGAATATCTAGAATTTTAATTGCCAATTATTCTTTTTAAAGCAATCAAATACTGTTTAGACTTAACTATAAGTTTTACAGTTTTCTTTGCTCAATTATTATTATTTTTTAATTCATAGCTTTTCCTTATATATTTTATTCTTTTTTCCTGTAACCTATCCTCTACAAATTCTTTCTGAGAAACTCTGAGTGGTAAACTTCATGACTCTTTTTAGGCCTTAATATTAGTCTGCTTTCTTGGTTCAAAATTATTTTCCCACAGAAATCTTAAAGAAATTGTTTCACTATATTTTTTTCATTCAGTGTTGCTGATGGAAAGTCAATAGAATGTATTGATCTAGCACAAAGTAGGTAGATTCTGGAATTTAAAGAACGAAAGACATAAAGGAGCTCAGGATTTTTCAGTGAGTGATTAATCTGAGCAAGGAGAGAAGGATGGACAAAAGAGAGATGATGAGAGTTTGAAAAAAGTAGGATCAATGGATTGGACTTCTTGACAAGGTCAAAACATAGAGTGGGCGGACAGAGTAGATTTGATGGTTAATTTTATGTGTCTATTTGACTGGCCGATAAGGCCCAGATAGTTGGTCAAATATTATTCTAGATGTTTCTGTCAGAGTGTTTTTGGATGAGATTAACATTTAAATTGGTGTACTTTGAGTAAAGGAAATTGCCTTCCGTAAGGTGGCTGGGCCTCATCCAAGCAGCTGGAGGCCTTTGGACTTAATTGCAACATCAGTTCTGCCCTGGGTCTCAAATCTGCCGGCCTGCCCTGAAGATTTTGGACTTACCATTTCTCTGTAATTACATTAGCCAGTTCCTTAAAGTCAATCTCTCTCTCTCTCTCTCTCTCTCTCTCTCTTTCTCTTTCTCTCTCCCGTATCTATCTATCCACCTAGGTTCTCTGAAGAAGCCTGACAAATATAATGGGTGAGCCGGAAGTACACAAGGTCATGGTCAGAAGGTAAAATTGAGGATTGCTGATTGACTTATCTGAATGATTATATGTAATCTCTGGTCGGTTAAAAACATTAGTGAATTTTGTCCAAAATGCTTAACCCATTCACAGGGCATTAATAAAGCAATGGGAGTGTTTAGTCATACACAACATCCCACTTTCTTAGGATATGCTTAAGGTTAAGCTTTGTTCTTAAGGATAATTTAGATTATAAAAATAAATAATAGTAATGGTGATAATGATGAGGACATTGGTGGTAATAGTGATATTAACAGGTAACAATAACAAGCACTTTGTGTCAGGCTCTTTTAAACACTCCATGTATATTATTCCATTTAAACTTTACAATAATTATAAGTATATTGGGCTGAACTGGAATGGAATGCTCAGTCATGTCCGACTCTTTGCGGCCCCATGAATTGTAGCCTGCCAGACTCCTCTGCCCATGGAATTTTCCAGACAAGAATATTGGAGTGAGTTGCCGTGCCCTCCTTCAGGGGATCTTCCCAACCCAGGGATCGAAACAGCATCTCCTGTGACTCCTGTGTCTCCTGCACTGGTGGGTGGATTCTTGACCACTAGTGCCAGCCGTGGAGCCCGTACAAGCACACTGGTTGGCTTTAGTTCGCTCTTGTTGTGTAGTTGGTAAGTCATGTCAGACTCTTTGCAACCCATGGACTGCAGCATGCCAGGCTTCCCTGTCCTTCACTGTCTCCCAGAGTTTGTTCAATCTCATGTCCATTGAGTCAGTGATGCCATCCAAACATCTCATCCTCTGTTGCCCCCTTCTCCTTCTGCCCTCAATCTTTCCAGCATCAGGGTCTTTTCCAATGAGTGGGCTCTTCGCATCCAGTGGCCAGAGTATTGGAGTTTCAGCTTCAGCATCAGTCCTTCCAATGAATATTCAGGATTGATTTCCTTTAGGACTGACTGGTTTGATCTCCTTACTGTCCAAGGGACTCTCAAGAGTCTTCTCCAGCACCACAAATTGAAAGCAGCCATTCTTCAGTGCTCAGCTTTCATTATGGGCCAATTCCCACATCTGTACATGACTACTGGAAAAATGTCTCTGCTTTTTAATATACTGTCTAGGTTTGTCATAGCCTTTCTTCCAAGGAGCAAACATCTTTTAATTTTGTGGCTGCAGTCACCATCCACACTGATTTTAGAGCCTAAGAAAAGAAAATGTGTGACAGATTTTAGAATCTGTTTCCACTTTTCCCCCTATTAGTCATGAGGGCTTCCCAGGTGGCGCTAGTGGTAAAGAATCTGCCTGCCAATGCAGGAGACCTAAGATAAGGGGTTTGATCCCTGAGTTGGGAAGTTCCCTTGGAGGAGGGCAACCCACTCCAGTATTCTTGCCTGGAGAATCCCATGGACAGAGGACCTGGTGGGCTACAGTCTATAGGGTCACACAGAGTTGGAAACGACTGAAGTGACTTAGCACAGCACAGCATTAGCTGTGAAGTGATGGGACCAGATACCATGATCTTACATTTTTGGATGTTGAGTTCTAAGTCAGCTTTTTCACTCTCCTCTTTCACCCTCATCAAGAGGCTCTTTAGTTCCTCTTTGCTTTCTGCAATTAGAGTGGTCATACCTAAGGTTGTTGATATTTCTCCCCACGATCTTGATTCCAGCTTGTGCTTCATCCAGCCTGGCATTTTGCATGTTGTACTCTGCATATGTTAAATAAGCAGGGTGACAATATATAGCTTTGATGTACTCCTTTCCCAATTTTGAACCAGTCTGTTGTTCCATGTACAGTTCTAACTGTTGCATCTTGACCTGCATACAGGTTTCTCAGGAGATACACACAGCTTTATTTTAGAGACAAAGAAACAAAACCATATAAAGGTGAAACAAATGATCTAAAACCATATAACTAAGTGACGATGTGGTGCTGGAAACTAGATCTGCTTTACCACTCTACTTACTCTTTGCATTTTAATTTGGACACTACTGTAGAATAACAAGCTTCCTGGGTAGCATAAAACGTCTGCACACAATGTGGGAGACCTGGGTTTGATCCCTGGGTTGGGAAGACCCTCTGGAGAAAGGAACGGCTACCCACTCCAGTATTCTTGCCTGAAGAATTCCATGGACAGAGGAGCCTGGTGGGCTATAGCCCATGGGGTCTCAAAGGGTCAGAATGACTGAGCAACTAACACACCCACAGTGTAGAATAATCTAGAATCATTACTTTATTCTTCTTTTCCCCTCTACAGCATCTTGCTCACACGTTACTCTGTCCGCAGTCTTCTTCCTGGATGCTGGTGAGGCCATGTCACTACCTGGATGTTCGTGGCCGGGCAATTCATGTCAGCCCTGAAGACCTCAATGTCTCCTTCTACTCTGTGAGGCCGTCTTGCCTCTATGCTCCTTCCTGCCCCTCAATGTGTGAGCTTGTGCATTTGCTTAACATTTATTTCTGTAGTTGTACTTGTTTTCTATGGCTGTGTAACAAATCACTACAAACTTGTCTTAATACAACACAAAATTATCATCTCAGTTTCTGTGGGTCAGGAATTTTGGTACAATGTGACAGGATGCTCTGTTCAGGGCCTTACAAGGCTGAAATCAAGAGTCACTTGGGTCTGTGAGCTCATCTGAGGCTCAGGGTCCTCTCCCAAGCTCACCAGTTGTTGGCAGAATTCAGTTCTTTGCGATTGTAAAGTCCCTGTTTCCTTGCTGGCTTGTGGTCAGGGATCATGTTTATCTTTCAGAGGCCACCTATACTTGTCTGACACATGGCCTCTTCAAAGCCATAGTGTGTGTTTTCAAAGCCACCAGGAAAATCTATCTGATTTGTTTCTCTGTCTTCTAGAACAGCTATTACTAGGGATCATCTGATTAGATCTGACCCAGTCACATTCAAGGAGATTTTTTTCCCCTAAGCAATATATTTAGAGTGCCATCCATTCTGATACCTGTTACTATTGCTGTTTTATTTTTAGCTGCTACATTGCATCCCATTATATGAACATAATAATCATCCTTTGGATCTTAGTTCACACATTTCTTCAGGAAGGACTGTTCTGATCTGACAAACTTCCCCCAGTATATCATTACCTGTAAATATATAGAGATACTGATAGATAGGAAAATAGATAGATTGATCAGGACCCCCAAAGAGGCACTCTCATAGAACTTGATATTTTTCTTTGTAATTTTTTTTTTCTCTTCATCCTTATATGGATTACTTGGTTAATTTCTCTTCCCCACCAGTTTATAAGCCCCATGAAAGAAACAATCATGTTTATTTTGCTCACTACTGTGCCCTCATTTCATAGCATGAAGGAGTTCAAGACCTATTTGTTGAGTGAAGACTGTTCTGTTGCAAACATTTCTAACAGTGTGGTTTTAATAGAATTACATGGCTGTGGGCATTGGTGAAACATGGAAGAAAAGTTCAAAGTCAAAGCCTCTGTCAGTGAGAGCAGGAAAGTGGAGGCCGTGCACACAGGGCAGCACACTTTGGAGCTGCAATAATGCTGGATTCCTGCAGTGGAGGGACGGATACTGCTTCTCTTTTCTCTGTCAATAAAGCATTAAGTGTGTTTACGGGGCTTAAGGTTATTTTAAGAAAGTTAATTGATGGAAGGTTAAATAAAGCCACAAGTTTTTACTTAAAGGAAACAGAGAAAATGAAGACTTGCTTTAATTATGAGCAATGTGTCAAAAGAAGTGTTTCCCAATTTAATCTTTTCTGGGAGTAAAACAATTCTTCCTGTAATACAAATTTTAAAAAGGAGGGGAGGGGGCTACATTCTACTTAATCCTTCTCTTATAGACACACACACACACACACACACACACACACACACACAGAATAGTCAGTCAGCTCCCTCTTAGATTATGACAAACAACATGAATTAATTACATGTATTAAAGCTTTTCTTTCCAAAGTATTTGCTTTCCAAAGATTAGTTTTCCCATGTTAGCTGCAGAAGGCACCCCTTTCTGGTTAACGAAGAGTCTCATTCTGGAAAGTGACTATAAAAGCCTTAGTACTGCTCCCCCACCGAAAAAACACCCCAAATCCGAGGCCAAGGGTCAGAAATGTTACACATCCAATTGTGTCTTTTAAAGGCAGCTCAACTGAAATTCTCCTGGAGAAAGAGAGCAGAACAATCTTGGAACAGATTGACTGTTAACATTTGTTCTTAATCTATCAGAATTCTCCTACTCTTGTTCACAGAGTTTCTTAGTATCCTCTGAAGCCTTTTCAGTTGGAAATCAGTCCAATCCCAGTAGTAAGGGAGGATTTAAAGGGATGGAGGAGGTGTTCTATTGATTTCACTTTTTCCTTCAATGTCGATGATTAAGAAAACTCTATGACTTTGTTTCTTAGAGGTCAGTATCTGCTGTTGTTTTTTTCCTTCTTGGTCTCCCTAAGGGGAATGTGCTGGTAGGGGAGGGATTATAGGAAAAATAGGAAGGAGAAAGGGAAGGGTGGGAAGAGGAGGATCTAAGACTGAGGATAGTAAGTGTAAGGTGAAATTGGCAGGATTTAAGTAGCTTCTTCTAACTAAACTGCCATGAGCTCCATGTGGTGACATTATAATGGTCCTGAAATCTGAAACCCAGGAAAGGCAAGGGAAAACAGTGGATGGGGAAATTTGAGGTTTCCTATATAATAAATTCTGGCCCAGGGCCAGAATCTTTGAGGATTTTGCAGTCATTTTCAGGCTGGCCATGGTTCTTGTTTGTTTTAACTTTACACTCATGTAGATTTTCAGGAAGTTCAAGAAGAGATTTCACAACAAACTGGCTGTGCCTGGTATGATTTGTGATAAACAGTCACCTTCTGAAGGGGTAAACAACAATGGGACAAAGCACACTCCGAAGAATACAGGGTAACTTCACATAGTATTGAGAAGTTGTCAACATACAGTTCCACGAAATGCTTGGTCTGTGAGCATTGGCAGAGCAGCACAAAAGCAGTTACAGAAGATAAGTGGCTAAACCGAACATTGGATGGAAGGCAGGCAGCAGGGGATAAGACGTCAAAAGAAGCAGGTCATAGACCTCTATCCCTTGGCTCAGCAGAGGAGGTCAACCAGATGTATAAAAGAACAACCAAGGGTTTGGAAAGAGACCAGCAGGTCCTTTCCTTCTCTTCACATGCAAGGGAAAAGGACACAGCTTTAGAAATAAGAGGAATAGAGATTTCCAGCTCCCCACGCACCACCCTGTAGTACTGATTCAGGGTCAGATGAACATCTTTAGAGGCTCTTTGCATTGAAAATATTATGAGGCCCTCCCCACTGGCCATTTAGAACAATACCTAAAGAGTGAAACACAGCTTGCAAGAATGCTGAAGTTAAATCGCTTCTTTCTAGATGTTTCGATGGCAGAACATGGCTGAGTTCATTGGAGCTTGACTTCTCTTACTGGTGTGGATTTGGTGGCTCAGTTTTGTTTTTTTTTTAATGCCCTGGACCCACACTGAGTCTGCCTGTTGGTTGAACCACCTCCAGACTCCTTCTATTAGGGGAAGCATACTGACTGAAACCGCCCACCCTGGCCAGGCACCATAGTAACCATTTGCATGAATTGTTTTATGACAGGAGGTCCTGGTAAGGAACATGGAACTAATAAGCCGCCACCAACCGGAAGAGTTCAGGAAAAGTCAAAAGGAGACACCACATGTCTGAATACCTCCCAGAATCCTCTCTGTCATCCAAGTTGGCTGAACAAGGCGTGCACCACCAGGAAGGACTCTGAGTTAGAATAAAGACAACCCAGAAACTAATCCCACACAGCAGAGCTGTTCTCCTGGGTTCCCTTACCCTGCTGCTCTCCACCCAGGTGCCCTTTCCCAATAAAATCTCTTGCTTTGTCAGTGCATGTGTCTCCTCGGACAATTCATTTCCGAGTGTTAGACAAGGGCCCAGTTTCAGGCCCTGGAAGGGGTTCCCCTTCCTGCAACACTTCCAGATCCAAACAGGGGCTGGAGAAGGCAGAGGGAGATAGGCCAGGACACAGAAACAGATGACTGTAGAAAGCCTTCCAGGATTGTCTTCCTTCAGAAGTGACTGCAGGTCCCAGGCCTCAGTGCTCCTGGCCAGTGAGGAGGGTGTGAAGCTCCGCTCTTCCCCACCTGGGCTGGGCTGCTGTGTCTGAGGTGGGATAGGCAAAGCGGAGCCCTGATGGTGCCATGGTGGTCACTTAGCAGTTGAACTTCCAGGCTTCACAGTCAAGCCACTAAAGGGAAAATGTCTGTACTTGAAGTAATCATAGGCTTTCTTCTCTAATACCAGCCTGCCCTGCCAGAGTGTCAGCAGCACAAAGGCCCCAGTATTCTTCCCCCATCAGAGAGTACTCGGTGCATCCCCCTGCTGCTTGGCTCTCAGCTCCCTGTCTGGACAGGAACACAGCTGGGCTTTCATCTAATGAGGGGTGGATTCAAGCTGATTACTTTTGTTTGGCCTTCACTGAAGACAACAGAGCAGGAGGTATTTTGCATTTGTCTTGTATTCGAAGCCCCAATGCGGGATGACTCAAGAACATTTTCTTCTCAGAGCAAAGGCTGTTAGTGAAAGATCTCATAAAATTTTCTTCTCAGAAAGGAACATTAAGAAAATATTTAGAATTTTGTACAGAAAGTGTATATTACTTGCATTATCAGAAAAGTAACACAGTATTAATTTAAAAGAGGCAAAAGGAGAAAGTTATCTGAATCTTTTCAGTAATTGTCTGAAAGATAAATTCCTCTTTTTTCCTCATTCTCTTGTTGGCGACCTCCTCTACACTCATGGTCCCAAAGCTCATGTATAGGCTCATGGTTCCCTAAATCTATACCCTTAGCCCAATCTTTTACATGAACCCCCAACTCATATATATCTAACTGACTGCTTGTCATCTCAGTATATAAATATATCATGTCTTCCTCAAACTCAGCACCAGAGACACTGAAATTCTTTCATGACCTTCCCCAAATTCTTACCTCCTTCTTGATTCTTCTCTCATTTATCATGCAATCAACCAATAATCCAGTTGTTCAAGTTATCCTTCTTTTTTCATTTCTCTTTATGCTATATTTTCCTATATCCCACCAGCTTTCTCTTCCTGGTAAAGTCATACTTTCTTGTATAATAATACTGATACTTATTTAGTGCTTGTGTTGTTCCAGATACTATTCTAATCACTTCATATGTATTATTTTATTTAACCTTCACAATGACTCTAAGAAGCAAGTACTGTCATAATCCGCATTGTATCCGTGAGGAAACTGAGGTACAAAGATATTACATAACATCACGTGCACGTGTGCTAAGTCGCTTCAGTTGTGTCTGGCTCTTTGCGACTCTGAACCATCCTAGCTCACCAGGCTCCTCTGTCCATGGGATTCTTCAGGCAAGAAGACTGGAGTGTCACCATGCCCTCCTCTAGGGGATCTTCCTGACCCAGGGATGGGACCTGTGTCTCTTACGTCTCCTGCATTGGCAGGCGGGTTCTTTATCACTAACATCACCTAGGAAGCCCATATAACATCTCGCAACAGGTAACTAAAGGAGTAAGGGCTCAGGCCCAAGCTGAGTAATGCCAGAACATACGCTCTCAATCCCAGTGCTGTTCTGCCTTCTCAAATTATTCATTTTATACATATGTATACACCTTGCCCTTCATCCTCACTATTTAGATAAAACTCCGATCATAATGTATCTGAGTGATCCCTCCTCCAGAATTAAGTCCCTAAAACACAAATGTGTCACACATTCTCAATCATTCCCTGATTAGTCCTTTATCACTTAATCATTAACTGGTTGTTCTCACAGATGTGTTGTCAAATTTAAGGCAACACGCATGTGTTCTGCCTTATCAGTTCACCAGGACTAATACTATGGCTGCTGCTGCTGCTGCTGCTGCTGCTGCTGCTGCTGCTGCTGCTAAGCTGCTTCAGTCCTGTCCGACTCTGTGCGACCCCATAGACGGCCTCCTACCAGGCTCCTCTGTCCCTGGGATTCTCCAGGCAAGAACACTGGAGTGGGTTGCCATTTCCTTCTCCAGTGCATGAAAGTGAAAAGTGAAAGTGAAGTCGCTCAGTCGTGTCCGACCCTTAGCGACCCCATGGACTGCAGCCCACCAGGCTCCTCCATCCATGGGATTTTCCAGGCAAGAGTACTGGAGTGGGGTGCCATTGCCTTCTCCGAATACTGTGGCAGTGACATCTATCACACAGAAAACTGAATTGAGGTGACCGTGAGATGACAGAACAGGGGGGCAGGTTGCTAAGAAGCCCAGAGAAATGTCAAGTTGGGCCAAGGAAAGCATATGTCCATGGAACATGAGGAAACTTTTCCATCTTTGTGTAATCCAGGCAGGATGCAATTCTACTCAGTTAGCAAAAATGATCTGCGATAAATGCATATGCAAGTCCACTTCTCTCGTGTGCCACCAGCAATCCAGTATACAAACAGATATGAGGCACTCAGACACGTTAGGGAAAACAAGTCTAGAGGATGAAGTTCAAAGTCCTTCTCACATCGATAATGCCTCGTGTCTATTCTCTGGTCTCATCTCTCATCACCCCACTTCTCCCTTCACCCCAGACTCTGCTCCAGCTTATGTCTGAGTACATATTCCTCCTTCATACCTCCCCACCTAAAGATTCTCTCTCTCCTCTGCCTAGATGGCTCTTTCTTACCTTGTCTTTCTGGAAGATCTTTGTTTTTTAGGTTCACTCAAAGACCATCTCCTGCGTCTCCCCTACTCTTTGTACCATGTAGATAAGCTGCTGTTCTCCCCCAGACTGGTTCATATGCTCAGCTAAATCACATCCTATCACAGAACATTGAAATCATTCATTTTTCTGCCTCCCTCACTAGACCCAGGTGGCACTAGTGGTAAAGAACCTGCCTGCCAACGCGGGAGACGTAAGAAACGTGGGTTCGATTCCTTTCGGGAAGATCCCCAGGAGGAGAACATAGCAACCCACTCCAGTATTCTTGCCTGGAGAATCCCATGGACAGAGGAGCCTGCGGGCTGCAATCCATAGGGTTGCAAAGAGTCAGACACAACTGAAGCGACTTAGCCTGCACGCTTGCTAGACCAGGAGCTCCTTAAAGGTAGGGTCTCTGCTCTGCTCATCTTCATACAGCAATTCTAAGCATACTTAATAACACATTGTAGGTGCCCCATAAATACTGGAATGAAGGAAGATACACTGTTTCTGAACTATTCAGTCAGGTCATAGGTGTGTTGTTTTGGCTGAATGACCTATATAGCACATTCTCTTTGACTTTATAATTTTTATGCTACCAAGGAGAAAACACCAGAAAGCTTTATTTCAGCTAGTTGTCCTTTATCCTCAAGTAACATGGAAATGCCTATTATAAAAAGTGTCAGTAAAGGGCCAGAGATGCTTTAATGGAATTTCAGGATGAAGGAAAGGAAAGGAGTTTTTGTGTGCCAGCAACTTAATATTTTCCTGCTTCAGCTGTCCTGCCAGGGACTGCAATTCAGGAATGGATTTCAAGCTGAGCAGAGGAAAAAATGAGATGCTTAATGAAAATGGCCAAATGTTATCAACAGCTATTTTGTGAGAGGAGCTGTGTCAGGAGCCATCCCCATGTAAAATGGACTTCTGCTGAAAACCAGCCATCTGCAGGCCCATGAAGACTCACACATACCTCTCCTGAGGGAGCCTTTTCAGTTTTGTGCTTTTTCTGATGCTAAGAAATCAGACATTTGTGATTTACTACAGGCCAGTTGTAGGCATGAAGTCAACTATTTCCTGGGAAATCTAAAAACTGAAATGAGAAATTCAGAAAATAAAAATATTTTCTATGTTAAAAAATATATATCAGAAAGCTTTTCAAATCAAAAAAGCAATAACTCTGCTTAATAAAATGTAGACCTATGAGAGTCTGAAGATCCTTTTGTTTCCAGTATATTTTTGAAATTTCTAAGCTATTAATTTTCTTTTTTGCTAGGGAATTACAATGACTGTGTGGAAGTGTCATTCTAAATAAATGTTATTAATTTCTCTGAATATATCTCTTTGAAGACTTAGTGTTTTGATATTTGACATCTCCATAGCATATATAGAGAAGGAATATAGTACAGAAGGAGGATTAAAGTGCTCCCAGTAAGAAATGCTAGAGTCTGGTTTTATCATTTATAAATGACCTTGAGCAAGTCATTTAATCCCCCTAAAGTTTCAGGTACTTCATCTATAAAATAATTTTTAAAGGTATCTGTATCTTTCTACTCCCTATGTTCCAATCTCAACTTGTAAGAGGGAAATTGACCAATACTTCTCATCTCAGAGGCAATTCTTTGAGGCCCAACACAACTATTTTCTCTGCATTTACTTTTCGTGGAGAGTCTAATATCTATCAGTCTTAGTTCCCTTTTTGGAAAGGATAATGCATTTATTTTTTCTGTTTAAATGTAGTTTTTTTTTCAAGGTGGAAGACTATTATCTTGGTTTTCAATTGTTTGAGAATTGAATTGGCAATTTCCAGTGATCCCAACAGTAATACTTGTGCTGTTAGCTGTGGATCAGGAAGACAGAAGTGGTAACAAATTTCCCATGAGTCTTAGGATTTGATGGAAATCATAGTAATTTTAAGACATCAAGTTGTTTTTGTTTAGTCATTGACATGTCCAACTCTTTGTGACCCCATGGACTGTAGCACACCAGGCTCCTCTGCCCATGGGATTTCCCAGGCAAAAACACTGGAGTGGGTTGCCATTTCAGCAGCATAAAAAACTTAATCTTGTTAACAAAGAAGATAGTAGAATGGAGGATAGGGAATGGAGGTGGTATTATCAGATCAGAGACACTAACAAATTTTTGAAAATCTGAAAGGGTATATGAGGTAACTGACATATGAAATAGAACACAGCAAAATGCAGATCCAAATCCACTAACTGCAGGCTGCATGGAGATGGAGGTGGGAGTCAGTCTTCCCATTGGAGGTCCCAGGTTGAAGGCGGGAGATAAGGAAGAATGTGGGAGACAGAAGCAGAGCAAATAGGTCTGTGAACCGAATCACTGCCCAATGTACTTCTCATCTCTCCTTCCTCACGCCAGAAGAAGAAAGTCAAGCAGCCTAAACTGGTTAGACTGCTAAGGCTTATGTTGTGGTATACAAGTTTGAAATCTCTTTGTTCTAGCTTTAGAGAAACTGTGACCTATCCAGCTGATGTCTAGATCACTCACCTGTAAGCAAATCATTTGATTTGACATGCGCTTCCCCACATATATAAAACTATCAGTCAAGTTTCAATACAGTAGCGGGTGGTATTGTCACTGTTCAGTTGCCAAGTCTCGTCCAACTCTTTGCGACCCCATTTACTGCAGCATGCCAGACTTCCGTGTCCTTCACTATCTTCTGGAGTTTGCTCAAATTCATGTGCATTGAGTTGGTGATGCCATCCAACCATCTCACCCTCTGTCATCCCCTTCTCCTCTTGCCCTCAATCTTTCCCAGCATCAGGGTCTTTTCAAATGAGTCAGCTCTTTGCATCAGGTGGCCAAAGTATTGGAGCTTCAGCTTCAGCATCAGTCCTTCCAATGAATATTCAGGGTTGATTTCCTTTAGGATTGACTGGTTGGATCTCCTTGCAGCCCAAGGGACTCTCAAGAGTCTTCTCCAGCACCACAGTTCAAAAGCATCCATTCTTTGGCCCTCAGCCTTCTTTATGGTCCAACTCTCACATCCATACATGATTACTGAGAAAACCATAGCTTTGACTAGGGACTTTTGTTGGCAAAGTGCTGTCTCTGCTTTTTAACATGCTGTCTAGGTTTGTCATAGTTTTCCTTCCAAGGAGCAAGCATCTTTAAATTTCATGGCTGCAGTCACCATCAACAGTGATTTTGGAACCCAAGAAAATAAAATCTATCCCTGTTTGAACTTTTTCCCCTTATGGTCGCTGTAAAGTAATGAGACCTGATGCCACGGTAGTTATAGGGGAAAAAACCTAGTCACACACCAACAGGTGAAACTTATTCCAGTCACTTAAAGAGCTTCATTCTTTATTCTTAAAGTGGTTGAATAACAAAAAATATAGAACTGGAAGCACAAAAGAAAAAGGCCAAAATAATAAAACAGAAAAATCAACTGCAGAAAACAGAAGAGAGTTTAATACAGCATTTGTATAGCACTTATTTGATGTCAGGCATTGTTTTAAGGACTTGATAGATATTAACTTACATATTCCTCACAACTACTTTACCGAGTAAGTGTCATCACCATCCTCATTTTATGGATAAGAAACTGAGGCACAAAAAAGTATAACAAGTTCCCTAAGGCTCACAGCTGGTAGGTGATGGAGGCATGGTTCTAATACCAGGCCAGGGAGCCTGGCTCCAGAGTTTGCTCTCTTAATCAGTCGGCCAATTCTAATTAACATCTTACCATTTTGTGAGAAGACGTTATGTTCCTGCAGTCAGAATAGAATGCAATATTTTAAAGGGATCTCCCCAAAAGTTGTTTAAAGATATAGAGGTAGTTATGAGCGAGAGACACTACAGCTCTGATCTATTTGCCCAACTTTCAAAGTGTAGACATTTTAGAAAAATTATGAAGTACTTTATTTAAACCATTGTACACAAGTGGAATCTATCCTAATATGGAAAGATTCCCACAGAAGGAAATTCCACAAATTTCCTTTGTAAACCTCTGCAATATTTAACAACCCACATTATTAAGAAATTCTTCTTTATATCTAACCTAAATCCCTCTCGCTACATTTTTAAACATTTCCTTGTTTCCTTCTTTGGTGGAGATGGAAAACAGCTGGCCAGCATTTTGCATATTTCGCCTTTAGGCCACAATACTGCCAATTGTTTTAACCCTTTCTAGAAGTCTGTTCTCTCTAGCCCTTGATTCCATTTTCTTAGATCTCTTCTGAATCCCCCTTCTATCTTGTCTGCAGTTTCTTCTCACCTTTAGGGCCTCCCTGGGAGTTATGCAAGGCCAAAAAATTAACTCAATCCTTTTTCAACATTATCAACAGCAATTTCTAATTTGTAAACAATGCTGTCAGAAGTGCTAAATTCATACTGAGTTATGGTGAGTAAGTTACATCCTAAGAACACTGATAATGAAAGAGAAATTATACTGAGGCCTCCAGGACACGCAAACATGATTAAGGGGCAACACGGACTTGGGCAGCGGGAAAGAGCAAACCGTGGGTGTAGAGCAAGGACAGTGAGTTGTGTTGGGTGAGGCTCTACTGAAAGGGGGAGCAAAACTACACGCCTGTGTCCTGGTTGTGTGTCCTTGGGGAGGAACGCTCTGTGTGTGGTGAGGCAACTGGGTCACCTCCCTGGGGTGACAGCGTCTGCACACAGCAGATGGGAGCTGGAGGAGGTGGGATGAATGAGCCATTTGATTGGAAAACACCAGTTCTGAGCATGACTCTGTCTTCCGGCTGCCAAGTAGAGGGCTCTGCTGCTCTGATGGGGTGAGAGCAGGTGCAGATGTTAGTGGAGTGGGGAGACTCAGGGCAGTCAGGGCCAACCTCTGTGGAATCCCATACCAGTAGCACCTGGTTTGTGCCCAGCATGGTATGGCCCACAAAACACTTCCACATTCTTCCTTAAAAAAAGGTATATATACATATATTTGGCTATGTTTGGTCTTAGTTGCCTCACGTGAGATCTTTTGTTGCTGAGCACAGCCTTCTCTCTAGTTGTGGCGCATGGGCTCCGGAGTGCTTGGGCCCAGTAGTTGCAGCTTGCGGGCTTAGCTGCCCCCATGGCATGTGGGATATTGGTTCTCAGACCAGGGATCGAACCCACGTCCCCTGCATTGGAAAGCAGATTCTTAGCCACTGGACTACCAGGGAAGTCCCCTACACTCGTGATTTATGTCACACTTCACCCTATGAGGTTAGCAGGCCACGTGTATTATCACCAGTCTACTGGAAAAGAGACGCGCACATGATCACATGACCGGGAGAAAAGTTAGGAAATCCCTTTGCCCTTTTGCCTCCTACTTTGGTGATCTTTGCTCCATACCATTCAGCCTTTCCTTTGAGAGGTCCCGGGGCAGGTATCCATGAGCATTTTGTTGTGATTCTTCTGTAAGGAACAGCATACTGCCTAATTAGCTAAAAATTATCTGTACCCGAGCCCAAGCTATGCGAAGAGCATGCTCCATAAACACTAAAGGGAGGTAATGTCAAGGAGGAGGAAGCTGTTTCATTGGCACATTGAATGGTAGTCTGTAGACACCCCCAAATAACTGATTATCCTCAGAAAACATCTTTTACTCTGGTTTAGGGTTGGATGAAGATCTCTTAACCGTTGTTATGTGCCTTGATAAATAAACACTGAACAGAAAAAAGACAAGTTCTTTAAATACATGTGACCTTTAATCATATAAAATAATATATTCAAAGAATTATTAATGTTATTTCCTGTTCACAGTACCCTAAAACCAAACATTACCCCTATCAGAGTGAGCTATGTACTTTGAATTGTTCATCAGTCAAACAAGAACTGAATACTGTCTTGAAACCAAAGCAAAATTAGGTTTTTTTTTTTTTTCCTCTCAGTAAAAGGACTCCTTCTTCCCACTCCCAGAGCTTCCACACAGATTAGAGAATGGTTCATTTTATTTTAACAAAGCTTTTGGCAAAATGTTAGCCAACCACAAATGTGGCCTCCAAGCCCAAGCACCAAGAGAAACTGATAACTGTTTATTTGAGAAATATATAGTCTGTGTAACAGAGAAGAAGAAGTGGAGAACCATAGTTGTGTCAAAACTAGTAAGTGAGTAAATTATACAGTGAAATTCCTCATAAGTCAGCTTCCATTAAATCACATTGCATAGTATCACTTTTTAGTTTAGTTTTTTTTTTTTTTTACCGTATTATGTGATGCTCCCCAATATAAATTAATGGCTAGCTTAGTGTGCTCAGTTTATTCATTCAATACTCTTACAGGAACATGGAAACATTTGACTTGTACAAGTCAGTCAGACTACATGAAACCACCAGTAAAGACCAAAACACATACCTCTGGTCTCTGCTCCACAGGGCAGTCATATAAGTGGCCAGTCACAAAGAACAGTGTTAGACATATTGGACCCAACCATGGAAGTATAACCATGAGCAATAATAGAATAGAAAGCTCATTCTAAATCTCATGAGTTGTCCATAGAAAAGTGGACAATTTTTTTTTTTAATTTGACTTCATAGTTCAGTCATTTTACTCAAACATTTATTCTTGGTCCTAGGAATACAACTTCTCTCAGTGATATTCCTCATGCTATACAAATGTTCTTTATGTGTTCGACTATTATAGGCTTAAAAACATGGTCATGAGATGATGGGTATTTAGGGTGGTTTGTAGCCTTACATTCTCCATATCATATGGAGAAGAATATTCAGTTTTATTTGCTCAGGGCCTCAGTAGTTATGAGCTTTCCCTGGTGATTCAGACAGTAAAGAATCTGCCTGCAGAGTAGGATACCCAGATATGATCCCTGGGTTGGGACGTTTCCCAGAGAAGGGAATGGCTACCCACTCCACTATACTTGTCTGGAAAGCTCCTTGGGCAAAGGAGCCTGGTAGGCTACAGTCCATGTGGTCACAAGGAGTCAGACATGACTGAATAACTTCTTTGACTTTCAGTAGTTATAATCTGTCTACACAGTGTATCAAAGCATTCATTTATCTTAGTTCATGGTGGATATTAGGCCATGAAGCATATTTGGTTCCTCTAAGGAATCTTGCATTTTACACAGTGATAGACTGCTGCTTGGTCACCCTTGAACAGACCACAAAGGGAATTGGGCATTTGTAGATGGTTCAGACCAAGAGCTATTGCCTAGCAATGAAAAATGAGCACTTGGGATCCACTAAACGTGGGTTCTGTTCCATTGTCTTCATCTGCAACCTCCTAATCTATTTGTCTAGCCCTTGAATTGACTATGCCAAAGCCTTTGACTGTGGGGATCATAATAAACTGTAGAAAATTCTCAAAGAGATGGGAATACCAGACCACCTGACCTCCCTCTTGAGAAATCTGTATGCAGGGCAGGAAGCAACAGTTAGAACTGGACATGGAACAACAGACTGGTTCCAAATAGGAAAAGGAGTACATCAAGGCTGTATATTGTCACCCTGCTTATTTAACTTCTATGCAGAGTACATCATGAGAAATGCTGGGCTGGAAGAAGCACAAGCTGGAATCAAGATTGCAGGGAGAAATATCAATAACCTCAGATATGCAGATGACACCACCCTTATGGCAGAAAGTGAAGAGGAACTAAAAAGCCTCTTGATGAAAGTGAAAGAAGAGAGTAAAAAAGTTGGCTTAAAGCTCAACATTCAGAAAATGAAGATCATGGCATCTGGTCCCATTACTTAGTGGGAAATAGATGGGGAAAGAGTGGAAACCATGTCAGACTCTATTTTGGGGGGCTCCAAAATCACTGCAAATGGTGATTGCAGCCATGAAATTAAGACACTTACTCCTTGGAAGGAAAGTTATGACCAACCTAGATGGTATATTCAAAAGCAGAGATATTACTTTGCCAACAAAGGTCCATCTAGTCAAGGCTATAGTTTTTCCAGTAGTCATGTATGGATGTGAGAGTTGGACTGTGAAGAAAGCTGAGCGCCAAAGAATTGATGCTTTTGAACTGTGGTGCTGGAGAAGACTCTTGAGAGGAGATCCAACCAGTCCATTCTAAAGGAGATCACTCCTGGGTGTTCATTGGAAGGACTGATGCTGAAGCTGAAACTCCAATACTTTGGCCATGTCATGTGAAGAGTTGACTCATTGGAAAAGACCCTGATGCTGGGAGGGACTGGGGGCAGGAGAAGGGGATGACAGAGGATGAGATGACTGGATGGCATCACCGACTCAATGGATGTGAGTTTTGGTAAACTCCGGGAGTTTGTGATGGACAGAGGGGCCTGGCGTGCTGTGATTCATGGGATCACAAAGAGTCGGACACGACTGAGTGGCTGAACTGAAATATTTACCTGTTTCACGCAGACAGTGACTTCACAAGGAAAGCCTTCGGAGGACCAGGCAGTCTGTGTGGGTCCAGAACTTCCATAAGAGCCACCTTCACTGGCTGTACCACCCCCTGCCCTGGCCGGCACTGGGTACCCTTGTTGGAACGTAGGCGGGGATAATAGAGTTTCTCATGCCCTGTGATCCTTTTTCTACACAGCTTTTATTAACTGAACAAAGCAGAGAAAGCAACTTATATTAGAGCCAAACTAACATGTGGTAGAAATTCCCTGAGGGATTCAAGTGACCAGGCTGACCCTTCCCTCTGAGAGATAAAGTCAAGTTGGGAGAGTGACAAATCTGAGTTTTCCTTCATTATGTAAAATATACAATCCCCCAAGGCTTTATCTGAAAGGAATCTAAGGACTGATGAAATATCATAAAAGTTCCACCCTATAAATGAAGAAACTGGCAAACCAAGAAGTTAGCAAAGTGATTAATGCAGGTCAGTGGTGGAATAATATGTTAGCTTCCTATCACCATGGGTTTAATATACAAATTTATTTTCTTAGAGTTCTGGAGGGGAGAAATCTAAATTAAGCTGGCAGGGTTGCGCTCCTCCTGTAATCTCTACAGAAGATTTTAGAGGCTACTGGCATTCCTTGGCTTGTATCCCCACTGTCCATCTTCAAAACCAGCAGCACAACATTATCAAGTATCTTTCCTTTCTAACTTCTCTCGGCATCTGTTGTCACATCCTGTTCTCTGAGTCATCCTCTTACAATCACCCTCATGTTTAATAATCTCCCAACTCAAGATCTTTAACTTAATCATGAATGCAACGTTTCTTTTACTGTGTAAGGTAGTATATTTATAGATTTTGAGTATATGGAATGGGGCAGAGAAGGAAAGACGTGGCATATTATTGTACCTACCACAAATAACAATCAAAAAGTCTAAACTTCATTAGTAACTAAGGCTCTAGCAAAGATATGTGTTAATTTTGTTTAAAAAAACCTCACAGGATACTGTGATTAACAAATATGGCAAAGCAAATAAGAGACCTGATATTCTCTTTAATTAATTTGCAAAAATATACTTTAAATGTAATTCACAAGTAGAGAAGCCTTCTTAAGGTCCTTTAGAAAGAAAAAATATTAAAAACTGTGCTGATGTGTGAGACAAAGAGCTCATTATACCAACATTTTAAAAAATGGTCTTACAAATCAGAAAGAATGGAATGAACAACAGGATGGAAAAAATGAGTAAAATGAGCACTTTACATAATAAAACATATAAACAGAAAAATGCACATATAATTAAAAAAATCTTCTTCTCAGATTGGCAAGATTAAAAAGACAGGTGAGAATGGTCTTTACAATGGCCTGCAAGTCCCGCATGGTCCTCCTCTACTCCCTCTCTGATCCTTCTCTGTCCCTCTCTGATCTCATCTCATCTCAACCTCACTTGTTTGCTCCATCCAAAAAAAAAAAAAGAAAAATGCCTTTTTCATCCTGTAATAGAACGACCTTAAAATATCTACTAAAACTCAAATCTATATGCCACTTGACCTAGCAATGCACTTAAAGAAATCTAACTTTCATAAATATTTACGAAATGAAGTATATATAGCAATGAGATTATATTACAAAAATGAAATTAGAAAAACTTGGAAGCAACCTACATGTTCCTAAGTAATGCGTGCTAAATTCAGTAATGTCTGACTCTTTTCGACCCTATGGACTCTAGCCTGCCAGACTCCTCAGTCCATGGGATTCTCCAGGCAAGAATACTGGAGTGGGTTGCCATTTCCTCCTCCAGGGGATCTTCCTGATCAATCAGACATAGACTGAATCCATGTCTCCTGCGGCTCCTGCATTGCAGGTGGATTCTTTACTGCTGAGCCACCGGGGAAGCCCCTTAAGTAGAGCTTTGGTTAAATAAACTGATGTATGTTCATAAAACAAAATATGATGGGACAACTAATTTAAGTGTGTGTGCCTGTGTATGTGTATGTGTGTGGGTTAAATATATCTCAAATATACTGACATGGTAAGATTTCTGAATTGTGTCATTTAATATAAATAGTAACATGTATGCTTTTGTCTGTCGGCTCCTCAGGTGGCGCCAGTGGTAAAGAACTGAGACGTGGGTTCCATCTCTGGGTTGGGAAGATGCCCTGTAAGAGGGCATGGCAACTTACTCCAATATTCTTGCCTGGAAAATCCCATGGACAGAGGAGCTTGAAGGGCTGCAGTCCATGGGGTCACAAAGAACTGGAGATGACTGTAGCAACTTAGCACATACATGCTTTAGTCTTTCAGACTGCTATAACAAAAATATCATAGTCTGGGTGGTTTATAAACAACTGGATTATTTCTCACTTTTCTAGAAACTGGAAGTCGGAGGTCAGGGTACCAGTGTGGTTGAGTTTGTGAGAACCATCCTCCAGGTTGTAGACTGTCCATCTTCTCATTGTCTGCTCACAGACAGACAATGTCTTACCATTGTCTGTGGTAAGAGAGATGAGCGAGCTCCCTGGGTTCTCTTTAATAAGGGCACTAATCCTATCATGAAGCCTCTGCCTTCATGACCTAATTAGCTCTCAAAGACATCTCCTCCTAATATTATCACATTAGGGGTTCAGATTTGAAATTATGAATTTGAGGTGGGGATACAAGCATTCAGTTCATAACAATCTAAGTTATGCATTTTGTATACATTCATTATATTTTGTATTATTTATAAAATAACTGTATCCTTTGGTCTCTCCTTTTGCTTTCAATCTTTTCCAGGCAAAAGGAGAAGAGGGAGGCAGAGGATGAGATTGTTAGATAGCATCACTGACTCAATGGACATGAATTTGAGCAAACTTCAGGAGATAGTGAAAGACAGGGGAAACCTGGCATGCTGCAGTCCATGAGGTCACAAAGAGTCAGACACAACTCATGACTGAATAACAACAAGCTATCCTAATACGCATCCTTTCAAAAATACCTGAAAATGCCTGGAAGAGGAATAAATGTTGTTTTCTGTTTAGCTGATGATTAACATCTTTAAACTGTCTTAGAACATTCAAGTTACTCTAACAAAATGTCACAGAATGGGTGGCTTATAAACAACAGAAACTTACTTCTTTCCATGGTGGAAGCTAGAAGTCTGAGATCAAGGAGCCAGCACGGTTGGGCGAGGGCCCCCTTCTGAGTGGCTGATTTATCATTGTATCCTCCCAGGCAGAAGGGGCTGGAGATTCTCTGGAGCCTCTTTATAAGACACTAATCCCATTCATGAGGATTCCACCCTCATGACTGAAGCATCTCCCAAAAGCCCCATCTGGTAATATCATCACATCACTTTTTGGGGATTTAGGATTTCAACATATGAAGTTTGGGGGGACACACACATTCACACCATAGCATAAACCCAGAGGAAACATTTCTTCAAATCATTTTTTTTTAAATTCTCCCTTCCAGTCAGAGAGAAAATACCTAGTGAAAACTGGCTTTGTCAAAATATTGGAAAGTCTCATTCCTTGTAGTCTCTGTTTTAGGAGTCAGAATCACCACCGTCTGCTATGTACATTATACTCAAAGCCCTTTGGATGTTTTCATTACATTATGTATTACATAGAGAAGACTTAGGCATCCTTAGAATTTTTATAAGCATATGGTCTCCCTTCCTTATGAGGAAATACAGATCTCATTAAAATAAATTTTTCTAAAATGAAATACTTTAATGTATAAGCTTAGTGAGACTGCATCTGAAAGCCACAAACTTTGGCTAGAATTTTAAATATGACCAAATTAACCTACAGCTAATTTTATTAAAAACAGAACAGTAACAACTTTGTCTTATCCTTTAAGAAAACTCAAAGACAATGGTCTCTGCCTACTTTCTTCTGGTTTTCACATGAACATCACTTTTGCTCTCACTAAAATGGTTCCTGATCATTAGTGCCATCAGATAAAATTATTTTAAATAACCAAATTCTCTATTTTTACACTTAACAGGGTCATTTCCAAACAATCATTTTCCAAGGTTATTTTTAATTTTTTTCTCTGCAAATCCATCCACGCAATATTATAGACACTTCCCCTATGGACAACATCCTCCTGGCCATGAACATTTCAGTTTGATCTCAATGTCCAAGAAAAAAAAAGCACCACAAAAGGACAAATTGAAGCACACTAAATTCGAATTAGAAGCACGTCAGTATTAACATGGAAGTGTTAGTCATATTTTCCCTCTTCTACTCTTGGAAACCAAAGAGACGAGAAATATAAAAAGAACCTGCGAACTCCGTTTTGGCAAAACTAGGTGGCAGATTTAAATTATAATCTCAAAAATAAATGCAAGGGCTACAAAAAGCAGCCAAGATCAGGCAGAAGCCACACATAAAATGTGAGGAAAATAGCAAAGAGAGTCTCAAGACGATCCGATGGTAGCAGATTTCAAAAGAACCCCCCGCCCCCCGCCACACACACATACTTCCTGCAGGCGAGAGATTCAGTTGAGAGGTGAGGAAACTGTATTCATGGGGGCAACAATGGATATAGGCCTGTGTGAGCAGGGCTGGCAGGGGAATTCTTCATGAACACAGTAAATTTGAGAGAAGCAGAGAAGGTGGGGTTACATAAAAACCACCCTGCTAAGCCACGTTAGAAGACAGAAGTGTGAATCTGAGGAAGCAGAGTAAGAGAGAGCAGTGCATTAGGAAGCCTGAAAGGCTACGGTCATGTTTCTTCTCCTATAGGAGCTTTCTAGGAAAAGTTGCTCAGGAAAATTCAAATTGTTCATTAATAAAGGGAATTGATACAGTATTGAGCCAAAGATTATATAAGAGAAGATATGGAAAATAGCTCTAAAACCTTCAAATATGAGGAACGTTCATCAGAAAGTGTTACCACAAAGCAAATGAAAGTTGGAGCCGAAGGCTTCATTGTGAATCTAAAATTTTAGTAAATTAGTTTTCTCAATGAAAGCAGTAGAAATAAATAAGCAAATAACAAAGATGTGGAAGACTGCAGTAACAGGATAAATAAGACTTCTCTGATTGTTACATACATTCTCTTCATTCACAGTACATGCTTACAAAATTTAGCTCTAAATAATCTCATGGGTTTGCTTATTTCTGTTCTCATTGCTTTTAGATTGTTGAGAACTCCATGGTTTCATAGTTTAGGGTAATTTATTTTCTAAGTCATATATATATATATATCTTTATCAAATCAACCAATAAAGTGCTATGCAAGAAGAAATTTCTGACGATAAACGACTAATTTTTCTTTTACATTATTTAAACATTTTTTCAAACATTTTTTATTCATTAGATTATTTAGTTTTCCAACAAAGAGAATTATTTTTAAATAGCTAATATTTCTGTTTGATTTCCCATCACTTTGGGCTTCCCCAGTGGCTCAGTGGTAAAGATCTGCATTGCAGAAAACCTAGGTTTGATCCCTGGGTCTGGAAGACCTCCTGGAGAAGGGAATGGCTATCCACTCCTGTATTCTTGCTCTGGAAATCCCATGCACAGAGGAGCTTGGCAGGGTACAGTCCATGGGTTTGCAAAGAGTCAGACATAACCGAGCACACACACAGCACAGCAGTACCATCACCTTGAGGAATTTGGTACACCTAGGTCAGTGTTTCTTAAATTTCAGTAACAAAACATTTTAAATGAAGAGAAAATTTTATGAGCCATTAATGTTTCCTATAATTTTCATTTTTTTTAATTGTACATATACCAAAAATTCAGTGCAAGCTCTGTTGTGTCACAATTGTGCTACAACTACAAAATCAAAGTAAGCAAATCAATGCAAACAAAATTACAAAAATGAAAAAGTAAAAATTGAAATTAACAGATTATGTGACAAATTATATTTTATAGAAATGAAGTCAGTGTTCACAGACCAATAGAGAGTTCACATGCTAACACCTCTGCAGACGTTTTGGAAGATTCAAGTTTCCTTCCAAGTTTTCAGTTTCAAATTATGCCTAATGATGTAATTTGTTCTTTGCTTAGTGGGAAGCCATCATTTCCAAATTAAGTTATCTTTTGTTCTTTTTCTAACTAGCACACAACAATGACATGGTACGTTTTGGTGCCAATAAGAAAGCTGAAAAAATGCAACTGTAAGCATTAAAATCAGATGGTATTATTCAGCTGTGATCATTCAGAACAGCAAACTAAAGCTTCTACTAATTTTATTTTAGGTTTTTGGTGAATGCAAATCAGAATTTTGAAAATTGTTTTCAGTGTTTTTTCCAATTCCTTTATTCTAAATTTTTAGAAATCTAAAAATTCCCTATAACCATCTCTAGACAACCATACTTGGTATGTTCCTGGAAGCCACATCTGATTCTATAACATCCCAGAACTCTTGGTCTTTGAGTCCCACATTGCACACAAGAGTACTATTTTTGTAGCCCTGTTTTAAGATTTACATTGGTGTGGAAATCTCAGGAACTGAGAAAATGTTTCACCTTTTCTGAGAATAATAAAGACTCTAAAAAAGGAAAAACTCAAGATATGATTCTGTAGATTTAAAGGCAGTCAATTAGAAGACTTCAAGACTCTAGAATGTAGAGTTGGGGGTCAGAGTCTGAACTCCAGTGGACAGATGGAGAATGTTGAAGCTGAGAAAGCATGAGAACATTAAGAACTATAAAGACATAAAGTGTTATCTTCAGTATATGTTACATACTATAGATGTAGAAGGGGAGATATACAAATAATCAGAGATAGACTCAGAGTCATCCCCCCCAAAAATATGTTGAGATTCCTCCAGTCTCCTCTCCAAGCGTCGAGGATATTGAACTTCTAGGCTTTCACCAGGTGCCCTTTAGGTAGATGGTTCCCTTGGATATAGGCGCTCACAAATGGGTGACAGCAGGTGCTTAAGAGGTGTTTCTCCCTGAGAATAGATGGGAAATATCCCAGGTCTCTCTTCAAAAATAGAATTAAGTTAACATTTAAAACATGGCTAAGAGCTATAGGCAGAATCAGCTAGTTCTTGACCATATTTTGCATAAACTTGGAAAGTGAAAAAAGTGAAAGTGAAGCCGCTCAGTTGTGTCCGACTCTTTGGACTTAGCCCACCAGGCTCCTCCATCCATGGGATTCTCCAGGCAAGAATACTGGAGAGGGGTGCCATTTCCTTCTCCAGGGGATCTTCCCAAACCGGGGATCAAACCCAGGTCTCCCTCATTGTAGGCAGACACTTGACCATCTAAGCCATCAGGGAAACTTGTAACTGACTATAAAAAAAAGAATGCTCAGGTTAAGGGTTCCAGGAACTGGTTGGTCATTGCTTTCGATGTTTTTCCAGGGAGAGCACCTCAAAGCAATGTGAACAAATAAAAATACTGACCCCCAAACCACATTGTTTTTATCATAAATATATGGTAAAAACAGCCAGTGCAGTAAAAGTGATATAACTATGCCAATTATTATTATTATCATCTAAGCCTGGTTTATTGAAAGAAAATCTCAACAAAAATAAAATGTCTAGATCGAGAATCTAGGTTTCCTAGTTATATTGCATTATAACTAACAGGAGTGAGGGTTTATCCCTACATTTGCTTAAATTTGCCATACTAACTTGGTTTCTTTTTAATGGTGTGTCAAAGATAGGTTTACTCCCCTTGGGCTTTATTTCCAAGTTATGGTATTTAGTTCAGTGCTATTCCTAGCCTATAATATACTAGCAATAACATGCAGTGTACTAATATCCTGGAGAGTTCTATTTTCTGTGTCCTTGAAGCAATATAGCAACTTAACACCATGCATGTTGAATAGTTATGGATCACACATGGGAGCAAATATTGTCCTCTTACATTTTGTTCTACTTTAGGTTCTTTCATCATGATGCCCCATAAAAGAAAAATTTTATGATGAACTGCAAGTTTTCTTCTTTTCCTACTCTGAATGAGCAGATATTGTACAACACAGGCATTTTCAGATGCATAACTACACACATATACTTCCTCACTGCTATGATCATTTTAAATGTCTGAATGATACACTGCCCCATACTTTCCTCTCAGAAGTGGTGCTTAATAACCAAGTAGATAGCTTTGGTTTATGCGTTAGTCTGCTCAGACTAATTGTATAATAAAATATACAGACTAGGTGGCTTAAACAACAAAAATTGACTTTCTCACAGTTCCAGGGGCTGGGTGTTTCAGATCAAAGTGTCTGCAGTATTGGGTTATCCCTTGACCCTTTTCTTTGGCTGGCAGATGGTCATCCTACTGCTGTGTCCTTGAGTGGTCTTCTCTGTGCACGTCTGGTGTCTCTTCCTTTTTCTATAAGACACCAGCCCTGTTGGATAAGGACCTTACCCTAATGACCTCATTTAACCTTAATTACCTCCTTATAGCCTGGCTAGCTCAGTCAGTAGTGGAGGATATTCTTAATCCCAGGGTCATTGGTGTGTTCTTTTGGGGCTTCCCCGGTTGCTTAGTCAATAAATAATCTGCCTGCAATGCAAGAGACCCAGATTAGATCTCTGGGTTGGGAAGATCCCCTGGAGAAGGAAATGACGACCCCCTCCAGTATCCTTGCCTGGGAAACCCCATGGACAGAGGAGCCTGGAAAGATACAGTCCATGGAGTCGCAAGAGTTAGACACAGTGTAACAACTAAACCACTAGACCATTCAGGTATGACCTAAATCAAATCCCTTAGGATTATACAGTGGAAGTGAGAAATAGATTTAAGGGCCTAGATCTGATAGACAGAGTACCTGATGAACTATGGAATGAGGTTCGTGACATTGTACAAGAGACAGGGATCAAGACCATCCCCATGGAAAAGAAATGCTAAAAAGCAAAATGGCTGTCTGGGGAGGCCTTACAAATAGCTGTGAAAGAAGAGAAGCAAAAAGCAAAGGAGAAAAGGAAAGATATAAACATCTGAATGCAGAGTTCCAAAGAAAAGCAAGAAGAGATAAGAAAGCCTTCTTCAGCGATCAATGCAAAGAAATAGAGGAAAACAACAGAATGGGAAAGACTAGGGATCTCTTCAAGAAAATCAGAGATATCAAAGGAACATTTCATGCAAAGATGGGCTCGATAAAGAACAGAAATGGTATGGACCTAACAGAAGCAGAAGATATTAAGAAGAGATGGCAAGAATACACAGAAGAACTGTACAAAAAAGATCTTCACGACCCAGATAATCATGATGGTGTGATCACTGACCTAGAGCCAGACGTCCTGGAATGTGAAGTCAAGTGGGCCTTAGAAAGCATCACTACGAACAAAGCTAGTGGAGGTGATGGAATTCCAGTTGAGCTATTCCAAATCCTGAAAGATGATGCTGTGAAAGTGCTGCACTCAATATGCCAGCAAATTTGGAAAACTCAGCAGTGGCCACAGGACTGGAAAAGGTCAGTTTTCATTCCAATCCCAAAGAAAGGCAATGCCAAAGAATGCTCAAACTACTGCACAATTGCACTCATCTCACATGCTAGTAAAGTAATGCTCAAAATTCTCCAAGCCAGGCTTCAGCAATATGTGAACTGTGAACTTCCTGATGTTCAAGCTAGTTTTAGAAAAGGCAGAGGAACCAGAGATCAAATTGCGAACATCCGCTGGATCATGGAAAAAGCAAGAGAGTTCCAGAAAAACATCTATTTCTGCTTTATTGACTATGCCAAAGCTTTTGACTGTGTGGATCACAATAAACTGTGGAAAATTCTGAAAGAGATGGGAATACCAGACCACCTGATCTGCCTCTTGAGAAATTTGTATGCAGGTCAGGAAGCAACAGTTAGAACTGGACATGGAACAACAGACTGGTTTAAAATAGGAAAAGGAGTACATCAAGGCTGTATATTGTCACCCTGTTTATTTAATTTATATGCAGAGTACATCATGAGAAACACTGGGCTGGAAGAAACACAAGCTGGAATCAAGATTGCAGGGAGAAATATCAATAACCTCAGATATGCAGATGACACCACCCTTATGGCAGAAAGTGAAGAGGAACTAAAAAGCCTCTAGATGAAAGTGAAAGAGGAGAGTGAAAAAGTTGGCTTAAAGCTCAACATTCAGAAAACGAAGATCATGCCATCTGGTCCCATCACTTCATTGGAAATAGATGGGGAAACAGTGGAAACAGTGTCAGACTTTATTTTTCTGGGCTCCAGAATCACTGCAGATGGTGACTGCAGCCATGAAATTAAAAGACCCTTACTCCTTGGAAGGAAAGTTATGACAAACCTAGATAGCATATTCAAAAGCAGAGACATTACTTTGCCAGCAAAGGTTCGTCTAGCCAAGGCTATGGTTTTTCCAGTAGTCATGTATGGATGTGAGAGTTGGACTGTGAAGAAAGCTGAGCGCCGAAGAATTGATGCTTTTGAACTGTGGTGTTAGAGAAGACTCTTGAGAGTCCCTTGGACTGCAAGGAGATCCAACCAGTCCATTCTCAAGGAGATCAGCCCTGGGATTTCTTTGGAAGGAATGATGCTAAAGCTGAAACTCCAGTACTTTGGCCACCTCATGCGAAGAGTTGACTCATTGGAAAAGACTCTGATGCTGGGAGGGATTGGGGGCAGGAGGAGAAGGGGACGACAGAGGATGAGATGGCTGAATGGCATCACTGACTTGATGGACATGAGTCTGGGTGAACTCCGGGAGTTGGTGATGGACAGGGAGGCCTGGCGTGCTGCGATTCATGGGGTCACAAAGAGTCGGACATGACTGAGTGACTGATCTGATCTGATCTGAACAACTAAACCACCACCACTTCTTTAAAAGGCTTACCCCAAATACAGTCACAGTGAGGGTTAGGACTTCAATATATGAATTGTTGGGGGCATAAATTGAGTTCATAACAGTTTATAACCTTAAGGAGATAATAGGCAGGTGTCTCAGTAATGATAGAAACAGCATCACATTTCTCGTCTAGGATCCCCAGATCTTTTTATGATATGTGTAATCTTAACCCCAAGGTACCTCATCATGCCATGTGTCTTTCCAACCACTATTACAATGGACACAAACACCTCCTGGTGTTCACTGCTGGCTGAATCAGCCTAGAGCTGGCTTCATGAGCCCATTTCATGCCAGAGTTTTGATAAGTAATTCTATTCTGTGCTCCAACTGGATCAATGTATAAATGGCTAGAGTGATTTCAATTGGTATCTTTTTGTCTAACCAAAAATTAAAATATGGCCTCATGAAACACAAATAAACAAAGAAGTTTGAAATTATTCAGGTTAGAGGCCATAGACCACTTTGACAGTATAATCTCTGATGAAAGGAATCCTCAAGCAAACCATCAGAGCATCTCTAATGATGGTTTTATAATTTCACTGTCCTAACAAGTGTCTTTTACATCAGAGCTAGAAAGACTCTTCCTGTGAAAATGGAAAGTTTGCTGGGATTATTAAATTTTCATAACATGGTAGAGTTAATCCACTTGTTCTATTGGAGAGGAAAATGGCAACCCATTCCGGTACTCCTGCCTGGAAAATTCCATGGACGGTGGAACCTAGTAGGCTACACAGTCCATGGGGTCGTAAAGAGTCAGACACGACTGAGTGGCTTCACTTCACTAGAGAGAAGGGACTGGGTAAAACATGAAGACAAGGATGAAATCACTCAGTAGCCTGACTGAAGTCAGGAGAAGAAATCTGGGCTCTGAAATAAAAAATTTTCTCTTAGTACCAAAAAAATGTAAAGCTTATCAAAGTCCACACTGAAAGATACACAGTGGACAGACCAGGTCAAAGAAAGCAGACGAGAACAAAGGCAAGGCTTCAGTTCCTCTTTATTAACCACCTGAGTTTCATTTTGAAGTAGAAGAGAAAAGGAACCTCACCCAAAACAATTTCACAATCGTCAGTTACCCTTCAGATCTCAGCCTGATTCCCTCCTCACTTCTCTGAATCAGAAAGGAGACACACGAGACCATGAGTGCAGATGAAATCATACAGACCAATAGGCTGAATGCTGATTTGGTGTAATTAGGCAGCCCTGAGAACTCTCAGTAGAAACTGCTTTGATTTTTGACTTTTAGAAAGTTGTTCTACCAGAGGATTATTATGGTAATTGAAATTAGGAATGGAATTATAGTTGGATCCTAAATAACATGATGTGGATGCTAAAACTGCTATTTAGCTGTTACACTGAACAATTTGGAACAATAGGAGGAACAGGGAGTACTTGTGAGGGCTCTAATTTTAATTTTGGGATTGCCAATTTGTTAGCCTTTCACTGCTTCCTTAAAGGAAATGCAGGGTCTTAAGGAACTTGCCCAAGACCTATATTCAAGTAGAAAATTATGAGCTTCACTTCCTAAGCAGGAGATATTTAAGATTTTCTTTCTTTAAGGGTAGTGTACACTTCACATTCACAGGTCTCAAAATCTCTGCTACAGAATGAGAGGCACTCCAATGATGGATCAGTTGTAAGAACTCATTACTTTTACAAGTGTTTGAGCAGCTCATTCTTTTTCTGAAAAAGGGAGTATGTATTGGAGAAGGAAATGGCAACCCACTCCACCGTTCTTGCCTGGAGAATCCCAGGGACGGGGGAGCCTGGTGGGCTGCCATCTATGGGGTCGCACAGAGTCGGACACGACTGAAGCGACTTAGCAGCAGAGGTGCTACTATAAAGATGTGATTTATAGGCAGATGTATGACAGACGATGAGGACTAAAATTCGATTGTCATAAAGCATGATTCTGACACATATCAGCATGATTGCTCTTATCTTCATCTGCAGATGTTTGAATGAATAAACATCAATGGCAAAGTGTTGCTGTACATGTTCATTAGATGATGGAGAGGATTATTATGATCATTGAACAGGAGTCACAAAGAATCAAATTAGAAATTAGAGTCACAAGGAGCAAAGTCAGTGCAAAGTAATGAACATTTGTTTTGAAAAGAAGAATAGGTGTGGCCTGTTATATTTTCCCCAAATTGATGGTACACTTCACTTTTGTCAGTACCTTTTAAAAAATAAAATATACATGTTGTGATATTAATATACAACAAAGTTCGGGGAAAGGCTGTTATCTCAGTCTCTGAGAGGTAAGCACTACCAACAGAGCAGTGCACTATTTTTTCAAATTTATTTTATGTATTTGTTGTTCAGTCACCAAGTCATGTCTGACTCTTTGTGACCCCATGGACTGCAGCATGCCAGCTTCCCTGTCCTTCACCATCTCCCTGAGCTTGCTCAGAGTAATGTCCGTTGAGTCGGTGATGCCATCCAACCATCTCATTGTCTGTCACCCCCTTTTCCTCCTGCCTTCAATCTTGCCAGCATCAGGGTCTTTTCCAATGAGGCTCTTTACATCAGGTGGCCAAACTATTGGATCTTCAGTTTCAGCATCAGTCCTTCCAATGAATATTCAGGACTGATTTCCTTTAGGATGGACTGGTTGGATCTCCTTGCTGTCCAAGGGACTCTCAAGAGTCTTCTCCAGCACCAAAGTTCAAAAGCATCAATTCTTCGGCGCTCAGCCTTCTTTATCATCTAACTCTCACATCCATACACAACTACAGGAAAAACCATAGCTTTGACTATATGGACCTTTGCCGGCAATGTGATGTCTCTGCTTTTTAATATGTTGTCTAGGTTTGTCATAGTTCCAAGGCACAAGCATCTTTTAATTTTGTGGCTGCGGTCACTGTCTGTGGTGATTTTGGAGCCCAAGAAAATGAAGTCTGTCACTGTTTCCATTGTTTTTCCATCTATTTGCCATGAAATAATGGACCAGATGCCATGATCTTAGTTTTTTGAATGCTGAGTTTTAAGCCAGTCTTTTCACTCTCCTCTTTCAGCTTCACTATGAAGCTCTTAAGTTCCTCTTTGCTTTCTGCCATTAGGGTGATGTCATCTTCATATCTGAGGTTATTGATATTTCTCCCAGCTATCTTGATTCCAGCTTGTGATTCATCCAGCCCAGCATTTCACATGATGAACTCTGCATGTAAGTTAAATAACCAGGGTGACAATATACAGTCGTGCCGTACTCCTTTCCCAATTTTGAACCAGTCCATTGTTCCATGTACAATTCTAATTGTTGCTTCTTGACCTGCATACAGGTTTCTCAGGAAGCAGGTAAGGTGGTCTGGATTCTCTTTCAGAATTTTGCACGTTTTTTTGTGATCCACAGGGTCAAAGGCTTTAGCATAGCAATGAAGCAGATGTCTTTCTGGAATTCTCTTGCTTTTTCTATGATCTCATGGATGTTGGCTATTTGATCTCTTATTCCTCTGCCTTTTGTAAACCCAGCTTGTACATCTGGAAGATATATACTATCATGTTACTATTGCCATAAATATGGGTGTGTATATAGTATATGTTGCTTTGCTGCAACACTTTGTTGCCAAACATACCGTGGGTGACTTTCTATGTCATTTGATGAGGGAGAAATGTGTAAATCACACATGTGCTAATAAATACATTGAAAGTTTCTGGCACAAACATGAGAAACTATAAACTGCTTTGCTCTACAAAATGAAAATATAGATGAAGACAGTGATCACCAGACTTTTAATTCTCTATTTTGCTTTCTTTTAAATGATTAAAATTTTATGTATAGACATGAATTATTTTTATCATAGAAAGCTAGAGTAGCAAATATGCAAGAAAAAGAAGAGAGGCTAAACTTAAAAGAGGGCTTCCCTGGCGACTCAGTAGTTAAGAATCTGCCTGCCCATGCAGGAGACAAGGGTTGGATCCCTGGATTGGGAAGGTCCCCTGGAGAAAGAAATGGCAATGTACCTCAGTATTCTTGCCTAGGAAATTCCATGGACAGAGGAGCCTGGAGGGCTCCAGTTCATGGGGTCGCAAAAAGTCAGACACAATTTAGTGACTATACAATAGTCTTAAAAGGATTAAGTAGAAAAACAATTCAAGTTGCTCGGCTGTGATTTTTGTACTAAAAAAAAATAATAAAAGATCAAATATTTAATCTACTAAATCTTTGGCTATTTCTAGAAAAATCCATAAGCAGTCACATTTTATCCAGACTCTCAAGACAGATCGTTAGCTTTGGTATGAACCAAGAAGACACCCCTCTGGTCCTCTAAGGTGTGTTTTCATTGTGAGCTGTCTAATCTTGTTTGCATTATGCATGTGTTCTCCATGACTGGGAGAGATAATTCTAATCTAAAGGGGATTTTTTGATTGCCAGCCTAACTAATGACTCTAACGAAGAGAAGACCCAGTAAATTCCCTGAGAAGTTTGATTTCTACAGCCTACTTTTGAGTTCTTTTTTATTCTGAGGTAATGCCTGGACCCAGTGGAGGGAAATCTTTGTTTATTTTGCTCTTTGATCTTACCAAGAGCTCATTTAAAGCAAAGGTCTCAGCTGGGGACCTACATATGAGGACAAATATACTAAAAAGTATGATTTCTTGGCATTGTGCTTTTTTCCAGTACATTGCACAGAGTCTCCTCTATAACGACTCCAGGGAAACATTTCTTTCTGGTCTCAAGAACAGTTGAAAGTAACCGAGAAATTGATTTGTTTTTACATTACAGACAATGTGGATTTTGCAATAAGGTCTGTGTCTGGTTTTTATGTGTTTGAAAATGTGTAACCTAGATGTCCCTAGACCGCACCAGCCTAGGGGCACAAGTGAGTCACATTAACTTTAATACCCCAGTACTACTGGCTCAATGGGCCTCAACTGATACAGAGAAGACGCTTGGCTCCAAGCATTTCTGCATGCCCCCCGGGCGGGGAATCACATGTGTTTACATTCATTGATTTTTAAGTAGAAGAAACCAACTGTGTTAGTTTAAGCAAAGAAAAACAAATTTATGACAAGCATTAGGACATGACCTGTAGAACCTAAGGGCAGGGATGCATCCTTGCCTCAGAAAAGACTGGAACCAGAGAGTCCAGTGTCATGAGGGTGTTCCCTCATCTCTGCTTCTTGCTGCATCATTCTCTTCCCACACGACTATCTCTCAGCATCTGCTGTGGATCCAACTCCCAAACAGAAAATAAACAAACCGAGAGCTCCCAGGCTTATACGATGCAGGTTCAGCTACCCGGAGAGATCCTGGAAAGGATTTCTGGATCCCAATTCTGAATTTCTGGGGAAGGGACTGATCACTCATAGTCACAGCATGAGCAAAGCACCCACCTTCGTTTGCTCCAGCCCCCTGTGGCAATGGTGACAAAGACACGTGGCCTTGGAATGGCCTGGTAGCTAGGTGGGTGGGGGAGTAGTTCCCAGAAAAGGGGATGAGCAGAGCTAGGCTGATAGCAGAGGAGAGCGTTGCAGAGAAGCGACTGCCCTCGGGGGTATGGCCACCTTGCCCCATGACCCCAGAGTGAACTGCTGCGCTCAGGCAGAACTCTACTCCGAAGTGCTCATTTAACCCAGTTGCAAATTCTTTACTGTCTGAGCCACCATGCATGTGATCCAATTGCTAAGCAGTTTCAAAAGGAAAAAAAAAAAAAATTCTTTTTTTTTTTTTTTTAAATGAAAGCAGTGTCTACTGAAGATGTGACCAACTGTCACCTTTGGTATTGCTGATTGGTCAAAAAAATCTTCTGGGAGAAAATTGGGAAATAGGTATTTAAAAGCCTTAAGATGCAAAGACCTTTTGATTCACTTCTGGGAATTTATCTAAGAAAACAGACAGATGCACATAGAGGTTTATTACAAAAATGAAAATTGTTTATAGTGGAAAATTGATATGATGTTAAAGTGTTATGGTAGTTGGATAAATTATAGCACCTTTATATCATGGCCTATGACATCCATCTAAACATGCAGTGTGAACATTTACTGACCTGGAAAGATGGTTCTGTATAATAATAGACATGAAACAGAAAAGAACATACAGCACAATGTTAAATAGTCATTCCTGGTTGAGCAAGTATGGTTGATTTCCATTTTCTCCAGGTTAATTTATGTTTTCTAATTTGTTTTCAGTCATCATAGGTCACTTGTGTAGTATTTTTTAAGCTTTTGAGAAACCACTCTGGTGATACAAGTTTTTTTCAGTATGTAAAGGTTATCCCAGCATTAGAAATAAATCTTTGTACATCCTTCTTTCAAAAAACAGAAGAATGGCTCTCATAGTCATAGAGACTGGGCTATATAGCCCTCTCTATATTAATAGCATAGTTCTAGAAAATGAGAGAAGGAGGGTAAGAATAAGGAAAAAGAGAAACGAGATCTAAGTACGCAACTGCTCTCTCTAACACCTTCGTCAGCTCTCCATCCTTCAGTGGTGCTCCAGCAGGGATGGTACCACTCCTAGGGGCTGTTTGGGAATATTGGGTGGAGGATACTTTTGGTTGTCCAGGGACTAATGAGCATTACTGGCATTTAGTGAGTTGAGGGCAGAGAGGTTGGCTACCTTGCAAGCCTTGGAAAACCCCAAGCAAGAAAGACTTGTCCTGCTCAAATGTCAACTGCACCCTCCCCTGAGAAGCCCTGCTAAACTAAACTTCACTGAATGAAATCCAGGATCTTCACTCCCTAACCCCTGCCTATCTTTTGAATCTCCTCTATTTTACACCCTGCTCTGTCCCACTTTTAACTACTTTTTCCTCTGCCCCATGAGTTAACTGTATCAAATTGCTGGCGATTCTCATGGACTACCAAGAAGTATTATGCTTCTCGGTTTATATTTGGTTTAGATTATTTGCTCTGCCTAGAATACTTTCATAAAGTCTTACTCATTCTTGAAGATTCAGCTTAATCATCTCCTTTGTGGAGGGCCTGTTGTTGTATCATAATTCTTTGCCCTTTCTTGCCCTCATTGTTACTTGTATGCATCTCTATTGTAACACTTATAACACCATACAGTATTTCATGTCCATATTCTCCTGCTAGAGATACAAGTTCCTTGTGGGCAAGGAGGGCATACTTATTCATGGCTTAACCCCAAACAAGAGGAAAAAAAGAACATCTCATGTTACTCAATGAACGCTTATTAGCTGGGGAAAAAATGGAAATCAGCTTCTCTTTCAGTTAGCATTGAAAAAATAATATAGAGAAAATTAATTCAATTAGTAAAAAAGAGATTTGATTTCTGCCTTCAAATTATTTTCCATTTCAATAAAAATAATATTGACATCTGTTTCACTACCATCACACAAAACAATTGAAGGAAAAAGAATAAGAAGGTATATTTATTGGCTCCAAATGTGTCCAAAATCTTAGATGCTAAGAAATGCACATTTGTGTGTTGGTATGTGATGATGGCACTCATTGTAAAGAACATGCCTGCCAATGCAGGAGATATAAGAGACATGGGTTCAATCTCTGGGTTAGGAAGATCCTCTGGAGGAGGACTGGGCATGGCAACCCAGTCCAGTATTCTTGCGTGGAGAATCCCATGGACAGAGGGGCCTGGTCATCTACAGTCCATGGGGTTACAGAGTCGGATGTGACTTAGCACACACGTGCACATGTGATGTATAGGTGCATCATTCTATTTGTAGTACAACCTATTATAATGTAGATATGCTGGCAAATACAAAGCAGATTTAGGCTAAGAAGAAATTTTAGTAATCTCTGTGATTGAAGTTCAAGGAACTCCAGGGAAATTCTTTCTGACTGACAGTTGAATCTTTTTGCTTCTAGAACGTATGCTATGTTACAGGGATCACTGAATTAGGAGACTGATCTATAAAAACATATTGAGCAAAACTAAGAGTCAAAAGCTAAAGACAATGATCTCACTTTTGTTTTACATGTCGTGGTCTCTAAAGTTAAATATTTCCCCCCTTCTAATAATATAAGATGTTTAGAAACATATTAGTCATTTATTAATAGGGCATCTATTAATCATGTTCATATTTTAGGAGATAACACGGTTCTCTAACCAACAACTTGAAACAATTAAAACATCAAATTTGTAAAAGAGGAGTATCATAACTATCTACTGTTTCAATTGACTATTTTATTTCACATCAGACATCACTCTTCCCCCTTGAAAATGAGTAACTACAATGTACTAAGCATTGTGTATGTTACTGTGGCAGAAAGAAAAAAAAAAGAAATTAGAACCTCCCATCTAACTGTTCAAACTTTAGTAGAAGGAATAAAATAAACACATAGATGAAGTAAAAAGAGTAATGGCAAGTCAGAGGAGAATCTTCTGGTTGCAGAAAATGTCAGAGCATCTGAGATAAAAATCGAAAGATGGATAAGTTTTGGACTGCTTCATGTGGATGAAGACTATGACAGATTCAAAAGAAACAGTCCTTGCAATCATAAAGATTTCACAAACAGTAAATTGTTTTATTTGAAAATTAGGATATATCTGTTCTTTATCTTAAAAGTTATGAGTGGGGTATTTTTGCTTTTGGTCAAAATGGAGTAAGGGAGATCAGATCTACTCTCCTGCCTGAAACAACCAAAAAATCCAAAAATAGCTTAGACAATGGTGTTCAAGGCACTGAACATTTATCAATAAAACACAATGATCCCTGAGAGACGAGAGAGAAACAAAGTGATCAAAATGCCCCAGTTTACTGCTGGCATAGAGAGAGAACTTGGACAGTGTATTGCAGATTCCCTGAGTTGAGGAAATAATGATGAGACTCTGGGGAAATAAAAGCAGCAAGAGCTTGCAGGACCTAAAAACAAAGGAGAAAGGAACTCCAGAGGTTCCTCAGAGGGTCTCCTGTGAGTATTCAGTGGAGTATTGATAATTGCATGCAACTGAGGAAACCACTTAAAGCTAGGGAAAGCTAGCTTTCATTTTCACCCCAAAATGAAAAAGAATAATATATGGCACTCACACAGGGCAAGAAATATTATCTGTCTCACCAGTCAGACAGAAAAAAACCCTCACAACTCAGATGGCATCACAGAATACTTAGACTGCTCTTACTTCAAGAGTGAACAATTAGTCCTCAGTTAAATACGGGTCTAGTCCCACTAACAAATCTTAAAATCAAAACCCAAAAGGATCATACTATTTTTTTCCTAAGTAACCTAACAGCACCCAAGGACAAACTTCAAAAATATTCATAAGAATATAAAGTGTCTAACACCAAACACCAACTTGACTTAATTAATATATGTGAGATGCTGCAAAGGAAAACATATTCCATAAATGCCTGTATTAGTAAAGAAGAAAGTTCCACCGGGGGGTTGGGGGGGAAGCAAATGAAACTGAAAGTAAGCAGAGAGAAAAAAATACTAAATATGAGCATATGAAACGAGAAATCAATGAAAACCAAAAGCAAGGTGTTGGGATTTGTTTGTGTTTTTAGGAAAATCAACAAAAGTGATAAACTTCTATCCAGACTGATTAAGGAAAAAAAGTAAAATATTAATATTACCAGTGCTGTTATTACCAGTTTTCTGACAAACTTTGCTTTTTTTTCCCCCAGTGAAACTGAAACTTCTTACTTGATATTAAATGCTAAATGATCTTCGAACACATGTATTTTTTACTTGGGACTTCTTGCATCTTATTAGAAACAGAAATGTCTTTAGGGTTGTGTATATGAAAAACACTTAAAATGTATAACAGATTGTCTTATCAAAGAAATTGAAATCTCCCAGCACCAGGAGATTATGTCTGGAAATGAAACCGCTTATGACCACCATCATTTCAAAAAACAATTGCTCTTCATCAAGTGACGGTAGTTGAAAACCTGATTTTTCTTTGAGCATGTATGTTTTACCTCAAAAACCCAAGACATGTTACTGTGAATTGAAGAAAGCCTTTAAGTGCTCAGACCTCAAGTATAAAAACATGTCCACATTTTCCACTGGTCTCGAAGATTGACCTGTACATCTTCTAACTGTGCTCTAAACATTTCTATCTATACTGATTGCTTTAAAAAAAAAAAAAAAAGGAAATCCTCTGAGATTAGTTAAATAACAGGCATTCTGTTTAGGGCTTATTTCCATTTTTGGGGCTTTATGAGGATGGAAGAAGCTTGCGATGTAAATTTCTCAAGTAAATATTCCTTGATTATCAAAATTAGATTTCTCACCAGCATTTTGCATTTAACATCAGAAAGAAAGATGAAGGGAAAAAAGGCGATGTTTATACAGGGAAGCTGGGCAGTTGTTCAGGAATGAGTTCCAGATGCTATAGCCTTGAAGACCTAGGCTTCCGTGGAAGGCCTTATGTCTTTCATGGTACAAGAGGCTCAGAAGAATAACTTTCCTTTCAAAGCCAAATAACTCAATCCCTTCAGTTGTTGCAACTTGAAAGAATAGGATTTACTTACTCTGTAAGGTGAGGTCAATCCACCTAACAGGACCATGGTGCAGGCAGACTGTCAGAGAAATCAGAACATCTCTAAGGAATCCGGATGCATGTAATATCAATTTATTGTAGATTCTGCTGCTATTTCATTCATGATGCTAATTTTTCACAGTTCAAAAGAATGAGAAGTTCCCTGTAACCTTATGTATGAAAAATGGCAAAGTCCAAAATTTATTGAAAGATACAAGTCTTCAAAAAATTTTGAAACTTTTTTCTTAAAGAGGAGCTTAATGGCTTCATAGTTGCTTGTTAAATAAAGATTATAATAGATATGAATACATTGAAATGGCAAAGACTTAATTCTACCAGCAATGTTCTGTGAGTTATTTCTTTTCTACTATGAATTTTGTGCATATTATCAGGTTTAGATGGAACACTCTTTGTGTGACTCTGTAATTTTGTTAAAAGGAAGGCTTTCTGTTATCAATTTTGTAGACCTGCCAAATCATGATGAATTTACTGAGCAGCAACTGTGGAGTATTGACCCTTGAACTTGTAGCCCATCCCTCATTTCTCAGTTTCTACCACTGCTCCCTGACAATCTATTCTCCAAACAAAAACAGTTAGAACAATCTTTTCTAAATGTAAACAATTCCTGTCTGTCTTCTGCTCAAGACCCTCCAATGGGTTTCCATCACATTCACAATAAAACCCAAACTCCCTACTCTAGCTTTGGAAGTTCTTCATATTCTAGGCCCTGCTTACCTGCCTAAAGTCCTTTCCTTCTTCCCTTTCACTCACTCTGCTCCAGCCACCTGCACCCAAACAGCATTGGGAGCAGAAGTTCCCATTTTTCGTGTGCAAACACAGAGACTTGGTACTTACTATACATTAACAAATAACATACATGAAAAGGAGTTATTCTGCAAGTATAGAATTTAAATACCCTTGGACAGCATTCTACCCAGCTTTTCCTTCTGTGTGTGGACAAAGTACACTCTTGCATTCATTTCCTCTTTATCTAAAGATCACTGTTATGATGGGTATTCTAAAGAAGGAGATGGAGAGAAGGAGATAGCTAAGAGATTCCTTCTCAAAACAGATTTTAAAAATTAGTTTATATGTCTGCATTCACAGATTAAGATTCATTCCAGAAGGAGATGGAAATGATTTGAGAATCCTGACTACCTTACTCTCATTATTTGCATTCTGACTATTTTGCATTTGCCTACGTATGAGGCCAGGAGAGGAAGGAGCAGTGTCAATCTGCCTTTTAGGTTCCCTGCTTCCAGTTGGGGATTCCCTCATAGCTCAGTTGGTAAAGAATCTGCCTGCAATGAAGGAGACCCTGGTTCGATTCCTGGGTTGGGAAGATTCGGTGGAGAAGGGATAGGCTACCCACTCCAGTATTCTTGGGCTTCCCTCCTGGTTCAGCTGGTAAAGAACCCACCTGCAATGCAGAACTGGATTTGATCCCTGGGTTGGGAAGATCCCCTGGAAAAGGGAAAGGCTACCCACTCCAGTATTCTGGCCTGGAGAATTCCAAGGGAGTCACAAAGAGTCGGACAGGGCTGAGCGACTTTCACTTTCATTTTCTTCCAGCTGCAAACATGAAAAGGTATCCGTCTCTACGTTTGTGTTTTAATATAATCTGTCTTGTTATTTTAAGTTTCTTATATATCAAAAAGCAAACTCCATTTTTTCAATTCAATCTCCTACACCACTTCTAACTATCAATTATTGAGCACTTGCTAAGAACTAGAATCTGATTTACAGTGTTTAAATGACGAAACTCACAAGTACCCTGCAAGGTCAAATCATGGTGGACCTTTTATATTTGAGGAAACTGAGGCTTTAAGTGGCTTATCCAAATTCACGCATCTGATAAATACAACTGGACTGAACAATCAGGGAACTTTCTTTTATCTTGGGCCCCTAAAGTATTTGTGGCTGGTTAACTCAGCTGATTGGAGGTTGAAGTTCAGTGCTAATGAGGTCAATGTCATAAACATGAAGTTTAAGTGAGGGTTTTCCTCTGATTCATAACTGAAAGTTCAACATTTAACCCCAGACAGTGAACATATACTGTTGTTCACAATGAGGATAGAGTGAAAGAGTGGGTGGCTTAGTATAAATCCATCACAAATGCAGAAAGCAGTGCTCATAAAACATGTTTCCTGATAACTAGCCAAAATCATCTTTTCTCCAAACACAACAGTAAGTTACATTTAAGCTAGGAAGTCATCAATAGCAATAGTTCTCACTCTAACAGTCAGACAATGGCAGAATCACAGATTGGTTGAGCTGGATATTCTCATCAGATCTCTCTGGCACAATCCCTTCATTGGACAGATAAAAAACAAATTAAAAGTTAAGAGTAGGCACAGAGGCAGGGATTGCTGGATTATTTCCCCAATGTCTCTAAACCAGAGGTAGAACCTGATTTATCTGGCTCTTGGTTTATGGTTCTTGCTACCAAACTAAGGAGAGAGTACACTGTAGCCCCAGCCTGAGCCTGAGAGGAATTATTTTCTGGGCACCTCCTGACCTTCAGGAACACATAACTAACCTGTCTCCAGATGTAAAGAGAGAATGGAATGTGTTGTTTCCCTTTGGAAATGGCCAAATCTGAAGAACATTTTTTTTTTTTTTAATTTCCATTGTAAGTCTTTACTTTCCCGTTAAGTTTAATGAAATTTATGTTTCAATTTTTTCTCTTTGCCTCATTGGTTCCCCTTTCTTCCTCTCAGAATCCTAAACCACACCATTCTCTGTGAACAATGACCCCAAGGTTGTCTTTCACAGAAAAAACACCATCCAGCCTGTCCTCAAGTCTGTGGGCCCTTCAAGAACAGGGCCCGTTCCCTGTAGATTTCTTCTCTTTGGTCGCAAAAAAAAAAAAATAGTAGGAATTTTCTAGAGAGAGAATGACTTTCATAGGAATACTGACTTCCAGCATATGTCTCTCTATATAGGTAAATTATCTTTCCACCTTTAAATTGTGTATCTTGGCAGGATGTTGACAATAATAACAAACATGGAGACCAGGAAATTATATAGAAAGAAAAACAAAACAAAGTAAAATAGGAATATAAATATTTAGTATATATATGACTCACCTTGTTTTCTGCCAGTTAGAGTCAACTTTTTTTTTTCCTTGAAATAGTTGAAGTCAAAACAGAAGAAAGTGTTATGATGGTATAACACATTTAATAAAGTCTTTTGTTTAAATCACCATCACACTTTTAAATTACACTTTCTAAGTTTGACTTCACATCTCCACGATACCTAATGAGAGCTGTGAATCAAGTAGTTGCATAGATTTTTTTTTCAGAATTATAACATCGTATGCTTAATGTTACTCATAAGCTTAAAACAACTATGATGGAATTCTTTGTGATTTATTTAGACCAGCGGCTCTCAAACGTAGTGGGTATTAGGGTCACCGAGAGGCTTTGTTAAACACAGATTGCTGGGTCCCCATCCCCAGATTTTCTGATTCAGTAGCACTGTGTAGTATCTGAGAATTTTCATTTGTTAAGAAGCTCCCTTAGAAAGGCTGAAAGTGAAGTAAGTAGTGAAAGTGTTAGTCGCTCAGTCATGTCTGACTCTCTGCAACCCCATGGACTATATAGCCCACCAGGCTTCTCTGTCCATGGAATTCTCCAGGCAGCCATTCCTTTGAGTGGATAGTCATTCCATTCTCCAGGGGATCTTCCCGACTCAGGGATCAAACCCAGGTCTCTTGTATTGCAGTTGGATTCTTTACTGTCTGAGCCACCAGAGAAGCCTCATCCCCAAAAAAGGCTAGTCCTGCATATTTTGCAAACCACTGATTTATGCTAATACTAGTCTGAATCCTTTCTTTCTATTGGTGTAAAGAGCCATCTTAACATATAAGCAACCTCTGACACAGACCATCTGGCAAGAATCAGATTTGGATTTTTCAAGCGTCTGGGGAAAATTATTGCGGACAATTTCAGTTTGCCTCTTTTCAACAAAGTCTCTTGATCCAGGTGAGCCTCAAGTGACTCCCAGATTGATTGTAAAATCTAATTCCAAATCCTAGGATATTTGGAAAATACAGTATGTTTGTAAATGCAATTGATCTTGTGAATACATTACTAGTGTCCTTAGAAAAGAACAGTTCATAGCTCATTTATGTGAATACTGCTTAATGTTCATAAAGTGCAAATAAGAAATACTGAAAAGAAAGAAGCAGCACTCAACAGTTTGGTTATTAGAAACTACCTGGGTGGCACCCTTCATTCAGCCTTGCTCTCATCCTGTAACAAAGTCAGTCTCTTTGCCAAGTAGTCAAAATAAACATTAGCCAGACAAGAGAAGAAGGAAACAATGTGGAAAGACTTCCATAAATAATTACCTTATACCTATTTGTAACATTACTGCAGTTTTTATGCACAGTAGAAGTAGTCCCAGTTTTTCTTCCATTAAAAGAGATCAGAATGGTAAATATAAATCATGCTCATTTACCTCCTCTGTGACAGAGGCAGCTTCAACAACACAGCTTGCTGAGATTTATTGCACCAGACAACTGTTTAGGATCCATGGAAGCTGTTCGGGGCGCAGATAAGCACAGCCTAACCTGAGAAATGCTAAGTCTACTTCGGTGTGGTCTGGATGAATAGGCATTCTTCCTGGACTATTTCCTGAATGGAAGTAATCTGTTTTGCAGTGGGTCTGAGTGCCTTTTGTTACAGACACTCTATGTTCTGAACCATAAGCAGGAACTTCAGGCTTCGATGCCATCAAGCCTCCCCTGAAAGGCCAGTTAACGGCTGTGAAAGAGTTAGTGAAAGCGTTTGTCATTCAGTCGTATTCAATTCTTTGCGACCCCATAGACTGTAGCCCACCAGGCTCCTCTGTCCACGGGATTTTCCAGGCAAGAATACTGGAGTGGGTAGCCATTCCCTTCTCCAGGGGATCTTCCTGACCAAAGGATTGAACTCGGGTCTCCTGCATTGCACAGCTATGAAAGGACTTAATAATTTAAAGTGAAAATTCATGATTATGAGTCTTAAGACCATAAGTGCCAAAAAGCATTTTAAACAGAAGACTGACAGGCCTGTCAAGCAGTAATACATCTGTATTTGCATCTGATCTGAAAGCACTTATAAAATCTGCAAAGACAAAAAGAAAAGAAATCAACTAAGGAAAAGTTGTCTTGGAGCAAAAGGTTAACGACGCAGCAAACTGCCTAATTCTGGCAGGAGAGCCTGTCACCCCAGCTTTTCAGTTGTCACCTAGAATTAGATATCATTTGGAACAAGCTGTCTTAAGGGTTATACATTTGTTTTCTTATAGGATAAAGTAAGGGAAGGGGGATGAAAAGCATACACTTCCTGTCTTCTTCACTGCGATGGAGCCACAGATGCGGGGTCTAAGATGCAGACTTTGAGCAGCCTGTCACCTCGGGTAGACACCTCCTTTGTCACCACTTTTGCCACCAGCTTCCTTCTGGTCTCCTGTGGTATTCGTAATTATTTCTTAGAATAAGGGGTTGGTGAAAGGTCTCAGTTTTATTAGATCGACCATAGGTCAAAGTCTCTGTTGATAAAGTGTGGACAGTGAAAGCCTAAAATATTTTAACCTTGGACTTCTTATTTTGTTCCAGCATAATAAACCTATATATGAAATCAATCAACTAGGTCTTACCAAGGCCTATGCCAGTTTAGAGGGAAAAAAATTAAAATGTTTCTCTTATCATTATCTGCCCATTATTCTCAACTGGCACCATGTCTATAACATAATGTGAATTTACTGGGTTTCATTGGGAATTTGAAGGTAATCTTATTACACTATATATTGTAAGTGTGGTAAATTGATCACATATATATGCCTTTGTAAGAAAGAGGACTTTAGAGTAATTTTACACTATCTTCCAGATATTCTTAAGTCCAATTTGTGTTGTAATTAACATAAGGAGAGCTCTCTTGAAGCTATTTACAGAATGAAATGTCTCTAGGGGTTAGTAAATTGCATGCTTTTGAGGTAATTTCCTAAGGAAGAAGCTTTTATACCTAAGGATGAAATCTCCTGGACACCTCCCATTGAGCTACAGTTGACTTTCATGTACAACATAATAACTACATGTCAGAGAGAGTGATAAACTGTGTCTTCAAAGAAATAGAAGCCCATGAGCTTTCTTGCTTTCTGTCGACACGATTAACATAAAATTAGCCCACAAAGATGTTGGAAAATGTATTTTCTTTTGCAAAGATGGGTGATCGCTTTTAACCTTACAAAGCAACCATAGCTCCTTGTTTAAAATATTGTATTACTGTTTGGTTGGGAAAGAAAAAAATTCTTCAACAAAGTAAGGGTTTTATAAAAATATAGACTTTAATAAAAAAAATTGTATCATGTGTAATGAAAAAAACAAGTAAAAAAAAATCTCTTGGTTGAAGTTTCCAGGAACTTAATAATTATAGGCTATAAAAAAGTAATTCCTATATAGGAGCCCAGATCCTGTATATCAGAACTTTGAAAATCCTAGATACTTTTCATGTCTTCAACTAGCATATCATGTGGCGTTCTAGCCTATCTTCTATCTGTCCTTCCTGCAATGCTTTTCAAATTTACACTATAAATGAGTATTATTGCTATTCATGAAATGTCTATCTGTGGTAGCTTAGTGTGGATACGTATATATACATATATATATATGTATATATTACAGGCCTGAGAGTTTTGTTTTTTAATTACTGAGCTATTCTAAGCACAACCAAATGCTACAAAAGAAGATCTTGAACAAATTATCCTACTAAAAGCAATTTATATAAAAATATAAAGTAGTTGGAATGACCTTGTCTCAACAGCAAATATTTCTAGCCATAATAGAAACCAAAGGAATAATCATATTATCTTGGGAAATTAATTCAACATAAAACAAGTTTAACTCCTTAAACTTTAAAAAGAAGGTTTTATTTGAGAAATTGGGTGTCATAAGAATATATTAACCTTCTGTAGTGTTTCTTGAGTTTGTAAAACACTTTCATATATATTACCTCTTCTATCTCCATAGTAGCTTCATAAGGTGGGCAGCATAAATCATCATTTTGTATGTTGGGAGACTGATGCCCAAATTAGTTAGGTTACTTGTCCAGGTTTATGCAACTCTCAGCTATGCCTCTGATTCCAGCCAAGTCAGAGTGAACACTTGAGTATAGATGTTGACCCACTTCCTGCTGCTGATGACCATCCTCAGACATAAGCTGCTGAATGATCGCTTCCTTCCATAGGTTTCTCTGACTCTTGTAGGGGATGCTGGTTTCAAGGGAGCCCACTCAGCATCCAGAGTTGAGCCACCAGAAGTGTCAAGAAAGAAATACCAAGTGGGACAATCTTCAAAAAAATGGGAGAAGGTGGACAATGGATAAAGCCTCTTCCTTTTGTGCTCTGTGAGAAGTCTTTTAGGTGGAGATTTTGTGAGCCTTTATAAGACTTCTGAGAAGGCCACTGGCAACACGGCATTCTCTACCACCCTTAAAACAACACTCTCTCCTTCCATGTCCCCTCTGCCTGGTTCCCAACTTCTGTTCATATCCCCAGATAAACTGCCGTATCTCAGACTCTACTTTCTAGAGAGAATTAAAGTTAAAAATGGACACCTAAATTAAAGTCAGAGTAGGTAGTTGGAAATAATACAGCTTTGGACCTCAAGAGAGAAGTAAACATTTGAGACACATAATAATTGTTTAAAAGTAGTATGTAGGGAATTCCCTAGTGGTCCAGTGGTTAGGACTCTGCACTTTCACTGATAAGGGCCTGAGTTCAATCCTTGTTCAGGTAAATAAGATTCCACAAGCTGTGTGACGTAAAGCTTTAGGAGTATATGGTAGAAGATAAAGACAGAAGAGGGAGAATCCTGGAAAGAAAGAAGGGCTACAGGCAGAACCATAGGGAAGAACAACATCAATAAAGGACAGAGAGGAAAAATATCTAACAAAAGAGAAAGAAAAAATAGAGAGGTAAGGAAACCAGAAGAAGATAGTCATGGAGGCCAAGAAAGGAATTTCTACAGAGAACCATTTTCCACCTGGGTTAGTGCTGTGTTCCAAGATGTCCAACATGAAAGACTAAAGAAAAGTCGGAACAATACAGGAAGGAGAACCAGTGTACTTTGCAGAACATATATTTGGTTTCGTGTTACAGACTGTAGCACATGAGCAAACGGATGATTCCAGGGCTTCATCCCAGTGGCTAGCAGATTCGTTTCTAATTGTGCCTTCCTATAGCCTCAAGCTGAAAAACGCAGTTCACAGTAGGTATCTCTAGGTATTTTCCTGAGCATGCTTTACAAAATAGAATGCCAGCTGTCCAGGGAGTTTATCATCCTATCTGGTCAATGACAAAGTGATCTAGAATACCACCATGAAATAATTTTTCAATGTTATTAGCTTTCTTTGTGAAAGTATGTGCTGAAATCCTCTGTGTGTGTGTGTGTGTGTGTGCATTTAAAAAGTTTGGAAAAACATATACCAACATAACAGGGGCAATCATTTAGGATGGCTGGAAATTTTTAGTTTTCAAAAAATTTTTTATGTATTTTCTGAGATTTATGGGAAGGGTATGTTTTTCTCTTAGAATGAATATAAAATCTATAGAAGAGTTTAGCCTAAATTGAATTATGGAAAAAATATTTCCTCCATAAATTGTTGACTGCTTAAAACATCTTCTCTTCCATATGTTGTCAGTTCTTCTATCTGAAGCCCAGATAAATGGGGTTTTGTTCCAAAGTAGTTATCTGCAGGTGGAAATAAATGTGGTACAGGAATGTCTCCTTGCTGGCTTAGTATAAATACATCAAGGCAGGAAAACTGCACATTAAGGCAGCTCTTGTTGTTGGCAGATTAAAATATTTTGGTCTTTATTGTAAATATCTGGGGCATCAACTGGGGATTAATTTTCCCCTTTAAGGAGAGGTGTCAGGGGAAACTGACAAAACTTAATCCTAAAACTACCCAATTCTGAATCAGAGGTATTCTCCTCAGAAGGTGATGGTTGTATTTGTTTTTTTTTGTTTGTTTGTTTTCTTAATTCCATTTCTTCAGGCTAATAGATGTGTCAACTTGAATGCTATCATTTGAAATTCTGAATGTTGAATGAGTTCAGAAGTTAGTTGATTTTCTCTAATAAAAACCTGACATATTTTCTCTTTCGAGAGTTTGGACTCTATAAAATGGAGTATAAGAAAAACTCTTCATCTAAAGGCTTTAATTTACAAGAGATAACTTGTGTCTTCAAAGACACGGCTTTGAACCCTCTAAAGATTTGATGTTGGGAAAACTCTGAGAGCAGTAATAGTCTTTCTGGTTTACTGTACAGGACACCAAATCTCTCCTATCAGTGATTTTTAATTCCTCAAGGCTAAGAACTCACTCTACCAAAAATGGAAAAAAGACAGAACTCTGTGTAATATTGATAGTTGCTGATTAGGGAAATATGCAATGTCAGAAAGCTATTTGACAGAAAACAAAATTCATTATGTCTTTGAAATAAAGGTTTTATTTTGGAAAATTCCATCAATATCCACATAAAATGTAAGTCATTTACCCGAGAGTCTAGACAATGAAGAGGCTTCCCTGGTGGCTCAGAGGTTAAAGCGTCTGCCTGCAATGCAGGAGACCTGGGTTCAATCCCTAGGTCAGGAAGATCCCCTGGAGAAGGAAATGGCAACCCACTCTAGTATTCTTGCCTGGACTATCCCATGGAAAGAGGAGCCTGGTGGACTACAGTCCATATGGTCACAAAGAGTCGGACATGACTGAGCGACTTAACTTTCAACTTTCTTTCTAGACAATGAAAACATCAATAATGGAAATTTCCAATTTTTCTCTATGATCATGAAATTTTTTACATCTCCTTTGCAATAACTGAAGGGCAGTTTGATATAATGTATGATATGAAAGGAAGATGTCATTTTGTAGGAGCAAATCAGCAACATTGACAAACATGGCATTTGTCAACTGTATGGCATTTCACGCTACTAAAATGCCCACACATTGCTCTTGCTCTTTGTATATTTTGGCAAGTAACAAATGTTTTAAAGATTTAAACTGCAACAGCTAAAATGCCTATTTTTATGCATCTTCTTTCTTTCTTAATCTATATAATAGAAAACCCAAAAGAATACATCCAGAAAATTTGGGGTATGCTTTTTTCAAATTGACCTATCGAAATTTTGGAATTAATTTGAAGGAGTTTATTTTCATCTAGTCTGAATAAACACTGTTCTACTTTGGAAGATGTATGTGGAAGGGGAAGTTTTTGAGACCTTACTGTCTATTTTGTCTCTTTTTGATTTTTCCCTCCCCTGCATTGTGGTCATGAAACACATTACATCAGTGGAGACCAAGAGTAAGGACTCTCTCAAAGTGAAAGTTGCTCAGTTGTGTCCGACTCTTTGCGACCCTATGGACTATACACTCCATGGAATTCTCTGGGCCAGAATCCTGGAGTGGGTAGCCATTCCCTTCTCCAGGGGATCTTCCCAACCCAGGGATCAAACCCAGGTCTTCTGCATTGCAGGCAGATTCTTCACCAACTGAGCTATCAGGGAAGCCCTAGGACTCTCTCAGTCACAGTACGAAGTGAAATCACCACAAAAGCTTATTGATTGGCTTCCCTAGAAAGTCCAAGCATGGCTAGAACCGAAGTTCAAATGTTGTATCTCAGCCCATCTCTACTCTGCTTTTCTCTGGACTGTTTCCACTGTCTTGTGGGCTCCCACACCAGCTCCCAGCAACTCCAGAAAGAAAGCCTCTATCCCTATAGTTTTATCTTTCCTATACTGGGTCTTACTGACCTGGCTTGGGTCTTCTGTGCATCTCTGACCCATCACTATGGTCACGGGGATAAAATGCTCTTGTTCATTGGAATTGGGTTATGTGCCCAGCCCAGCAAACATTCTTCCCATATAAACCAAACAAATTTACAGTAGGGAAGAGGTGTACTTCCCAAGGAAACCAAGGTGCTGTTAGCAAAATAAGGAAAAGTTACTGGGCAGAAAAAAAGCAAATATGTTCAAATCTCATCTCAGAAATTTTTATACAAATGAAAGCAGATGTTGCTTGAAGACCACATTCTGACAGATCTTGAACCATATGGATCCAGGCAGCCTGGATCCAGAGAGCAGTAAGCCCTGCAAAGGAACCAGTAGGAAATGCAGGGGCCTCCCCATGCTTATGTGCTACACACAGACTGAGGACCCTGGTACAACCAAGGAAAAAGAATCCCAGTGATGATTATGACAGAATTTCCCATCAGCCTAGTATGTTAGGTGCTTGGTATTTGATAACTAAGATTTATGTGACCACCCATATTATTCAGCAACGATTCTGTACATGTCTGTTAGGTCTAATCGGTCTTTCCTATTGTTTACATTCTCTATTTCTGTATTGATCTTTTGTCTGGTGGTTCTCATTGACCTTTATAAGTCTCAGTTCCTCATCTGTAAAATGATGAGAACAGTACCTACCAACCTACAAGTTGATACAAGCGTCAAAAATGCTACTCCTCATAAAGTGTTAATACGCTTGACATGAAGTAACTGCTCTTTAATGTCAGCTACTACTATTAATCCCCAAGAAAGTATGTGAAGGTCGGAGTATATCCATCACCATATTTCAAACATCAATGCCAAATGCTTAGCCAAAAGACCAAAAGGTATAATTAATTGCATTGGAGAAGGAAATGGCAACCCACTCCAGTGTTCTTACCTGGAGAATCCTAGGGACGGGGGAGCCTGGTGGGCTGCCATCTACGGGGTCACACAGAGTCGGACATGACTGACGCGACTTAGCAGCAGCTGTAGCAGCAGCAGCAGCAGAAGAGGAATATGACTAATTTTATTTGTATTTGTAACCCCGTTGTCAGCTGGGAGCCTTCCTACATCCACCTGTAGCCATAAACCAGTCAAGAAGTCTCTGGCCCTCACCTAGATGCTCTAAGATTTAGGAATACTTGGCATAAATTCCTAATCTTCCTGACCTAGAAGTGTCCAGTGCCCTGCCCAAGCTCCCTACCAGTTTCTAGCAATTTGAACTCTGATATTTTCCCTGAAATTGTGTAGGATGCCTTGTTTCAGGCTCTGCTGACCTAGTTCCAAAATTCAGTTTCTTAGCTGCTTTCCACAAAAGATCAATTTGCAACACAATTTCATGCATTCTAAAGCTTTCCTAAAGTTTCACAAGGTCATGGGAAGAGGTCACATCCCCTTCTACTATCTTGCTAAGCCCACCCTATTCACTTTTTTCTTTCTTTTCTCCATCCTCTCTAGAGTAATAAACAATCCTTACTCATAATCTTGGAATGAACTTTTTACTTTCAAGTACAATTATCAAGATATATTTTCCAAATAAATATAGGTTTCTTATGAGGAATTCCATTGCAAATATTAGACAAATAATGTTTTTAAGTCCATGATTTTCTGTTAGGCTTCATTATATACTCCCATTTGGTAGATAGAAATTGTATCCTTTCTTTATAAAAGTTATAGGGCAGGAGTGAGAGTTCTCTGCCCCCCACCACAACGCACAGCATGTGGGATCTATCTCCATTGCCCAACCAGGAATCAAACCTGTGTTTCCTGCAGTAGAGTGCAGAGTCCTAACCACTGGACCACCAGGGTATTTCCAGGAGTGAGACCTTGGGCAGAGATGCTACTGCAAATGAAATAACATTCCATCTCATTGTGGACTTCCCTGGTGGCTCAGATGGTAAAGCGTCTGCCTGCAATACGGGAGACCCAGGTTCAATCCCTGGGTTGGGAAGATCTCCTGGAGAAAGAAATGGCAACCCACTCCAGTATTCCTGCCTGGAGAATCCCAGGGATGGAGGAGCCTGGTAGGCTACAGTCTATGGGGTTGTAAAGAGTCAGATACGACTGAGTGACTTCACTTCACTTCTCATTGTACCAACAATGAATGCCAAGAGTATATAAAACTGTAAGAATTTTAAAGTGAAATATTAATATGTTTAAAACTGAAAATTATCATGATTATATGTGTTTACAGTTGACCAACTTTTATCTCTGTTGTTAATGCTGATATTTTGTATAATTTGTATTTATTTCATTAAACTCTGGAGATTGTTACTAAGACAAAGAATATGATTTTCTGGCCTATAGGAAATCAAGATTCCCTCAAACTGTCTGTATTTCTGAAAGAAGAGAACTCTGAGATTACAAAATTATTTACTTAGAAAGTTAGTAGATATAAACTCCAGGAAGATAGAAACTTTTGTTTACTGAAGTATTGCAAGTTCCTGAACAGCATCTGGCAGGAACTCAGTCCACTTTGGAAAAATTAATTAACATCTAATAATTTATAGAACTTCATATTTATCCAACACACATTTATTATATGATTATTTTATGTATGGCTATATCCGTGTGAATTAGACTTTCAGTGTATCCAATTTTTAAGTTCTCCAAATATTGAAACTTCCTTCACTTTCTTAGTGAGACTTACAGCTCTTCTAGTTAAGAAGCTTTCCCTGACAATCAGATGTTTCATTTTTCTTTTTATTCTTCCACACTACTCAATCCTTCAGTTTCCTTCTCAGTTGATCTTTACTATGTGCAGTATCTTTTCTGCACTATATGACTTGGGCTGAATAAAGCATGATATGCCAGCTGTGAACTCTTGAGTCATTTTTGCAAGGACATTTATCAGTTCTCTGGATTAAGCACAATAATTAGTTCTAGTTTTTGTTGCATTGTGTTTTCATATTTTTCACTGACATAATTGCTAATGAGAATTACCTCTTCTTTTTTAACCTTCATTTGGGGCTTTTTCAGGATGACTGTCTTTTGAGTTTTCTTCAGTATGTTACTTAAGCTAATACCTAAACAACTTCTACAACTAACTTGGAGAATCATTTTATCTACATTATCTCATGCAATTCTCACAAAATAAAATCTCTGTGACATAAATACTACCATTGTGGCCATGATGTAGATAGAGGACAAGGTCACACAGCTGTATCTGAAATGTGAACCTGTTTGTTGTGACCCAAACCCTTAACCATTTTGCTCTTGTTGTCACACATTAGATTGAGTTTATTTACACTGCCTTTCCTTGACTACTTGTGATTTAATATTTAAACTTCTGTGCTTATTGTTGTTCTATATCTAAAGGACAAAATCTTAGAACTTAATTTTCTCCATGCTTGGTATAGTAATACACATTCAATTCGGAAGTAGATGTTTGTTGGTGGCATACCAGATATCCATTTCTCTTTCCCCTTCCTAAGAGCAACAAGATTTTCCTTTTGGGGATTAATCTCCCATTGTGCAGCAGGCATGTGATTTGAACAAAATTGACCCCACTTCCTGCTTTAGGTGTGGACTCCGAGTGACATCAATTCATCTATTAATGTAATCCCTGGTGGCTGAGGAAGGAACAGTCATTTAGATTACAAGCAGGACATGACACTCATTTGATTTCAGAGACTGGTTTCACTTGGTCTAGGGTGAAATTCAAGTGTTTATGACACGGTGAAGGGAAGAAAGGCCCTTCTCTGTCTCTGGGTAGCGTCGTATATGCAAATGAAACCTGCAATTGCTGCAAATGTTTGGTTATTATGATTGAGACCGGTCTAGACAAACCGAATGCATAAAGTGAAACAGGATCAGGTGAACTGATAGGAATTTTAGCCAGTTTCCTGGTCAAAACATGACTGAGAACCACTCAGTACAGAGGAACTAATAATTGTATGATATATGCCAGTAAATTTTTTCTGACTTTCGTTACTTAGAACTGACATCATCCAAACTGATAGACCGACTCTTGTTTCTATTTCTTTTAAATTTTCCTTTTCTTTTACTTTACCAAGAAGTTTCTCTCAAATTGCTTCTTTTGAAGGATACATTCTACATTTAACTTTGTCCTGGGAATAACATAAGATTTAAAACCTTATTTAAATTAGTTTCTAGAGTTCTCTAATATCCTAGTTGTTTCCTTTTTTGGTGAATTATTCACTTGAAATTCTTTCCCTGAAGCCTGTTTATTAGTGTACTGAATTATCACAGTTCAAGGTCATCATAGCAAAGTTGCCTCTTAATTTCACATTGCAAATTAATTAGTTCCTGCCAATAAGATATAAATATAATATAAATATTCCTGCCAGTAATCTGTGAATACAATATGGCTTTGCATCCATTCAGTTCACAAAAACCACATAGTCTTAATGCAAAAGGAGCCTTTGTGGTTGTTTAGTCGCTAAGTCATGTCCGACTTTTTGCGACCCCATGGACTATAGCCGGCCAGACTCCTCTGTCCATAGAATTTCCCAGGCAAAAACACTGGAGTGGGTTGCCATTTCCTTCTCCAGGGGATCTTCCTGACCCAGGGATCGAACCCGCGTCCCCTGCACTGTTAGGCAGATTTTAACCACTGAGCCACCTGGGAAGCCAGAAAGGAAACTTAGAGGTTATTTAATCTGGCTTAGGGCTTCCCAGGAGGTTCTAGTGGTAAAGAGCCTAACTGTCAATGCAGGAGACTTTAGAGGTGCAGGTTTGAGCCCTGGGTCGGAAAGATCCCCTGAAGGTGGGCATGGCAACTCACTCCAGTATTCTTTCCAGGAGAATCCCACGGACAGAGGAGCCTGGCAGGCTATAGTCCATAGGGTCACAAAGAGTCAGACAAGACTGAAGCAACTTAGCACAGCACAGTAATCTTGCTTAATTATTTTACAGGTTGGAAAATTGGAGCCAAAAGGAATTAAATGACCTGTCTAAGGTCACACAGTTAATGACAGGTCTCCTGTGATTCCTGGTTCTTGCCATTAAATTATGCCTCCTGGTGTGCAGTGAGGCCTACCAGAATTGAATAAATACAACCCAGTATTTCGGGAGACTAGTATAATTCTGCAATGTCTGGTGTAACCAGTGTGCCATAAACCATGGAAGCAACATAAAAAGGGCAGTGAATGAATTGATTTTCAAGTCTCAGTGGAAATTAATATAATTTTCTGTGGTTTAAACTCTGTTTGAACTTTGACAATCACTGAAAATTAGTTTTTAATACATTTTGGATCATAAAGTTGACTTCTTAATGCTAAAAATTTTTCACTGACGATAAAATGTAAATTTATTTTTATAAAACAAGAGAAATTTTAAGTGCAAAAGAATTTGATTTGGGGTGGACTCTTCTTTCCCTACTTTAAGACAGTGATATTTATATATTAAAATTATTTTTCATGTACTTCTGTAGCACAGATAGATGTTCCTCTTTTTTCCTCCTCTTCTGTGGTATGGCTCTCAAAATCTCTCTAATCACCAGAATCAGTCTGGGAGATTTCTAAAATTGCAGATTCTCAGCTGCATCTAGAACCAGAAACTCAGGAGAGTTCAGATATCTGTATTGTTTTAATAGCTCCTCTGGTGATTCTGCTCGGAGAAGACAATGGCAACCCACTCCAGTGTTCTTGCCTGGAGAATCCCAGGGACGGGGGAGCCTGGTGGGCTGCCGTCTATGGGGTCACACAGAGTCGGACACGACTGAAGCGACTTAGCAGCAGCAGCAGCAGCAGCAGCTGGTGATTCTGCTAGTCGGACAAATTTAGGAAGTATAGCTCTATAGCATTCTATCAATACATGTTTAGAAATGTCTTATGTAAGAAGAAACAAAAATACATCAGCGTACAAACACACGCATCTATTCTGTGAACAGTGGATGATGACTACAAAACCTAACATGATAAATAGTCACATCTTCCTTGTTGGTGAAAATAAGTGGGCAAAAAAGGGCAAATTTCATTGACTCTTAAGACACCATTGACTCAGAAGCACCATTATTTCTGTACCACTGAGGGGAAAAAAAGTTAAACTGACAAGCCATCACTTTAAGATGCCTTGTGATTTCAGGGATGATAAAAACATGCGTCTTAAGATTGATGACGTACAGTAATTTCTGCTCTTGTCATTGGAGTTATAATGGTGCCTGCCAGGTTGAAAGTGAATAAGAGAGATTAGCTTCTAGGCTATTAGGATAAGGGGAAATCATATTAGTGCTCCTAGCAAGGCTACTAAGACATCTCTGTGGATCTTATATGCATCAACTTCCAAGGCTTTTCTGATAACCAGAAATCTATCCTGCTGAGGTATGAGCTCCCATGACATATTGGGGAGCTCTGGTTAAAACTTATGTTGAGATGGGGCTTTCATCTACAGATCTTACTTTGAGGCACGTCATCCCTACTCCCAGCCCACCCTACACACACTTCTCAGAGAGGTCACAGAGAAGCAAAGCATAGAAAGCAGAACATGCAAAAGAAAAAAAAAGTGACTGTTCATAAGAGTGGCATTCAATTCTTATTATGCATAGAGACGAGAGAATCTAATTTTAAAGGGTTTCATATTATTCTTGCTTGGACCAGAATCCTGGTTGTACTTCAGGTTTGGCTGCTCAACTTGGTTCCTAAAGCCAACTATAGAAATGCTTTTAGTTTGTCTCACAAAAGAAAAGCCATGATTTAAATGGAAAGTTTTGGGTTTTAATAGGTGAATAGTTATTTAAAAATATGGACTAAACTTACATTCTAAACAAAGTAAAGAAAGTGAAGTCGCTCAGTCGTGTCCGGCTCTTTTCGACCCCATGGACTGTAGCCCACCAGGATCCTCCATCCATGGGATTTTCCAGGCAAGAGTACTAAAATGGGTTGCCACTTCCTTCTCCAGGGGATCTTCCCGACCCAGGGATCGAACCCTGGTCTCCCACATTGTACGCAGACGCTTTTCCATCTGTGCCACCAGGGAAGTTGTTAAAACAAAGTAAACCTCTTATCCATTCTTCCTCCTTGCTATTCATTGCAAATAACAATACATCTGGGTTTATCTCTCTTCTTTTTTTCAAAACTACCTGTACTAATTTTGTATACATCATATCCTTCCTTCCTGATTTATAATATTCTTGTTATATATTTTAGCATTCTCTCTGGCTGCCCTGCTAACAGGGTTCCTTTGGTACTGAGGATACTTTATACTGTTGGCTTTCCTGAGGAGTATGAGACTTTTGGATGGTACGCTCATCTTTACCATCGGGAGTCCTTATCAGATTGTCTTGACACAGCTATTCACGGAGTGTCTTTGGGAGAACATGAATACTGCTGCCGCAGTTTGCACGCCACACTGTTTTCAGTGAGGAAGGGGGCGGGGCAAGATATGCCCCTCGGCAGTGTCTGTTTTCATGATCTCAGGTGATTCCTCTTTTAACCAGGCTTCCCTGCCCATTTTCATTGTTTCTAATTGGAGGCAGACTTCCTCATTGGGTTTTGGGGTCCAAGGTAGGAACATGAACAGAGCTCAACATTCGTTTCTACCCTCAATGATCCTATCCCATGTCCCAGCTATGCTTGGCTTCCTCTAACTCTGTGGCTCACCGCTAGTGCTCCCCTGCACACTGGCCCACAACTTCTCTATTCGACTTGAGGTCATCTGCTTTCCAACATTCATGGGTTCATCATTGGTTTCAGTCTTCTAAGTTTTACATAATACTGTCATGAGCAGTTATACGTTTATGCATGTTGAATGGGTAGTTTGAGAGGTTCCGTGAAGGAAGGTGGAATGTCAGTTGGCTCTCTTTTCAGCTCTCTGCTTCATACTGCAGTAAACTATGGTTTGTAGGTGCCCTTGTTTGCTTCTGCGTCATTTTGCTAATGACACTGGCCAAAGATTGGAAGATTGGAAGAGGGGAAAGCCAGGGTATTTTTCCTTCTTCTCTCTGTTTCTTTTGGCATCTTTACAATAGTTCTGCTTTCTCTGTGGCTTCAATACCCATGTACCCCCATGTTTTAGGATCCCAGTTAAAGGCTAAACCAATAGCTGTATGTTCTACCCTCTGAGCTTTGTTCCCAGAGCTTATAAATAGTGGCTTCCTGCTAATGTATGCCTTTATTTCTCTCATCATGTCCTCTTTTCCTTCTCTGCGTTTTGAATGTGTGCTAACCAATCCCCTGTACTAAATTCCTTTCATTTAAAATTCCTAGAATAGTCTGTTTTCTAGAACAAACTATTACCTAAAATAGTATGTTTTCAACATAGCTGGTCCATGTTGTCAACCCACCATCTTAAACATTTAGAAATGTTAGTAATATTTTAAGAGCACAGTTGAAGTGCTATTTCAAATCACCTAGGAAACAATGAACCTATTTTCTACTCTAAGTCTATAACTCCAGAGCTGAGTAATTTGATAGAGTGTTTGGGACCATTCTGGTCCTTACATAGTCCTCCATTTCCCAGCATACCTGCAAGTGTGCTTTAGTGACAATCATAATTATTTATCTAATACTATTTATTTCCATTTTTATATTTGCAACCTGAAAAAAACTGTTTTCAACATGCACTGCACGTGTTTTATGTTCAAAAGAATTTCAATGTCAACTCTGGCCAGTTGATGTCAACTCATGGCAGTTTGGTGCTGCCATGCTTGGCATGAAAGACATTGCTTCAGTTACCCAAAGCCTTTAATTGCATACTTTGATTTCTTTGGCAAGCACTTTTTTACCCAAGAAATCAAAATTGTTGCATTTTCTTTGTCCAAGGAGAAGTTTCTCCTTACAGTGTCCTTGTCTCATGGCAAGTGAGGAAGAGAAAACTTCCAAGGGGCTACTGTATGCAACTGATGTTTCTCCAAGGCCCTTTTCTTCTCAAGATTCACTAGTTACTCTTCTCCCAATTTACACCTTGCTTTCAACTGAAATTTTACATGTAAATTGATAATGATGTATTATTTTATATAGAATGATTTATGATTACCCAGTTACTAGTTCAGCATATTTTTTAGCTAGAGATTTTTTTAAAGCCAAGCTTATTTTCTTCTCTTGAATGTTTATACCTCTGAACTAAACAGAAGAGCTTTAAGTCATCCATGTGATGGTTTGTTCCCAGGTAGTTGTAATTAAGCAGATCTATTTTAAAGTGACCTGCCATATGCACCCCACTCCAGTACTCTTGCCTGGAAAATCCCATGGACAGAGGAGCCTGGTGGGCTGCAATCCATGGGGTCGCTAAGAGTCAGACATGAGTGAGCGACTTTACTTTCACTCTTTGCTTTCATGCATTGGAGAAGGAAATGGCAACCCACTCCACTGTTCTTGCCTGGAGAATCCCAGGGACGGGGGAGCCTTGTGGGCTGCCATCTATGGGGTCACACAGAGTCGGACACGACTGAAGCGACTTAGCAGCAGCCATATGTGGACACATCTTATACATGAATTATAAACATCTATTATAATAAAACAGGACAACTAAAATTTCAGTTTAGATCTTCCTTCTCTAAATTTCTAAAGCAACTCAGATTTTTTTTTATAGGACCTGAGAAAGTGCAGTTTGATAACCATTTAACAGCTTTTGAAAACACATAACAGCTTTTGAAAAATAGCCTCTGACAAAGCAGATTCCAAACACAGTTTCACTAGAGTTTTTACGAGGACTGTCATTTCTTTGTTAAATCACAAAATCAGAAAAACAAAAACAACAAAAAAAAAACCTTGTTGGTTTACTCAGTCTAAAGTATTTCACAAGGGTAGGTCCTTTGAAGATAACTGAAGAACAGCTACAAATCAAGAAAACAAAGTTTTCATTTCCTCTGGAACTTAGAATAGCTGCTTCTTCGTTTTGCACGATCTCACCCACTGAAAGTTTCAGCCACTGGTCTGACTGAGGCAAAGTAAGTCATATACTGTATCTCAGATATTTGCTCTGGCGGCCACTGGCTTACTTCTCAAGCAAGCTAAAGCAAGGCACTGTGGAATATCATTGCCTTTATGACTAAGACGCTCTACAAAGGAAGTGGGCAATGTATATCACTTTTATACTGATTGACTCACCCTTCCCCAGCTTTCCATCTGGAAGTACCATTTTCAAGCAATTATCCCAAATACATGGAGGGCCAAATTGGCAGGTTTGTAAGTACTTATGCCTCAGAAACCTTTATTCAAGGCAAGGCTGGGTTCCCCTGGGACAGTCAATGTGGGCACAGTTAGCATTGGCTTTTAGTCTCAGCTCACTCCTTCCTGCCTGAGTTTCTGAGCCACATTTGCTTTAATCATTCCAGCCCACTGGTTCATTGAAAAATAAACACGGAGGTGATAATTAATTAGCAAGGCTACATATTCCTCTCCTACAGCAAGTTAAGAGTCTCTTCCTGTCAGAAATTGACTTTCTGGAAAGGAGGTGTGTAATATCCTTATGTTTGGGTTTATACCGGTTCATTTTTCATCAGATCCTCCAAGCTTTGATACCTGTGGCTTAATACTCGTAACAATTTCCTTGGATTTTCAACTTTATTCAGAACCGGTATAACTTCCACAACAAGTTGAGAAAAACCAGATGAAAGATTTCAACCACATCCACTCACCAAACTAATTTGTTGCTGTTTTCTTAAGTTTCTGAATCCCATCTGTGTGACCTGGTCTGTGTGAGGCCAGATTTAGAGATGGGTGGGAATGTATTGCCTAACTAAAGGAGTGTTAATCATTTTCACTAAAAGAGAACTTTTTGTTGCTACTTTACTGATGAAATCTTTCTCCCAGGGCAGAAATAATAAAATCCCTCCTACCTGCCTGTCTCAAGAGAATTCTAATCTGTCTGGGAGACAACCATCCCTGCAAGAGGGCTTTTACTGAATCCTTCAGGGGGTGGTACTCCTCTGGAAAGAAGCAACTGGTTAGGAGAGCAAGCACTGAGTTTGGAGGTTCTGGGTTCTGGTTCTGGTTTGCCATTTATATCAGTTGTGACGGTGGAGAAGAATAGCCGTCATTTACTGAACAGCACCAATTTGCCAGGCATTTTCCATTCATTTCTAAAAATGTCAATAATGCTACAATAATCATCAACCCCCTACTTTACAGATCAAAATGCACTAAGGCACAGAGAGATTCAGTGACCTACTCACGTACTAATAGCTAACTAGCAATTTGCAGAGCTGGTAACTAGCCCTGGGTTTGATTTTTCAGACTCCAAAGCCTCCTGCCGTTTAGCTATACAATCACAGGTAATTTTCCTTTCCTGGGTTTTAGTTTTGATTTATTTTGATCTGAAAAAAATAAGATGAAAATTGGATTAAACCTTAAAAACCCCTTTGAACTCAGATACCCTGTGATTCTAAGCCTTAAACTTGTAGAGACAATACACATATTTATAAAATGAATTTGGGCGGCGTTGGGGAGGAGTTGGTATGAGATTAGGGTCTGGAATTAATCTAGGAATGCTTCTGGCCTAAAGGGTTTTCCTCTGGAATAGGCAGGAAGAGAACTGCGTAGGGTGGCAGATGGGAAAAGGTCTCTGGATTCAAAGTGAGAGAACATTAGCAGGTCTGACGGGGTAAATGACAGACTCTCTGGACCAAGGCATCCATGCTGAGGAAATGGGGCCTCATTCAGTATTCTTCCCTCCATGGGAATTCAATAAACATTATTGACCGACTGGCTGAGGCGAACTGAACTGCAGAATTGCTTTGAAGGCCACAGTTACAAGCTATAATTGAGAAACTGTCAAGAGATTCAAATTCATGGAAAACCATGAAAGAATAATGTTTCCATGTTTCAGAGCTTGCCAAAATACAGTTTCCTTTCTGCTGTTCATTTCCTCCCCCTTCTAATTCATTTTTTAAAACTTTTCCATCAAGGAGAAGTCTATTTTGTAACTATGAATAATTAATGTCTAGCATCTTTCTTTCTTTTCAAAATGTTAGCAAATGTTGAGAATTGTAACTTTTCTAGTATCCTAGGGAGAAAGGGGCACCAGTTGTTAAAGAGGGCTCTATTTGTTTTCCCTGATAAAGGTCTGTATTAAGAATGGAATTCTAATAGTCACAGTATCACTAGCTACAAATGTAAATACATGCAGGTTGAGAACTATAGTCCAACTCTGTGTAGTGAGTTCTCCCAGTCTTTTCCCTCTAACACAGTGTTACCCACTCCTGAGTGGCTTTGAACCTATAAAACCTTTGAAAGATGTAATCTTTGAACCTATAAAACAATCATATATACCATATGCGAAGCACCTTTTGTTAGACACTTTTTGTGTACTATTTTAAATCTTGAAAGCAGTTTTTAAGGGAAAAGAGCTGCCAGGACACAGTCACATGCCGAAGGTGGTAAAGCCAGGTTCCAAGCCTGGTCTGTTTGACGTTGATCCCTTTCTGCCCTTCCTCTGCACCTTACAAGACAGGTATCGACCAGCAGGTACCTGTGTTTGTCCTCTAAAAATATCACTGATGTGATGTTTAGTGATTCTTTCAGAGAATCTTTAGACTAGTTCCTTATAGAATCACATAAAACTTGCCATAAAGCTCAACCATTTACACCCAGATATGTCTCACACCTTGGCCTGGAATGAAATTTTCCATTTTGTAGTTAATGGGTGAAATTTTAAAGAAGGGGCATAGGTGTGAAGAACTGTTTACCAGAATGTTAAAATTACTCTTTAAACAGACCTCTTCATTAAGAAGTAAAGGCAAACCTAGAATCTGCTACATTCTCACACAGATTAATAACTGCCTTACAAACAGGGCACAGCGTGCAGACACTGTTGCTCCCAGAGAATTCTGTTTCTTGCAAAGATAAACAATAACATAGGCGCTGCTAAAATCAAATGCATCTGTTTAAACATACATGCCTCCATGCCCATAAATGTGTACATATGGTGTATTTGGTTGTTTTCATTTGACAATTTTTTAATTAATAAAAGCCACTCACATCTTGACTCTCTAAGAAAACACAGTGCTTGATAATATTTTAGGTTATCTAATTGTGTGCCTGTTCAGTGGCTCAGTTGTGTCCTACTCTTTGCGACCCCATGGGCTGTAGCCTGCCAGGCTCCTTTGTCCGTGTATTTTTCAGGCAAGAGTACTGAGGTGGATCCCTTCTGTAGGAGATCTTCCTGACCCAGGGATCAAAACTGCATCTCCTGCATTGGCAGGCAGATTCTTTACCGCTTGAACCACCTGGGAAGCCAGGTTATTTGATTAAGTAGGTCAAAATACAAGTTTGCTCTTCCCAAAGGATCAATGTAATATAAATATTAGGAAATGTACAGCCTAATTCATCTTAAGGAAAGGAACTAGAGGTCTCAGAAATCACAATAATATGTTCATTTCACTTTGGTGAATAAAAATTATAGATGCCATGGCGATTTCAACAAAGCTAAGAAAATAGTGTGAAGGCAGTCCATGAGGAAATTAGAAGAACAGTCTTCTTGATCTCCTGACTTTAATCTGTTGCAATTTATTATATATCTCCATGCTCTTTGAATCTCTGTGAAAGTTGTTTCCTTGTTCTTAAAGCAGAAGTTAGGCAAACACTAAGAATGAGACAGAAGTAAACAGATGTGTTCAGGCTATAAGCTCAGGGCTAAATCCCAAACTGTAGGTTTTTCAAGTCAAAACAAATGTGTAAACAAAGAAAAATGTCTTGGTAAACATCACCAACCCAAGTCTTCCCACAGGCAGAGAGCTTCAGAAAGCCTCAGCTATAAGACTCCCGTGGAAGAATGGAGTATTTAGAGACATTAGGTAGGATAGCCTCAGTAAGCAGATAGCATTTGGATCAATAAGCACTCCAAAAATAATCACTTCAAAAGGTTTCTTACTGTTTACATCAGATTTATTTTTCTATTCATGAACTTACTCTTGCCACAAAGATAACAAGTCATTTGTTCAAAGTAGAAAACTGCCATTATTTTATTTATTTCATGCCTTCAAAGTTAATACAGTGTCTTCTTTCTATGGCACCACTAATAAACTTGGTGTGTTCTTTCTTGGTAAATTCTTAAAGATAAGCATTCAATAAAGACAGAAATTTTAAATTTCTTGAAATCTATGGAGACCCCTTTTTAGTTTTTTTTCTCTATAATGCCTCACTTTTCTTGATTTTTAAAGAATGACATAAAGTTTAGACTCAGAAGAACTTTCTTTTCCAATTCTGAAATGTAATTAGAAAACCTTACTTATTAAACAGTAATTGGATACCATTTTAGAGCCGTTTCCCCTCAAAGTGTTGGCAGTATATATGGGCGTCTTTGAAATTCTCTGGCACATTGGACAACCTAACACCTTTAGCCTTTCCTTTCAGGGGAAGAACTTGCCAATAGATCTGTTTCCCTACAGTTTTACTAAGAAAATAGTGATAAATAATATTTTTTATATCAAGCCAGGGAGGTAATCTAAGTGCTTTGAATTATTTGCTCACTCTTCTGAAAATGTTTAATGTGTATTTCCCTCATGTTTTAAAATGTATCCTATGAAACTGACCTACCTGGTCGTTGCAGTGGACCAGCTCTAGAATGTGAGCCACATTCACAGAAGTAGCTGCTGTAATTGTCTGGTGTCTAAGTTATTGTTAACTTCTACCAGTAGCATGCAAATGAACTTATTTACAAAACAGAAATAGGCTCACAGACATAGAAAACAGACTTATAGTTTCCAAAGGGGATAGGGCAGGGGGAGCTGTATTAGGAATTTGGGACTAATATACACATTACTCTGTATAAGATAGGTAAGCAATAAGAACCTACTATTACAAGATATTGAGTATAGTTCCTGGTGCTATACTCAATATCTTGTAATAACCTATAATGGAAAAGAATCTGAAAAAGGATAGATAGATGGATATGTATAACTGAATCACTTTGTTTTACCCTTGAAACAAACAAACCTTATAAGTTAACTATGTATGTAAGCTAAGTCTCTTAAAGTCATGTCCAATTCTTTGTGACCTTCTAGACTGTAGCCCGCTAAGCTCCTCTGTCCATGGGATTTCCCAGGAAAGAATACTGGAGAGGGTTGCCATATCCTCCTCCAGGGTATCTTCACAACCCACCTCAATTTAAAACTTAAATTATAAAAGAAAAAACCAAACCTTCATTTGTTGATACTAGATTAGGCAACACACAATCAAGCCCAATAGACACAATCTATTCCTGCAACAAATCCCCAAAATAAAATGACTGTCTTTATGTTATCACATATAATGTATGTTCAGTCCATCCATCGGTGTGATTTAAGTTCTGATTTCTAGTCTGTCTTAGTAAAGGAAAATATGGGGGAAAAATATGTGTTGACCAGAATTCTTTGCAGGGAAGACACTGACATGCTTCATAAAAAAATTTCATAAACACTTGGGATTAAAGATACAAGTAGGCTGCTCTTCAAACTGTTCTGCTAGACAAAGTGGAAGAATTTCCTGGTTATATCAGAGAAGAATGGACAGGAGTGGAAATTAAAGGAAAATGGGAGGAGAGGAGAAAAAAAAGAGTGCAGACAAATGGTTGCTCCTACACAGTGAGACCCCATTCCCCTAATATCTCCCATAAAGGTGCGGAACTCCAACCTGCTTCACTTCACATAGATCGACCAGTAAATTTATCCACTTTTTAACTTAGTTTTTAAAACAGATGACAGGAGGGCAGCTGGGGCTACACATTGTAACAGAGAAGTGAAATAGACAAAGAAAGAGGAGATAAGTGTTAAATTTTAGGAACTTTGAGTCAAATTTTATTAATACCTCAAGGGGAAAATAGGCTTCAAATGGAGTATGGTTGCATACAGTTTTCCCAGAGCTTTTAAAACACCATTTAAAAGACTGTGAGATTAGTCTCATCTATAGAAAATTATCTCCTGAAGGATGGTACTCACTGCTGTTTGCCCTACATTCGTATGAACCTTTTTTTTTTTAATTGAATATTCTGATATTATACAGACTTACCTTTTATGCCTATAATCCTGAATATTCTTCAGTTAGATTTTAGCTGAGATAGTTATGGACAAATAGAGGCATTTCAGGTATCTTTTTTAAAAACTATTTTATTTTTAATTGGAGGATAATTACTAAACAATATTGTAATGGTTTCTGCCTACATCAGCATGAATCAGCCATGGGTATACATATGTCCCCTCCCTCTTAAATCTCCTTCCCACCTCCTTCCCCATCCCACCCCTCTACGTTGTCACAAAGCACTGGTTTTGAGTTCCCTGTGTTATACAGCAAATTCCCACCAGCTATCTGTTTTACATATGGTAATGCATAAGGCAATGGCACTCCACTCCAGTACTCTTGCCTGGAAAATCCCATGGACGGAGGGGCCTGATGGGCTGCAGTCCATGGGGTCGCTAGGAGTCAGACATGACTGAGCGACTTCACTTTCACTTTTCACTTTCATGCATTGGAGAAGGAAATGGCAACCCACTCCAGTGTTCTTGCCTGGAGAATCCCAGGGACGGGGGAGCCTGGTGGGCTGCCGTCTATGGGGTCGCACAGAGTTGGACATGACTGAAGTGACTTAGCAGCAGCAGTAGCAGCAATGCATATGTTTACCCTCTCAAATAATTCCACCTTCTCCCTCCCTCACTGTGTCCAAACGTGTTCTCTATGTCTGCATCTCCACTGCTGCCCTGAAGATAGATTCATTAGTGTTAAGTGTCCTTTTATGCAAAGATTTCAAAATAATGTACATCTCTCAAAATGTTTAACATTTATCAGGAATTACATATTTTCAATCTTTATGCTGTTACCATGTGGCAGTCCCCACAGGCGAGCTGATAAACAGAAGTGCTTGTCACTCTTTTTGATGTATATGGGGAAATTCATCTTGACTTATGCAGATTATTCCAGGTAGTTGGGAATGCTTCTTTGGCATACAGTAAGGTTGTCCTGATGTTAAAGAAATTGGAAAAAGCATCAGAGAGTGGCTGGCATAAGATATGGAACTTAAGTGACAGGACTACAACAAGTGGAAATGAGGAGGTATTATACAGAAAGAGGGAAGTCACGGAGATAAGAAATCAGATGTGTTGTGGGGGAAGAGCCCATGGTCCCATTCATCTGGAGAGTGAGGTACAGGAGTCGGCCTTGGGAGCCAGTTCTTGGCACCAGTGTGGATGTTCTCATGATGAAGCAGCAGTCAGGCTCCTTCAAGGAGTTTTTTATGTAGCAGGCGTTGACAAGAGGAAAGCAGAAAGGAAGAAGTTGGAAGATGCCAAGTGTTGACTACAGCTGGCAAATGGGTGTGATTGAGACCAAAATTATTAACATATGACTACTGCCAGCCTTCACCATCACTGACTGGCTCAAGAAGAATCTTACTTTTTTATGTCATTTCTTCCCTTTCTCCACCCACAGAGCAGGGCCGTTCCTTGTCAGTTCCATTCTTTAGAGTCTCACCATCTAGAATGGAAAGTTGACAAAAGAGTACATAATCAGAGAGGCAGAAGAGGGCCTGTGCCATTGTTACTGGAATATAAAGGAAGACAACAAGCTTCAGGAAAACCCAGTACACAAGCTGAAAACAGCTTTTTTTTCTTCCTTTTTTTTTTTAAATTCTAAGCACAGTTAGGTAATCAGAACCAGAAGGTTAAGGAACATTGTCTGCAGGGGGTAGCTCAGGACCATTATAATTTGGACATAAATATAATTTATATTCATTGGTTAGGGGGATTGGGGCTATTATGGTAGTTATAAATAACAGACTGGGAGATTTTGCTTAATTAGACAAAGATTAGGGGGACGTTGAGGGCTCCTGAACAAGGCAGTGATGTGATTAGTATTCTTCTTTAGGAAGAATTATTTAGCAGCTTTATCCACATAAATGAAAGAGGAAAAATAATGAAGACAAGTGAAATCTGATAGGAGGCTTTGCAATATGCCAGGTTAAGGATAGGATGGTGAGGAGTAAAAGGGGAGAGAGGGGATAGAAAAGAAAAGATGGCAAGGTATTTGGAAAGCAAACAGCACCATTATGAGAGGCAAAGTAAAAGACATAACAATTTGATGTTTGAGGCCTTAGGAACTGAAAGAATAGAAGTGCCATTAACAGAAATGAGGATACCAGAAGGAAAAGCTGACTTCAGGGTAGAAATAATTAGCTCAATTTTACATGCGTTGTTTTTGACATGTATCTGGGTGAGAATGTCTCCTGGACAACTGTAAATGTAAGCTCAGAGAAGAAAGGCCTGCAGCTGTCTCTCAGCTTTCCCCATAGTATCTCTGAAGCCCAGAGTACAGCAGGTGACCAATAAACACTGCTGAATAAATGAAGACTGAGTGAAAGTCTACCAGTGCTCTGAGTTCTTATGATACATGACTGCAGTTTTCTCATGATTATTTCTCTTTATTTACAGATTCGGCTTTATACATATGCATCTTAGATCTCCATTTCCAGAGTGCCCTCAATACTTATTTGTTGAATTAATGTTAGCAGCTGCTCTTTTAGTTTAGACACAACCCCATTCACAATTCTAATCTCCCTTTAGTATATTCAAAGAAGGGAAAACTCATTAAATGCAATATTAATAAAAATAGATAAATATACATATCCATAGTACTTATTTTAAGGAAAAAGCAACACATAGAAGTAACTACAGGTGAAAGTGAAACTATTAGTCACTTAGTTGTTTCTGACTCTTTGTGGCCCCATGGACTGTAGGTCACCAGGCTTCTCTGTCCGTGGGATTTCCTGGGCAAAAATACTGGAGCGGGTTGCCATTTTCTTCTTGAGGGGATCTTCCCAACCCAGGGATTGAACCTGTATCTCCTGTGTTACAGGCAGATTCTTTACTGTCTGAGCCACTAGGGAAGCCCAGGTATTAATAACTAGTCATTTCAACACTTGGTTATTCTATTTGGTTAATAGCTTACCTGAAGTTGTCAAAAATTACATTTCTTTCCAACCACAAGGAGCCTGAAAATGACCTTTGGGCAACAACTTGGAAATGATTGTTTAAAAGGTAAATATGTTTTAATTTCATAAGTGGGTAGAGCTTTCCCATACTCAGCAGTTAACACATGACTCGTGACTCCATGGCACAAATTTGTAGAGCAAAGTGTGTGCAGGTTCAGTTGTGTACGATTCTTTGGACCCCAAGGACTGGAGCCCACCAGGCTCCTCTACGGAATTTTCCAGGCAAAGAATACTGGAGTGCGTTGCCATTTCCTACTCCAGGAGATCTTCCCGACCCAGGGATAGAACCCACATCTTCTGCATCTCCTATACTGGAGGCAGATTCTTTACCACTGTGCCGCCTGGGAAGAGCAAATAAGGATCACAAAACTGACTATCTTACAAGGCTCCTGGGATGTAAACTTTCCCCAAGGTCTTCTCTCTCTCCTCCTGCAGTGTGTGAGGGGCTTTATAAGGAACATGGTGCTTCTATTTCAGAAAAATGGCACATCCTATTTTAAAAGATTTGACAGTATATGAACAGTATATATAATATATTTATACTTAAAGGGTCTCTTTGGTCATTTGGATGATTCACTAGAGATGTTCCTGATAAGTATGGTTTACTAGAAAAATATAAATTCAAATTTTTAGTCTTCAGTGATTTCCCTCCCACCCCCACCCCTTGGGCTGAGATGGCTTCATGAAAGTTAATTAAAAAAAAAAAGGCAAACCTTGAAAACATCTGGTGTTGAGTTCAGAAATTAGAACCAGATATGCTTCCTTATCCGTATTTCAGTTCACATAAGTAGCCTGCCAGAATTGTGAAAGGAAAAAGGTTTATTAATCTGATTTTTGTCTTGTTTTTGAAAAATAATAGAAATATTTTAATGCTCAAAGTAGTTATGGGTCTTTTTTTAAGAAGTATATAAACCATCCCTGAATATACATTAGAAATATTAGAATTAATATAAATTTTAGATAATAGCATTATAATAATTCACATTCAAAGGATTTACCAAGGGAATCCTCTAAATCACAAGAGCCAAACAGTATAAAGGGCTCATAGACTGCTTTAAAAGCAGTTTTTCAAATAATTTACAGTATATAGATTCCCAAATAAAAACTGAGAAAGCAAATAACTATTTAATTTCATTATTTTTTGAGCATTAGTAGACATCCCATTCAGAAAGCCATCATAAAAGAACAGCTAGAATTTTTGTTTTCTAAAACTTCAACAATAATCATTATCATTAAAAGAATAATTACAGATATGCACAGAAACATTGGGAAAGATATTGATAGAATTCTAAGCTGGTGTTTAAAGTTTACCAAGCACTATGCAGTTTATTTTATTTTACATTTATAGTAAGCTTAAATTAAACGAAGCACATATTATTTCCATTTAACAGATGTTAAAATTGAAATCTTCAAACACAATGTGTTACAGTTACTTTTGTAGAGCCTATAAGTACCAGAACCTAGAATATGTCTACCTTAGAGCTTTTTCTATTACATATTATCTTTCTGCATGATGAAAATCCAACAAACTGTATCTCTAATTGGTTGGCATTAGAAAGCTAGCTTTTAACTGCACTCAATTCTAGAAAAATCAACCTGAGTGAAACATCAGCTTTAAAAAAAGAAACGTATTAACACTGTACTTGAAATATCTGTGTGGTAAGGAATTCATTAGATCAGAAATTCATTGCTTTGACAAGATATCTTTATTAATGGATTTTTCCAATTGATTTTTTAAATATGATTTTTTTATTATCAGCATAATTTTTTAGTTAATTTTTTAAATGGTGTATACTTGATTTACAATGTTGTTAGTTTGTGCTGTATAGCAAGGTGAGTCTGTGATACATATATCCACTCTTTTTTAGATTCTATTTGCATACAAGTCATTACACAGTATTGAATACAGAGTTCCCTGTGCTATTCAGTAGGTTCTTAATAGTTACCTATTCTATCTATATCTATTCTACCCTAAATAAAGTAGTGTGTATATGTCAATTTCAATCTCCCAATTTATCCCTCTTCTCCCTTTCCCTGTTGGTAGCCATAGGTTTGTTTCCTTCAACTGTAACTCAACTTTTGTCTTGTAAATAGATTCATTTGTAATATTTCTTTAGATTTCACATATAAATGATATCATATGATATTTGTCTTTTTCTGTCTGACTTCACTCAGTATGACAATCTCTGTGTCCATGTTGCTACAAATGGCATTATGGCATTCTTTCTTTATGACTAAGTAATACTCCATGGTATATATGTACCACATCTTCTTTATTCATTCTTTTATCAATAGACATTTAGGTAGCTTCCATGTAAATTGTAAATAGTGCTACAGTGAACATTGGGATACATGTATCCTTTCGAATTATGGTTTCTCCAGTTACATGCCCAAGAGTAAGATTGCTGGATCATATGCTAGCTTTATTGTTAGTTTCTAAATTTATCTCCATACTGTTCTCCATAGTGTCTATACCAATTTACATTTCCACCAACAGTGTTGGAGGGTTCCCTTTTCTCCACACCCTCTCTAGCATTCATTCTTGTAGATGTTTTTAAATATGATTTTTACTCTCTACTTTTTCAGTTGTTTTACATGTAAGTTTGTCCATAATCTTTCCATTTCAAGCAATTATACATTATAAAAATATGTCCTTTGTTCATTCAAATGTACAAAAAGATTAAAAGTGTCTAATGCATATGCTACATGAGTCTGATTTATTTTTCTTTTGTGGGGGGAGGTGAGAAGCCATCTTTTAAATTCTGCTCTACATCTTACAAAGGAGAACATTGAAATGGAATGTTTTCCTTTTTTAAAATAGTGTTTTTCCTGGTGGTACAGCTCTTGGCTATTCTGTCAAAGTCTGGTCCAAAGTCTTATTCCAGTACCAGATTATCAAGTTTTCCAAAATCAGCATAAACCCGGGAACATTTTGCCTTTTTCTTACTCCCTCCCTAATTAATAGCAACAACAATAATAATAATAGATGTCTTCCATTGTTATAATTTAGTGTTTCTGGATGTGGAAATGTAGTAAGGAGGAATGAGAAATTTGTGATATAATGATAATGCATGCTTTTCTATACTTCATAGTAAATACAATTGGACTGACTCCTCAAAACCCATGACATAGACAGTGAAATTTGTATTCTTTCCATCCTAAAGAAATAAAAGTAGGGACTCAGAGAAGATAAATAAAATGTGCAAGCTGATATAGCCAGTAAATGGCAGAGTGGATTTAGAATCCAAGCATCTCTACTCTGCTACTGGTTTGCAATGTTTACACAATCAAATTCTCTAATTCTGAAGCTACATTCACTTTGAATAGCCAGATAAGACAAGTGCAGACCAGTCTGAAATTCAGAAGCTCTGAATTCCTGTCTCCACCCTAACTTGGAATTCTCAGGAAACATGGCATCACAATTAAGGGCACGGGTTCCAGAGGCACCTAGACCTAACTTTACATTCCCATTCCTCCATTACCACCTCAAGGAAGCTTCACAAGTTAGTTTCTCCAAGCCTTAAGTTCCTCATCTGTAAAACAAAGACTGTTATGAAACTTAAATACAATAACAAATGTAAAGTCTTGGCCACAATAAGTGTTGCATAAATCATTGCTACTAGCACTTCACTTTATGCTGATTTCTCTTTTCCCAATTTTATTTATATATATATATATATATATATATACACGCACACACACACACACACACTTTTGGAGGAAAGTGAAAACCCATATAGGTTTCATTGTGCACAAATGCTGACCACACACAGAGAGCTCTCCTCTAGGCACTTACATTTTAACTCTTAGACACCTTGGAATTATTGCACAGGTTCTTGAATGTAGATGTACATGAAGAATTTCTTTGAATTGAAAAAGTAGTATGTCTTACAGACCTACGTGACCATTTCTTTTATCTCTAGGCTTTTTATCTCATAATAAATACATTGAAAATTTACTAAAAAGCTTTACTGAATTCCAGTATAGAATTTCCTGATGAACAAATAGAGTATCAGCATAATTATAGATGGGATTGGAAAGCACTGCTTTGTGAAAAAATACTTAACGTTATTCAAAAGGGAATAAACACTGGCTTTCAAACTTCAGTCAACCTGAATTTATAAGTATTTCTAAAATCAGGTAGTCTAATTTGATATTGATTCCTTGAGGATAGAGGATTCCATTTCATTTATGGATCAGATTCATTTCTTTAAATGTATCCTAACAACTAAATATGGATCAGGTTTGGTGAAATAATCATATTCAAAAGCTGAGTGTGAAAGAATTGATGCTTTTGAACTGTGGTGTTGGAGAAGACTCTTGAGAGTCCTTTGGACTGCAAGGAGATCCAAGCAGTCCATTCTAAAGATCAGTCCTGGGTGTTCTTTGGAAGGAATGATGCTAAAGCTGAAACTCCAGTACTTTGGCCACCTGATGCAAAGAGTTGACTCATTGGAAAAGACTCTGATGCTGGGAGGGATTGGGGGCAGGAGGAGAAGGGGACTACAGAGGATGAGATGGCTGGATGGCATCACTGACTCAATGGACATGAGTCTGGGTGAACTCTGGGAGATGGTGGTGGACACGGAGGCCTGGCATGCTGTGATTCATGGGGTCGCAAAGAGTCGGACACAACTGAGCAACTGAACTGACTGAACAATGAATACCCTGTTTTTTCCTTGCTCTTTTTAATTCTGTTGTCATTCCAAAAATATAGGGTTGAAATACAGTAGCAATAAATGTGATGGTGAGAAACTCAAGTATAATTTCAAGGGATTAATTCAAACATACCTCAAGACCTTTGTAAGAATATTAGTTGGTGGTGATTGCATTAATATACTTGTGTACATAAATTCAGAGTGTTTCTGTATCACTTACCATGTTCTCAGTAACAAGGAATTGGCAAGGAAATGGTGACCCACTCCAGTACTCTTGCCTGGAAAATCCCATGGATGGAGAAGCCTGGTAGGCTGCAGTCCATGGGGTCACTAAGAGTTGGACACAACTGAGTGACTTCACTTTCTCTTTTCACTTTCATGTATGGAGAAGGAAATGGCAACCCACTCCAGTGTTCTTGCCTGGAGAATCTCAGAGACGGTGGAGCCTGGTGGGCTGCCGTCTATGGGGTCGCACAGAGTCAGGCATGACTGAAGCGACTTAGCAGCAGCAGTAACAAGGAATAAGGTTCAAAATGGATTATACATTAAGGAAAATACTGGCTTTCATAGCTGGAAGTTCCGGGGTTAAGATGAACCTTGAAGGAGGCTTTGTCCAGTGGTTCTGGTTGGGTTCCACCTCCCTGGTGGCTCAGTTGGTAAAGAATACACCTGCAATGTGGGAGACCTGGGTTCAATCCCTGGGTTGGGAAGATCCCCTAGAGAAGGGAAAGGCTACCCACTCCAGTATTCTGGTCTGGACATGACTGAGCAACTTCCACTTTCACGGTTCTCTTAGCTGTGTCCCACTCCCTACATAACATGATCCTCAGGACGGAGCAGAATAGCATCAGAAGATACAAGCCGCACAACAATAAATGACCACAGCCTAGAGAAGAAAAAAATAGCTTTCAGAACTCTTCCATAAAAGAGAGGGAACTTCTTTCCTAATCTCCCTTCAAAGGTGTTTGGCTATAATTGAGTTGCATGCTCATTTGTATACCAGTGTTTGAGGTGGTAGAGTAATGGAATTATGGCCATGCAGTATAAACTGCCCCTGAGGTTCTTGGCTGCATAATAAAAGGGTAATGAATACACAAAATTGGGATTCTCTTGGGAAGAAATAAGTAGAGAACGCGTACTTCTACATAGGCAACCATCAGTATCTTCTACCTCTTACAGGCAGATTCTTTACCATCTGAGCCACCAGGGAAGCCTCTTCCAATATCTACCCATTTGTTTTTTTAAGAGGTATTAACTGAGATAGTTAAGATCCTGAAACATAAATATTCCTTCTGATATACACTTGGAAGAAAACTACAAATGTTTTAAGTATTAAATAAATTGGCTTGAGCTATGAAATTCTTATACTGCTGGCAAGCAACCATGTCACAAGGCATGGACAAGATTAAACTTTAATGGATAACTGGGATAAGTCCAAGTAAAGGAAAGGAGGCCTCTGCAAATATGTTTCATGCTCATATAAGGATGTATATCGCCTCTTAAAAATATAAACCAGAAGATTTCATGCAAGCTAGCATTAAAGAGGAAAAACAAGTTTTCTCATGGAAAGCACTCAGCTTTGGGATAGGCACCCAACAACGAGATGGTATTAAGATTCATATAATGCCAGCTACTACTATGGTCTGAGATTAATTTTAACCAGTGATCTGTTCAGAACCCAGTAACAAACAATACTTCCTTGGAAATGAGATTTTATTTACAAAGAGATTTATATATGACAATATTCACCATGATTTTTTTTAATGAAAAATAAGGATTTTCAGAGTCTAATAAAACCAAGAGGAAGACAAAGATTTTCTGGAAATGCTGTTTTGGAGTGCTGACTGCATCAACGTACAAAATGTGTATTTTTATTTTTAGAATTTATTTTTACTCATGCCTTATAATTGTTCTTAAAACAATTACAAATCTCTTTCCAAAGAAGAAATTGTGCTCTTCTCTAAAACTAATTTAACTTTGAAAAATACTTTATATTAACTGAGTATTTAAGTATTTATAAAATGGATAGTATATCCAGAAAGAATTAAAATACATAGTTCCTGCCCTCAAAGAACTTAAAACTTATTTGAGGACATCAGTCTAAAATATAAGAAGCAATAGCCAAGAAAATATAGCATGTAGTTAATTGTGCATCAGGGCACAGTGATATAGAAAAGACTGGATGAAGAATATCATACCAAAATTACAGAAGCCTTACTAACATCATACTAACATCTCTCGGAATATTCACCATGTACCAAATGTGTTTAATAGCTTACCATTTAATCCCACTACAACCCTATACATTGCAATCATTAGCATCAATATTTTACAGACAAATGAACTGAGGCTTAGAGAGATTCACTTGCCCACGTTGAAAAGTTAGTAAAAAGCAGAACTGGGAAATGAACCCATATAGTCAAATCCTACCATGTGATTGCTTAGCTACTAAGGTATTCTGCCTTCATGGAATAAGACAAACTCAATGAGCGTTTTGAAGACTTAGTGGTCCTTCTAAATGAAGGAGGATGGAGAGAGGTATTTTAAGAAGGAGGAGCAAAACCAGTGAGGGCATAGTCGCTGGAGTGTCCATGGTACGTTTTAAGGCCCTTAAAAGAAACTGCCCAAACAGAATCCAAAGTTTGAACAACATTGAACGTGAAGACAAAATTGGACAAATTCAGTGGAGTTGGGTTACAGAGATTACAAAGGCATTGACGAGTTTTACAAAACAATTTTTCAGTTTTTTTTTTTCAATATAAAATAACTGTTTGAACTCTTTCATCTCCTCTCTGTCTCATCCTCAGCTGCATCTTCAAATTCCAAAAGACTTGAAATAAATCATGGGAGACCACCCAACATCTTTCAGACCTTTAGATTAAACTCAAAAGCACAGAAGTGTTCTTAATAGCTAAAAGGTTAATGCTTTTCAATCCTGGATCAGCCGACTCTAAGGAGACAACAAGAGACATCCTGGTGACCTGGAAATCCCACAGGCCCCCCCAAGTGACCTCCCAGGGGTACTTCTCCACATTCCATATACTTGGCAGTCTGGTCTCACCCTGTCAGTCTGAAATGGAATGCAGTCTCACACCCTGTCAGAACAGAGGTTTTCCTACACTGAAGTGAAAATAGTTCCAACCCTGGAACAGCTTATACATGCATGTTTATAAACATGTGGTTAATCTCTGGGAGAAAACACAAAAACTGGCCATTGTGATTGCCGCAGGGAAAGATAGTTGGGTAACTGGGAAACATTCAAAGAAACTTACTTTCCATCTCCCTACCTACCCCTTGACTTCTCTTTGAAGGCTATACATGTATTATTGTGTATTTGAAAATATGTTTATTGCAAATGAATTAACTTTCTAGTGGCTTTTTTTGCCTGTCCCACAATGCACTCAAAACATCATTGCCAGCCAGTTCCCCAAGGCACAGCTCTTATCACTCCCGGCCCCTAGTCACAAACCTTCAATGCATGCCCACCACTAATAATGAGTTCCCAAGGTTCACAAGAATTGATTTCCTGATATAATTTATGTTTCACACCACATTTTGAAGTAGGTTATGCCTCATATGACAAGTAGTAGTATGGCGTGTAGTGAATTTTAAAAATTTATTCATGGCTACACAGCTAACTGGTCATACTGCTGAGACTTGGCCCTGGAATACATGCCTCTTTCTATGATATCATACAGTTTCTTACATACAATATATTAAATTAAATCAAAACACTTTAGCCTACCATTGATTTCCAACCTTCCTGAGAAGTTTTCTCAGGCAAATCCCTAACATCTATCCTTTGCTCCAGGGAAACTGGTACTTAAACACGGGTTCCTCAAATATCCCTCACTCAGCTCTCACTGTACCTTTCCTTGTTTTCTTTCTGGTCCTTTAGAATGTCTCCCCACTTCATTTGTCACTTATGAAAATCTTCCACAGTTAACCACAAGTGGTCCTCCTCAAGGCACCTTTCCTGAATTCCCCCAGTTCTCAACTCTTCTCTTCTCCATACTTTATTGCACCACTCACAAACTACATGTTAGTCTTAAATTATAATTAACTTGGTGTTTGTCTTAACCTAACTAAAAACTATAAACATTGAGAGGAAAGATTATGGCTCTCCATGTTCATTTTCCCAAATATCTAGGAAACTAGTTTCACTTATTAGAGCCTCAGAAACATTTGTTGAATTCAGTTTGCTAACTGATACTCTGGAACACCAGGGGTGCATTGTAAGATGAAGCAGACTTTGGCAAGAACCCAGAAACTGATTTTACGGTAGAGATCGTGAACTGGTGATCTGTGACACTCTGAAAGACGTGTGTGTTGTTAGCACAGAGTCATTTCTTTTGAGGGTTTAATTTTTTATTTGCATTATTTTCCAGCATTAAAAGCAGAAGATCTCATGTGAAAATCTAAATTTCTAAGTTTTAAAAAAATGGGAAAATCTAGCAAGACAGAGTCTGTCCTACCACATGAACAATTAGCTAGAATTAGTAAAACCTGCCCGTTTTCATGATGATATAGGCTGTCTGGTGTACCAAAGCCCACCCACCATTCATGGTTGTCTTACACTGAGGGAGCTATACTAATTTGTGATGCCTGTTGGATGCTATATATTCACATTTGCAATTCCTATTTGAAATGGTGATGCTTTTTCCTTCAGAAAAGAGTCCCTAAGTCTCATTAACTCTACAGAGAGCTCTGTACCTCTTTCAAGAATGGCCTGGTGAAAGAGATTTTCTCAACCATCTTTGAAAGAGTAATTTATCCTCCTCATGTAGGAAAGCCTCAATTAGAAGTTAAGTCAGGGGACTTCCCTGATGATCCAGTGGCTAAGACTCTGTTCTCCCAATGCCTAGGGCCCAAGTTGGATCCCCAGTTGGGGAACTAGTCTCCACACGCTGAAACTAAGAGTTTGCATGCCATAACTAAAGATCTTGCATGCTGCAAGTCAGACCTGGCACAGACAAATAAATAAATTTGTTAAAGATTTATTTATTGAAATTGGAGGATAATTACCTTATAATATTGTGATGGCCTCTGCCATACATCAACTGAATTGGCCATAGGCATACATGTGTCCCTTCCCTCCTGAACCCCCCCTCCCACCTCCCTCCCCACCCTATCCCTCAAGGTTGTCACAGAGCACCAGCTTTGGGTTCCCTGCTTTATACCTCAAACTCCCGCTGGCTATCTATTTTACAAATGGTAATGTATATGTTTTAATGGTATTCTCTCAAATCATCCCACCCTCTCAATATTTTAAAAGCAGTTAAGTCAGTTGTTACATTTGGGTATATTAATGGAAATAGAGAAAAATTCTATACAAAAAAACAAAATGTCATTTGAACTACAGACGTCACACTGAGACATGGCCAGGGGAGCGACCTACTAGTGACCCATAAGCAGGGAGTAGAACACTATGCAAGTGACAGAATTCCATAGCAAGGAGGGATCTGAAGAAAGGCAATCCAATGCTTTTATTATATTTTTTCCCCATAACTTTTTTTCCCCCTCAAGTTCTTTGTGCCTGTTATCACCTGTATGCTTACAAGCATATTAACACAACAAATAAATGAATAACAGGCAAATAGCAATAGGAGAACTCAGAAATATGATCTCTTTATCATTTTTACTTTTTTTTAAATTTTATTTAACCTTACAATATTGTATTGGTTTTGCCATATATCAAAATGAATCTGCCACAGGTATACATGTGTTTCCCATCCGGAACCCTCCTCCCTCCCCATACCATTCCTCTGGGTCGTCCCAGTGCACCAGCCCCAAGCATCCAGTATCGTGCATCGAACCTGGACTGGCGACTCGTTTCATATATGATATTATACATATTTCAATGCCATTCTCCCAAATCATCCCACCCTCGCCCTCTCCCACAGAGTCCAAAAGACTGTTCATATACATCAGTGTCTCTTTTGCTGTCTCGTATACATGGTTATTGTTACCATCTTTCTAAATTCCATATATATGCATTAGTATACTATATTGATGTATTTCTTTCTGGCTTACTTCACTCTGTATAATAGGCTCCAGTTTCATCCATCTCATTAGAACTGATTCAAATGTATTCTTTTTAATGGCTGAGTAATACTCCATTGTGTATATGTACCACAACTTTCTTATCCATTCATCTGCTGATGGGCATCTAGGTTGCTTCCATGTCCTGGCTGTTATAAACAGTGCTGTGATGAACACTGGGGTACACGTGTCTCTTTCTCTTCTGGTTTCCTCAGTGTGTACACCCAGCAGTGGGATTGCTGGATCATAAGGCAGTTCTATTTCCAGTTTTTTAAGGAATCTCCACACTGTTCTCCATAGTGGCTGTACTAGTTTGCATTCCCACCAACAGTGTAAGAGGGTTCCCTCTTCTCCACACCCTCTCCAGCATTATTGCTTGTAGACTTTTGGATCGCAGCCATTCTGACTGGCATGAAATGGTACCTCATAGTGGTTTTGATTTGCATTTCTCTGATAATGAGTGATGTTGAGCATCTTTTCATGTGTTTGTTAGCCATCTGTATGTCTTCTTTGGAGAAATGTCTATTTAGTTCTTTGGCCCATTTTTTGATTGGGTCATTTATTTTTCTGAATTGAGCTGTAGGAGTTGCTTGTATATTTTTGAGATTAGTTGTTTGTCTGTTGCTTCATTTGCTATTATTTTCTCCCATTCTGAAGGCTGTCTTTTCACCTTGCTTATAGTTTCCTTTGTTGTGCAGAAGCTTTTAAGTTTAATTAGGTCCCATTTGTTTATTTTTGCTTTTATTTCCAATATTCTGGGAGGTGGGTCATAGAGGATCCTGCTGTGATGTATGTCGGAGAGTGTTTTGCCTATGTTCTCCTCTAGGAGTTTTATAGTTTCTGGTCTTACGTTTAGATCTTTAATCCATTTTGAGTTTATTTTTGTGTATGGTGTTAGAATTTTATGACATTCCTACCAAATTGACTTTTTAAATCTTCAATTCTCCAATGAGGGCAAGCCCCCACTTAAATTTTCACAATTTGTACTTTGAAAGAATTATTTTTCGCATGTTGGGAAAAAATGATGTATTGTAATTTTCCCCCCAATAGTCCTTCATTTTCCCTCTGGGGTAATGCTAATCACATGACAGACTTTTTTTATATTTAAAGATGATAATCATGACCTCCCTGATGACTTAAACGATAAAGATGCTGCCCACAATGAGGCAGACCTGTGTTCTATCCCTGGGTCAGGAAGATCTCCTGGAAAAAGGAAATGGCATCCCACTCCAGTATTCTTGCCTGGAAAATCCCATGCACATAGGAGCCTGGCAGGCTACAGTCCATGAAGTCTCAAAAAAAGAAGATTAGGACATGACTTAGCCAGCAGTTCTTATTAGTCCATGGGGTCGCAAAGAGTCAGACACAACTGATCAACTAACACTTTTACTTTCTTCATCATGTTGCCTCAAAGCCTCCCATTCTTCAGGTGAAACACCTATGGCTTCTGGTTAGTAAGACTCTCTTCATCCCCTGGTTGTTTCTTCTCTCATTATATTCCACCAAATTCTTGGCAGCCCAAGCTGGCCAGAGTATTACAGGTATTATCATGTCCAACAGAGCATAGCAGAGGATATTGAATCATTTCACTGTAATAGCTTTATCTATGCAGTCTTAAAGCTTAATTAGTTATTTCGGCAGCTGCAAATCTCTGTTGACTCACATGCGGTTGCACTCGACTGCAACCCCCAACTTCTGTTAAAGTTCATCTTTACCATCATATACTTCCACAATTGGACACTTGGACTCCATATCTATCCCTATTAAGTCTCATCATGTTTATATTGGCCCATTATTCCAACCTGTCAAGGTTGGATTCGATTCTAGAACTCTCTCTTCTTTATTTCTATCTCTGCAAATCTGATGTGTATGTAGTAAATTCTTCCCTCCAAGTCAGTACAAAATAAGCAGAGTAGGAACAGACTTTGCTTCAGGTCCTCCTTCCTGGTTTCCAGATTCAAGGTGGCCCCTCAATTTTTTTGAGAAGAGCCATTTACCTGTCAATGGCCTACTCAGCTCTGTTGTCAGCTTTCTACCTGTCTTTAAGAATGCTCTGGGAAAAGAATGTTCGAGTGCACATGCATGCACATAGATATATACTTTCCTTGGGAGAGGATTCATAACTTCCACCAGAGCTTCAGAAAGTTTCCTGACATAAAAAATATTAAGAAACATTAACTTTGTAAATTCTCTGAACACCCAATATATTAAAATATCTATTTTTTAAATCTCTAATGATCATTTTTTATTGAGTGCCTATTGTGTGCCAGGAGAGCTCTAACTATTGAGATTTTTAGAACACAACAGACCAATCCCCTGCCTTCATGGTGTTTACATTCTAGTGAGGCAGAACACTAGACCATAATGACCAAGAGTAATAAGGAAGCCAGTAGTATGTTTAATACTGATAAATGCCAAGGAACAAAAATAATGTAGTGGATATGAAGTGTTGAGCAAGAAGACTCCCTCACTGAGATGACATTTGTATTAATACAGCAGCAAATGTGAGGCACCCTGTTAGACCGGACACTTAGTCTACCCATGAGCAGCAAAGCTGCAACAGAGTAAGCCAGGGGAAATAGTGGAGATGATTTGGGAGAGGATTGTGGGTGGGGAAGCCAGAATGGTCCTCCAACATAGGTTGCGGGGAGAGGGATTCCCCCTCGGGTGCATTTGGAAATGTAGGGGAGAGGTGTTTTTAGTTGTTACAATGACTCAGGGACCCTACTGACACTTAAGGGGCACAGAGACACTCTGTAGGGTTGTTTTGTATGGTGGGAAACTGTTTTGCCTCCAATGCCAACAACATCCCATTGAGAGACCCCAAGTAACTTTAGCCGTTGTATAAACTCTGGACTTTACTCTGAATGAGATGGGAAGCCATTAGAGATCTCAGTGAAGAAGAATGAATGGTCTAATGCGTTTCTCAAGGCTCAACCTAGCCATCCTGTTGGAGATGAAGGAGACCACGGCAGAAGCACAGAGATCAGTTCAGAGATTGTCACAATAATCCACGTAAATGATGATGGCTGGACCAGGGAGGTAGGAAGGAGGAGATGACAATTGGTTGGATTCTGAGTAAATACTTAAGATTGACAGGTATTGCTGATGCAATAGAAGTGGTATGAGAGAGAAAGAGAAGAGGATGAATCCAAAATTTTAGGCCTGATAAGAATCTATCAGTTGGAAGGATAGACCTGTCATTTGTAGTTGTGATGGAGCACAACTTTAGTTGGAAGTGAAGTATTAGGAAGAAGGCCACATGACATAGCCACTTAGACTGATGGATGAATGCAAATATATGAGTATGTATTGTATGTAGATACAGTTACAGAGAGATAAAGATACAGATATGAGAACTGACATAGACAAAATATAGAGGTAGAGACAGAAAGAAATCTAAAAGAGACCAAAAATGTTAACACCAGCTATCTCTAGTTGTTTTAGATTTAATCTGCAGGTTTTTCTTTTACACATTTCCTAGATTAATTACATTAAGCATGTCTTAATTTTGTGAAATGTAAAACCTTTGAATATCTGCAACACCACTTCATACAGCTTATTTATGAAAGCAACAGAGATCTGCTTCGATTTTTCTTTTCTGTGGACTCGGCCCCTCTTCCTCCAACTGCTTACTCATCAGTTAGCAATGGACTCCCTGCTTGCGAGGCCACTTGTCAGGATTTAAAATCTTAGCCTTACTCTACTGTGGTCATTATAAGCATGCAAGACATTTCCAGACCCCCAAGATTTTCATTCTGAGGAGAAATGAGGGAATTGTTAGCAGCTGAATCCTCTTTGAAAGAGCAAGCCACACAGATTTATAGAGCTTTAGGGGATCGTACGAGGAGCAAAACAATTGTCACTCAGGTCCCCTTTCCTGGCAGCCCCTCAAAGCTTACCAAGTGAGAACAAGAGTGCCCAGCTGCCCTGAACAGCCAGAGAGAGTGAAATTTAAAACTCGAATTGCTTCTCTCTTCTCATTATGTATTATTTGTCAATCATGGATAAAAAGTGGTTTTTGCCCTCCAGCCGCTAGCCCTGGGGCGCACATATCACTCAGCAGTGCCACTTTCTTCTGGAACATTGCAAGAAAAATCAGTGATTACACCTTTCGTTGAAAGGAAGTGTGGTCTTTTGTCCTTTTTTTTTTTTTTTCTTTTTTCATTTTAACCTGATGGTTTAAACTAAGAAGGCAAGTCACTTAGAAAAAAAATTAGTAAACTTGGTTGTTATGGTGGTAGACATCTTAAATATGGAAATAATGTCTATTAGTACACAGATGCTTTCCTCTTTCCTATTGGAGCCAACATGTCTGAAAAGTACTTGATGGCTACAGCCTAGTGGGAGAGGGAGATTGTACTCCTTTGTACCAGACCTTGCAAATAAGCAATAAAATGCACATTATCAAAATGCAGACTTTTAAAAATAGATTCATTTTGATGCCCACCTTTCAAGATTGTTTTACGACATCAAAACACATTGCCCTCATTTGTACGTTTCACTCATGTGACAATGGAGCCCTTTTTAAAATTTTTTCACACCATTTAGGACTCAGTAACTTTTTATTGTACTGTATAGGGAGTGACGATATGAAGCTTAGATATATTTTCAGTTGCTATGATAAATATACATTAAGCCATACTGCACACAGCTTTCTGTCTAATATTCTTAAACAATGTACCAAAACATCACCTCAGTTATTCAAGCACATTCTAATAGGAAACATCAGCATCTCTTTGTGTCTAAAATTTGCACCTTTGACTTGTATAAAGGAGAAAAGTCCCAATACAGCAATGCTGAAGTTTTTAGATTTCTTTAACCAGGAAAAGTGCACTGAAGGCATTAGTAGGCACAGCTCTGATTCTTTTTTAAGTTAAATACCACTCACCAAACAATTCAAAATTCAAAAACTATATGTTTTACAGGTGGATCAAAATGCTAACATAATTGATGACCTTCAATGAAACAGATCCTGTTACAGTAAGACAATATTGGCTCCCTACCATTCTTTTCTTTTTGTCATAATTCTATCTAGGAACAGAAATTGATGCCAACTGGAAAAATCCAATCATGGAAGCCCCAGCAGGTTCAGCTTCCCCTTTCATGTTCTAACTTATATGGCAATGTGAGGTGATCACATTGTCATAATTTTTACAGAATGTAAGTCAGGGCAGGAAGGACAATCAATAGTTTGGGCCCACCTACTGCTTCAAGCTTCTTATTTTCTGTGGGCAGGATATGGACCCTGCAGTAAGTTCAGGTTCAAATGGAAGGCACTGAACTGGCTAGGCTTCTGGCCAAAGCTGTGCATTGTCAAGGCATTTCACATGGTTTCCATCTAAAGCTACAGAAGACTGGGGCAAGTCTGTCTGTATGAATGTGTGTGTGCAGATTGCCACCTCGACTGGTTCTGATTTACACCTAATTCTCTCCAGGATCCCTAGAAGTGAACTTTGCTGAACTTCGTACAAGTTCAACTTTTGTAACCAGTCCTGAAATCCCAAAAGTGTTGTCTGGAATTCAATTTCAAAATAAAGACATGTCTTTCCAAGTTACATGTTTCCAACTATTGTTGAGTATTTGGCTCCAATATCTGTCATGTCTAATGCGGTACATTCCTAAATATCTAGGTAGTGTAAGAGAATTGGAACTTAGAGGAACAGCATCATGGAGTGGGTGGTTGCAGAAGATCTAGAGTTTCAAAGTGCGTCTCATTCAAGGAAGCTTCCAAATACCTGAGGATTTTGCAGTGGCCCTTGGCAACAAGTATCTATTAGTTGCTTTTAATGTTCTTCTTTATATCTCTTTTCTCTTCCCAACTAATCCATCAAAACCGAGATAGTAAGTCCAAACTGATGCTTACCCTTGCTCTGTTGATTCTCTGGGTTTTCAATTTTATGCCTTTGTTCTCTTGTCCTTTACCTGAGCTACTTTTCTCTTTTTGCCCTATGTTCATAATCTCACTAATCATAAGGCTCCATTTACAAGCTCTTCATCCATGAAGCCTTGCTTGACCCTATCAACAGGAAATCATCCCCCCTTTATCTGAACTTCCATAACTCTGAATGGCATGGCATCATCATCCTGTATATGTGTGTATATTATCTCCCACACTAGACCGTAAGATGCCTGAGAGCAAGACTATCACTCAATTGTTAGAAAGATGATGGAGTCACTCAAATGACATTCGTTGAAAGAATAATGAATGCATAGATGGATATTCATTCAAATATAAAGTGACAGGAGGACATAAACATAGGCAGCATCATAACAGAAGGCTGCAGGGACAAGAAGCATTTAAAGAGGAAGGACACTTTCAGCGTCCTCCCTGCCTCTGTGTCCTTCAGGTTAATGCCCACTTCACTGCTATGTGAGCCTCAGAAGGAAAAGCACCTCCTGGTCCTCACTCAAAGTTACATCTCCAGCCCCTTCAGCACAATTACTGGTCCATAACAGATACTCAATAAATGTTTGTTTGATTGAATAACATATTGAATTTTTAAAAGCAAAGACTCTTTATATAATGTAAGCCTCTAAGCTAGAGAAGGGAATTTTAGGGACATCAGGAGATGATAAGATTAAAAAAACAAAAACCAAAACCTAAAGCATCTTACGGTAAACCACTAAAAAAATGGTCTCCCAGTTTCTACCTGTCTGACCTTGTCTGAGCCTCCTTGAGCTTTGAGTTCTCTTCCTGTTCAATGTCAAGTTGATGAGGCAGCCACAAGTGATAATCTGTGTAAACTCAACCACTCTCTCATTAGCCCAGAAACAGATTATAAAAACTGATACTGGCTCTTGAGAGTTCTTCTGTAGAGTACTCTCTTATTTCCAGAATGGCTCCAAACTTGATAAGATCCACGCCTTTGGAAGAGAGATTAGCATCAGACCCAGTGGGGATTTTTAATCACATTAAAACAAGATAACATGTTATCTGAGAGAAAATTAATCCTCATTTCTAGGCTGTGTTATTTATGCAACTTGACAGATGGGAATTCTTTTAAATAGTTATCTGGTCCATTTCATTTCACAGGCTTTATTGCCTTGACATCTAAATATCTTTAATTTATAAGCATTCAAATGGTTCTTGATTAAAATAACTAGCAATTTTATTAGTTCTTGCTTCATAAAATAAGTCATATAATCAAACTCCTAAAGATAGCATATTGATATCATATTTCCAATTAGATTTCCAGGTTTATAACATCAGGTACCCAAAGATGACAGCATAAATAAATTCATTTAGCTCAGCACTTACAACTTAATATTAGTTGGAAGAGATCTGCAGAAAATTGCCTGGGATGAAGGAAGGTGGATACATATTTGAGTGAACTTTGTAAAACAAGTAACTGCTTGTTTAAAATTCCTTGCATTTCCAGACAGTTCTTGTGATTTTTGATGGTATCATATCCTATTTCAAAATATGTAAAACCTTTATTTATAGAACCAACTATTCACACCTCTTTTCACAAATGACTTTAAATAGATTCCTCCTGAGTATGATTTCATTAGAAGTGAAAAGGAAAGTTTACAATATTAAACAAATTTTATCTACCTGGTTATGAAAAAATGAAAAGTATAAATGAGATAATAAACAGAGTTTAAGATATTTCAAATACCTTCTACAAATCTAGTAAGTATCATTCATATATCAATTACTTAGCCAGGAAATATTTCTCAATCACTAATATTAAGTAAAGCAAGTATAGGCAAAAGCTATTTAAATCCAGTTATAAGAAAGTTAACATTCCTATATTATATCAAATTACACCCAATGAGTGACTAGTTCTTCTTATTTACTTGGAAAGCTCGTCCCAAAAGCTCTCTGTTATCTGGCTTGTTAATGTTTATAATTGTAGTTATAATAGCAATCAAATTCCTATAAAGTCACTTAAAGCATATTAATATCACATTGTCAATTAAACTACAGTTTTACAATGTCAGGTACCAAAAAGTTAAGAGTATAAACAAATTCATTTAGTTCAAACACTTATTTTACCTTAAAATGTTCTACGTTGTGTGTGATATGAATTCTAGCAAACTACTCATAAGATGAATTCTAATCTTCAAAAACAAACTACAAAGGCCTGCATAATTACATTACTGACTTGGACTAATGCAGTAAAACAGTTTCAGAATTTTGATAAGGAAAGCATTCACTCAATATTTTAGGTAATCATTAATTTTTAACATGAAAACACAAAGCATTACCTCGATGAGTTCAAGCTTAATTGTAGGTTCCAAAATGTTACATTAGTTAAAACATGACAAGCAACCACACAATCAGCATTTCTTTTTTACCCTCACTTACTCATGGAAATACTATGACCAAGCTAAAGCTACGCTATCACATATTCCCCTTTTTGAAAGTTGAAACTGATAAAGTAGGTAGAATAGCATTCTCACTTCATTTTACATATGAGAAATTTGAGACTCAAAGAATCGAAGTTCCTCAAGACCACACAGTTGGTAAATAGCAGACCCAGAGAACCAGATTGGCAGGAAAAAAATTTACCAGCAAAATGAATGAAGCATTTTACACTCAGGTCAGCCAGAACTACCAGTTCTTCATTTCCTATATTTTTCCAAGAACCCTTATTTGCTTTTCTGTGGATCAACCTAATTTGCTTCTACTCTACTCACATGGTAGCATGGCTTATATATGTGATCCATTTATTCCAGTCAGATGTTATTTTTCCATTATCCTTGGATTCAAGTGTTGGTATCCTTACTCAGCTTTTGCTTTTGTAGGTTGTCAGTCAAAGGCCTTATAAATTTTTCTTCCTTTTAAAGTACTGTGTACCTGAGAGAAATTAGAGGAGCAGAAAAAAGTTCAGCCACGTCAAAAACATATCTTAGAGAGAAATTTGCTTTGCATGCTGTCCTTTAACAAACAATCACTTGATTGATACTACCATGTATCTGAATATGACTGACAGAGTCAAAGCCTAACAAGGAAGACATATAATAAGCCAGAGATGACTACACATACCGTGGTATGTGCTCTAATAGAAGCAACGAATTAGAGAGCTTCCAAGAGTAGGTACATAACACTGCGGGAGTTAGGGAAGGGAAATAGGCACGGGACAATTGAAATAACCATTGAAATGTGACGAAATCAGCAAAGAAGTTCAGTCCAGGCAAAGTGGCCCAACCTGATGTGGCACTTTTAAGAATCTGCCCCTTACTGGCATTATAGGATGGTGTTCCACAGAATTTCCCCCCTGCGTGCCCATTTTTACTAAATTTGTCTTCCTGAAAGACCAGTTTTCACCAGCTTTGTATGACTCATCTGCTACTATAACTTGGCCTCCACCAAATCCGCTCAATAAAGGAGACAGTCTGTCTTACACTTTGATCCTAGCAATGGTTTATATCTCAGCATAATTGTGGGGAAACAATTATGGATTACACCGCACTCATTCAACCCAAAGTCTAGCAACTTTCAAGGATCCATAGCTCCTTTAAGCATTTTTCTATCAAGTCTTCCTCTTCCTCCTGGGCAGGACCTGAAAAAATGGTGGAAAATCAAAATATCCTCTGGAGACAGACAAAAGTTGAATATGGCTAAGAATTTTTGAGAAAAAGCAAATACTAGAGCTAGAAAGGTTAAAACAACAAAGTAGTAAAACTTTTCAAGCCCTGAGCAGTAATTAGCTGTCAGGCATCATGTCAAGTGTGTTTTGCATTATCTAATTTAATCCTTCAACTTCCCAGGTGGCTCAATGGTAAAGAATCTGCCTGCCAAGCAGTTTGATCCCTGGGTCAGGAAGACCCCCTGGAGAAGGAAATGGCAACCCATATCAATATTCTTGCCTGGGAAATCACATGGACAGAGAAGCCTGGTGAGCTACAACCCATGGGGTCTCAGAAGAGTCAGACATGACTTCAAAGATAAACAACAACAACAGTTTAATCCTCACAACAATTCATGAGGTAGATCCTGTTACTCTCCCTATTTTACAAATGAAGTAACTGAAATTCAGAGAGGCTCAGTACTTCCTGAAGATCACACAGATGGTAAAAGGACCAGTCAGGCTCCCACTGACACTCCAGAATCCACACTCTTAAGCTATATGCCTCTCAAATATAGGTCATTATATTATATTCATTAGTATGGAATGTGGATTTACAATCCAACGTGACCTATATTTGGAATGAGCCATTGAAGGTTTTTAAGCATGGATGTATTTGGACTTGAATTTTGGAAAGATCATTCTGGGGACATAAGATGGGGTGAAGAGAATGGACAGAGTTCAAAGACCACTGCCGGACCCTGTGGTGATGAGATGAGGCCCTCAACTTGTGTGGTAGCCATTGGCAAGGAAATGACAAGAAATATTTGAGAACTTACCATGTGTGAGTGGATGAGGAAGGGGGATTGAAGAGGATTCCAAAGTCTCTGGTCTAGCTGGCTCTTGGAGGTTGCGAACAGTATCAGCAAAGAGAGAGAACTCAGAAGGAACTGGTTTAAGAGACAAGATGGGGAGTTATATGACAGCCCACCACCAGACACACTTCCCTCTGTGGTCAAGCTTGCTTGTGTTCAGATTGTTCTTCCAAGTCAACTTTATAACTGATTTTTTTTTTTTTTAAGTAACTTTTTTGGAGATCTTTCAAAGAGGGTAAAATCCACAGAGACTAAGAGTCTGGACAGTCTGTTCTGATGGGTCTGGCTTCACTTTCCCTTCCTACTCCATTTTCTAGAATAGTCGTAGGCACTACAAAAAGAATCCACTAACATCATCCAAATGAGCATCTAGGCCCTACAGGAAAAAGCCCACCCAGCAGGTTTTTAATTGCCTCTCCATCTCACCACCCAAACATCCTTGTTATCATCTTCTTTTTTTAATGCCATGACTCATCAGACCACCAGGTAAAAGCCCCAGGTCACCAAGCCAGCAGCCAGGGAGGGCATGGAAAGCGGAGACAATGACTCTTACAGTCTCTTATTTGAAAATGATTTTGTAGCTTACTTTTGCTGAGCAGAAAGCACCTTTTGAGTGGTCCAATTTATTGAGATACCACAAGGATGACACAGTTGAAAATAAGCCTAATATGAAAATATAACTTGGCTTCCCACGTGAAAGGAAACAAAGCTAGTGACATTTCCATAGAGCCAAATATTTCATCACAAGAACGAAAGTCCTCTCTGTCTTAGTTCTAGGTCATGTGTCAATAAGAGGGTTGTTATTTTTTAAACCCCGTGTCATGTGACCCAACTGAATCATCTATAATAATTTTGGGGAGTGAACCAGACAACCAGGACCCTCTCTCAAACACAAATGCTGAGGCCGACTCAAATCAGCAGCTGCTTTGTGTTTCTGAATGAGTTGTTGTAATTTAAATGTCTCATCCCATTGGGAACTAAGGGAGGTGACATAACCCAGAAGAAGCTCGGAAGTGAGAGTGTTTGTAGGGGTGGCTGAACTACGTGACCTTTAAGGCCTGCCCTCCAATTCTGTCTTCAGGAGTCAATGGATGTACTTCAGGAGTTTTTGGCGTTCAGGGCAAGCTTCTTGGGAGGTTTATTTGAAAGAAAAAGAAAAGTGAGGCTGCAAGTAGGTGGGTATGATGAAAGGTTTTTCTTTACATCATCTTCCATGGAAAGTATTTTTAAGTAGCTAGTTCAATGGTGAGTGTCTGTTATACTCTGTATTATGAGAAAAGAGGGAGTTCATCTTCTTGGACAAAATCCATACTACAATGCTTGAGCAGCAGTAATAGGCAGAGATGAAGCTGATTCTAGGACTTTGTTTTAATTCCTTTAAGAAGAGTATCACTAAGCACGCTATATTCTGTTGTTTAAAACACAAAATAGAGATAGTTAAAATGGACCTGGGACATGATATACAGAATGCCACTTCAGTTTTGTGGTCAAATGAAGGGCTAATCTTAATTTTTATTCTGAATTGTACAGAGTCGATTTTTCTGTGTACTAAATGGTATCATTTAGTTAGCATTCAATAATGCCTAAGTAAAAAATTGTATGATTCACTCAACAGATGCAGAAAAGCATTTGATAAGATGATAAGATTCAACACCCTTTTAGGATAAAAATCTTCCACAAACTAGACATATCATACACTCTTAAAAGGAAGAAAATCCTTATTGTTTGCAATAATATGGATAAACCTGGAGGACATTATGCTAAGTGAAATAAGACAGATACAGAAAAATAAATACTGCATGATCTCACTTATATGTGGAATTTTATAAAATCAACCTCTCCAAAGCAGAGAGTAGTTTGGTAGTTACCAGAGGATGGAGGATGGGGAAAAATAAGGAAATGATGAAAGGATACAAAGCTTTAGTTATTTAGGATGAATACACTCTGGAGACTGAATGTACAGCATGGAAACTATTGTTAATAATACTGTATTGTACACTTAAAATTAGCTAAAAGAGTAGACTTAATCTTTCTCACCAAGTGAGTGAAAGTGAAGTCGCTCAGTCGTGTCCAACTCTTAGCGACTCCATGGACTGCAGCCCACCAGGCTCCTCCATCCATGGGATTTTCCAGGCAAGAGTACTGGAGTGGGGTGCCATTGCCTTCTCCAAAAGAGGGAGGGAAAAAAAATAGTATGAGATGATAGGTATATTAATTAGTTTGATTGATTATGGTAATCATTTCACAATGTATATATTTATCAAAATAGCACACTGTATACCTTAAATATACAGTGACAATTTCAATTTGTCAATTATACCTACCTAAGGTTAGAAAAAAAATAAAGAAAAGAATGACTAATATGCTTCCACTTGGAATTTGGCTTGTTGTATTATATTCCAGTTTGAGGAGGAGGGCACAATGTAAGATTTAATTCCTCACATTGGCTAAATATTCCAAGTGGGGTTTTCACTATTTATTGTATTATTAATCTTTAAAGAAAATTTATCAGCATGATCTTTTGTTTTAGCCAAGAGCATTTTATAGATTTATATTCATTCCAGTGAACAGTAGTGTGTACAAAAAATATCTTAGAAATTTTCCAGCTAGTTTAGGGCTTTTATCCAAAAGTTAAGATTGCTATCAAAGCTAACATTTATGGAAAGATCATGATGAGATTAAGAAAACATTGAGATTTTGTCTCTATAAAAATAAATGAGATCTCTGGATATAAGGGTCTAATTATCACAGTAGAAAGTCATGTGCCATATTCTAGACTTTATCATGAACTCTGAGTTTATGTTCTAAGTGATATATACTACTAATTTCAGTTCCAAAGGATCTAGAAGTTACTCATATTTAATCATTTATGTTATATATTGAACCAATTTCTCACTCTGTGAGAAGTGCCTGGGAAGTTTTATGAGCCTGAAATTCCCTCATAGGCCATCTCGTGTGTATCCAAGGATTCTGTGTTATTTGGATCAAGGTGATCTTTTTACAGTCTTTGACATACCCCATGGCTTCCAGTGATTTCTGATGCTCTGTAAAAGTTTGGATTTGGGAGTGCTTGCCAAATGTGTCTCGTGGACACCAGCAGACATGGAGTCCTGCCCTGCTCTGTTCTTGCCCTCTCTTGACTCCCAAATCCAGGACTGCTGGCAGGATAGTTCATCCATAGCTCAGCTTGGAAGCAAAGCACACCCAACCAAGCCTTAAGGACAGCTTTCAAAATGACCTTTGGAGAGTAAATCTTCTCAAGCCTTCAATTGGGATTCTTTTCCAAACCAGTGCTGCTGCTTATTTGATGGGCTCAAATTGGAACAATTTCTCAAGTACTCTGAAGATCTCTCTGACCATGAGGAGAGAAGCAGAAATATTTCTGAAGCAGAGAGCAGAGAAACCACTGCCTCTGCTGATCTCAGAGACCAAAGTGTCCTAGCCAGCAGAGATGATTCAGTCATATCAACTGCCTCCTACTTTTTCTGGCTTCTGATGGGCTTCAGTCTTGGGTTCTGTTCTGTTTTGTTCGTTTTTTTCTTGTTTTGACTTTGTTTCTGTTTTCTAGCTCTTGGCTTAGCTTGGCCTTTGTCTTTTATTGCTGAAATAGAACAGTTTAAAAAACAGTGATTAATGGATTAGTGTGAAATTGGAGGGAGCTTTTCAGAAACCTGTGCAGAGCATCCTTTGCCATATTCTCACATTCACATTCCCATGGCTTGGATAAGACATTAATGCTTGTCAAAGTTGCAAACTCTACATAGTAGAATTGATATTAATATGCTTTTTATTTATTCAGGGTTTTGCTTTCTTAAAAAGTTTCTACATATAGTGCCTCATTTGATTCTAGGAATGATGGGTACAGATGATAAGATAAATTTCAGTTCAATATGAAGGACAGTTTTCCATAAACTGATCTGTCCAAAATTGAAACAGCAAACTTCACAAAGAAATGAGTTCCAAGCAATGACGATGTTTGAGTAGGTGGTAAACAATCCCCTCTCAGGGATTTTGTGTAAACAGCCTTGGTTTGGGTACAATCTTGGATTAAATGATACTATGATGAGAAAAAGAAAGAGAGAAAATGAGAAGAGATATATGTTAATTCACATATATTGTCTCAGGAGAGAGGAAAAGATGAGAACACAGGTTACAGTTTTCTTAAAATCTTTGGCAAGATTATAGAACTCCCAAATGTAGGCTTAATATACCACATGTAGTTGAGTAATTCATCATTTCTTAGGTTGTGTTTCAAAAGCTCAGTAAGAGTCTGAAATAGTATAGGCTTAAATCATGGTCTTGAGAACTGACCAAAAACTGAAGAGTTAAGGGGAGAGTTAAGTGTAAGTGGGAGCAAGATGCATATGAAGACTGAAGATAAGCCCCAGGTATAGAAAGAAGGATGGAGTGGGGAGGGCAGATGTGGAAAACACTGGAATGGCCAAAATGAAGGGAGCAGAATTACCAACCCAGCACAGGGCAGGGCTAGAATGAGGTCCTGCTGTATTAAACTCAAAACGAATCAACCAAATACCAAACTAGTTTGCATTAGTGCTCCCATAACTGGAAGAAGTACCTCCCTTTTTTCCTCCAAGACTCCAGTGGAATGTTTTAGTAAAATATCCACTTGGCCTAGTCCAACTTTACCTTAAAAAAATCATTTTTTAAGTTCTTAGAAGAAATTTTTAAAATGACTTTAGGGTTCTGAGGCAGGCAGGTAGGGCAGGGGACCAACACGTTTTCCTTTCTGTTTTACCAACGTGACTTTTGGAAAGTGTGATATAATGTAAGTAACATGTTATAGTTCGGTCAGTCAGTCATGTCCAATACTCTGTGACCCCATGCACTGCAGCACGCCAGGCTTCCCTGTCTTTCACCATCTCCCAGAGCTTGCTCAAATTCATGAGTTGGTGATGCCATCCATTGTTTATAATGTAACATAAATAACATTACATTCAAGTCAGTTTCTCTTTCATATCTGACTCACATCACATACACGAAAAAAGGTTATGAAAAGTGTTCTTTGCCTAGCTTGGGTACATTTTCTATTGTATACCTGGATTGCCATTGACAGGAATGCCAGGCTAAAAATCCCAGATGTTCTTCAGATTTTATCATGTGTAAATGTGTCACCTGGAAAATGTTCAGGAAAGTTGCTCATTTTTTTCAGGAAAAACTGATTATAAATTACCAACAGGGCTTCGTAAAATGTTAAGCACCTAGGAATTCAGATCTTGCTGTTTTGTTTTGTGTTTTACCATTCTGCAATAAAAGAAACCAGCACTCCTTGGAGGAACATCTAATTCTAGGACTAGAGCAAGAAATATATAAAATGACCCTGGAGCATCTTACAGTGCCAGAAAGTAAGGAAGCTCTCGGAAAAAAAAAAAAAAAAAGCAAAAACAACAAAACAAAAAGACCCTAAAAAGGCCACAATGATGGAGAATGTCAAAGAAATACAGGAGCCAACTGAAAACTCTCCCAATGGCCCAGCCAAAGCTGAAATGATTTGAGCAACAAAGTAAATACAGTTGTATTTGATAATAACCCAAAGTATAAAATAAATATTTATGACTGAAAATGGCTATACAAAAATAGGATTGGTTAAAAAAAATAAATTGGATAAAAAGATAAATTGTTCATCCAAAAAGAATTCCACATAATTTATGTAGATATTCTGTCCTCAAGGAAATAGAACGTAACTCCCTACTCTGTTAGTTTGGATTGCACATCGGAATTAACTTCCTGGCCAAGAGTACTGTATGGAAAAGGTGAAAAAGAGTAGCTTTAGAGTGTAGAAGTTTGACAAATACCATCTGAACAAAGTGGTCAAGGTTAGTATCACAGTCATAAGTCATATGCATAGCATGTGATGAGAAGGCACTTTACCTTCATCTAGAGGCTCTTTAGTTCCTCTTTGCTTTCTGACATCAGGGTGTTATCATCTGCATATCTGAGGCTGTTGATATTTCTCCCAGCAATCTTGATTCCAGTTTGTGTTTCATCTAGCCCAGCATTTTGCACGATGTACTCTGCATATAAGTTAAATAAGCAGAGTGACAATATACAGCGTTGATGAACTCCTTTCCCGATTTGGAAAGGGTCCATTGTTCTAACTGTTGCTTCTTGCTGCATATAGGTTTCTCAGGAGGCAGGTATTCCCATCTCTTTAATAATTTTCCACAGTTGGTTATGATACACACAGTCAAAGGCTTTAGCATAGTCAGTGAAGCAGAAGTAGATGTTTTTCTGGAATTCCCTTGCTTTTCTATGATCCAACAGATGTTGGCAATTTGATCTCTGATTCCTCTGCCTTTTCTAAATTAAACTTGTACATCTGGAATTTCTTGGTTCACATACTGTTGAAGGATAGATAGCTTGAAGGATTTTGAGTATTACCTTGCTAGTATGTGCATGCGTGCATGCTAAGTCACTTCAGTCATGTCTGACTCTTTGTGACCCTATGGACTGTAACCCACCAAACTCCTCTATCCATGGGATTATCCAGGCAAGAATACTGGAGTGGGTTGCCATACCCTCCTCCAGGGGATCTTCCCAAATCAGGGATGGAACCCTCATCTCCTGCATTGGCATGCGGGTTGTTTTTTTTTTTTTTTTTTTTTTTTACCACTAGCACCACTTGGGAAGCACCTGCTAGCATGTGAAATGAGCACAATTGTCTGGTAGTTTGAGCATTCTTTGACATTGCCCTTCTTTGGGATTGGAATGAAAACTGACCTTTTCCAGTCCTGTGCCATTGATGTTTTCCAGATTTGCTGGCATACTGAGTGCAGCACTTTAATAGTGTCATCTTTTATGATTTGAAATAGCTTGGATGGAATTCCATCAACTCCACTACCTTTGCTCATAGTGATGCTTCCTAAGGCCCACTTGACTTCACACTCCAGGATGTCTGGCTCTAGGTGACTGATCAACCATCGTGGTTATATGGGTCATTAAGACCTTTTTTGTTCAGTTCTTCTGTATATTCTTGCCACCTCTTCTTAATCTCTTCTTCTTCTGTTAGGTCCTTTCTGTTTCTGTGTTTTATCACGCCTATCTGCATGAAATGTTCCCTTGGTATCTCCAATTTTCTTGAAGAGATCTCTAGTCTTTTTGTGGCTCAGATCATGAACTCCTTATTGGAAAATTCAGACTTAAATTGAAGAAAGTAGGGAAAACCACTAGACCATTCAGGTATAACCTAAATCAAATCTCTTATGATTATACAATGGAAGAGACAAATAGATTCAAGGGATTAGATCTGATAGAGTGCCTGAAGAACTATGGATAGAGATTTGTGACGTTATACAGGAGGCAGTGATCAAGATCACCTCCAAGAAAAAGAAATGCAAAAGGCAAAACGTTGCCTAAGGAGGCCTTACAAATAGCTGAGAAAAGAAGAGAAGCTACAGGCAAAGGAGAAAAGGAAAGATATAAGCATCTGAATGCAGATTTCCAAAGAATAGCAAGGAAAGATAAGAAAACCTTCCTCAGTGATCAGTGCGAAGAAATAGAGGAAAACAATACAATGAGAAAGACTAGAGATCTCTTTAAGAAAACTAAAGATACCAAGGGAACGTTTCATGCAAAGATGGGCAAAATAAAGGATGGAAATGGTATGGAGCTAACAGGAGCAGAAGATATTAAGAAGAGGTGGCAGGAATACACAGAACTATACAAAAAAGATCTTCATGACCCAGATAACCACGATGGTTGATCACTCACCTAGAGCCAGACATCTTAGAATGCGAAGTCAAGTGGCCCTTAGGAAGGATCACCATGAACAAAGCTAGTGGAGGTGATGGAATTCCAGTTGAGCTATTTCAAATTCTTTAAGGTGATGCTGTGAAGGTGCTGCACGCCGTGTGCCAGCAAATTTGGAAAACTCAGCAGTGGTCACAGGACTGGAAAAGGTCAGTTTTCATTCCAATCCCAAAGAAAGGCAATGCCAAAGAATGGTCAAACTACCGCACAATTGCACTCATCTTACACGCTAGTAAAGTAATGCTCAAAATTCTCCAAGCTAGGCGTCAACAGTAGGTGAACCGTGAACTTCCAGATGTTCAAGCTGGTTTTAGAAAAGGCAGAGGAACCTGAAATCAAATTGCCAACATCTGCTGGATCATTGAAAAAGCAAGAGAGCTCTAGAAAAACATGTACTTCTGCTTTATTGGCTACGTCAAAGCCTTTGAACGTGTGTATGACAACAACCTGTGGAAAATTCTTAAAAAGATGGGAATACCAGACCACCTGACCTGCCTCCTGAGAAATCTATATGCTGGTCAAGAAGCAACAGTTAGAACTGGACATATGACAATAGACTGGTTCCAAATCGGAAAAGGTGTACATCAAGACTGTATGTTGTCATCCTGCTTATTAAATTTTATGCAGAATATGTCATGTGAAATGCAAGCTGGATGAAGCACAAGCTGGAATCAAGATTGCCAGGAGAAATATCAATAACCTTAGATATGCAGATGATACCACCCTTATGGCAGAAAGCGAAAAAGAACTAAAGACCTCTTGATGAAAGTGAAAGAGGAGAGTGAAAAAGTTGGCTTAAAGCTCAACATTCAGAAAACTAAGATCATGGCATCCAGTCCCATCACTTCATGGCTAATATATGGCAAAACAGTGGAAACAGAGACTTTTTTGGGGGTTCTCCAAAATCACTGCAGATGGTCACTGCAGTCATTAAATTAAAAGATGCTTGCTCCTTGGAAGAGAAGCTATGACAAGCCTAGACAGCATGCTAAAAAGCAAAGACATTACTTTGCCAACAAAGGTCCTTCTAGTCAAAGCTATGGTTTTTCCAGTGGTCATGTATGGATGTTAGAGTTGGACTACAAAGAAGGCTGAGCACCGAAGAATTGATGCTTTTGAACTGTGGTGTTGGAGAAGACTCTTGAGAGTCCCTTGGACTGCAAGAAGATCCAACCAGTCCATCCTAAGGGAAATCAGTCCTGAATATTCATTGGAAGGATTGATGATGAAGCTGAAGCTCCAATCCTTTGGCCACCTGATGCTAAGAACTGACTCATTTGAAAAGACCCTGTTGCTGGCAAAGATTGAAGGTGGGAGGAGAAGGGGATGACAGAGGATGAGATGATTGGATGGTATCACTGACTCGATAGACGTGAGTTTGAGTGAACTCCAGGAGTTGGTGATGGACAGGAAAGCCTGGCATGCTGCAGTCCATGGGATTGCAAAGAGTTGCACATAATTGAATGAGTGAACTGAACTAGTCTTTCCCATTCTATTGTTTCCCTGTATTTCTTTGCATTGTTCACTTAAGGCTTTCTTACCTCTCCTTGTTATTCTCTGGAACTCTGAATTCTATTGGGTATATTTTTCCTTTTATCCTTTGGTTTTTGCTTCTCTATTTTTCTCAGGTATGTGGAATTGTACTACACTAATGGCATCTGGTCCCATCACTTCATGGGAAATAGATGAGGAAACAGTGGAAACAGTGTCAGACTTAATTTTTTGGGGCTCCAAAATCACTGCAGATGTTGATTGCAGCCATGAAATTAAAAGATGCTTACTCCTTGGAAGGAAAGTTATGACCAACCTCGATAGCATATTCAAAAGCAGAGACATTACTTTGCCAACAAAGGTCTGTCTAGTCAAGGCTATGGTTTTTCCTGTGGTCATGTATGGATGTGAGAGTTGGACTGTGAAGAAGGCTGAGCACTGAAGAATTGATGCTTTTGAACTGTGGTGTTGGAGAAGACTCTTGAGGGTCCCTTGGACTGCAAGGAAATCCAACCAGTCCATTCTGAAGGAGATCAGCCCTGGGATTTCTTTGGAAGACTGATGCTAAAGCTAAAACTCCAGTACTTTGGCCACCTCATGTGAAGAGTTGACTCATTGGAAAAGACTCTGATGCTGGGAGGGATTGGGAGCAGGAGGAGAAGGGGATGACAGAGGATGAGATGGCTGGGTGGCATCACTGACTCGATGGATGTGAGTCTGGGTGAACTCCGGGAGTTGGTGATGGACAGGGAGGCCTGGCGTGCTGCAATTCATAGGGTCGCAAAGAGTCGGACACGACTGAGCAACTGAACTGAACTGAACTGAAGAAATTTCTCTGAGATCAGTTTTTGCTGCTAAGGAAAACCACCTACAGAGATAAGAAGCTTTCTTAATTTTTCTCCATTATTACCTTGAAGATTACTTGTAAAAAGGAATGCTGGATACACACTTCTTGAAGGATTTGTCTGTGAGAAAATTAAAATGTATAATGAAATATGTGCCACTGTATAGAGCATTTATACCAACTCTTTTATGCATTTACCTCTGAAGTGGAGATTAGCTTCTTTCAAAATCCATTTGCAACATTTAAAATACATATATTTTAAGGCAGTAGTAAGCAATGGCACCCCATTCCAGTACTCTTGCCTGGAAAATCCCATGGACGGAGGAGCCCGGTAGGCTGCAGTCCATGGGGTCGCTGAGGGTCGGACACGATTGAGCGACCTCACTTTCACTTTTCACTTTCATGTATTGGAGAAGGAAATGGCAATCCACTCCAGTGTTTTTGCCTGGAGAATCCCAGGGACAGTGGAGCCTGGTGGGCTGCCATCTATGGGGTTGCACAGAGTCGGACATGACTGAAGTGACTTAGCAGCAGCAGCAGCATCCACATTATAGCAAAGTAGCTAGTTGAAAATGAAATGTTAACATGTTGGTTGTTTAGACTGTAGAAGCTATCAGGCAACAAGGGTGAACAATTAACATGAGCCAGCTCAGTTCGCTAAATGTAAATTTCCTCTGAAAGATCAGTGAAGAATGGGCTTCACTTGGTATGAAAAGCAAATGTGTGTGTTTTTATTTTGTTCAAAATTTTGGTTTTTAAATTATACTGTCTTGAATGAGTTATCTTGAAAAAAAAATAAAAGTCATTCAAAATGCTTCAGTTTTACATAGCAAGGTAGGTGTGTCTGATCATAAAATTTCTAAGTTTAAATTAAAGTTTATCACTTTAAGAAACCTAAATCAATTGCCAATAAATACGATCACCCTTTGCCTTGAGTGGCTCTTAGAAGAAAATTATCCAAAAGGAGACAAAGCCCTGTTTTTTTGTGTAAAAACCTTGGGAAAGGGGGTATAAGTGAAGAGTTTGGCTTACTCTGATGGGTAGAACTGAGTATGAGATGTGGAAGGGAACATCATAAAAATATAATTTATATTACAGTGTAGAACCTGACTCTTCACACAATGACATCTATACTGGCCCTGCAAGAGATTCATCCTGAAATGGTAGGTAGTAACTGGGACTACTAATCTATGTATCTTCGGGACTCACTGGCGGTCTAGTGGTTAAAACTGTGTGCTTCTACTGCAGGGACATGGGTTCGATCCTTGGGGAACTAAGAAACTAAGATCTTGCATGCTGCGTGGTGTGGCCAAAAAAAAAAAGAAAAGAAATCTATGTAGCTACACATGCAGGAGACAGATGAGAAAACAAGTGCACAGAAAGCCCCAGAAATCTGCAATCTTACCATCATGCAGGGGGTCCTGAACTGGGGCTCTGTCCATCCCTGCCTCTTTTAACTGAGGTTAATATAGGACCCCCTGCATGACGGTAATTAACCTCAGTAGAGACACCTACCTAGTGTGCTGGGAGACTACAGACACTTAAATGCCTGGTTAAAAACAGTCCATTAGTGAAGTTCAGGTGGATTGATCCCAATTCTTTTCTTAAAGCAGAAGGAAGGAAAGATGCTTCTACCCTTTCATTGTCTCCAGCCGAGACCTCAGAGGCAGGAAAGCTCTGTCTCAACTGTGTCACTTGGCCACACAAATTCGATCTGATGGGCTCAGACACGTGTGCAAAGCACAACAAGCTTGTGAAGCAATCACTCGAGGCTCGTGGTGGGAGTCTAGACGTGTTCGGATGCACATTAAGAGCAGGAGATGTGTGCTGCGCATCTCAGCATTTGTGCAGGACTGACACGCTCACTGCTCTGCCTCAGGCAGAGCCAGCACAGCATGCCCCCTTGTCTCCAGCTCTGAAACCCAAGTCCTGTGCTGAGGGCCAGAGGAGGGGGCTCTGTGCTCAGCTCGGCCAGCCCTGCTGTGGGCGGCTGCAGAAGCACATCAGTAATAATTTAGCACTCAGCAGCTGCAAGAGCAGGGGTCCCTGCCAAGTGCCAGTCTTTGATTCTCTTCTCTACCAGGCAGTAGCTAGTTCATTCCCTGGGCACCCAGCCACATTTCAGAGAAAGCAGGACGGCTGATGGCTGGGGTCAGCACAGACACCCAGCCCCCTGGACAAACCACCAATATGAACCAGCCTGCACCATTAACAGGGCTGAAGAATTGAGCCATTAGCCTATAACTAAGAGGACACAGAGAATGATTTACTTAAAGAATTGTATAGCCAGTAAAAAGAAAAAATAAGAAAGTTCTAAATAAACACATTCTAATAAGCAGGATGTGATTTAGAGCCCTTAGCTTGGGGTAGGGGGTGGGGGCGTGGGCATGTTTCTAATGTAAGATCCAGTTTTGTTTACATGGATTCTGGAGCTCCATTGGTTTTCTAATTAAAAAATAAATAAACAATCCACCATTTCCTGTCAGATCCCAAGATCCCAAGGTGCTTCCCTGGAGCCAAATGGGCATCAGTCATTCCAAACATAAGATAATCAATGGACTGGAGTGTGTGTGTGGGAGGTAGGGTTTATAAAACCTTGGTCGCCTCAGCAGTGTGTGAAAGGCTCCTTGAATTACCACTGCCCAATAGAAAATCTCATTCATATCTTCCCTAGTTTTTTACCCTCAATCTCATCTAGATCAGATCTGATATTTCAACAGCAAGTTCTGTTTGCTGTGGCTTTATTGAGGCCCTCTCTTTTTATTCGAAATGGCAGCCCTTATTCCAACAGACCCCATGGCTTCTGTTTGTGGCAGTCTGGATTTGTGTTTGTTGTCAGCCTAAGGGGTTAAAATTCATTTTAAATAACAGCATGATGGATGCAATCCTGCTTTTCACTTGCCATAGGAACCATTTGGTAATTTGCATTTAAAGTCACAGACCCTATTTGAGTTTAAAAGCAAATTGTATTACAATTAAGCATTTTTTTTTTTAAGGTACAAGGAAAAATAAAATCTTTGGTTAATCGACAGTGAGCTAATCTAGGCATGTTGCAGAAAAGTTTTTGAATGCTAATGATAGGTTAATTCTACAATTTAAAATAGATGACAGTGTTATTGCAGTCACCACATTTTTAACATCTGTATGCATAATTTTTCAAGAAAGAAAGAACTTTGAAGCATCCTGTAGTTTAATCTCTTAGAAGTCCTAAGGGTTGCTTGAGCCAATTAATAAAGAGCCCCCTCACCTGAAGTATTTAAAAGCCAACATTTGTGGTGAACGGGGACCATCAGTTAATCACATATTAGGAATGATTCCTTTGTTCATTGTATGAAAGTAGCTTAGAGGAGATATTCTTAATATTCCCATATACAATATGTATCTTCTCAAAGCCAGACTAATTTCAACAACCAACATTTATATGGCATTTTCTTTTCTGTCTCTTAGAAAACAATTTAAGGGGCTGCACTATATTAGTGGGATTTTCCCTTTTTTCCCTAGTCTTCAAAAGATTTTCCTTTCATCTTCTTTTTCTTTCTCTCCAGCTACAAAATGTGCTCATTACAGTCCTATCTGCCAGCTACAAAAGGGAGGAGACTCCTTCTATTTCAGTAGGTATGAATCTCAATAGCTGCTTTCATCTCCTGAGAGCTCAATTCTGCTCTATTTAATAAAACCTAACACTTCAGTTATCAGAGTCATTAGGAGGAAGCAGGATTGGAAGAAGGAAAGCCTTCATTTTTTTTTTTTTTCAGTGTCATATATAATTACACCATTTACTTCCCCAATGGGCTCTACTTTTCCATTATCTTTTTTTTTTTTTTAACTTTCAGAATATTTCTGATGGAAAGTTCATCATGTAGAAAACAAAGACTAAGCAGTAACAACAACAAGAGCAAAAAACGCTCCTTCAGAAACCGGAGTAGTTCTAGTGCAAGGCAATTAGCACTCAGTAAGTGCCAGGATGCTATTCATTCCTATATAAACTAAATCCCCCCTGAAATCATTGTCTCTTTGTTTATTGTCTTTTACCCTCAACTAAGGTGAAGGGTATTTGATGAGCCAAATTTTCTGTATGGCACAGAATAAAAGAGGTTTAAATTTGATAACTGTAAAGGGCTACAAGTCTCTGTGGACTGCAGATAAGACCAATAAACATTATAAAACGCATCTTCTGAAAGTACAATCAGAAATCCAATATTGCATTAGTACATGAAAATCAACATCAATTAGTTAATTACTTCTAATCAACTGTCTTTTGCTTAAGAAACAGTTGCAATTAATTGAAAGAGCAAAATATCCTGAAAATCATCAGTGTTAGGTCCATAGGGAAGTGGATATCAATTGCTTTCCACCAAGGTCATCCATATTCGGATTCCCCAGAATTCTGTGAGTTATGAGATGAACCACCAGCTCTTCCTAAATGATATTAATTCATATGATTTAAAAATGAAATCATATCATCCTAGAATTTTTTAATCAGAAGAAACCCTCAAAACCCATATGGTTTGGAAATTGTTTACCTGGAGTTTATCACCTCCTGAATGTTTAAGCTTGATTATTTGTAGATTTGTGCATACTTTTTGGAAGAGGATCCTTAGGTTTTATCAGTTTTTGTAAAAGATTTATGACCAAGGAAATGTAAAACTTATTCAACTAGTTAATTCTCCATCTCTGCAAGTACTTGCTATATAAAAAGTCTGCATTTTTTCTAATGTTCTAGGCTCTTCCATTAGTTGATCAGTTTGCATACAGTCAGCTAGCATTGTGTGACATTCTCCACATACAGTTGTTAGTTCAGGGTATTTAATGAACAGAATCAGAAACTTTGCAACACAAAGCAATATGTTCTCTATCTTGGTCTCCTAGGTCAACTGCTTTATTGTAGCCACATAGATTAATCTGATAATCTTCACTTTTCAGAAATTGTTGGTTCTTATTCGATCTCTCTATAAAATATAATATAAATAAATTTTGTGCATTTTTCATAATTTTCAAAGCCTTTTAAAGGTATGCTGAGCTATAATTTTTAGTCTTGATGGACTGAGACTGGAAATGTGAATTTCATTGAGGAGTGAACTGGAAACCTGTAAAGATTATGGGTGACATGTGCACCATATGGAAAACATTGTTCAAAATTCAAATTGTACCTTTCAAGTGTCTCTCACATCTCAACATGGTTTTGTTTTTCTAATATAAAAAGGTCAAATCACTGGTATTAGGTGTCTTTTGCTTCAGTTTGACATCCTGCAGCACCAAGAATCTTTTCTCATTTTGTTTTTCTACTTCTTTTCCTGGTGTTAGTTTAATCCTCATCTCTTCCCCATCTCCTGCACTTCATGTATTCTCTCCTTCCTGCTCAGCCTTACCAACCAGAAAAAAAAAATTAAACTTGTAATGTTATATAAAAGTAGACCAAAATAAACTGTTCTGACAATTATGTGGAAAACAACAAAATCAAAAGTCATTACAAAAGACAAAGACTCTCAGGCATCTGAAAATGAAAGGGAGCTAAAATCTTACTTTTCAAAATTTATGTGAAATGTATAAAGAAAGAGAAATATATTTTAATAGGTAGTCACAAATGGTGGTAATTTCCTCTAGATTTATTCAAGGAAAGGCTATGGGTCTGGTTTTGTTAAAACTAGTTTCCCTGGCAAGAAGAGAATGGAATTATAAGTGCCTCTTACTCTGTATAAATGTATACCACTGATTTCAAAACTTATGGTATTCGTGTGTCACTTTCTTTTTTCAGTAACACTTTCATTTATCTAGCTTACAGAATTCGGAGGTGCATGACATGAAGAGGGCTGACCTGGTGTCAAACCATCTAAGTTTCAGCCTAGCGCCACCGTTTACTAACACTGTTTAACTCATCTCAATCTCCTGAAGCCTTCGTATATTTAACTACAAAATGGGGATAATAATAGTAACTACTTTACAGACTTTTCCTGAGGTTTTAATAAGATTGTGAATGTAATGCAAACTGTCTGACACACTCAAGTTTGCCATAAACATTACCATTATTAGCACTGTTATTTTTCTTAAGTTCCTGGCCTTGTGCTTTTGTTTCAGAAAACAAGCCACAGTGCCCTTCTCTTTAGATTCCAACCTGAGATCATTTTCATCTTCACATCCTTCTATACCAGTGGTTCTCAAACTTTAGCCTGCATCAAAGTCACCTAGATGGCTGGTTTAAAAACACAAATTGCTGGGCTCCATTCCCATCGTCTCTGATTCAGAAAGTCTGGGTGAGCCCAAGACTTAGCATTTCTAACAAGTTTCCAGATGGTGATGCTGCTGCTAGTCAGGAATCACACTTTAAGCACCAATGCTTCTATATCAGGGTTGGCAAACTTTTTCTCTACAGCACCAGACAGTAAATATTTCAAACACAACGTTGGACAATATGTAGATAAATGAGTGTGGCTGTGCTTTGGTCAAACTTTATTTCAGCACAGTGATACCCTGCATTTTACATAAGGAACTTGAGCATCTCTGGACTTTGGTATCTTGGCTGGGGGCGGGTTGGGGGGGGGGTCCTGAAACTAATGTCCCCAGGGACACAAAGGATGATTATATTAGAATTTTATAGAATTTTTACTTTATGAAACATCATTCTTTAAAAAATGTATGAGTGATTAAAAACTAGTAACCATTCTTGTGGGTCATATGGAAATAGACTCAGGGCCATTTTTGGACGGTGGGCCATAGTTTTCAATCCTTGTTCTAGAGAGACCCAAATGCCTTCACTTGCCCAGTCTGAGGCAGAGTCCTCTACCTTCCTCCCTGGCTGAGCCTGAGCCTGGTGGTTTGTTTTCGTTTAGTCACTAACTCAGTGTCTGACTCTTTGCAACCCCAGGGACTGTAACTTGCCAGGTTCCTCTGTCCAAGGCATTTCCTCAGGCAAAAACTGGAGTAGGTTGCCATTACAGGGCATCTTCCAGACCCACGGATCGAACTTGCATCTTTTGCCTTTCCTGCACTGCCAGGCAGATTCTTTACCCCTGTGCCACCTGGGAAGTCCCTGCCTGGTGGTTTACTACTACTAAATGGAGTCTCCCCATAAGGTTGGATGAATTACTGGTGATTGAGCCTGCTTACTACTGCTACTCCTATTCTCTAGCTTATTTGCTGCAGCTACAGCCTCTCAGAGCATATTCTCGAATATGTTTAAAGGAAAGTTTTCTCTCCAGCATTGATGTCCCTCTGTTTTCTAACAAGTTTACACTAACTTCCTTTACTATGTATGCCTAATTTCCTCCACTGGTTATGACCCAGTGATTTGGGTAGGTTAGGCCAATCAGAGCATCTGATTTCTCCTGGTTGTAGTCATTGGTTTAGGACGTCATTCTGGCCAATGAAACATGAAAGGATTTTTGCTGGGGGAATATGGGAAAGGAGTTTACTTGCTCTTTGTCAGGAGCTAAGGAAGAGATCCTTTCTTTGTGGACTGCATGCATGCTCAGTCACTCAGTTGTGTCTGACTGCAATCTCATGGACTGTAACCTGCCAGGCTCCTCTGTCCATGGGATTTTCCAAGCAATGCCATGAAAAGAATACTGCAAGCAAGAATACTGGAGTGAGTTGCCATTTCCTCCTCCAGAGGATCTTCCCAACCCAGGGATGGAATCTGTGTCTCTTGGATTGTCCAGCAGATTCTTTACCACTGCATCACCTGGGAAGTGCTGGACTGCATGGTAAGGAGGCACATTCTGAAATTGCTGTTATCCATTAATGCTATTGTGAAAGAAATAAGGGTGAGTCAAAAGCAAAAATATGGAGATTAGTGCGGAGAAAACTATATATAAACAATCAGAGTCTTATTCACCGTTCTAGATCTTACTTCTGGACCAAGCCACATCTGAATCAATAGGATTCCTTGTTAACTGTGATTAAGGTTCTTTGTAAGATTCTTTGATTTAAGCAGCCATTGAAAAACTTCATCAAATTTTCCCCTCTTCTTTTCTCTTATGGGATATACTTCAATTAAGCATTATACCCAGGAGTAAGGGATAAAAGAACAAGTAATTAAACCATTGCTATAATCTTAATTACCACTAATTGAATGAACCCTTGGTGTGGCAGAATCAGATTGTTTCTTGCCGTCCTTATGTCAAAAGGCTGTTTGAGGGAATGGAAGGATTGTCAAGGCAAGCTGGCGAGAATTATAAGTATCCTTTGATTCCCTTTCACATTTGTTTTTCATTATAGAAAGATGACCTATGACTTATTTAGAAACATCTGGATATCTTGAGGCATCTTTTAAGAACTCTCTCCTTATTAAAGGACTCAAATATATACAAGTGCTTGGGAAGTAAGTAGCATAATTATGACTAGAATCATAAGTGGAGTAGATACTACTTCAGTCATGTCTTGTGTTTTGCAGTGTTTAAAAGGATCACCTAGCTGTTGCTTGCCTTCATCTAGTTGTCCCTGTCCTGGTTAAGAGATGGGAAGCATTTAACCAACCACCTATTCTAAAGGACATTATTAGAAGGGGCACTTGACAATAAGGTCTTCGTGGATTCTTTAGTATAAAGAAATAAAATAATACTATGTATAAAATATACATAGTATATTATATAAAATATAATACTATAAAATAATATATAGTATAAAATAATACTATGCAATTGTGAGAGTCTCTGGGTAACTTACATGTCCTTGAACCCCAATCTGCCCCCTAAGAGGGGTGTGTTGGAATAGTTATTTTAGTTTCAAACAATAGAAACAAAACTTAGCTAATTTCAGCCAATAAATTAAAATAATAGAGTAGAAAAGTTACTAGAAAGGTTTTGAGAGTTCTCATAAGTATCTCACCAGAACACTGCCATTAATGCACTTCAGCTCCACTCTCTCCAAGCTTCATTGTCTTTCCAAACCAGGTTTCAAATACTTGGAGGGAAGAAACCTATTTCTTGTCAAATTCCATCAGACTAACAGCACTTTGGCAGCAGATTTCCCTTTTTTTTTTTTTTTTGAAGGATTTTAACTCTTGTTCCTGGGATGTATGTGGCACAGGACTGAACATCTTCATAAATGAGAGTGTTCCTTTCTTTCCATTTCACGTATATTTACTTCTGGTAAGTCCCTTGGGGTGAGAGGATGAAAGAACGGCATGTTGGTTCCAGGTTCTGTATAAAGCCAGGGCAAGTATAATCATCTCATTGTCATTATTCCTGAGAAAATGATGTTTGTCCTCTTTTGCTACTACGTAGCCCTAGTCTCCAAATTAATACTCTGATTTAATCTCCACTTTCCAGGTGTGCACCATCCCCTCTTTTGTTTTTTACCACCTAGTGAAACGCCACTGAAGGGAATGGGAAAGCATAATGATTGGATACTTTTGATAGATATTTGCTGCTCTGATGCATGCTTAGCATTTGAGCCCTTTCTGGTAAGGGTCCTTTCGCTCCTACATAAATAGAAAGGACCAGGTACTTTCTCTACTCGCCCCCATGGCAGCCAGAGCATTATCAGCAGGCCTAAACTTGACCAGTAGTAATTGTCACTGGAATAAATTGAAATATTAGACCCAATTCTTTATCCTGCCCTGTATCTGTGACTTCTGCTATGTGACTTCACAGCTCTTCTCTTTAGAGGTGAAATGGATTTCATTGTCCCCTTGACTTTGGGTTTGCCATGTGACTTGGATTTGCCAATGGAATGTTAGTAAATTTGCTCTGTGGAAATTCAAAAACTACCTACACAACTTGACTTGCCATCTTGAATTTCTACCATCATCATGAGAAGTCATGTCAAGTAGTTGACAGATGCAAAAAAAATGAGAGGAAAGGAGTTTAAATTGAACCCAACTTCAGGTTTGGAGCCAAGTATAGCTTAAATCAGCTAACCCCCAACTTACCCACAAATGAACAAGAGTAAAATATTATGTTAAGCCATTGACCTGCCTCTTGAGAAATCTGTATGCAGGTCAGGAAGCAACAGTTAGAACTGGACATGGAACAACTGACTGGTTCCAAATAGGAAAAGGAGTACGTCAAGGCTGTATATTGTCACCCTGCTTATTTAACTTATATGCAGAGTACATCATGAGAAACGCTGGGCTGGAGGAAGCACAAGCTAGAATCAAGATTTCCGGGAGAAATATCAATAACCTGAGATATGCAGATGACACCACCCTTGTGGCAGAAAGTGAAGAAGAACTAAAGAGCATCTTGATGAAAGTAAAAGAGGAGAGTGAAAAAGTTGGCTTAAAGCTCAACATTCAGAAAACTAAGATCATGGCATCCGGTCCTATCACTTTATGGCAAATAGATGGGGAAACAGCGGCTGACTTTATTTTTTGGGGCTCCAAAATCACTGCAGATGGTGACTGCAGCCATGAAATTAAAAGACACTTACTCCTTGGAAGGAAAGTTATGACCAACCTAGACAGCGTATTAAAAAGCAGAGACTTTATTTTACCAACAAATGTCCATCTCATCAAGGCTGTGGTTTTTCCAGTAGTCATTTATGGATGTGAGAGTTGAACTATAAAGAAAGCTGAGTGCTAAAGAATTGATGCTTTTGAACTGTGGTGTTGGAGAAGACTCTTGAGAGTCCCTTGGACAGCAAGGAGATCCAACCAGTCCATCCTAAAGGAGACCAGTCCTGGGTGTTCATCGGAAGGACTGATATTGAAGCTGAAGCTCCAATCCTTTGGCCACCTGATGCAAAGAACTGACTCATTTGAAAAGACCCTGATGCTGGGAAAGATTGAGGGCAGGAGGAAAAGGGGATGACGGAGGATGAGATAGTTGGATGGCATCGCCGACTCAATGGAGATGAGTTTGAGTGAACTCCGGGAGTTGGTGATGGACAGGGAGACCTGGCGTGCTGTGGTCCATGGCGTTGTGAAGAGTCGGACACAACTGAGTGACTGAACTGAACCAGAGCCACTGAATTTTAGTGTTATGCAGCTCCTGTGCGACAACAGTTGACCAGTACACTCAGTCTTGGGACGTTGTAGCCCATGATGCATAGGGACAGTGACAGTGAAGAATTTATTTCATTCACATCGAGACTGCACTCAGGAACAAGTGATGGGGTGCTGATGACAAAGCTCAGTGTGCAGCTGGGGTATTAACTTGGCTGAGATTTTGGCTACCTAGCTTCCCTCTGTTCTTGTTTGATTTCCTTCCCTGGTTTGCTGGTCTTCTGGGTTATTCAATGAGATAACTAATATCCTTCCAATAATTTGTTTTCTGTTTAGTTTGGTCTAGGTCAGTATGTGTTGTTTGCAACTTTGTCTGATTTTTTTGCCCTTATATATCACTGGAAAGTAGAGGATTTGGAAAAGCAGAGGGTGAAAGAGGCCAATAGTGGAAGAAGTATAAACATGAGTTCATGGGTCTATAGTTCTGATGGCGGGGTGTGGAGAATTTCTGTGTAGTGTAAGGTGGGATTTTTTTTTATGTTTCTGACAGCTTTCAATGATTGCTACCTTCACATTGAGCATGTGAGTAATGGGGTTAGTGAGTAGGTTATCTTTCAAAAAGATTGATCAAAGTATTTCAGTCAGTAAATTATGTTCATCAACAACACTAAAACTAATCAGTTATGTCTCACTAACACTTCTATTCCTTATCTAATTGTTAATACTTAGATACTTTTTTGATATGCTCAGAATTCCTAGTGAGAAAGGTAGAAGAAATCATTAGGTTAGAAAGAAGACTTCAGTCATTACCCACAACTTCTATATAATAAGTTTCTTCAAATGACACTCATTAACCTGGCTTCAGTAATTAACAGAATTTATGAAAAAAAAGTTTTATATGTCTGAAGCTATACATAACTGCTGGAAAACCATTCATGCTGATTTTCTTACTAGACTTGTTAAGTGTTTCATTTTTTCAAAAGCTTCAAAGTATACATAATTGAACGGTGTAATAAATACTAAATTCCCTAAGCATTATATTAGGGATGTAATGTGAATGGAGATATGTTTGCCCTTAATGCATTAACCAGAGAATCAGGATATTTTATAAAGTTGACATCTTTGTGCCATGTTATTGAGGAGAGATGTATTTTATTTCATTTAAGATAGAAAAGAATCAAGTTTCATTGCTCAAAAAAATAAAATAAACTCATTTACTTAGCATTAATTTTACATTCTGTGTAAGGCACTTACTTCTGTAACTTGGATCACACTCACTGTGTTGTATATGTAAAACCTTCATTGACTAGTATATACATTTTAAGTTTATTATCTTTTGCCTTTACACAAAACCCTTGGCAGACTAGTCTTAATGCATATGTGTTCGAGATAACCAAGTCTGTTTCTTGTCAATTGTAAATTTAAATGATTTACTTTTCTTGATGGTTGAAAATGCTTGAAGTCGGGGCATTAGGGGCTAAATTCAGTCCATTGTGCTTCTTCAAAGAATTTAGAATTTACATGATAGATGAAAGTTTACTAAATACTGTTCACATTCTGGATTTAGAGATGCAAATAAGGAGTGCCCATCCTGAAATACATTAAATTCATATGAAACATCTAGTTTGAGAAAACGAGTGTGGGAGAAAGTGGGAAAAAGGGAAGATTAGAGTAATAGATTTAGAGATAAAATGACAAAGACCTTTCATATTCTCATGGGAATGAAACAAAGAGAGGGAAAAATTCAATAAAGCAAGCTGAAAAAGGAGTCTGATGGCCTGAAAACATAAGCATGAAGAAAAAAAGTAGAGCATGAAATTCAGTTGTACATTTGTTGCTGTTTATTTTATCATTATGTTTACCATAAAAATGCAGATTTAAAAAATAAAAGGGAAGAAAAACCACTGTTATTCCTACCCCCTAGAGAAAGTCTTCTTTGCATGTTGGTATATATTTTTATAGTCTTTTCCTATAAGTGTGTGTGTGTGTGTGTGTGTGCCCATATACACCCAGAGGATTTTTTTACACTAAGGGACTGGATTCTATAAAGTGTTTTGTAACATGATTTCATCACTTAATATATTACATGCATCTTTTCATGCCAAAAACTGACTTCAATATACATTCAAAGGGTGCATAAATATTCCATTTTGTAGAACAAACAAATAGATGAATTTTATCAAAATTTTCTGTAAACAGATCCCTCACAACTTCCATTATTAAAATCGAGCTACAGACCCACTGCACCTTGCGTGAGTGAAAAACTGTAGAAGCAGAGGCATCAGGAGGCTAGAGGGCGGTTGCATCTGGGGGTGCTTTGAAGATCTACAGAGCTCCCCAGCTTCGGCTCATTTCCCAGGTTCCTATTCTGATGTTATTCTCTCTCTCTCACTTCCCAGATGCCTAAATCCTTTTGCCCAGCGTGGGGAAACATCTCTATTTCATCTGGTGTCCTGCAAAGTTTGATAGAACTGGATCTAAACACGGTGCTTCCATGGCTGATTTCCACATCTAACGCACACAGGTACTTCACTGAAGACACATGGTCTTGGGGGAAGGAGTGATTTAAAATGCATTGTGCCCGACTTTGCTGAGAATTGATAAAATATGAATGTTAAGCTTTTTAAGGGGTGACTTCAGTTTGCAGGTAGAGGTGAAGTGGGGTGATATTTCCAAGTGCCTTTGAAATAATCAGAAGTGAGCAGTCAATCCTTTTGGGTACATGTGCCTCTTACTCTTTTTTACATTTTAATTACTTAATTAATTTATTTTTGGCTATCTGGGTCTTTGTTGCTATGTGGGCTTTTCTCTAGTTGTGGCGAGTGGGAGCTACTTGCTAGTTGCAGTACTTGGGCTTCTTATTGCGGTGCTTTTCTTGTTGCAGAGCATGGGTTCTAGGGCATGTGGGCTTCAGCAGTTGCAGCGTGTGGGTTTCAGTAGTTGTGGCTCCCAGGCTCTAGAGTTGTGCCCAGGCTTCGTTGCTCCATGGCATGTGAGATATAAATTCGTGTCTCCTGCACTGACAGTTGGATTCTCAATTATTGAGCCACCCAGGAAGCCTGTGTCTCTTATTTTGAAAAGGATACTTACCTGTTCATGCAGACCTAAGTGAAAAAGAATATGCACTTAACTTACGTATCTGTGCAATATAAATTAATCTTAGAGGACAGTGATGTGATTTGTGCCATGCTGTCCCTTTATAAATATGTCATTTCCAAAGTGGAAACAATATAATTATCCAGTAACAGTCTATAGGCTATATAAATAAATTATTATACCATATAGCAGAATACTCACCAATTATTTAAAATGGTATAATAGCAAAAATCTATAATTTGTGTAAATGTTCAGGATGTATTATTTTTTCAGATATTTTTTATTATTATTACATTAAACATTTTTAAAAATTTAATTTTCATTATATTTTATAGTTGATTTATAATTTTGTATTAGTTTCAGGTGTGCAGCAAAGTAATTCAATTGTTCATATACATATATTTATTCCTTTTTATATTATTTTCCTATATTGGATATTACAGAATATTGAGTAGAGTTCCCTATGCTATACAGTAGATCCTTGTTTATCTCTTTTAAATACAGTAGTGTGTGTATATTAATCCCAAACTCCTAATTTCTCTCTCCCCCAACCTTTCCCTTTTGGTAACCATAAATGTGCTTTCTAAGTCTGTAAGTCTATTTTTGTTTTGTAAATAAATTCATTTGTATCATTTTTAGATTGCACATGTAAATGACATCATGTGACATTGTCTCTCTCTGACTTACTTCACTTAGCATCATAATCTCTAAGTCCATCCATGTGGCTGCAAATGGTATTACTTCATTGTTTGTACAGCTGAGTAATATGCCATCATACATAAGTACCACATTTTTTAATCCATTTCTCCATCAGTGGACATTTAGATTGCTTCCCTGTCTTGGCTATTGCAAATAGTGCTGCAGTGAACATTGGGGTGCATGTATATTTTTGAATTATGATTTCCTTTGGACATATGCCCAGGAGTGGAATTATTGGATCACACTATTTTTAGTTTCTATTAAACGAAACAAACTATTTTTAGTTTCTTTCAAAAATTTTATTGAAGTATAGTTGACCCACAGAATTGTGTTAGTTTCAGGTGTATAGCAGAGTGACTGAACCATACATATACATGTTTTCATTCTTTTTCAGATTCTTTTCTTATATATGGTATCACAGAAAACTGAATAGAGCTCCCTGTGCCATATAGTAGGTCCTTGTTTGTTATCTATCTTATATATAGTAGCGTGTGAATGTTAATCCTAAGCTCCTGATTTATTCCTCCCCCCAACATTTTCTCTTTGATAACCATAAGTTGTTTCAACATCTGTAAATCTATTTCTGTTTTGTAAATAAATTCATTTCTGTTGTCTTTTAAAATTAGATTCCACAATGAATGATATCATTTATTTGTTGGCTTCCCTAGGACTCAGTGGTAAAGAATCCACCTGCAATGCACGAGACACAGGTTCGGTCTCTGGGTCGGGAAGATCCCCTGGAGAAGGAAATGGCAATGCACTCCAGTATTCTTGCCTGGAGAATCCCATGGACAGAGAGCCTGGTGGGCTATATATAGTACATGGGGTCGCAAGAATCAGACATGACTTATCAACTAAACCACTACCATATATATTTTGTCTCCTTAGGTATGTTTATTCCTAGCTATCTTATTCTTTTTCATGTGATGGTAAATGGAATTGTTTCCTTAATTTCTCTTTCTGATCTTTTGTTGTTAGTGTATAGGAATGCAAGAGATTTCTGTGGTATTAATTTTGTATCCTGCAACTTTACCAAATTTATTAATGATCACTAGTAGTTTTCTGGTAGCTTCTTTAGGATTTTCTATGTATAGTATCATGTCATCTGCAGAGACAGCTTACTTCTTCTTTTCTAATTTGGATTAATTTGGATTTTATTTCTTCTCTGATTCCTATGGCTAGGACTTCCCCAACTATGTTGAACAAAAGTGGCAAGAGTGAAGAGTCCACTCTTTTTTTCCCCCCATTTCTAATTATTATTAGAAATAATAAATTTTATTTATTATTAAATTTTATTCTAAAAATAAAATAAACATGGAAGGTACTAGACCTAGTTAAAAGAAAGCATAGAATTTGATTGAGGGTTTCTAAGATGGACTTGCATAAATGGAGGTATATACCCTGAAATCAGTGTTATAAATATGAAATCTTTACCAAATTAGTATATGAATTTACTGTAAATATTTGGCAAATCGATACAATCATATCTTTGTCCTATTCCTGATAGTAGATGAAATGCTTTCAGCTTTTCACTACTGTGAATGATGTTAGCTGTGAGTTTGCCATATATGGTCTTTAATATATTGAGGTAAGTTTCCCTATGCCCACTTTCTGAAGAGTTTTTCATAAAAGGATGTTGAATGTTATTAAAAGCTTTTAATTTTATTAAAAGCTTTTTCTGCATATATTGAGATAATCACATGGCTTTTATTCTTCAGTTTATTATTGTGGTGTATCACAATGATTGATTTGTAACTATTGATGAATCCTTGGATCCTTGGGGTAAATCCTACTTGATCATGATGTACAATCCTTTTAGTATATTGCTATTTGGTTTGCCAGTTTTTTTGTTGAGAATTTGTGTCCATGTTCATCAGTGATATTGGCCTGTATTTGTGTGTGTGTGTGTGTGGTACTTTTGTCTGATTTTGGTATTAGAGTGATGCCTCATGGAATAAACTTGGGAGTGTTTGTTCTGCAAAATTTTGCAAGAGTTTCAGAAAGATAGGTGTTATCTTTTCTCTAAATGTTTGATAGAATTGAACTATGAAGCTATCTGGTCCCACACTTTCACTTTTGGGGAGTTTTTAAATTACTGTTTCAATTTCAGTACACGCGATTGGTCTGTTCATATTTCTTATTATGTTTCTTCCTGGTTCAGTCTTAGAAGGTTGTACCTTTCCAAGAATTTTTCCATTTCTTCTAGGTTGTTCATTTTATTGGCATATAGTTGCTTGTAGTAGTCTCTTATATCCCTTTGTATTTCTGTGGTGTTGGCTGTAACTTTTTTCATTTCTAATTCTATTGATTTGAATGCTCTCCCTCTTTTTTCATGAGTATGGCTAGAATTTTGCCAATGTTATCTTTTCTAAGAACTAGCCTTTAGTTTCATCAGTGTTCATCAGTGATGCTGGCCTGTAATATTTTGCAATTGTTTTGTTTCTACTTCTTTTATGTCTTCCCTGATCTTTATAATTGCTCTCCTTCTACTAACTTCGGTTTTGTTCTCCTTTCTCTAGTTGCTTTATGTGTAAGTTAGGATGTTTATTTGAGATTTTTCTTGTTTCCTGAGGTAAGATGGTATTGCTATAAACTTCCCTCTTAGAATGGCTTTTGCTGTATCCCATAAGTTTGGGGTCATGATGTTTTTATTGTCATTTGTCTCTAGGTATATTTTGCTTTTCTCTTTGATTTCTCTAGTGATCACTGGTTATCTAATAAATATTGTTTAGCCTTCAGATCTGTCCATAGATCTGAAGTGGGCCTATTGTAGAGGGCATATATACAGGTTTTGTTGTGTATCTATTCAGCCTGTCTATGTCTTTTGGTTTGAGCATTTAATTCAGTTACATTTAATTATTAAAATGTATGTTCTTATTGCCATTTTGTTCAGTTCAGTCACTCAGTTGTGTTCAACTCTTTGTGACCCCACTGATTGCAGCACACCAGGCCTCCCTGTCCATACCAACTCCCTGAGTTTACTCAAACTCTTATGTCCATTGAGTCGGTGATGCCATCCAACCATCTCATCCTCTGTTGTCCTCTTCTCCTCCCACGTTCAATCTTTCCCAGCATCCGGGTCTTTTCAAATGAGTCAGTTCTTTGCATCAGGTGGCCAAAGTATTGGAGTTGCAGCTTCAGCACCAGTCCTTCCAATGAATATTCAGGACTGATTTCCTTTAGGATAGACTGGTTTGATTTCCTTGCAGTCCAAGGGACTCTCAAGAGTCTTCTCCAACACCACAGTGAAAAAGCGTCAATTCTTCAGTGCTCAGCTTTCTTTATAGCTCAACTCTCAACATCCATACATGACTACTGGAAAAATCATGGCCTTGACTAGAAGGACCTTTGTTGGCAAAGTAATGTCTCTGCTTTTGAATATGCTGTCTAGGTTGGTCATAACTTTTCTTCCAGGGAGCAAGCATCTTTTAATTTCATGGCTACAGTCACCATCTGCAGTGATTTTGGAGCCCCAAAAAATAAGTCTGTCATTGTTTTCATTGTTTCCCCATCTATTTGCCATGAAGTGATGGGACTGGATGCCATGATCTTAGTTTTCTGAATGTTGAATTTTAAGCCAATTTTTTCACTCTCCTCTTTCACTTTCATCAATAGGCTCTTTAGTTCTTCTTCGCTTTCTGCCATAAGGGTGGTGTCATCTGCATATCTGAGGTTATTGATATTTCTTCCGGCAATCTTGATTCCAGCTTGTGCTTCATCCAGCCAGGCATGTCTCAAAATGTATTCTGCATATAAATTAAATCAGCAGGATGACAATGTACAGCCTTGATGTAACCTTTCCCAATTTGGAATCAGTCAGTTGTTCCATTTCCAGTTCTAACTGTTGCTTCTTGACCTGCATACGGATTTCTCAGGAGGCAGATAGGGTGGTCTGGTATTCCCATCTCTTTCACAGTTTCCCACAGTTTATTGTGATCCACACAGTCAAAGGCTTTGGTGTAGTCAATAAAGCAGAAGTACATGTTTTTCTGGAAATGTCTTGCTTTTTTCTATGATCCATCAGATGTTGGCAATTTGATCTCTGGTTCCTCTGCCTTTTCTAAATCCAGTTTGAACATCTGTAAGTTCATGGTTCATGTATTGTTGAAGTCTGGCTTGGAGAATTTTGAGCATTACCTTGCTAGCGTGTGAGATGAGTGCAAATTGTGCAGTAATTTGAACAGTCTTTGTCATTGCCTTTCTTTGGGATTGGAATGCAAACTGACCTTTTCCAGTCATGTGGCCACTGCTGAGTTTTCCAATTTGCTGGCATATTGCATGCAGCCCTTTCACAGCTTCATCTTTTAGGATTTGCAATAGCTCAACTAGAATGCCATTTTGTTAATTATGTGGATTTTTAAATGTTTGTTTCTACCCTTCCTCTTCTGTTCTCTTCTCTTGTGCGTTGATGACTAACTTTAGTGTCGTGTTTGGATTGCCTTTTTTTGGTGTGTGTATCTATTGTGTTTGGATTGCCTTTTCTTTTTTGTGTGTGTATATATTGTAGCTTTTTGGCTTGTGATTCCCATTATGCTTTGACATACCAGTCTCTATGTGTACAAGGTTGTGTTAAGTTGTTGGCTTCTTAATTTCAAATGCATTTTCAATATCCTGCATTTGTACTTTCCTAGCCTCTCAATTGCTGGTTTAGATATCATTCATGTGTGAATGATTTCCTACATGCCTTTACTAGTGAGCTTTCCCATTTGTAATTTTCTTGGTTTTAGCTGTACCTTTTTCTTTCTACCTAGAAACTTCTCTCTATACTTGTAAAGCTGTTTTGGTGGTGGTGAATTCTCTGTGCTTTGGCTGGTCTAAAAGACTTTTGATTTCTCCACCAAGTCTGAGTAAGAGCCTTGCTGGGTAGAGTATTTTCAATTGTAGGCTCTTCCCTTTTGTTACTTTAAACATATCATGCCACGCCTGTCTGTTCTTCAGAGTTTCTGATGAAAAATCTGATGACTTTATTGGGATTCCCTTGTATGTTATTTTTTGCTTTTCCCTTGTAACTTTTAATGTTTTTTCTTTGACTTAATTTTTGTCAGTTTTATTAATATGTCTCAGCATGTTGCTCTTTGGGTTTATCTTGTTTGGGACTCTGGTTCCTGGACTTGAATTTTTCCTTTCTCATGTTAGGATAACTTTTGGCTATAATTTGAGTTTTCTGTCTCTCTTCTCCTTCTGAAGCCCCTATAATGCAAATGTTGGTGCATTTAATGTTGTCCCATAGGTCTTTGAGACTATCTTCACTTGTTTTCATTCTTTTTCTTTATTCTGTTCCGTGGCAATGATTTCTACCAATGTTTTCCATTTTACTTAATCATTCTTCTGTCTCACTTATTCTGCTATTGATTCCTTATAGTGTATTTCATTTCAGTTATTGTATTGTTCATCTCTGTTTGTCTGTTAAATCTTTTTATTAAACAACTCTTGTGTCTTTTAAATCTGTGCCTCCATTCTTTTTTCAAGATCTTGAGTCATCTTCACTATCATTACTCTAAATTCTTTTTTCAGGTAGTTTGCCTGCCTCCATTCATTTAGTTGTTCTTGGGGATTTTGATCTTGTTCCTTCATCTCAAATATATTATTCTGCCATCTTCTTCTGTCTGATTTTCTGTTTCTGGTCTCCTTTCTGTTGACTGCAGGATGGTATCTCCTCTTGTTTCTGTGCCTGCCCCTGGGTGGGCGAGTTTTGTCCTGGAGTTTGTTCAGACTTCCTGTTGGGAGGGACTGATGCCTGCTCACTGATGGGGGTTAGGTCTTGTCCTTCAGGTGGGAAGGACTATCAAATAGTATGTTTTTAGAGGTGGCTGTGCAATCAGTATGGTTTCAGACACTCTGTCTGATGATGGATGTTGCTGTATTCCTATTCAGCTGATTGTTTGGTATGAAGCATCAGGAGTCTGTAGCTGTTGGGTAGGACCAGGTCTTGATGCCAAAATTGTGACCTTTGGGAGCGCTTACTCTAATCAACATTCTGAGGCCTCTGCCACCAGTGTTCCCCCACCTCACAGCCCCCTGGCAAGCTACAGCCTATCCCCGCCTCCCTAGGCAACCCTCCCAAGCCTCGTAGGTAGGTTTGGCCCAGGCTCCTGTGGAATTTCTGCTTCGGACTTGGTCCCAGTGCATATGTACCCTTGTGTGCACCCTCCAAGAGTGGAGTCACTATTTCCCTCAGTCTTATGGAGCTCCTTCACTCAGCCCTACTGCCTCCAAAGTCAAATGCTTTGGGGATTCCTCCTCCAGATACCAGACCCTCAGGCTGGGAAACCTGACATGGGGCTCAGGGCTCTCACTCATGTTGGGGAACCTCTGTGATGCAATTATTTCCAATGTGTGGGTCACCCACTCAGTGGGTATGGAATTTGCTTGTATTGCCTCTTCCCATCTCATTCTGGCTTTTTCTTTGTCTTTGGGTATAGACTATCATTTTTGGTAGGTTCAAGTCTTTTTTGTCAATGGTTATTCAGGAGTTGTGATTTTGGTGTTTTCATGAAAGGAGGTTAGGCCAAATCCTTTTACTCCGCTATCTTGTTCAGGAATCTCCCATGATGTATTGTTAAATGGGGAGGGTACAAAAACATGTATTTTGTCCTCGTTTGTAAAAATAAATTGTATGCTTTACCTTTACATGCATGTCTTTACATGACTATCTTTATATGAATTGTTAATGGTAGTTGTTTTTAGACTGTTAGAATTACTGGAAACTTTTTTCTTTCTTTTTGTGTATTTGTACTTTTTAAGTTTTCTGTAATTCATAGATTTCACTTTTGTAATGAGAAAAAAACAAATTGAAGGGCCTCATTACACCATTTCTCAACCAGATGACTTATCATTTAGAGGTCACCATTCTCTTAAAAGGCAGAAATTTCAATAATTTCAATAGCAGAAATTAGAAATATCTCCCACTGAGTGACTCATACTATTTTAGGATGATGAGGGGTAAGGGGCGGCTACATTATTAGCATATTGCCTTGGATTTTTCCAAGTAAAAACATTTGGATGGCAGAGAGTAGGGGGGAATGATTATCAATTAAAGGCCTAAAAGTTATTTTCTTTATATTGTTTTACTCCCTTTTCTTTCAAGTTGATGTGGACATTTCCGTTTGCATGGTGTAGCTAATAGGTGAGCTGATTCTTGCTGATATTCAGAGTAAGTTAATCTCATGATTAGGCTAAAAAAAAAAAAAAAAAAAAAAGGTAACAAGCACGTGCTTCCTGAATATTTTCTACTGAAATAACCACTGTTGTAATCACATTCTGTCTCCCATAACTCTTTAAAATGATCAAAGTGAGCCCTCACAGAGTTTCTGGCAAGGTGAATTCCTGTGTACATTTCACAAAGTACAACTTCCAAGCACAGTGGGGTTTCCAAGAATATGCCTGGAAAAAATCAAATGAATCTTCACTCTCTAAGAGCTCTGTCTCTGCTTAACCAACTGCTGAGAAATATAAGTGGGGGCCAGTGAAGAACAACCTGTTCTATAAATACAGGCTAGTCATAGAGTTGGTCAAGCTTTTAAAGATCATCAAACTCCAATCTGAGAAAGATGAGACTCTCCCCGAAGTTCTGTATCTATTGTACAGATGGTGGCTCCCTTATCACCATTTTCCCACTATATAAGTGGAGAACTGTGTTCATTTTAAGCTGAAGTTCTATTACCTCACTCATATCTCTCATTATGCCTTTTGGCATTTATGCTACAACTGCAACTATTACATACCTCAGTGGAAGGAAGAAGTGGGAGTAGGATTTGCAACATGAGCTATACCTAGATTATGTGAATGAGAATACTAAATACTCAGGGATATGTATGCTCAGTCACTCAGTCGTGTCTGACTCTGTGACCCCATGGGCTGTAGCCCAACAGGCTCCTCTGTCCATGGGATTCTCCAGGCAAGAACACTGGAGTGGGTTGCCATTTCCTACTCCCAGGGATATGTGTCCCCTTTCAAAAAAAATTAAGCAGAAGAATTCAGTTCATTTTAGTTTTAAATCTCAACAAGTTTATTTTCTGAGAGCCAATTTCTCTAGATGTCTAGAACTAAAAGACATTTTTGGATGGACAGAAAAAGTCCCTATGAAGTAGACAGTGTTAATATGCTTAAGTAGAAGAAACCATCTGTAGAATTAGTGATACATGACCAAGTTTCTGTAAAGTCTGCTGGTGTACCAGCGCTAGCTCACCAGTACCTTCCGAAGACCACTTATTTCCTTGTAACTCCACTGGGTGTGATTCAGAGTGTCCAAGATCATTTATCATTTCGTTGGACTTCTTCAGTCCCTCTGCTTCATGGCTGAGCTATTTATGTAACATTATTCCACATGGGAAAGCCCAGCTGTTAAAAGTTTTAGAATCAGGAATAAGAACACATTTTTATTAGATCTTTCATCTTGTCTACAGTGTGTTTTTCTTGGTTTAAATATGAAAACAGTATGCTAGCTCCTCTGCCATAACTCACTCTCCTGTACATGTCTTTGGGGCGGGTGGGGGGAGAATGCCCGTGTTGTACTTCTGGGGTTCCAGAATGAGGCTTATATAAAACTGAATCTGAAATCTGTGTGGGATTGTGTAGTCACCTGTTGAGTTTGAACTCATATGCCCGGGGTAGGCACTGCAGAGGTTAAAAACAACAACTATGGATTGGTGGGAGCAAGGGAAGGATGTGAGTCAAAGAGGAGTTTAGGGGGTTAGAGAGTTTCAGTAATAGAAGGAAAGTTGTACTATTTACAAAAATAAACTCAGAGAAGCAGATTTAGAAGGGATAAACAGCTTTGTTTCGAAAATGTTTTGAATTGCTGGGAGGCCATCCAAGTGGGTCTTAAGAGGGTGTGATGCTCTTGTAATGTGTCAGCTTGGTTGATACATTGCAAGCTTGGCCATCCTATATTTTCTAGAATTCTTAGTTTCTTATAGTTTGGTTTGAGTGGGCTACGTGACAGTCTCGTGTGAAATTTGGGGGGCAAAGGTGAAGCTACCACCATTTCGTTAGTTCACACAGGTTGTCATAGATGCACTAACCTTGTTAGCATGAGGCAATGGCTTGACCTATAACTATTCCACTTTCTCCTCTAGTTTTTCTGAAACTGAAAATTGTGTTTAGCTCCGAAGTGATGGGCACTGGCTTCCTTCTGCAGGACATCCATAGCACCAAGATTAGAGCAGTAACTGACATTGGTTGCAGTCCAACCTGAGGCTTCTTGCCTGTCCTTCCGTATTACCTACCCTGTGGAGTTTAGTTGCAATATGAGTGAGATCCAAGGACAGCCTTATAGACCCTATACCTCTAATTTCATAATCAAGTTACTGATTCATCCTTTATACGAGTCTCCCATCATCCTTTATACGAGTCTCCCAGTACTTTCTATGGCTCAAAGCAACTGCATAATTTGGTCCATTTTTCTATTTAGCTTACACCATTCTTTGTCTCAGTTCATGCTAGTTTCTTATCAATTTCTCCACCTCAAGTCCTGAGTTCTTTCCCATCTCTCAGTCCTCAAGTATGCTGTTCTTTCTGACTCCTGGCTCATGCTCTTTTCATCTGCAAGTTTTAGCCCAGTTATCAATTTTATGGACTGGCCTTCTCTGACTACTCCATCTAAATCATCCTTTGGTGTCTTCAAGGTCCTTACTAGAGGTTGTGTATGCTTACCTAATTATTTTGGTTAGCTGGTCTTCACTAGATTCTAGGTTCTGTGATAGCAGCTTTGTCTTGTTCCACATTGGATACACTGACCCTGGCACACAGCCAGTTCTCAAAGGATTCTTCTAGAAACAGAAAAGGAGTTATGAAGGAATCTACCTTGTGTGGCAGACATGTAAGAGGGATTACTTTTCCGTTATTTGGCAGTATAAAGATTATCCTGAATTCTACCCTTATTTCTGTTCTTCATTGCAAGTCACATTAATTGCCCAGTGATTCAGGAGCCATCTCAATAGTTTTCTATGTCCAGTTTCCAAATGTTAAGAGATTCAATTACATCTCTTTCCAGGGATGCTTGTGAGGGCAGTTCTTAAATATAAAAACTAGTATTGGAGTTGCCAGTTTAGTATGACTACAGTTTTAAGTTATGGGTTTAGAACTATTGTTACTATATGTTATTTTGGGTGTGATTCAGTCAAAGCTCAGAACAGTGACCCATTAGAGATCTGAATGAGGTTTAGATCACATACTCATAAAACTAAATTTTCTAAAAACTCATCCAACTTTATTATCCTATATTTTGCATTCTACAGCTCTCTTAATTTCATACTGTAAACTTCTTAAACATATTTTGTAAGTCAAAGTATTCTCATCACTTTCCAAGATTTAATAGTTTCCCCCATTTGGGAATAACATTAGCTACAAAGTGACCAAAGAATAAACAATACTTTTATTAAATAAAATCAAAAGGAACATCGTATCCTGTTTTGCAAAGGCCCTAATGAAATGTTATAGTGTTCTGTCTTCCAAACTTTGTCTCCAATGTCAAATCTTTTGGTGTTAAACCTTAAGTTTGCAGATCTCTTTAAAACTTCACTACTGGAAATATTCCTTTTTTGATTCCTTCTTGAAATGCCTTATGCCTTAAATGTTATCTTTAAATCAGTTTAGTATTTTTGTAAAATATTTTTCCAGCATTTAGCCTAGACATACTACTTGATCCAAAATATTGAAATGGCTTATAAATTGTACATTTTAGCAATTTGGGTACAAAACCTCAATCACGACACATTTGCTCCTAGGCTACTTCCCTTGCCAAACAAAGCTCTAACAGTAGTAGTGTCGGGCTATTTTGCAGCTTCTGTGTGTTCTCATTCTCTACAAAGTATGTGTGAAGTGACTTACCCTTATTTCCAATATTATGTTTCTCTTTTTTTCCCTCCCAGCAATTCTGTTATGGTTGAGGATATTAATGCAAACCCTTTGAACAGAAAACAGATTTTGCTTTCCTACTATGTTAAACTCAAGAGTCCCAAGCAAAGCCATTTTGAATTCTTTTGACATAAGTTGAAAATCAGAAATTTAGTGATTTTTATCAGTCTTACATCAACCAGTCTTATATCAACTGGTAGTTACAATGAAGCAGTGAGGGTGGTTTAAACTATACATTGAAGATACAACTAGGATATTGGTTTTCTACTTTGTATCTGAAGTACTTTTTTGAGTTCTAAACTCAACTAAAAATACAGTCGTCGTAATTTCATTTGGTTAAGTCAATTCTTTCCAGTAACAGGTCTAACAAAGATTTGTTTGTGTAAGTGGAGGGCTGGGAAGATAACAGTAGAAAGACCATGCTATCCAAAGCAAGGCACATAGTACATGTATGTTTTTTCCCTATTTTTCAACAAATGGTATAAATTGGTTAAATAATCTCACTCTGATGGATATTGCTCACAGATTTTGACAGCTACTTGCCAGAATATTTGGGCATCTGAAGGCTCTTAGTTGAGGACAGGTTGAAAGTAATTTTCAACAATTAACTGTCACTTTCACTCAGAATCAGATTTCCAATCTCTGGAGGGAATTCATGACTTCGTATTTAGTCATTTAGACTCTTGAAGGCTCACTCAAAGAAAGAGCAATGTAATACTATAGACTGAACAGCTTTAAGATGCAAAACAATATAAAAACTCCCCCAAACCAAACCTGACCAGCCACAAATTAAAATGCAGGCAAAAGAGAAACATATCTATTTGCATCCTACTCAAAAGGTGGCAATTTCAATACTTTTAACTTCTAAAACAACCCTCATTCATCTGACCAAAGACAAAAGTAAGAGGCTCTTGTGAGTTCATTTTGATTTTTATTACACACCACAGACATGTACACTAACCAGAGTAGGATGCTTCTTTGTACTCTCAAAATCACAGGAAATGTATTTCTACCTACCCTCTTTTTTGCAATACTGGAGTGGCATTTCAGACTACCATCTTGGAACTGGTTTAGGGCCAAGTAAAGGAAATCATGGAAGGCAATATATATAGCATAATCATGAGCTATTTTTGGAAGCTGGTAGTATCTACTACTTCTATAGCAGTAGAAGCTAGTAGCTAGTAGTTATTCTCAGGCAGACTGAAAGTAACAGGGCTGTGCAGTATTAAAAATGCTATTACTCGGGTATTAATTTTGTTGTTGTTTAGTCGCTAAGTTGTTTCTGACTCTTTTGAGACCCCACAGACTGTATACCGCTAGGCTCCTCTGTCCATGGGACTTCCCAGGCAAGGATACTGGAGTAGGTTGCCATCTCCTCCCCTAAGGGATCTTCCCAACTGAGGGACTGAACCTGCGTCTAATGCACTGCAGGCGGAGTCTTTACCACTGAGCCACCAGGGAAGCCCACTTCTTTTGTTCATCTCCTCTTATTAGTTAACAGGGAAAGTAAAAAAAGGGGGTCTGTAAGAATCTTTCATTCTTGTTTTCAACTTCCTGTGATACAGTATCTTCTCAAAGGGTTTGAAAGGAGCACATCTCCTTGTTTAGACTGAAAAGACTGGAAATCTCTTCTGTGCACCCAGCAAATGTAGAAATTACAACCACCTTCATGTTTGCACCTGTGCTTTAATAATCCTGACTACCCTTGGCATTGATAGAGTATGAGCTGCAAAGTTCCTAAGACTACCTGACCTCACTTGTAAGTTACCTTGGCTTTCTATGCTATGCATGTGTCTCTGAAGAGGATGCTATTGTATTCTTGGTCCAAAATAAGGTTGGCATGGATATATTCAATCTTTTTTACACATACACCAAGCGAGGAATTTTTTTCCCTACATTTTTTTTTTGTCAGGCAAGAGAAAACACATTCCACTTCAATTTTGAGGTAGGTAATGAGAAAAATACAGGACCCTTTAGGATCTAACCTCTCTCCACCTTTCTAGGCTTATGTCTTAATGTAGTTGACCCTTGAACAGTGAGGGGGTAAGGGGTGCTGACTCTCTATGCAGTCCAAAATCTATGCATATCCTACAGTCTGCCCTCCATAACTATGGTTCTATATCCACAGATTCAACCAACTTGGGATTGTTTATTACTAAAGCATTTACTACCGAAAAAAATCCAACATGTAAGTGGAGCTACACAATTCAAACTTGTGTTGTTCACGGCTCAACTCCACTTCCTAAGTGGCTTTCACAACAATCAACGTTCTGATGGTCCATAATATATATCCCTGGTGCATTTGCGTATTGCTCTTAAATTCAGTTTAAGCATTGCTTCTCTGGAAGGAAGTTCATATCTCTGATTGAACTATCACCTTTTTATTTTCTTCTAGAATCCTGGTATTATCTTGGTAATAAATGCTATCAAATTGTACTTCATATAAATAACCTTATTTCTCTCTCACCTGCTACATTATGAACCACTAGAGTGAAGAAACTGTACTTGTCTTTCTATCTTCACTGATAATAGACTGAAGGCATTCTACTAATGCCTCTTAGAAATGTTGAAATATAAATATTCTATTTACAAGTGCTAGGTTTTTTCACAAACCTAGCCTGAGATCTGTTCATTTTTGACTTTGTGAACTTGGTTTCATTCAAACCTCTATTTTGTCCTAGGTTAGGACTAGATCGATCTGCATTTTACTAAGATGATGGTGTCTATTACAAGTTACATACTACTACTTTTCCCAGCATAAAAGGGCTATTTTTGAACTTGATGATGCAAAGAACATTTAGGATAGTAGTGCCTGGCATAGCAGCATAAGCATTAACAGGATACTGGACTTGTATCTAAACATTTTTAAGCCACAGATGGAATTCAACAGACTATGTGTTCTTTTGACCGTCTTTTTATGACTGCCTGGAAAGAAGATACGCTCCTGCCATTGGTACAGCTGAAGCCAATCAGGAACTAAACATCAACACAAAAATTCCAAGCAAGCTGGAATCAAGATTCTGGAGCCAGGAAGGAGATTAGGGAGAGTATTCAAATCTAGTAAACTGTGGACTTTAGTGCCCATCACCCCATCTGGTCTTGCACCAAGACTATGTGATACAGGCAGAACCTCTGATGTTTAAATTGATCCTTAATCCTCTTCTGCAACCTGTTAAGACCACAAAAGGAGTATCTGAATATTCTGTGGACTACTTAACTATCTTCTCTGCCCTTTAGGTTAGACAACAGGCTTCAGTGGTAACTCTTTGAAAAAAAAGAATATGCTGACTGCCTTTTTTCCCCACAGAATCCTGTGATTTTTTTTCCCACCTCCCAAAGATCTTAAGTTTCAAAAAGTCAGAATGGAGTCAGAAATAAGCTGTTTCCCACTTTGTTCAGCACCTATACACAGTAAAAAAAACAAACAAACAAACAAACAGCTTATATGTTGCCATAAATTTTCCAAAGAAATTATTTCTACCTCTACTTCCACCTACCTCCTCTGAAATTCCAACTTAAAGAGATAGCCTAGAACTGATTATCTAGAATATTCTTGCCCTCTTCATATTAGCTTTGTGTAGTAAACAACTAAAAAGTTAGTTGACATAGCTTTAGGAAAACCTAGCTGGCAGCAGAGTTGGACAACAGATGGCCACTCAGAAACTAGACCCAGGAAGGTTACTTACTCTCTGTATGCTGATAAGAGTTCTATTTTGGGGAATACCCTGAAAATCCTTGACCTAATGCAAAAGCCCAAGAGACAGTGCAGGTAGGAATAATTATCATAACCTGATTACCTGTCTAGGGCAAAATATACCATTTAAATCAGCTATAGATAAACCAGAAATGTACAATAAAAAAGATACTGACAGCCTACAGAAGCTTTCATCTTTTGCAAAAAACAAACAAACAAAAAAAACCCAGCAACATGTAACAAGATTTTCTTAGATGTTTCCTAGAATTCTTACTAAGCACCTTAAAGTAGTCATAAAAATAAGTGACTTTTAGTTCCGTACTTTGTTTCTGCAGAAAGAGCTACTAGCAGGCTCACTTTATAATAACTCCAAACAGTTTTTTCTTAAAACAAAACAAAACAAAAAAGGTTTAGTCTTATCTTTATGGCAATTAATAGCTGACAACAGTATCTAATTAAAACTGTAACAGGCAATTTTTAGCTAAGAAGCTCTCCTTAGTTTTGAAATTTTAACTGAATTTTGGTTGAACCTTAAATGTTAACCATAAATGTGTAATAACTGCTCTACTACAAAATCTGTAAGTCACATTTCCAAAATTCCTGTTGCCTGGATGAAAATTACTGAAGGTTTTCCTTTATCAACAAAACTCAAAGACATTTATGTCATGGCATATGGTAAGTAGATTTGAAAGCTGTTTATCATCACTTAGTTACACAAGATTCCAGTTCAAGTTGATATAGAAAACATAAACTAGATTGAGAGCAATGTATTAAATAAACAAAAACACAGTTTGTATTTTGGGGTAATTAAAAATGTACAGACCTAACACTAAAAAGAATGAAAAACACATCCAAGATTATCATTCTGTAATTGTTCTGTTTAGCTCTTTTTACTCTAAGCATGTAGTCTTATTTGGAGAATGACAGCTGCTCAAATTTTTGCTTAAGACATTTATCCATACTTAACCAGAGGTTTCAGAGATAATAACACCAGTCAGGTATTCTGAATTATTTTATGTTAAATAGGAGCATTTTCTCAATAGTCTTAACATTTTCTCTTAAGTCACATCTATCTTCCTCGTTAAGAACTACATAGGCTTGTTTTAAATAGTTTAAACACCTGTAATAAACTACAGATTGCTAAGAGTAGAGGTACTCTGGTTAATGCTCAAAATGGTATGGCTAGAGGAAAAGCCAGCATTATTAAATATGAATGCAATCCTTACCAACACAAATTGAACCTTTTTTTTTTCCAATAAAAAAGCTAGTCTGAAAAAAAGGTCTCATTCTATAAAGATTTATCATTTCCAAATCACAGTGAAAGGAACTTGAATAATTTACCAATTTTGTTTTCTACTATGTGCCTTAAAGATACCTCACTAAAGACTGGTATCTAGCACAACAGAATGACATATGCAGAATGTAATATTGTAGCGACAGTACTGAGGCTGATTGTTACAGACACATTTCAACTCTGCGTATTAAATGTTACATCCTAATTATTTATATAGAACATTGGTCCAATAACAAAACTAGAGAACAGCAGCTGAAAGTGTAGCTCATTCAATGTTGAGAGATAAAAGGGTTAACCATTCTTTCCACTATTTTCGGCAGATGAGTCCTTTTTTGTCATATTTAAATCTGATGGCGACTGGAATTCTGGCGTTTTTCCAAGCTACTGTATGAAAAGGATGCTGAAGGCCATCACGATACAGCACACTGCAACATACGGACTCTTCCGTTCACCTGGTGGAAAAGAGGCAGTTAAATACATTCATGTTAACTGAGTGGCGAACATAAGGTTATTACTACAGGGAGAGGCATGTACAAACCAAGATAAGATTCTTGCCTATGAAGTCCATACACTTAGGGGCAGGGGCAAAATGAACTACATGCAACATAAAAGTAAGTACACACCAGAATGAACTAAACGATACCGATCTAAGACCACCTCTTTGTCATGTCTTTAGAAAACACTGGATTCGCCATTTTAGTGTCACTGCATAAACCTACATATTGAAAAATGTAACAAAGAATGTAGGATAAAGACCCAAGAGGAATTATCTCAAAAAACTTGTAAGGGGAAAAAAATAGCATTCCTGAATGAAAATAAACAAGTATTCAACAAAACTGCATTTTAAAAATCAACATCACATAGAATGTCAAAAAAACAAACAAACACATTAGAGAAACCTAAACTATTTCTGAGATGGATTTCGTATCAAATCTTTTATAGTATAATTACTCTGGGTTAGAGACATAGAACAATCACTTCTGAATTAGTCAGTTTTCACATGTGTTTAAGGAGTGTCTGTTTATAGCTGGAGATTTTCCTTTGCACAAGTAGATCTGGAGTTGGCTTGTGCGATTGTCTTGCAAACAGAGATCCTGTGATTGTGAGCTAACTCAAACTTATCTTGTTCATTCCTGTTTCTTCAATAATTGCAAGACTGTACATACAAGGCACCGGGCATTTTTGTGCTGCTTTGAGGGCACACACGAAAGGAAGAAGGAAGGAAGGGGAAAGAGTGAGGACGTGCTACTTCTAGGAAAAAGCCTGAGTCTGTACCTGGTTCCTTTATAGAAGGGCTTCCCTGGTGGCTCAGAGGTTAAAGCGTCTGCCTGCAATGCAGGAGACCAGGGTTCGATCCCTGAATTGGGAAGATCCCATGGAGAAGGCAATGGCACCCCACTTCAGTACTCTTGCCTGGAAAATCCCATGGACAGAGGAGCCTGGTAGGCTACAGTCCATGGGGTCGCAAAAAGTCAGACAGGACTGAGCGATTTCACTTTCACTTTCCTTTATAGAGATGATTTATACTCCCCTCACCTGTGTTTTTCTATGGTGTTTAAAATAATTTCTTTTCTAGTAACTAAGTTCCTTAATTCACTTACCAAGGTTAGTTAATTATTTCTGGAAAATGTCAATCTTGATCACTCTTAGCAATTAAAACCTTGAAGGTCATTATTTTCAGAGCTCCCTCACTGAGATCATAGGGATACAACTGGTAAATTTTTATCTTTATATCTATTCAATGGCAATATTCATATGACACATTTTACACACATACAAACAAAATAAACATTTGGTGTTTTTCAGTGTTCTATCCACAGACATTTAATGAACTATGTTCCAACTAAATGAAAATTCAGAAAGTGAGAAAATACAGTTTTCACAATATGATCTCAACTGGAAAAAACAACAACAAAAAAAAACTAGAAAATAGTGGTGTTCCTTGTTTTTTAGCAATGCTGATTCTTTCAGAGTAAAAAACTCAAGTTATCCAACAAAACAAGAACAAAAATCAATCAGACCAAAATTTCAGGTAGATCTCATAAGGAAGCCTGTCCCTATTTCCATAGGGCTGCTGCTGCTGCTGCTACGTCACTTCAGTCGTGTCCGACTCTGAGCGACCCTAGAGACGGCAGCCCACCAGGCTCCCCTGTCCCTGGGATTCTCCAGGCAAGAACACTGGAGTGGGTTGCCATTTCCTTCTCCAATGCATGAAAGTGAAAAGTGAAAGTCTAGATACCCTTATTGTCAAATACAGCCTTCTTAAATACTAAAAGAAGAAATTAATACTGTCCTAAATTTGCCATCTGCGAAAAATTAATTTTTGAGGAAGTTCTTCTCTTCCTCATCCTCCAACTTAGAATACTATGATTTACATATGGGTTTCATTTTCCTGTTTTTAATTTTCTTAAAAGAGACTGCCATGTGGTAGAGCTAAACATCTTTAGTTGAACTAGGGTGAGAATGTTACTTCTTGTCTGGTCTGAGGTCTCTCTAAGTGAATGTGAAACAGTTGCTGTACTGTGATGTGTAACATGATAAGATGCTCTGGCTGGGCCTTTTCCCATTAAAATTGCATCCTTTCTTTGGGGATATATTCTGTGTCAAGATAAGAGGAACATGTGGTTGAGAAAGCTGCATATCAGTACCAACATTTTCTAAAACCCTTTGCCAAAATGAAAAGCTAATGGTTTTCACATAATTGGCAATATGTGAATAACTGAACTATTTAACCTATGATATTCATGCAGTCAAGAGAGGAAAATGGAAATAGATGGGCAAGCAAAAAAAGAAAAGGCATAGTTTATAATTGGACATAAAAATAGATAATACTAACAGGATATTATTAAGAAAGCTATAAACTAGATGTCTGAAACCTTTACCTACACTTCCAAGCAACAACTGTGAACAAAGTCACCTGGATTAGTTACTAATGGAGTTGTACAATGTTTTCTAATTTATTACATAAAAAAATGGATTTACAATGCCTTAACATTTTCACCATAAGCCAATAATTTTAATGTTCATATGACTCTAATCCTGAATATTTATTGGAAGGACTGATGCTGAAACTCCCATACTTTGGCCACCTGATGCGAACAACTGATTCATTGGGAAAGACCCTGATGCTGAGAAAGATTGAAGGCAGGAGGAGAAGGATTAGATGGTAGGATGGCATCACCAACTCAATGGACATGAGTTTGAGTAAGCTCTGGGAGTTGGTGATGGACAGGGAGGCCTGGCGTGCTGCAGCAGTCCGTGGGGTTGGAGAGTCTGACACGACTGAGTGACTGAACTGAACTGATGACTCTAATCCAGTGATATTCCTTATCCCCTCAAACTGTCCATAATTTTTTTTTTTTAACTGAATAGCTGATTTACTATGTTTTAGATATACAGCAAAGTGTTCAGTTATACATCCACATACATGCAAATATATACATACAGATATATTTATATATTTTTTCAGATTTATTTCCATTAAAGATATTACAATATAGTAAATATAGTTCCTTGTGCTATACTGTGCTGTGCTGTGCTTAGTCGCTCAGTCGTGTCCGACTCTTTGCAACCCCATGAAATGTAGCCTGCCAGGCTCCTCTGTCCATGGGGATTCTCCTGTCAACAATACTGGAGTGGGTTGCCATGCCCTCCTCCAGGGGAACTTTCCAACCCAGGGATCGACCCAGGTCTCCTGCATTGCAAGCAGATTCTTTACCTTCTGAGCCACCATAGTAGATACTTGTTATTTACCTATTTTGTATGTAATAGTATTTGTTAATCCCAATTTCCTAATTTATCGCCCCACCTTTGTTTTCAATGTCTGCAAGTCTATTTCTCTTTTGTAAATAAATTCAAGATTCTACTTGTAAGTGGTACAATATATTTGTCTTCTCTATCTGACTTACTTCACTTAGTATGATAATCTCTAGGTCCAACCAGGTTGCTGCAAATGGCATTATTTCATTCTTTTTTTATGGCTGAGTGATATTCTACAGCTGCAATGAACATTGGGGTGCATATATCTTTTCCTTTTCAAATGATGGTTTTCTCTGGATATATGCCAAGGAATGTGATTGCTGACTCATATGGTAACTCATTTTTTGTCTAAATAACTCAATTTTGTCTAAGGTATCTCCATACTGTTCTCCACAGTGGCTGTGCCAGTTTACAACCACAGTGCAGGATGGTTCCTTTTTCTCCCCGCCCTCTCCACCATCTATTATTCAATGGCCATTGATGATGGCCATTCTGACCAGGAGTGAGGTGATACCTCATTGTAGTTCCGATTTGCATTTCTCTAATAATTAGTGATGTTAAGCATCATTTCATGTGCCTATTCATGTATGTCTTCTATGAAGAAATGTCTATTTAGATCTGCCCAATTTTTGACTGGGTTATCTGTTTAATATTTAACTATACAAGCTGTTTGTGTATTTTGAAAATTAATTTCCTTGTCGGTCACATCATTTGCAAGTATTTTCTCCCATTCCATAGATTGTCTTTTCATTTTGTTTATGGTGTCCTTTGCTGTGCAAACGCATGTAAGTGTGATTAGGTCCTATTTGTTTATTTTTGCTTTTGTTTCCTTTAGTCTAGGAGTTGTATCCAAAATAATACGGTGCAATTTATGTCAGAGAGTCTTCTGCCTATATTTTCCTCTAGAAGTTTCACAGTATCTAGTCTTAAGATACTTAAGACCTAAATATGTGTTTATTTTTGTACGCTGTTAGAGAATGTTCTAATTCCATTGTTTTACCTGTGGCTGTAAAGTTTTTCCAGCACCACTTATTGAAGAGACTTTTTCTCCACTGTATATTCTTGCCTCCACTGTTGTGGATTAATTGATCATAAATGCATGAGGTTTATTCTTGTCCTTTCTCTTAAAGGACACCCACAAAATTTCACATGTTTTAGCACCCAGGGCCAAAGCAGTGACTTGATAGGAGCCTCAGTCAAACCTACCTTCTGGCCTTGGAGAATCTCCTGGAGAAGCAAAAGGCGACTGCATCTTACCTTCGGGACACAGACACTGATGGGAGCCATTCTGAGTTACTTCTGTCATACGGACACTGGCAGGCACCACTGTAGAATCTTCCCTCTAGCTTATGAGTGGTAGGACCCAACTGTGTCCTTGCCCAACAGCTTACAGGTGAGTGCTGAGACACCTCAAGCTAAGCAACCCATCTGGTAAGAACAGAGCCACATCCATCAGCAGACATGCTGCCTTAAGAGCGCACAGCTGCCTCTGAACATGGCCCTATCCACCAGAGGGTTCAGTGCCCCATTCCACTTACCAGTGGGCAAGCACCAGCCCCAGAAACCCATGGAGCCCAGTCCTGTCCTCAGAGAAGCCTGCTCTAGCCTCTGGATCAGCCTCACTCTGACAGGGGGCAGACACTAAATGCTAGAAATTTAGTGACAATCCTGCAACCTACAGACTCAGACTGCCCCCTAAACCCCCATCGCAGCAGGCCAGGCCCTGCCCTGGGTCCAGTTGGGACATGGTCTGGCCCACTGGCAGGCCAAGTTTCAGAACACCCTAGACACTGTACCAAACTGTGTCAGGAACTCCTCCCCATCCCCACCAGTGGTGCTGGGAAAACTAGACAGCTACATGTAAAAAAATGAAATCAGAACAGCTAGTTCCTCACACTTTATATAAAAATAATCTCGAAGTAGATTAAGGACCTAAATGTAGGACTGGAAAACATAAACTCCTAGAAGAAAATAGAGTGGAATACTCTTTGACATAAATCATATTTTGGGGGACATATCTAAAGGAAACAAAAGCAAAAATAAACTAACTGGATCTAATTAACGTTAAAAGCTTTTCCACAGCAGAAGAAACTATCAACAAAATGAAAAGACAACCTATTGAATGAGACAGAATATTTGCTAATGCCATGACTGATAAGGGATTAATATCCAAAATCTATAAACAGTTCATACAACTCAACATCAAAAAAAAACAACCCAATTAAACCTGGGCAGAGGCCTGAGAGAAAGTTTTTCAAAGAAGACATACAGATGACCAACAGGCAGATGAAAAGATGATCAACATTATTAATCATCACAGAAATGCAAATTAAAACCAAAATGAGATGTCATCTCACACCTGTTAGAATGGCTATCATCAGAAGGGACACAAGAAATGTTGCTGAGGTTATTGGTGGAAATGTAAATTAATGCATCCTCTATAGAAAACAGGATAGAGGTTTCTCAGTAAAAACAGAACTACAATATGACCCAGCAATTCAAACATACAATATGACCCAGCAATAAGACCACAGAACTGGTCTGTGGTCCAGAGGTTGAGGAGCCCTGTTACATACTATTTTGCATCAATTACACTTCAATAAAAAAAAAATTATTGGTGAATAAAGTATATTTTAATTCATTTACTTACCAATTATTTGAGAATCTAGTATGTGCTGGGTACTGTGTTAAATACTATACATAATGTTATGGGACAATGTTTATTAATATATATTGTTATCTAACCATTTACACACTTAAGATGCTACTAACTTTATTATGAAAAGTTAGAAGATATCCACGTTTACACAAAGTTCAAGAATGATCACATACATGGATTCAAGAGATGAAATAGTTCATGTTTTCTAAAAGCAACTAGTAAGAGTCTATGACTTACCAGAGGACAATTAGATAGTTGCTCAGCAAGCCTTTCATGAAATGCAAAAATCATCCTCCGTTATGGAAATGGTACATGTTATATGAAGTAGCATGCTTTACACAATGTGTGCATATACATACTTGCCTGTAACCTCAAAACCAGGAATGCAGACTGTTTACTGTCTAAATTACAAAGATCTTTGACCTGCTTTCCACCTCCCTATTAGTGAATATTAGAAGGTATGTGTGAAACCGTTTTAAATAGAGTCAAGAAAAGAGTTATGTGGAACTCTATAAAGTACTGCAAAAAGGTACACAACTGGGAAGTCTGCACTTTAAAAACTGACATTTGGTTTGTTTGAATATAACTGGCCAACAGTTTACAGCATAAGAAAGTACAGAGATAATAGACAGAGACTCACCAATTCTGGCACACTTCCAAAATATACCCAACAACCTGCAGAAAATAAAAAAGTAGCTACCGATTACTGGGAAAGACAAATTATTCAGTATCATATAGGTAATTTATTACATACTAGCATTTTAACTTTGATGTATTGCTTTAAACTGAAATTCATTTGATATTGAGCCACTACTTATTTAGAAAAGTAGGACACAATAGCTTATCAACCACCAATGTACAGAAACTATTAGAAATTGGAACATATGTGGTGTCACAGGTTGGGCCCAAAGTAAATTAATGTAAGAATGGCAAAAATTTGCACAAGAGCTTACTATTAAAAGATTAATTCAATCAACTTCAAGCGCTTTACCTTCAAAAGCAAAAAACACATAACACTGATTTAAATAAACATTAATTTTGAAAAAACAGTAAATGGACACAGTTGGTTTTGGATAAATTTTGACATTAACTGAAAAACTTTCCTGAATGTAGTTCTATATTTAAATGATCTATAATCATGAACTCCAATGACAGTATTTATATGGCCATAACATTAAATGAGGAGGAATACAAAAATATGAGCCTATATTTCAATGTAATATATTCAATATAACATATCTCAACATAAGAAAACGTTGGTTACGGATATTGTATATGAAACTATAATTTCATATAAAATTTAAAATATATATTTAAAATACATATATTCTGGAAATAATAAAAATTAGACTAATATTTCTATTTCAGTTCCATGAATAAATATATTATAAATACATATTATATGGATATATCACTTATTTTCCAAGTATTAAAAAACACCAGCTTAAAAACAATGATATTCACTGAATAGAGATATTTGAAAAAAAATATTGTAGACAATTATTTTGATGTGACAAAAGAACAGAAATATATATAGTATTACACATGGTTACAAATCAAGATAAATTAACATTACTGCAGTGAATTAGAATTGTTATAGGAAGAAAATCATGTTTATATTTGAGAGAAATTATATTTTCTTTGCCCAAAGAGATGGCTGGCAATAAATCGTTATATTGGAATGGTTAAGACTGAAAAAAAAAATGCTGACTCAATGAAGTTCCAAACATGTTCCTCCTCTGAAGTATACAGTAATTTCCTGACATCATAGCAAAAAGTCCCTTAGTTCAGATTAAATGAAATGGGCAAAAATATAAGTATTGTGAAAGATAGGAATTCTGACAGGTGAAACTTCACTATAGGAATAAAAAGGACAAATGTATACTCTTGAAAGCAAAGGATCAGGGCTAAACTGTGCCTAAGTTCAATTCTACTTAATTGGCTGCATAACTATGAGCAGGTTATTTTATCTCATTTTAACAGGGTTGCTATAAGGGTTACATGAGTTATTACACAGAAAGTCTTTAGAACAGTGACTAACATGTGCTGTGTTCAATATTACATAGGCTAAAGGTATGGACAATAACTCCAGGTATCACTAACATTGGCTTACACTTCATCAAAAAATGGAAGACAACTGGTTAGTGATCTGCAATGCCCTGCAAACTTGATTCTAAAAATCTATTGATTATAAAATGAATTATTGACTCAAAGCTGCTCGGGTTGAGGTATTCAGAAGTAGGACACTTGAAGTTCCTCTATGGGAAGCTAAGGGCCCTTCAGAACAGTCTGAAACCATATCATCATAGTCAAGGTCTTTTCAGGTCTTATAGTCTAGAAATTAGCATCAAAGCATCAGTAGGAAATTGGTATAACAGAGCATATTAAAAGCTACTTAAATGAAAAAAATTCCTAATTTGGCAACATAAGAGATTATTTGGTACTGCTTTGGCCTTTTTCACATATTTCCCTACCTAGACATTTACACGATATCCCAAATGCTAAAAGGAACTTAAGCTGGTAAACACCAATACAAATATGCTGCTTAGTTTTTAAAGACATAAGCCAGTAAGCATATATGCTGATAAAATTATAAAGTCTATGAAAATAGGAAAGTAGACAAAATAGCAACTCTTCTCTGCTGCTTTTAAGTTCTATACTATTTGAAGCAGCAAAAAATGAAGTTGCTATTTTCAACAGTGAAGTTATTAAGAACTCATTTTATCTAATTGGTCCATTTTATCTAATTAGTTCACTTAAGCATGGAACACTCAGTATAATCAAAGGAAAGTCTACTATGACTTTCATAAATATACATTTTTAACAGAAAAGAACAAGGACCAGTAAAAATGTCTTCCACAGAAATTATTTCATTTGTACAAGTCAAAATGAAAGGAGCTTAACATTTGTATAGAGACAATGTTTTTAGGGCTTCCACTGTGGCTCAGTGGTAAAGAATCTACCTGCCAATGCAGGAGACATAGGTTTGACCCCTGTTCTGGGAAGATCCCACATGCCGAGGAGCAACTAAGCCCATGAGCCACAGGAACTGAGCCCACGAGCTGCAACTACTGAAGCTTGCCTGGCCCAGAGCCCATGCTCCTCAACAAGAGAAGCCCCTGAAATGAGACGCCTGCACACCACAGCTAGAGAGTAGCTCCCACTTGCTGCAAATAGAGAAAAGCCCATGTAGCAAGCAATGAAGACCCAGCACAGTCAGAAGCAAACAAAAAGTTTTTCAAAAAACCTTTCAAACAGCTAACTGTATCATATATACTTTGAAATGTAAAAATAGGCATGCTATTTCTTTGTTTTTATGTAGGAGAAATATACTACTACTCAACCTCTACTGTAAGGTTGGCAGCCCTGAGAACTCCTTTTTTAATGTAGCATGTTGTGGATGTATTCCTGCTTCCAAAGGAATGAGAAGCAGACATTTCCACATGCAGCCTACTTTGTCACAGCACCAGAAATGTACAAATACTCTGTTCTACCACTAAGTGATTATTCATGAATGAAATACATTCTTTATTAAACATTATGTATTAGAAATCTAAACTAACAATCCATGAGATCGTTTACTGCATTCTACCATATGCTTTGTTGCTGTTGTGTAGTTGCTAAGTTGGGTCTGACTCTTCGCGACCCCATGGACTGTAGCCCGCCAGGCTCCTCTGTTCATGGAATTTCCCAGGCAGAATATTGGAGTGGGTTGCCATTTTCTTTTCCAGGGGATCTTCCCAACCCAGCAATTGAATCTGTGCCTTCTGCACAGGTGGATTCTTCACTGCTGAGCCACCAGAGAAACCCACAGGGGATTGCAGAGAAAGGGAAGGAGGAAATCAAATTGTTTAGCTGAGTAGAAAGGCTTCTTGTACAACTAAGCAACAAATAAAATTATGTAATTTCAACAAAGGGACTGAAGACTTAGTGCAATAAGAGTTCAGAGAAAAGGTCAAATGATAAGAACATAATCTCTACAAAGGAAGTGAGAAAAACCCATGGACAAATAACATGTTTTCCCCTTCAGTAGGTTAAATAAAATGCCTTAGGATGATAGAGACAGATCATCAGTTTATTGGATAAGATTATAGATCTTCATTATTCAAAACTGGGTAGGGGTTCTCTATGCCTTTATAGATGTTCAAACAAACCTACACAATAAAAAGAAACAGTAACAAAAGCCAAATGATTTAGATAATGGAATGTTTGAATAAATGTTAATTATGACCCCAAAGATATAATGCAGTTGAAGGGAAGATAATTATTTCCTCTCATAGTTGAATATCTACTACTTTGCTTCTTGTAGGAGATTTTTTTAGTGGAAGAACAGAGCCCGACTTTGCAGTATTCTAATTAGAACTTTTCCTTTCCATCAAAAACAAAAAAGGTGGAGATAATTAATTATTCCTATGTGAAGTGTTCTATTTCATCCTATTATTTCTTAAGATGATTAAGGATCTTACTATGAAAGGCTTAAGACAATTATTCACAGAATTAATCTGTAAGGCAAAGAAAGTTTAGACAGTTTTCACCATATGGTCTCTATTTTTTTTTTTTTTTTTTAATAAAATTGTCCTTCTGGTTGAACTCAACATGTATTTCTGTATGAGAAACATGGCACTGAAAAATTTTAAGTCTATGTAGTATCGCATTAAGCTCAATTTTGGCAGGAGTGTTAACATACAATTAAAAGGGATATGACATGCCCAAAACTTAACTTTTATTATTGCTTTAAGAAAGCTAAATTTCTCCAAAGATGTTTGCTTTATGATACAGCTGGGGAGCCTATATGATTAGAGCAGTCCTGGAGTGGAGATGGGATGTCTATACTAGTACTGTAGTGGACACAGTGCTTATAAACTGTTTCATGCTTTCAAGATAAGATAATGGATTTTACTATAAAAACGAAGGCCAAACCCTGTCTCTGAAACTACTAAACTGTAGCTATAATTTCAGAAAGAAAAACTATGTCATCTTTTAAAATACTTTTTTTTTTTTCAGTCCAGCACACTTCAGGTAACTTCTGATATTTATCTTTTTGGTAAGAATCTATGAATATAAAGATTTGGATTTTTTAAAAACAAGGAAAAACAATGTAAAAAGTTATTTTTACATAATTTAGTTTTTACATAAAATTTTACATAAAATTTATAATTTAGTTATACACACTAAATTACATATAGAAATTAAATTACTTAATGACTTTTAATAGTTGGCATTTAATATCTCTAAGAACTAACTTGGGTGATTAAACATTATTAGTAACATACCCAGTTTTATTTCTGTCCAGGAGGCTGGGTGCCAAGGATCGGATATAAGCACAGGTACATATAAGCAGCAAGATTACAGTCAACAGACTCTGAAAATTGAAAATGGCAGACTAAAAAGAGAAAAAGAAAAATTAATGTCACAAGATAAACTGCAAAGGTAAAAAAAAAGTCAGACAATTCCATATTAAGAATCACTTTTTTTTCTTCAAAAAGGCAAACAGAATGACATGTCTGAGAACGCTTTTTAAAAGCAGAAAGAAAGTGAGGTCGCTCAGTTGTGTCCGACTCTTTCCGACCCCTTGGACTGTAGCCTACCAGGCTCCTCTGTCCGTGGAATTTTCCAGGCAAGAGTACTGGAGTGGGTTGCCATTTCCTTCTTCAGGGGATCTTCCCAACCCAGGGATCGAACCCGGGTCTCCTGCATTGCAGGCAGACGCTTTACCATCTGAGCCACCATAGAAGCCTTAAAAGCAAAATCACAAAGTATTTTGAGACCATACCTTCTTCTCCATTCTTTGGGCTAAGGAATTCAGAAGATGCAACAAAAATTCTAAATTCAAGAACTTAAAAATACCACCAAAAATGTTACAAATCCAGAACAGCTCACCAAAGCCAAACCAATAATTTATACAGATGTCCTAGGATCCCAGACTACTAGGCAGAACATACGGTCTCCAAGCTCTGCAAGTAAGCTGGCTATGCAACCTCAGTTGAATACTGCCCTCTCTAAATCTGTTTCACATCAGTAAAACTAGGTGGAGAATGGGGAGACAGACTCAATGCTGGCTCAAGATTTTTCAATTCTGAAATTCTTTTAGAATAAGAATGCTTTTAAGTAGTCACGTTCCATGCATTAACTAATAGTTGTCAATTAGCTTTTGGTGGAAAAAGGACTTGCTCATTCACTGCTGATACTTTAAGATAAAAAATTTAACACAAGAATCTGTTCTTAAATAAAACTGTTACACATTTATCATAATACTCATCCCTAAAGAGGGGACAAACTGAATCTCCAGCACCTAACTATCCGACAGCCACACAGTGGGAGCCCAATAAGAGATGACGGAGTAAATACTACAATTTTTTAAAAACACAGGAATGAAAAAAAAAAAAACAACAACACAGGAATGCTACTGTACATACAATAAAGAACAACTTTTCTATTATATACAGGTAGCTAAAATATATCAATCTTACACAGTAGCCAACAATATATTTACTTAGTAGACTCAGAAGTACTTCCTGAGGGGGATCAAGATGGTGGAGTAGGATGTGAAACTCACCTCTACCAACAAAACACATCAAAAATACATCTACATGTGGAATAATTCTCACAGAAAACCAACTGGAAATGGGCAGAAGATCTCCTATATAACCAAAGCTGCAAGAAAGATCTCCATGTAACCAGGTAGGACAGGGGAAAAAAAAGGCATCAAGATGGGACATCAAGATGCCTCTGGTAGGCATGTGTAAAGGAGAAAGGGTCTACACAGGTAGGCTTGGGAAGCATCCTTGCCTGCTGGAACAGACAGAGGGGTTTCAGAGGCCTAGACTTGATAACAATGTACGCGTGCTGGCTTGCTAACAATCAGGGTGGAGAGAGACTGGTGCTGATGGCTGCACCTCACCACACTTCCCAAAGTGTGAATCAGGCTGGGCTACAGCTAAGCAGTTAATCTTCACAGACACGCTCTGCAGGAGGACTCCATCTATTAACAGCTGCAAGGAGCCAGCTCTCAGAGTCTGGTGTTCCAGGTCTAGCCACAGAGCCCACAGTCCCGAGGCAGGAGGAAGATGGGCACCCACCAGAGTAAAGCAACTAGAGATTCATTCCCTATGGACTGCAACTCCAAGACAAAAATAGCAGCACAAATAAGGGAGGAGGCTGGGCCCTGCCCAGACCACACATTTCTTATTCAGCTTCTCATTCATTTCTCATTTAGGGAGTCATGAGACCTCCTCGACCACATTCCTGCAGAAAGGCTCCCTGGAGGTCAAAGCGGGAGTGATGTCAAAGGATATTCTACCCATATGCCTTTTTGGAAGAAGTCATCTTGGCTAAGAGATGTGTTCTCACACATGGGAGGATCCTGAGATATACCAAATATGGACTGTGAACCAGGCAAATCAAAATGACTGGCCAAAAGAAACCTGGAAGAAACTACCCCATAAAAGTAATTCAAACTGCCCTGAGGGCGTGACTCAGCAACTCTTGAGTCTATCCATGTGTCTATCCACACATACTGTGTTCTTTTTTTTCTCCTTTTAACAAATACTTTACTTGTTTCACTACTTTCCAACTTTGTGGGTACTCTTCTGCAAAGCTAAAGGGCCAGGGCCTTGTCACTGACCACTGGTCTAATGGCTAGGATTGGTGTTCTCACTGCCACAACCTGGCCTCAGTCTCTGGGCGGGAACTCAAGCCCTGCTTCAAGCTGCTACAGGCTGAAGCCACCTGAGATCCATCTGAAGCACCCCTAAAGTGGAGGTGGGGGTAAAGGGGGGAAGGAGTTGGTGGGTGGGTCTGGGTTTTGGCAGTGGTATTGGGTGGACTTCGATATGCACAGAAAGGCATGTCTCCAGTAGAGAGCCCCTGTGGAGGAGTACTCAGTGCTCCAGGTCCACCCTCTTCCCACCTCTGCTTGGAGCTGGATCTGAGGTGGACAGGTCCTGAGAGAGGCCTGCCACAGAGGCAGTTAAGGTCCCAGGAAACAGCACAACCATCTTGATTCACGCAGCCACAGTGCCCTGGCCCCCAGAACCAATCCACTAAGCCTACAGCTTAGCACTATATCTGGGACAAACACAATGGAAAAAGAGAAGCAATTTTGGGCTGCTCACGGGCAGAACTGTGGTTGTCAAAAATATTGCACTCACACAGACTATACAGGGGTGCTCCCGTATTAAAAACACACCTTCAAATCCATAGTAGAGAACTGTTTCTCTTAAATTCATAGAGCCAGAATGAAGTTAAGAAATATGAAAAAGCAGAGGAACTACTCAGATTTAAAAGAACAAGAGAAATTCCCTTGAAAGAAATGAAACAGCCCTCACCAGTCTCTCAGACCCTGGGTTCAAAAAGGAAGAAAAATGTTATAGGAATTAAAAAAGATAACTGATAGAAATTCAGATCATTGTAACAAGGAACTAGCAACTATAAACATGAACCAATCAAAGGCAGACAATACAATTGCTAAGAGCAAATATAGATGCAATCAATAGCAGATTAAATTACAAAGAACAAATAAGTGATCTGGAAAATAGAATGATGGCAATCACTCAAGTAGAACAGCTAAAGAAAAAATTCTAAAAATGTAAACAAGAGATCTCTGATGTATCATTTTGTTGTTGTTGTGATTTAGTCACTAAGTGATGTCCAACTCTTTTGATCCCCAGGGGCTGTAGCCCACTAGGCTCCTCTGTCCGTGGGATTCCCCGTGTAACAATACCAGGTTGCCAATTCTTTTTCCAGTGAATGTTCCTGATCCAGGGATCAAACCTGCATCTCCTGCACCAGTAGATAGATTCTTTACCACTGAGCCTTCAGAGAAGTCCATCTGGTATATCATTAACAATTCAGGGGTCCAAGAAGAAGAGAAATAAAAGGGGACTGAAAATGTAGCTGAGGAAATCAGGACTAAAAACTTCCCAAACCAAAAGAAAGAAACAGATATTCAGGTAGAGGAAGCACAGAGGGTCCCCTTAAAGATGAAAGCAAACAGACCCACACCAACACATATCATAGTTAAAATGGCAAAAATTAAAGACAAAGACAGAAGTCTAAAAGCAGCAAGAGAAAACCAAAGAGTCATATTCAAGAGAATCACCATAAGGCTATCAGCTGAATTCTCTGCAGAAACTCTGTAGGCCAGAAGGGAGTGGCATGATATACTCAAAAAGTTCTGAAAGAGAAAAACCTACAACATATTAAACCCTGCAAGATTATCATTTAGACTAGAAAGATAAAGAATTTCTCAGACAAGCAAAAATTAGAAGAATACAGCAATTCTAAACCTACCCTAGAAGAAATATTGAAAGGTTTTCTCTAAAGAGAAAAGAAGCAAGCCTTAATAGGAAAAGGGGAATTACAATAGGAAAGGCAAGCATATAAAAGGATTGAGTAAGTAAAGTCACTCAACTTTACTCTTTGTCCAACTATTTGTGGCCTCATGGACTGTAGCATACCAGGCTCCTCTGTCCATGGGATTTTCCAGGCAAGAGTACTGGAGTGGGTTGCCATTTCCTTCTCCAGGGAATCTTCCTGACCCAGGGATTGAACCCGGGTATCCTGCATTGTAGGCAGATGCTTTACTACCTGAGCCACCAGGGAAATTCTATCATTTAAATAAGCCAGTATATTGACTGAAAATAAGAAAAAATGACAAAATGCAAGTAGCCATATACTTATGTGTCAATATACTTAAAAACCTGGTTTAGTTCAGTTGCTCAGTCGTGTCCGACTCTTTGCGACCCCATGAACCACAGCATTCCAGGCCTCCCTGTCCATCACCAACTCCTGGAGTCCACCCAAACCCATGTCCATCGAGTTGGTGATGCCATCCAACCATCTCATCCTCTGTCATCCCCCTCTCCTCCTGCCCTCAATCTTTCTCAGCATCAGGGTCTTTTCAAATGAGTCAGCTCTTCGCATCAGGTGGCCAAAGTGTTGCAGTTTCTGGTTCACCACAAATCAAAAATATACAACAGACTGACAAAAATCAAACAGAAGGGATCTCAAGCATAATACAAAAGAAAACCAACAAACCACAAAAGAAAAAAAGAAAAAAAAAAAGAAATCAACAAAGAAGTACAAACGTAACTGGAAAACAAGGTTGAAATGGCAATAAGTACATATTCATCAATAACTACTTTAAATGTCAATGGACTAAATGACCTGATCAAAAGACACAGAGAGGCAGATTAGACGAAAAATAAGACACTACAATATGCCACCTACAAAAGACTCACTTTGGGTTAAGAACACACAGATTGAAAGTTAGTAGATGGAAAAAGATATTTCATGGAATTGGAAATGATAAGAAATTGGTGGTAGCAGTATTCATATTAGACAAAGGAGACTTAAAGTCCATAAAGAAAGGTAGGAAGGACATTATATAATAATAAATGGTTAAAAACAGCCAGAGGGTCTTACACTAATTACATATATGCATCAATGGCCAGATCTTTCAGACAGAAAATCAATAAAGAAACAGATATCCTAAATGACACATCAGACCAGTTGGACTTGATATCTACAAGACACTACAGCTCCAAAAATCAGAATACACATTTTTTCTTTTAAATAAGCACACATGGAACATTCTCTAGGACAGACCACATACAAGATCACAAAACAAGCCTTAACAAATTTAAGAGCACAGAAATTATCTTAAGCATCTTTTCTGACCACAATGGTATGAAAGTAGACATCAACCACAAGCAGGAAAAAAAAACAGGAAAAGAACAAACATATGGAGACTAAACAACATGCTACAAGAATATAAATGGGACAATGATGAAAAAAAAAAAAAAAAATACCGTGAAACAAAGGACAACAAAAACGTGCATGCTCAGTCACTAAGTTGTGTCTGACTCTTTGCAACCCCACGGACTGCAGTCTGCCAGGTACCTCTGTCCATGGGATTTTCCAGGCAAGAATACTGGAGTGGGTTGCCACTTTCTTCTCCAGAGGATCGTCCCAATTCAAGGATGAAACTAGTGTCTTCTGCATTGGCATGTGGATTCTTTACCACTGAGCCACCAGGGGAGCCCCCAAATGAAAAAACACCCTTACAAAATCTATGGGATGCAGCAAAAACAGTTCTAAGAAAAAAGTGCATAGAAGCACAGGTCTTCCTCAAGAAACAGGAAAAATCTCTAACAAACATCCTAATTACCACCTAAAACAATCAGAAAAAGAACAAACAAACCCCAATGTCACCTAAAGGAAGGAAATAATAAAGATCAGAAAGCAATGAAGTAGAGATTAAAAACAATAGAAAAGATCAGTAAAATAAAGAGCAAAGTTTTTGACAAGTCAAACAGAATCTACAAAATCTAGCCAGCTTTATCAAGAAAAGAGAGCCTAAATAAAATAAGAAATGAAAAAAGAAGAAATAACAAATGATACCACAGAAATAGAAGAAAATCATAAAAATATAAACAATTATATGCCCACAAATTGGACAACCCAGAAGAAATGTTTATAGAAACACAAAGCCTGCCAAAATTGAGTGAACATAACTTGAACAGATTGATCAAGTGAAAGAAAACCTGTAATAAAAATACTATTTGCAAACAAAAGTCCAGGACTGGGCAGCTTCACTGCGGAATTCTACCAAACATCTACGCTTCTCAAATTAGTCCAAGTTGAAAAGGACAGAATGCTACCAAATTCATTCCATGACACCACTATTACCTTGATACCAAAGCCAAACAAAGACACTACAAAAAAAGAAAATAACAAGCCAATACCTTTGATGAATATAGATAAAAAACACTCAAAATATTAGCAAACTTAATCAAATAGTACATTAAAAGGACTGAACACCATGTTCAAGTGGGATTTATCCCAAGGATACAAAGGTTTCTCAATATCTACAAATCACTCAATGTGAGCAAACTGAAGAATAAAAAGCACATGATCACCTCATTAAACATAGAAAATGAATTCAAACAAAATGCAACATCCTTCCACAACAAAAACTAGAAAACTAGATATAGAGGAAACATCTCAACGCAATAAAAGATATTTAGGACAAACTCACAGGCAACAATTCTCAAGGCTGAGAAGCTGAAAGCCTTCCTACTAAATTCAGGAACAAGGGAAGAATGCTTGCTCACTCTTAGCAATTCTTTTTTTTTTTTTTTAATATAAATTTATTTATTTTAATTGGAGGCTAATTACCTTATAATATTGTAGTGGTTTTGCCATACATTGACATGAGTCTGCCCTGGGTGTACATGTGTCCCCCATCCTAAACCTCCCTCCCACCTCCCTTTCCACCCCGTCCCTCTGGATCATCTCTGTGCACCAGCCCCGAGCACCGTCTCATGCATTGAACCTCGACTGGCGATCCATTTCACGTATGATAATATACACGTTTCAATGCCATTCTCCCAAATCATTCCCCCCGCCTCCCACAGAGTCCAAAATACTCTATACATCTGTGTCTCTTTTGCTGTCTCGCATATAGATCATCGTCACCATCTTTCTAAATTCCATATGTATGTGTTAGTATACTGTATTGATGTTTTTCTTTCTGGCTTACTTCACTCTGTATAATAGGCTCCAGTTTCATCTGCCTACCAATTCACATGTATTCTTTTTAATGGCTAAGTAATACTCCATTGTGTATATGTACTACAGCTTTCTTATCCATTCATCTGCTGATGGACATCTAGGTTGCTTCCATGTCCCGGCTGATATAAACAGTGCTGTGATGAACTCTGGGGTACACGTGTCTCTTTCAATTCTGGTTTCCTCGGTGTGTATGCCCAATAGTGGAATTGCTAGGTCATATGGTAGTTCTATTTCCAGTTTTTAAAGGAATCTCCATATTGTTCTCCATAGTGGCTGTACTAGTTTGCATTCCCACCAACAGTGTAAGAGGGTTCCTTTTTCTCCACACCCTCTCCAGCATTTACTGTTTGCAGACTTTTGGACAGCAGCCATTCTGACTGGCGTGAAATGGTACCTCACTGTGGTTTTGATTTGCATTTCTCTGATAGTGATGTTGAACATCTTTTCATGTGTTTGTTAGCCATCTGTATGTCTTCTTTGGAGAAATGTCTGTTTAGTTCTTTGGCCCATTTTTTGATTGGGTTGTTTATTTTTCTGGAATTGAGCTGTAGGAATTGCTTGTATATTTTTGAGATTAATTCTTTCTCAGTTGCTTCGTTTGCTATTATTTTCTCCCATTCTGAAGGCTGTCTTTTCACCTTGCTTATAGTTTCCTTTATTGTGCAAAAGCTCTTAAGTTTAATTAGGTCCCAATTGTTTATTTTTGCTTTTATTTCCAATATTCTGGGAGGTGGGTCATAGAGGATCCTGCTGTGATTTATGTCAGAGAGTGTTTTGCCTATGTTTTCCTCTAGGAGTTTTATAGTTTCTGGTCTTATGTTTGATCTTTAATCCATTCTGAGTTTATTTTTGTGTATGGTGTTAGAAAGTGTTCTAGTTTCATTCTTTTACAAGTGGTTGACCAGTTTTCCCAGCAGCACTTGTTAAAGAGATTGTCTTTTCTCCATTATCAATTCTATTCAACAGTGCTGAAAACCCTACTTACAGCAATCAAAGAAAAGAAATAAAGAGCATCCAAAATGGAAGGGAAGAAGTATTGCATTTCTTTACACTAACAATGAACTATCAGAGAGAAAAAGTAAAAAACAATCCTGTTTAAAATTGCATCCTCCCTCCCCCAAATAAAGCCCAGGAATAAATTTATCTGAGTTGCTGAAAAACTTATATGCTGAAGACTATAAAACACTGCTAAAGGAAACTAAAGATAACTCAAAGAAATGGAAAGATATCACATGCTCTTGGACTGGAAGAATTAACACTGTTAAAATAGCCATACTACTTAGAGCAATCTATAGATTTAAAGTGATCCATATCAAAACACCTGTGACAGTTTTCACAGAACTAGTAACAATAACCTTAAAATTTACATGGAACCACATAAGACTCAGAATTTCCAAAGCAATCCTGAGGACAAAGGACAAAGCACAAAGCTGGAAGGCTAAACCCTTTCAGACTTCAGACAAGAATACACAAAGCTACAATAATCAAAACAGCATCCTATCAGGACAAAAAATAAACATTTGATCAATGGACAGAATAGAGAGCCCTGTAATAAGTCCATACACCCAAGGTCAATTTACTGATGACAAAGGAAGTGAGAATACATAATGGAGAAAAGACAATCTCTTCAACAAGTGTTGTTGGGAATGCTGAACAGCTATACAAAAATCAATGAAACTGAAATTGAACACTCCCTCACACCATAGACAAAAATAAACTCAAAGTGGATTAAAGACCTAAATATAAATATAAGTAAGACATGACACCATAGAAAGAGAACCCAGGCAAAATATTCTCAGACATAAATTGTAGCAGTATTTTTTTTTTTTTTAAGATGAGTTTCGCAAGGCAACGGAGAAGGCAATGGCACCCCACTCCAGTACTCTTGCCTGGAAAATCCCATGGACAGAGGAGCCTGGTGGGCTGCAGTCTATGGGGTCGCTAAGAGTCGGACACGACTGAGCGACTTCACTTTCACTTTTCACTTTCATGCATTGGAGAAGGAAATGGCAACCCACTCCAGTGTTCTTGCCTGGAGAATCCCAGAGACGGGGGAGCCTGGTGGGCTGCCGTCTATGGGGTCGCACAGAGTCGGACACGACTGAAGTGACTTAGCAGTAGCAGTCGCAAGGCAAAAGAAATAAAAGCAAAACAAGCAAATGGGACTTAGTCAAACTTAAAATGTTTTTGCACAGCTAAGGAAAACCATCAAAAAAACAAAAAGACAACCTATGGAATGGGAGAAAATATTTGCAATGGGTGAGACCTACAAGGGGTTAATATAAAAAATATACAAACAGCTTGTATGATTCAAGTGAAAAAACACACAACCCAATTAAAAAAATGCTAAACAGGCTTCTCTCCAAATAAGACATTCAGATGGCCATTAGGTACGTTAAAAAATGCTTAGCAAGGTTAATTATTAGAGAGATGCAAATCAAAGCACAATGACGTATCATGTATCATCTCACACTGGCCAAATAACTCTCATCAGAAAGTCTAGAAATAAAAAATGTTGGAGAGGGTGTGGAGAAAAGGGTACCCTCTTATATCGTTTTGGAAATGTAAATTGGTGCAGCCACTATGGAAAACAGTATGAAGGTCCCTTTAAAAAGGAAAAACAGACCTACCGTGTGATCCAGCAATCCTACTCCTAGGCATATATCAGGAAAATATGAACACTCCAATCTCAAAAGACACACGCACCTCACTGCTCATAGTAGCACTGTGTATTAGCCAAGTGGTGAAAACAATCCAAGTGCCTAACAGAGGATTGGTTTAAGAAGATGTGACACACACACACTGGAAAATTACTCAGCTACAAAAGAGTGAAATACTGCCATTTGCAGCAAAATAGAAAGACCTAGAGAACACTACACTAAGCGAAGTTCAAGTCAGAGAAAGACAAGTATCATATGATATCACTCATACATGTAATCTAAAACATAATAAAAATGAATCTATATACAAAACAGAAAAAACTCAAAGACACCAGGCGAGGGGGAAGGGATAAATAAGGAGTATAGGATTAGCAGATATACATTATTATACATAAATAGATAAGCCATAAGAATTTACTGTATAGCATAGGGAATTATATTCAATATTTTATAATAACATATAATGGGAAAAGTATCTGAAAAAAAAGAATCTCTGAATCCCTTTGCTGAATAGATGAAACTGACAAAATATTGTAAATCAAACCATTCTTCAATTAAGTACAAAGTTCTTGTAAAGTGAGGAGTTAGACAAATAAGAATTATTAAAAAGATACTAAGATTAAATTGTTGCTTGAAAATAAGTGCTACCCTAAAAAGCCCAAAAGAATATAGAGAAAAATGACTATAGATCATAAGGAAATTAAAACTGAGTAAGGTGGATAGGATCATAATATTTAAATTGATAGACTGCATAATTATAATATCAACCAGTAGAAAAAGGACCCCATTTATAATAGCAACTAGAACAAAAAGCTAAAATATTCAACATATAGGAAAAATCTTCATAAGAAATCTGTAATATTGGCATTAAAGACCAAAATTGACAAAGCCTTAAAACATACTAAAGCACACGGAAGTTGAATGGGTGGGATACCAGGTTTTTATAGCAGCACTGTAAAGCTAATCTGTAAATTTAAAGTGAACCCAACAGCAACAAGTTATTTTTGAAGTTGACAACTGATTTTGAAGTACATATAGAAAAATAGGAAGAACAACCAGGAGAATCCTAAAAAAAGAATTACGTCTTTCAGAAACTGTCATAATACTTTTTTAATCTTTTACACATTTTTAATGATTTAATTTACAAACTATTCAAAACATTAAGAAAACTATACATGCTATTTGCCAATATTGTAAGGACAAAAAATCCTCCTGTAAAAGGCTAAGGAATGGGAAAAACAGGAAACAAGACTCACAATAAGTATATCCGTACTAGGTTAAGACTTCATGCAAGGAAGAGGAGATAATGCAGTGCTCTCTCTCAAACGTTTTTAACCTAATTCTCAACTTTCCTGAATTTCTCAAACTTTCAAAGTGTTACTATTATGGGCTTAATAAAGCAAAATTGATTTGTAATTACTGTTTTAATAGTTATTTTCATACAGGAAACTATGGGCACATATTCACTGCACTTGAACGATTCTATGATGACCTACAAGACCTCCTAAAACTAACACCAATGAAAGAGGTCCTTTTCATGATAGAGGACTGGAATGCAAAGTAGGAAAATCAAGAGATACCTGGAGTAAGATGCAAGTTTGGCCTTGGAGTACAAAATGAAGCAGTGCAAAGGATAACAGAGTTTTGCCAAGAAAACACACTGTTGATAGCAAACACCGTCTTCCAACAACATGTAATTCTACACATGGACAGCACTAGATGCTCAATACCAAAATCAGATTGATTATATTCTTTGTGGCTGAAGATGGAGAAGCTCTAAATAGTCAGCAAAATTAAGACCTCAAGCTGACCGTGGCTCAGATCATCAGCTCCTTATTGCAAAATTCAAGCTCAAATTGAAGAAAATAGGGAAAACCACTAGACCATTCAGGTATGACCTACATCTAATCCCTTACAATTATACAGTGGAGGTGACAAATACATCCAAGGCATTAGATCTGGTAGACAGAGGGCCTGAAGAGCTATGGATGGAGGTTCATAACATTGTACGGAAGGTGATGATTAAAACTATCCCCAATAAAGAGAAATGCAAGAATACAAAGTGATTGTCTGAGGAGGCCTTACAAATAGCTGAGAAAAGAAGAGAAGCAAAAGGCAAGGAGAAAGGGAAAGATATACACAACTGAATGCAGAGTTCCAGAATAGCAAGGAGAGATAAGAAAGCCTTCTTAAGTGAACAATGCAAAGAAATAGAGGAAGTCAATAGAATGGGAAAGACTGGAGACCTCTTCAAGAATATTAGAGATATCAAGGGAACATTTCATGCAAGGATGGGCTCAATAAAGGAAAAGAATGGTAAGGACAAAAAAAGAAGCAGAAGAGATTAAGAGGTGGCAAGAATGTACAGAAGAACTATATTAAAAAGGTCTTAATAACCCAGATAACCACAATGGTATGGTCACTGACCTAGAGCCAGACATTCTAGAGAGTAAAGTCAAGTGGGCCTCAGAAAACCTAACTATGAACAAAGCTAGTGGAGGTGATGGAATTCCAGCTGAGCCATTTCAAATCCTAAAAGATGACACTCAACGTGTCAGCACATTTGGAAAGTCAGCACTGGCCACAGGACTGGAAAAAGTCAGTTTGCATTCCAATTCCAAAGAAAGGTAATGCCAAAGAATGTTCAAACTATGATACAATTGCACTCATTTCACATGCTAGCAAGGTAATGCTCAAAATTCTTCAAGCTAGGCTTCAGCAGTATGTGAACCAAGAATTTCTAGATGTACAAGCTGGGTTTAGAAAAGGCAGAGGAACCAGAAATCAAACTGCCAAAATTTGTTGAATCATAAAAAAAGTAAGGGAATTCCAGAAAATCATCTACTTCTATTTCATTGACTACGCTAAAGTCTTTGACTGTGTGGATCACAACAAACTGGAAACTTCTTAAGGAGGTGAGAATACCAGACCACCTTAGCTGTCTCCTGAAACACCTGTATGCAGGACAAGAAGCAACAGGTAGAATCCTACACAGAACAACTGACTGGTTCAAAACTGAGAAAGCAGTATGAAAAGGCTATACAATATCACTCTGTTTATTTAACTTACATGCAGACTACATCATGTGACATACCAGGCTGGATGAATGACAAGCTGGAATCAAGACTGCCATAAGAAATATCAACAACCTCAGATATTCAGATAATATCCCTCTAATGGCAAAAAGTGAAGAGGAACTAAAGAGCCTCTTGAGGAGAGTAAAAAAGCTAGCTTAAAACTCAGTATTCAAAAAAAACTATGATTATGGCATCCAGTCCCATCACTTAATGGCAAATAGAAGGGGAAAAAGTGGAAGCAGCAACAGATTTTATCTTCTTGGGTTCCAAAATCACTGCAGATGGTGACTGCAGCCAAGAAATTAAAAGACACTTGCTCTTTGGAAGGAAAGCTATTACAAACCTAGATATTGTTATTAAAAAGCAGAGACATCATTTTGCAAACAAAGGCTTGTATAGTCAAAGCTATGATTTTTCCAGTAGTCACGTAAGGATTGGGCCATAAAGAAAATGCCAAAGAATTGATGCTTTTTTTTTTCTTTTTATTCTAATTGGAATATCTAATTACTTTATAATATTGTGGTGGTTTTGCCATACATTCACATGAATCGATGTTTCTGAATTGTGGTGCTGGAGAAGACTTTTGAGAGTCCTATGGACTTTAAGGAGATAAAACCAGTCAATCTGGAAGGAAATCAACCCTGAATATTCATTGAAAGGACTGATGCTGAAGCTCCAATACTTTGGCTACCTGATGCAAAGAGCTGACTCACTGGAAAAAACCCTGATGCTGGGAAAGACTGAAGGGAAAAGGAGAAGAGGGCATCAGAGGATGAGATGGTAAGATAGCATCACTGACTAAATGGACATGAATTTAAGCAAACTCTGGGAGACAGTGAAGGACAGGGAAATGTGAAATGTTCACATCATGTGAAATTTGGGGCAGATGAAGCACAAGCTGGAATCAAGATTGCTGGGAGAACACAACATCAGATTTGAAAATGATGTCACACTAATAGCAGAAAGTGAAGAAGAACTACAGCCTCTTGATGAAGGTGAAAGAGAATTAAAAAGCTGGCTTAAAACTCAACACCTAAAAAACTAAGATCATGGCATACAGTCCCATCACTTAATGGCAAACAGATGGGGAAACAGTGGGAACAGTGACAGATTTCATTTTCTTGGGCTCCAAAACCATGGTGTACGGTGACTGCAGCCACAAAATTAAAAAGATGCTTGCTCCTTGGAAGAAAAGCTATGACAAACCTAGTTCTTTTGATTCAGTTGCCCAGTCGTGTCCAACTCTCCACGACCTCATGGGCTGCAGCACACCAGGCCTCCGCGTCCTTCACCACCTCCCAGAGTTTGTCCAAGTTCATGTCTACTGCATCGATGATGCCATCCAGCTATCTCATCCTCTGACGCTTTTCAGCACACTGTCTAGGTTTGTCATAACTTTCCTGCCAAGAAGCAATCATCTTCTGATTTCATGGCTGCAGTCACCATCCACAGTGATTTTAGAGCCCAAGAAGAGGAAATCTGTCACTGCTTCTACCTAGGTCTGACAAACCTAGATGGCTTATTAAAAAGCAGAGACATCACTTTGTTTTTCCAGTAGTCACGTACAGATGTGAGAGATGGACCATAAAGAAGGCTGAATACAAGGGATCATAAGAGACTACTATGAGCAACTATATACCAATAAAATGGACAACCTGGAAGAAAAGGACAGAAACTTAAAAAAGATACAACCTTCCAAGACTGAACTAGGAAGAAACGTAATAGAAAACACGAACAGACCAAACACAAGTAATGAAATTGAAACTGTGTTTTAAAAACTCCCAATAAACAAAAGTCCAGGACCAGATGGCTTCACAGGCAAATTCTATCAAACATTTACAGAAGAGTTAACACCTATCCTTCTGAAACTATTCTGAAATATCGCAGAGGAAAGTATCCTCCCAAACTCATTCCATGAGGTCACCATCACTCTGATGGGCTTCCCTGATAGCTTAGTTGGTAAAGAATCCATCTGCAATGCAGGAGACCCCAGTTCAGTTCCTGGGCTGGGAAGATCCACTGGAGAAGGGATAAGGCTACTCACTCCAGTATTTTTGGGCTTCCCTTGTGGCTCAGCTGCTGAAGAGTCCACCTGCAATGTGGGCGACCTGGGTTTGATGCCTGGGTTGGGAAGATCCCCTGGAGAAGGGAAAGGCTACCCATTCCAGTATTCTCGCCTGGAGACTTCCATGAACTGTATAGTCCATGGGGTCGCAAAGAGTTGGACAGTGACCTTCACTTTCACTCACTCTGATACCAGAACAAGACAAAGATACCACACACACACACACAATTATAGGCCATTATTATTCATGCACAGACTCAAAAATCCTCAACAAAATACTAGTAAACCAAATTCAACAACACATTAAATGGATCATGCATTGTAATCAAGTGGATTTCAAGGATGCAAGGAATTTTAAATATTCCCAAATTAGTGTGACACTAACAAGCTGAAGAATAAAAACCATATGATCATGTAATAGGTGCAAAAAAAGCTTTCAACAAATTATACATCTATTTCTGATAAAAACTCTCCAGAAAGTGGACATAGAGGGAAAATACCTCAACATAATAAAGGACATATATGTCAAACCTACAGGTAACATTATATTCAATGGTGAAATGCTGAAAGCATTTCCTCCAAGATCAGGAACAAGACAATAAGACCAGTCTTACCACTTTTATTAAACATAGTTCTCGAAGTCCTAGCCATGACAATCAGAGGAAAAAAAGGCTCCAAACTGGAAAATGTGTGATGTGTTACTGTTCGCAGATGACATGGTATTATACATAGAAAATCACGAAGAGGCTATAAGAAAGGTACTAGAGATCATCAATGAATTCAATAAGGACGCAGGACAAAGAATTAATACACAACAATTTCTTTCATTTCGATACACCAACAGTGAAAGATCAGAAAGGGAAATAAACAAACAATTCCTTTTACCATTGCATCAAAAAGAATAAAATAGCAATAAACCAACTTAAGGATACAAAATATATGCACTCTGACTATCCTACACAAGTCAATCTACATATTCAATGCAATCCCTATCAACTTATGACTGGTATTTTTCACAGAACTAGAACACAAAATTTTATGATTTGTATGGAAACTCAAAGGACCCTGAATAGCCAAAAACAATCATGGAAAGAGAAAGAGAAGTGGACGAATCACATTCTGTGACTTCAGACTATACTACAAATCTGTAGAAATCAAAACTTGTTACTGGCACAAAAACAGAAATACAGATCAAAGGAAGAGGCTAGAAAGCCAAGAAATATACCAGTGCACCTATGGTCAATTAATCTATGACAAAGGAGCCAAGAATACACAATGAAGAAAAGACAGTCCCTTCAGTAAGTGGTGCTGGGAAAGATGGACAGCTACAAGTAAAAGAATGATATTAGAATACCATAAACAAAAATAAACTCAAATGGTTTAAAGATCTAAATTTAAGACTGGATACAAACTCCTAGAGGAAAACACAGGCAGAACACTCTGGCATAAATTGCAACAGTGTCTTTTTGGATCCCTCTCCTATAGTAATGTAATGAAAAAACAAACAAGTGGGGCCTAATTACAACTGAAAGCTTTCTCATAGCAAAGAAAAAAAACAAAACAAAAAACAATGCACAGAATGGGAGAAAATACTTGCAAACAAAGTGACCAACAAGGGCTTAATCTCCAAAATATACAAACAGCTCACACAGTTCAATATAAAAAAACAAACAATGCAATCAAAAAATGGGCAGAATATCTAAACAGACATTTCTCCAAAGAAGACAAACAGATGGCCGAAAAGCACACGAAGGATACCCAACATTACTAATTATTTGAAAAATGTAAATCAAAGCTAGTGAGGTCTCCTCACATGGTCAAAATGGCCATTATAAAAAAGTCTACAAACAATAAATACTGGAGAGGATGTGGAGAAAATAGTGTACATTCTTACACTATTGGTGGGAATGTAAACTGGAACAGACACTATGGAGAATAGTGAGAAGTTACCTTAAAAAACTAAAAATAGAACGATCATACGATGCAGTAATCCCATTCCTGAGCACATATCTGGAGAAAACCTATACATCCCAGTGTTCATCGCCGCACTATTTATAATAGCCAAGATAGGGAAACAACTTAAATGTCCATTGACAAAGAAACGAATAAAGACGGTGAGTACATACGCACAATGGAATATTCAGTTCAGTTAAGTTCAGTCGCTCAGTCGTGTCTGACTCTTTGCGACCCATGAATCGCAGCACGCCAGGCCTCCCTGTCCATCACCATCTCCTGGAGTTCACTCAGACTCACGTCCATTGAGTTGGTGATGCCATCCAGCCATCTCATCCTCTGTCGTCCACTTCTCCTCCTGCCCCCAATCCCTTCCAGCATCAGAGTCTTTTCCAATGAGTCAACTCTTCACATGAGGTGGCCAAAGTACTGGAGTTTCAGCTTTAGCATCATTCCTTCTAAAGATGACCCAGGGCTGATCTCCTTTAGAATGGACTGGTTGGATCTCCTTGCAGTCCAAGGGACTCTCAAGAGTCTTCTCCAACACCACAGTTCCAAAGCATCAATTCTTCAGCACTCAGCTTTCTTCACAGTCCAACTCTCACATCCATACATGACCACTGGAAAAACCATAGCCTTGACTAGATGAACCTTTGTTGGCAAAGTAATGTCTCTGCTTTTCAATATGCTGTCTAGGTTGGTCATAACTTTTCTTCCAGGGAGTAAGCGTCTTTTAATTTCATGGCTGCAGTAACCATCTGCAGTGATTTTGGAGGCCAAAAAAATAAAGTCTGACACTGTTTCCGCTGTTTCCCAATTATTTCCCATGAAGTTATGGGACCAGATGCCATGATCTTCGTTTTCTGAATGCTGAGTTTTAAGCCAACTTTTTCACTCCACTGTTTCACTTTCATCAAGAGGCTTTTGAGTTCCTCTTCACTTTCTGTCATAAGGGTGGTGTCATCTGCATATCTGAGATTATTGATATTTCTCCCGGCAATCTTGATTCCAGCTTGTGCTTCTTCGAGCCCAGTGTTTCTCATGATGTACTCTGCATATAAGTTAAATAAGGAGGGTGACGATACACAGGCTTGACTTACTCCTTTTCCTATTTGGAACTAGTCTGTTGTTCCATGTCCAGTTCTAACTGTTGCTTCCTGACCTGCATATAGGTTTCTCAAGAGGCAGGTCAGGTGGTCTATATTCCCATCTCTTTCAGAATTTTCCACAGTTTATTGTGATTCATACAGTCAAAGGCTTTGGCATAGTCAATAAACCAGAAATAGATGTTTTTCTGGAACTCTCTTGCTTTTTCGATATTCAGTTCAGTTGCTCAGTTGTGTCTGACTCTGTGACCCCATGAACTGCAGCATGCCAGGCCTCCCTGTCCATTACCATCTCCTGGAGTTCACTCAAACTCACGTCCATTGAGTCGGTGATGTCATCCAGCCATCTCATCCTCTGTCATCCCCTTTTCCTCCTGCCCCCAATCCCTCCCAGCATAAGAGTCTTTTCCGATGAGTCAACTCTTTGCATGAGGTGGCCAAAGTACTGGAGTTTCAGCTTTAGCATCATTCCTTCCAAAGAACACGCAGGGCTGATCTCCTTTAGAATGGACTGGTTACTCAGCCATATAAAGAATGAAATAATTCCATTTGCAGCAACTTGGATTGACTTACAGATTGTCATAGTAAATGAAGCTAGAGAAAGTCAAACAGTGTATGATATCACTTGTATGTAGAATCTATGAAAATGATACAAAGGAACTTACAAACCAGAAGCAGATTCACAGACTTTGAGAACAAACTTATGGCTACCAAAGGGGAAAGACTGGGACAAGGGATAATTTAGGAGCTTAGGATTAATATAAACATAAAATAATCAACAAGGACCTACTGTTTAGTACAATGAACTGTACCCGGTATTCTATAATAATCTACATAAAAAAGTGTCTGCAAAAGAACGGAAATATGTACATGCATAACTGAATCACTTTGCTGTACACCTGAAATTTACACAACATTGTAAACCAACTACACCCCACTATAAAATAAAAATTAAAAACAAAGTACATAGCATGGTTCCCTTCCTGTTAATAGCTAACAGCAAGAATTCACTGATATTCACTACATTCTTGTTTTGGATGATCTTATTCATCCTCATATTTGATGTGGATGTTATTAATATCCTAATTTTATACATGAGATAAGTAAGGCATAGAGCAGTTATAAATGAAAGAGAATAGGACATACATTTTAAAAACGAAATAGCAACTTCTAACATATGTAAATAACAACTGAGCAATGCTGACCAAAAAAAAAAAAGCCATTTTCACAAAGAAAAGTCACGAGAGGCTTCAAGGAATTGAGTCAAGCCTGAAAGGGCACAATCAAATGGCAAAGAATACAGAGCAGCCTCCAGAAGAGACAAAAGCATGGGAAATATCCCCAAAGAATCAGGAATTTGCATGTTCAGGGTATAATGAGCAGACTTACTGTACCAAGCAAAGGATTTACCTAATAAAGTGGATGGAAAAGAAATTTGCAAAGGTTTATTATCTTCCTAATAGAGTATCTAAATTCATGATTTTGCAATCTATACTTTATTCCCTGAATGTCTTGTTAAAGAAATGTACTTAAATGATATGTCTGGGATTGGTTTCTAAATAACCCAGTGTGTGTGTAGGGGGAGGTGTGGAGTTGATGATGAAATGTTGAGTATATGTGGCTTCACTATATTCTTCTTTCTACCTTACATGTTTAAATTTTTTATCATAAAAGATTTTTAAGAGGCACTTAAAAACATACAAGAACATTAAACATTAAAGAAGTGGGGTGTGTATACATATGTTAGTGAAATCATTTACAAATGAAAACCACTTACTAGTAGGTACTATATGATACATACAACTTTGTTCCTGGGATTTACAGACTCTAAAATTTAAACAAATAATCTTAGGTGGTAAAGTCTTTTAGATGTACTTAGACTCTGGTCCAGAGAAGGCAACAGCAGCCCACTCCAGTGTTCTTGCCTGGAGAATCCCAGGGACGGGGGAGCCTGGTGGGCTGCCGTCTATGGGGTCGCACAGAGTCGGATAAGACTGAAGTGACTTAGAAGCAGCAGCAGACTGGTCAAAAGTGTTTCAAATTCGCAGACGTTAGTCTACCACTGCCTAGCCTACCTAAGCACTCCTCTTAATGCTTAGCATCTGTTGTCAGCTGATACAAAATTTTAGTCTCAGAGTTAAAGGAAACAGATGTTACTGTAGTATAGATAAGTAATTGAGGTTTTCAATAGGGAAGTGTTATTGAAGGGAAGGGAGGATGCTAAGAAGAAAGCAAGCATATTTAATCACAAAATAGAGGGAAATACGATTAAAAGAAAGGTGAAAAGGGAAGTACAGCTCCCTTACTGTGTTTTTTTTTCCAGAGCCGTAAATCACGCGCTCCTCAAGGCATGCTACGTTTATGTACATGCTGTATGTTTTTCCGGCTTCTGTCTCAAGAGTCGTCTCCTCCGTGAAGTCCTCCCTGTGCCCACCCCACTCTCCACACCAAGCAGAGGCTGGATCTTTGTGCATTTACGTGTTAAACATATACCTGTCACCCGCTAGATGACCTTATAACTGTTTCCTCTATTTTATGGAGGTTCTTATCAATCTCCTGTGCTTATTAAATAAAATAGTACACAGCAGTCACTGAAAAAATACTGAATGAACAGGAACATGAACACAACTGCAAATAAACATTTTAACAAATGCAAGAGCACACTTAGATTCCAAATTAACAATGCATGTTATTAAAAAAATGTAGGTTAGACTGCTGAATGTTTTCTTAACTATTTAAGAGAAACCTCCACACACAGCTTTGCATTTATATTTACTTATCAATGGTATTTTGCAAAATTCAGAATGAAGAAACATATGTTTGTGCTAAGGGCCAGGGCTATAGGGTAAAATAAAGGTCTGAGGTAATTTCTTCTCAGCATCCAAATCTTGTATCACTAACCAGAATGCAGAGAAGTTCTATTGAGCAGTCATCCTTGAGGTGCTTGCATACGGGACAGTGTGTGTTCTTTTGAGTCCACTTAATTTGTAAGAGATATATCCTCATGAGTTCTGGATGCCTGAGGCAGCAGGCAAATTGGCTGGCAGAAAGTTCTAGACCCTCAAATCTAAGGTTTATCTAATTTTCATCAAAGACATCTTGTGACAATGCCAGGGAGATATACAGTGGCATACTATTCAGTCTAATAAATTCAGCTCACTATTAAACATTAAATAACACACACTGGAACTAAGGAGTTACAAAAGTTACAAACTACAATAGAACTTGCTCCTTCTGGAGGCTTGAGGAAATAATCTGTTTTCTTGCCTTTTCAAGTTTCTAAAGGCTGCCTGATTCCTTGGGCTTAGTGAGCCACTCATCACTCTGACCTTGACAACTTCTTTTGTGATCATGACCCTCTTGCTTCCCTCTCACAAGGATTCTTGTGATTAAACTGCCCTGTCTCCTCGTAATTCAAGAAATAATCTTCCCATTCCAAAACTCTTAATCACACATGCAAAGTCCCTTGTGTCACCTAAGATAACATATTCAGTTTTTTGTTTTTTTTTAAAGGGGGCTAGGGAGAATTGCACTCTGTCCACCACAGCTACAAACAATTCCTTTTTATAAAGAGGTATCCAGTAACATTCCCTAGACTCAGGGCTGCCTGTAGCAACTTCTGGAGCACAACCTCAGATACAATCAGAATGGTAACCTTTGGGGTCCTGGAATACAGGAGTCCCACCCTGTCCATTATCATCAGAGTTGTGCTTGCTCTTCTAAAACTGGTAATGAATATCTCAACTTTTTTTTTCCCCTCAAAGGCCCCTTTTTACTATCCCTTCATACTCCAGACCCATCATACTACTTACAGCTAAGCAGAGCTTCTGATGTGTTTCAAATCACTGCACTGAATTTTAAATTTATCAAACTAGAAGGAAATAAACTTGATGAATCAGTCACTTTGCATAATTACTCTGAAGTAGATGGCAATTTATTAGGCCACTGAAATAATAAAAATAACCCAGACTTTCATTTGGTCACATTAGATTGAACGTTTATCAATAAAGGATAGAGACTCGTCAATGCAAAGGTTAGCGTCCAAAATGAAATTACCTCTAATGTTGACACATCTCTTTAAAACTCTCTATTCTCAAGTTGATTTGAAAAGTTAGGAGTATTTATTTCATGTTCAATTTCTATCATTTTATCCATAAAGATATAATTTGTTATTTCCGGAGTCATTCCTGAATGTTAAAACTATACTAAGTATGGATATAAGGGCAAGACTTCAACATAAGAGTTTTGTTTTTAGATACATAAATAAAAATACTTCTAAGTTGAAAAAAAAAAACACCAAAAAAACCAAAGCATTAGGAACAGAAGTAAAAAAGGGGAAAAGATTCAGGCACTAGAATAGTACAAAGAAAGAAACAATGAAAAACGCTAAAAAAATACACATATTAATATGCTGAACAGTGCTCTGTCCAAGACTGCTAAATGACTAGTTGCTTGCTAACTGTACTTATCCTGCAGAAAAGACTTTGGCTAAGCCTCCAGCATATTCATTAGTCCTGGATCTCTTGAGTTCCATGGAGCTTATTTATTTTTAGGATTATCAACACAAATTATTTAGCCAGTCTCTTGATTAAGGGCCTTCTTTATGCATAACACTGTCTGGGAGCTTCAAATGTTGACTGCCTCCTACATGGGGAATACATTTTTATTGACATATTCTTACAGTTTAACTGAGAATCAAACTTAAATTTTTAAAACTCTAAACACTATAACTATTTTACTAATTTCAATATCTATTGCTTTCATGCAAAACTAAAGTTTTTGATCCCTCTCTGGAAGTGAAATGAAACCCAGAAATGATATTTCTGACCTAATTGTGATAGAAATTATACAGCACTGGAAAAGTAGGTCAGCATTTTATCATTTACAAATCTAGGTCAGGTCAGCATTTCCTAACTAGTTTCTATTGTAAATTCATATGCACCACTATTATCTCTTAAAATGAAAAACATGGAAACACAGGGATACATGTAAGACAGTATGTGAATGTGCAAACACATACAACACCCCATTTCCTCAAGAGTAAGTCTTATATGATAGAAAATATTTCTAATAACATACAGGAATATTAACGTTTTCTTTTTCACTTCTACTCTGTTCGCCACTGGCAACATTGGTGGTCATTTGTGCCTATTTTCGTATCTCGTCAATAGGACCTACAGTGTGTTTGTTCTATTTGTGCTGCTTATTTTGAGCTTAGACATCTCACATCTAAATATGAAGCAACAAAAGTGTCACAGCTATTACAAAGAGGAAGCATGCATGTAAATACAACAAACAGTAGACTTAAGAAAATTGATGTAAATGCTTCACATCTCCTTGATAAATAAGAGAAAGTAGTCTGAAGGAAAAGTGCAAATTCTGTTATGAAAAAAATATTCTGATCATGCAAATAGATAAGACTGACAAAATGGAAAAACTTGCAAATAAATGAAGGCAAGCAGGGTATGAACCCTGGCTACTCACTTTACCTAGAGCTTTAAAAAAATAATCAACGCCCAGAAATTTGGACTAAACTCTGTGGCATGGGCAGATATCCATGCAGTACAGTAGACTCCTTCTGCAGGGTCTAGAAACCTTTAACTATGGGCTCTGGCTTTGTTGCTTGTTGACTATATTCAGAAGACACTGTATTTAGTCTAAACTTAAATTCCCATTCTAAAGAGCTACTGTGATTTTTGATCAGTTATCATTTAAAATCACTGTCATTTTTAATAATTTTAATCATTTTAATAGCCGGCACCTGGTTTTGCTTGTAAGACTTCCTCCCAGCACTTTTGCTGTGTAAACTGTTTACAGGTAACAATCCTTTAGGTTAGTACACTGATGCACTTGAAACTAAGGTGGAGTTATTATCTTAAAAACAAGGTGATTTGTTCTGATGTCTTAATGAACACTTTACTGTTACTCTTTTGCACTGAACTTTGCCTATTTCTGGGAAGAGGTGAATTTGTCCAAGGGAAAAATAGTTGTTTGTAATATTGACATAATGTCACTTTCTAATCATGATCATGGTTTAAAGGATTATCTTGGTTAAATATATACTGGTTTGATGGGCAAATGCTCTTATCATTAGCACAAATTACATGATTTTATAGTTTCCAGAGGTGGGTTAAGAGTGGCCTGTGAGGCAACTGGAAGCAAATGGTGCACAGAGACTATCCGGGGAAGACTTGGTGATAAGGGTCTCTCATAAAGAGAGCGAGGGAGAGAGACTGTGTAACAGCCAGTGTTACAGATTCACTGCATGGAAAAATATTTTCCAGAATTATGAATTAATTAACAGCCTGGAATTAATTTTTCCATATTGCTTTTCTGTTATATTTATACTTGATTTTGAAGGACTGCTTATGTCACTGGAAGCAATCAGTACCCAGTCATTGTGTAACACATAATGATACTTATCGTACAACAAAGCCTGAGTTTTTGCCAACTGTAAACCTACTGTAAATCCATTCATCTGTACCATGGCCTTTTCTCTTCACACTCAGCAGTTTCATAAGGTTATTTGCCTTTAGTGATTTCACTTTCTTACAGTATGAAATGATGAAGGTTGATAAAAGGAGAGATTACATTTAAAAAATAAATAATAAAGAACAGGAAAGCAAAGCTAAAAGAAACAGCAGCTCTAATTTATTTCTCTGTGAGAATCTCAGGTCTCCTTAAGTGTTTTCCTGTTTTGGCTCTTCAAATCCAGCCTAAGCTAAAATGAAGAGGTATGGTAGATGCTGTTAACACATATGCACAGCTCCCAAAGACTTCAGTAGGGTAAAGACCAAAAGGAAGCAAAACTAAAAGAAGATAAAACAAGAGAGCTGGGTTCAATCCCTGGTATGGGAAGATCCCCTGGAGAAGGGAATGGCAACCCACTCCAGTATTCTTGCCTGAGAATCCCATGAACAGAGGAGAGCCTGGTGGGCTACAGTTCATGGGGTCACAAAGAGTCAGACACGACTGAGCGACTTTCACTCACTCACTCACTCACTCACTGTGGGCTCAGAATTTGTCAAAACTCCCTGGGAGTTTTTACTTGCAGTTAGAGTTACAAGCCACTATGCTACAGAAGACCAGCATCCACTTCAGATACCTACCTATTAGCCTAACGCAGAGGTTTTCAAAGTGTAGCTCATGGAAATTCCTCATATATTTATGCAGTCAAAACTATTATTATAATACTAAGAAGATAACCTTTCTACTGTGATGTCATTTGTATTGAAGGTGCACAAGTAATAGTAGCTACAGAATTATGATCTTGACAAACAACCCACACCCTCACCCACTGAGGCATACAAATGTTGCTTTTCCTCTTGAATTCCCTGTGGGATTAATGGCGTTGTAGTATAAAAAGGGCCCGAGATTTGGTGACAAGTGGAGCTGTTAAGTTTAAATCTGAGCTTCACTACTCATAAGCAGTGTGGTCTTGGGGAAGACACTTAACAATTCTGCACCTTTTTCTTCATATGTACACTGTGGCCAATAATGTACGATTTTAATAAAACATCATATGTAAAGCACATGGCAGAGCTGGTGCTTAAACAATATTTTCTTCCAATCATCTAAACTGGACTTGTACTTCACCACTCTTTATTAAGCACCTTATAATGATTTTCTTATCTTTCAACCTACTTACACTTGTCAAGAGGGCAGTCATTCAATCAGTTTCTCAGATTTTAACCTTCTTTACAGATAGAAAAATTAAGACCTGGAGCTGACTGTGGCTCAGACCATGAGCTCCTTGCTGCAAAATTCAGGATTAAATTTTAAAAAGCAGGGAAAACCATCCGACCATTCAGGTATGACTTAAATCAAATCCCTTATGATTATACAATGGAGATGATGAATAGATTCAAGGGGTTAGATCTGGTAGACAGAGTGCCGAAGCACCATGGATGGAGGTTTGTAACACTGTACAGGAGGTGGTGGCCAAAACCATCCCCAAGAAAAAGAAATTCAAGAAGGCAAAGTGGTTGTCTGAGAAGGCCTTAAAAATAGCTGAGAAAAATATAGGGAAAGATAAACACAAATGAACACAGAGTTTCAGAGACTAGCAAGGAGAGATAAGAAAGCCTTCTTAAGTGAACAATGGAAGAAATAGAAGAAAACAATAGAATGGGAAAGACTAGAGATCTCTTCAAGAAAATAGGAGATATTAAGGGAACATTTCATGCAAAGATGGGCATAATAAAGGACAGAAATGACAAGGACCTAACAGAAGCAGAAGAGATTAAGAAGAGGTGGCAAGAACACACAGAAAAACTATACAAAAAAGATCTTAATGACTCAGATAACCATGATGGTGTGGTCACTCACCTAGAACCAGATATCCTGGAGTATGAAGTCAAGTGGGCCTTAGGAAACATTAATGTGAACAAAGCTAGTGGAGGTGATGGAATTCCAGGTGAGCTATTTCAAAATCCTGAAAGATGATGCTGTTAAATGCTGCACTTGATATGTCAGCAAATTTGGAAAACTCATAAGTGGCCAGAGGACAGGAAAAAAATTTTCATTCCAATCCCAAAGAAGGACAATGGCAAAGAATGTTCAAACTACCAGATAATTGCATTCATTTCACATGCTAGCAAGGTACTGTTCAAAATCCTTCAAGACAGCCTTCAGTGGTACATGAACCAAGAACTTCCAGATGTACAAGCTGGATTTAGAAAAGGCAGAGGAACCAGAGATCAAACTGCCAACATCCATTGGCTCAAAGAGAAAGCAAGGGAATTAAAAAAAAAAAAATCTAATTCTGTTTCATTGCCTATGCTAAAGCCTTTGTGTGGATCATGACAAACTGGAAAAATCTTCAAAAAATGGGAATACCAGACCACCTTACCTGCCTCCTGAGAAATCTATATCCACGTCAAGAAGCAACCGTTAGAATTAGAAATGGAACAAAGGGCTTGTTCAAAATTGGGAAAGGAGTATGACAAGTATGTAAATTGTCATCCTGCTTATTTAACTTATATGCAGAGTACAATGTGAAATGCTGGGCTGGATGAATAACAAGCTGGAATCACGACTGCTAGGAGAAATATCAACAACCTCAGATATCGAGAAAGGTAGAAAGGGAATGGCAGAAAGGGAAGAGGAACTATAGAGTCTCTTGATAAAGGTGAAAGAAGAGAGTGAAAAAGCTGGCTTAAAACTCAATATTCGAAAGACTAAGATCATGGTATCCGGTCCCATCACTTCATGGCAAATAGATGGGAAAACAAAACTAAAAAATGCCTGCTCCTTGGAAGAAAAGCTATGACAAAACTAGACAGTATATTAAAAGGCAGAGACATCACTTAGCCAATAAAGGTTTGTACAATCAAAGCTACGGTTTTTCCAGTAGTCATCTACAGATATGAGTTGGATCCTAAGGAAGACAGAGGGCTGAAGAATTGATGCTTTTGAATTGTGGTGTTGGAGAAGACTCTTGAGAGTCCCTTAAACAGCAAGGAGATCAAACCAGCCAGTACTAAAGGAAATGAACCATGAATATTCATTGGAAGGACTGATGCTGAAGCTGAAGCTCTAATACTCTGGCCACCTGATAAGAAGAGCCAACTCACTGGAAAAGACCCAGATGCTGGGAAAGCTTGACAGCAAGAGAAGGGGGTGGGAAAGGATGAGATGATCGGATGGCATTAGTGACCCAATGGACATGAGTTTGAGCAAACTCTGGGAGATGGATAGTGAAGGACAGAGAAGCCTGGTGTGCTGGAGTCCATAGGGTCACAAGAGTCAGACATGACTTATCGGTTAAACAATAACATGTAAATATATCCTCTCCATTATTACCGGTTGGTTTTCTCAAGTGCACTCCATTCTTTTCCTTGCTCAAAGTGTTTATTAGGTACACAAACATTATCAAAATATAAAGACCTTGAACAGACTTCAAGATCTGGCCACAAGCTTTCTAGTCTCATCTTTTCACTGATTAACTTCAACTTCTTGCACTCCCCAGGCAACTGTTCAACTTCATGCTCTTTGTGTCCTTAACTACCTCATCCTTTATCTATCTAAAGGCTAGAGAATGTTTTCCCAGCTCTAGCTAATGACTCCTTCTCTAATCCTCAGTCACTCCTTAATACACAGGTCACAGTGTTATCTCCTTGATGATGCCCTCCAGCAGTTCCCAGTGACAATTAGATGGAAAGTTATGACCAACCTAGATAGCATATTAAAAAGCAGAGACGTTACTTTGCCAACAAAGGTCCGTCTAGTCAAGGCTATGGTTTTTCCAGTGGTCATGTATGGATGTGAGAGTTGGACTGTGAAGAAAGCTGAGCATCGAAGAATTGATGCTTTTGAACTGTGGTGTTGGAAAAGACTCTTGAGAGACCCCTGGACTCAGTCCATTCTAAAGGAGATCAGCCCTGGGTGTTCATTGGAAGGACTGATGCTAAAGCTGAAACTCCAATACTTTGGCCACCTCATGCGAAGAGCTGACTCACTGGAAAAGACTGATGCTGGGAGGGATTGGGGGCAGGAGGAGAAGAGGACGACAGAAGATGAGATGGCTGGATGGCATCACTGACTTGATGGACATGAGTCTGGGTGAACTCCGGGGGTTGGTGATGGACAGGGAGGACTGGTGTGCTGTAATTCATGGGGTGGCAAAGAGTCGGACACGACTGAGCGACTGAACTGAAACAATTTCTCAGCTACAAGAGGAAATAACCTATTTAATAAACTATTTTACACCCTTTCCCTGGTACTCAATTTAATTATAAAATATGGGCAATAAACAGGTCCTACTTTGCAGGGTTTATGAACATTAGATGAGAATATCGGTAAGTCACTTAACACACCAACAGAAGAAGAAACGAAGATAAACTTCCTCAAGTAAAGGATGGTCGCTGGGAATGATTCTGACCCTGTTTGGTTTAGTCTAAAGCTCACGTTCTTTCTACCACACACGCTGTCTATGTCCTAGCAGATGCTAGTAACACACAGCAGATGCTAGTAAACACAAAGTTTACTTATTTAATACTCTCCCCCATTGGACTGTAAAGTTCTTGAATACAATGAGCATGTTTTACACGACTTTGTATATCCAGACACTCATTCATTTAAATACTAACTCTGACACTGTGATGTAGAGATTAAAAGACCTAGTCTCTACTTGTAAGAACTCTGCCTAGAGAAGGGAGAATTATAAGCAATATCTTACTGCTGTTTTCTATGCAAGAGGGACACTGGTGGCATATACATGGACTGGACTACAGACGTCCAAATAAACACCTAAAAGGAGAAGAAGAAAACTTAAGGTACAGGGAAGCCTTCTTTGGAAGAGATGAAACTAGAGATGAATCTTGAAGATTTTTAAGTTAGGGAGAACTAGGGTTTCTGGAGTTTTTAAAAGTATTAATTTGTAAATGATATAATTATTATACTGCTTATGCTCTGATAGTTTTAAATTATTATTGTTGATAAACATTTAATGGCCTTGAAATACATTTTAAAACATGGATTCATTGGGGGCTTCCCTGGTGGCTCAGTGGCACAGAATTTGCCTGCTAATGCAGGAGACTCAGGTTCTTAACCCCTGATCTGACAATATCCCACATGCCGCAGAACAACTATAAAAGTCTGTGCCACAACTACTGAACCTGTGCTTCAGAGCCCAGGAGCCGCAACTCCTGAAGCCTGTGCACCTAGAGCTCGTGCCCTGCCATGAGAGAGGTTACTGCACTGAGAAGCTCGCACATCTTAAGTAGAGGGTAGCCCTCACTTGCAGCAACAAAAGCCCAGCACAGGCAGAAATAAATAAATAAAATTATGGGGGGGTGGGGGGGAGAATGCACTGGAAGGAGGATATTAAAAACTGAATGGTTCTTTCTAAAAAGAAAAATGGATTCATTAAAATACAGTAATTCAGATGTAAGTCATAATCACTGGTTGTTGTTCAGTCTCTAAGCCATGTCTCTGAGCTGCAGCAGGCCAGGCTTCCTCGTCCTTCGCTATCTCCCAGAGTTTGCTCAAATTCATGTCCACTGAATCAGTGGTGCTATTTAACCATCTCATTATCACTAGGCTACCTTGCAAATATACCAAGTTTAGGTACAAACTCAAAAAGAAACCTCACTGTGTAACTCTTCCAACTACAATGTACTTCTTCTGAAATACTGACATCTTAAGCTCACAGGAACAGAGCAAGAATGAAAACATTAATTACCTGGCAGTTATTTCTATTTTCTACCCACATCCGATTGGCATATTATATTTGAGAGCAACAAACCACTAAGACATATTTGATTTTCAGTTATGTTCTTTTCATTAACAATGGCATGAAGACTTTTGACATGCCTGACTTCCTTTGCCTGTAAACATCTACTCAGAAGTTTCGAAATGAGACAATACTTTTAAGTTGATTTTTCAAATGCACCCTGGCACACAGCAATAGCTAATAAATGAGAGTTATTATTGTTTCTCTGAATAAACCAGAGATGGCCAGATGGTTCAAATACTGTTAATCTTAAATGGTATATGTCTTGCTTCTAAATAGAATATAAGACAAAAAGAAGAATCTATCTCTGCTTGTACTATGAGTAATCCAATTTCAGCCTCAAGGAGGATATATGCAAGAATTAAGAGTATCAGTCTAGCTACTCTTTTTGGATTGCCAAATGAACCACATTTTCTAAGGTAAATAACGGCTCACTCAGGACACAAGTCTATCCACTTGTGTCCTTTCACGTGATAGCTCAATTTTGGAACTGGAGAGTATCTTCGGCCAAGGAAGGAATAATCTGCCAATGTCATCCCCTCTATACATTGTAAACTTCTCCAGGGAAAAGACTGTGACTTATGCTCCAGCTATAACCAAAGCTGGCACAAAGTAAACAACAATTAATGAGTTTTCGATTAAAAGTCTAAGGGTTTTGTGCTGTATGGGATTCTGCAGGAACTTCTGGGAACACAAGCTCAGCAACTTTTCACTGTAGAAAAGCTTTTGTCATGGCTGCTTTTGATACTACAATAAAAGGCATGAACCTTTTATGAAGTCTGGCACACAGACCTCATAAATTCATGGCCAAGGCCTGGTGTAGAGGTTGTTAGCATTTACCGTGACAAAGGTGAAATGCCTGCAGATCTTTGCTATTACTATTGATTATTTCATCTGTCCTCTGTCCATGTTGGTTTTATGTATTTTTCTCAGCTTGGAGAAGTAAACATTTCTCTTGTGAACTTCTGTGGCTTATTTCAAGCTTCTCTAACAGGCCCAAACTATTAAAGGAATCTGCAATAAGACAAAATAACACAAGAAATCTTAATAGTGTATGGAAGGGGAGGAAGACCGGAGGCCAAACACCACTCCAAGCACAGTAAGCTTCTAGAAAAGCCACCTCAACAGACAACTCCGATCATTAAAACACAGCTTATAAAGTAGCATCTTTAGAGTTGAAAGAATGGAGCTGGGGAGACCTAAAAGGCCAATTAATTCGACAAGTGAAAATTAAGGTGGGGTGTTTGGGGTTTGTTTGACAACAATGAAACACCTGGCTTAGGTCCGCAATGAGATAACCGCAAAACAACAAGAGCGCAAACCCGGCAGCTCTAAAGCCTGAAAATGACCACAAAGAGTACGTAACGACGGGTTAAGCCAAACCAGCGCATTTCTTTGAAACAAGTCATTAAAGTAGCCTCTGCGTGTGAGGGGGGACTCTGCGGCCCTGAGGTTCTTTCTTGGGCTGTCGGCTCTGGTTGTCCCAGTTTGGACGTGTAGGGGCCACAGGGCTCCCGGGCCCATCTCTCCCTCTGAGCCCCGGGAGAGTCAAGTTAGTGACAGGGTTCCCCGGCCGGGGACTGCCACTCAACCCTCCAACCCTACTACTGGCTCGCAGCCCCTGCACAAACCTCAGTCGCGACCCCAAAGCCCCGGTTCTTACCATAGTGAGGCCGGCGAAGCCCCAGCCACATCACCCTTCCGGGCCCAGGGCGGAAGAGGCGTGCACGGCCGGCTTGCCTTTCTCTCCCCTTCCCGCGGTCTGGTTGGGCCTGTCAGGGTACCTCCTTCTGAGGCGCGGGTCTCGGGCTCTACGATAGGCTCCTCTCTACCGGAAAGGACGGGACCTACATGACGTCATTCAGCCCCCGCGGAAGTAGGTGACACTCTCATTGGGTGCTGGATGTCCGCCTGTGGGAGCGGGCCTTTTGGAGAAGGCCGGAAGTGGAATTACTGAGAGGTAGGGTCCGGAAGTGGCGACTGACTCTTTTAATAGTAGTCGGTGGTCCAGTTATTGTTGTTATTATTATTTTTTTCTTTACTTCTCTAGAACTCCTCAGCGCTCACTTTTTTTCCGGCGTAGACTCCCCTCGATGTGTAAGCTTCTGGCCCTTCTGTTTGTAAACTCTCGGGAACACCTGAGTTTTCTGGCGTTACCATCAGGTCGTGCGTCTCCTGGGCTCCCTTTTCAGTTTCTCCCTTTGCACCTGCGGGATTCTTTGTGTAAAGCGCCTTTGAAATGCCCTGTAAAGCTGTGGGATTAGGAGGACACTTGAATTCAGAGGGTTGTGTTGAGAAGGTGTTTGATCATTTTTCTAATATTGGCATTCTCTTCTAATTCCCAGCGTTTTGTAGATTGTCAGTGGGTTCTATCTGAGGCTGAAAGGTGCCGATTGGAGTCAGGAAAGAACTTTCTGTGGGAACAAATGGAAAGGAGCTGCCCTTCCTGAATTAAGTAATTGATTAGGTGCTTTAGAGAAATGGTCCACCTGCAAGACATATACCAACTTTTTCTTTTAATCAGTATTATTATTTAACTTTCTCTAATTTTAACAATCCCATTAGATAAGGTTCTATTCCCTCTCCCCAGATTCTTTTTAAAATATTATCAGTTTTTTTTAATACTTTGACTCAAAGTGGATTGAGAGAAACAGGAAAAGGAAGCTCATATAATGCATTGATTTATGTGCTTTTCTTGGCCAAACTATGTGACCCTTCTATATTTAGGGCAACACAGTGATTAGAATATTTGGGTTTCTACTATCTGTGATTGTATTGTTGGCTACTGCCCACCAAGTTTTTTTCTTTTCTTTTTTTTTTTTTTTAACCATTACTAACTTTTTGTTCGAATCTACTGAATTGTCAAGAATTGGTTAAGTACACAAATTTAGCAAGTACTTAACTGAGCTTTTATTCATACCATCATGAGACTGCTGCAGAGGGATAAAGATGGCCTGTTCTTTCCAGAAATTTAATGGGCATGGGGAAGAGGGGAATAAGAAATGTATAAAAATATACTGTACCCTTGTCCTATCAAAAAACAAGCTGTAATGCTTTGTCTTGTGATTGCTTTACAATTTATTTTTTAAGTCTTACCATTCAAATTAAATAATCTTGGCTTGGTTATGGAAATTATGTTGTGCAACTCATCAAGCTTGGTTTCCACAGTAGTAAATGTGTCTGCAGACATCTTGATGTCATGTAGATTGTCTTCATTTACATGGACAATTTGAGGGTTATATGTAATAGCTGAAGTGCATCAGGAAATTGAAGTTTTTAAAAATCACAGTTGATTTACTGTATTTATGCATTTTAATTAATTTTAGACTATAGGCTCTTACGTACTTCAGCTTCAAAATAGGGAAGAACAATGCCAGTTATTTTAAAGTTACCCACAGAGGAAGCCAAAATAGCAACAGATAAGACTGAACATACATTTATATATAAAGTTTTTCATGTAACACAACAAAGTTAATCTGACACGATCTCTTGGCAAGATCCCTAAGGAGGTGGTAGTTGAGATACATGGTCATTAAGCACATAAACTCCCTGCTCTTGGCTTCACTGCCAGTGAACTAATTTAAGCACTGTCTTACATTGCTATTTCAAAAGTCTCTTTTCTAGCAACTCTGGTATGGAATCTTATTTCAGACTATCTTGGATCATTTTCTTACACACTAAAAGTGAAATCTGATTCTTATAATTTCCTTCTTCAAAAATTATTGTCTCTCCTGCATCTAGAAGAGCATTTTCAACTTTGATTTCTTAGGTTCAGTAAGGAATACTATTATCCTTTATATACTTTACATACTATTATATGTAAAAATAGTACATATTTATGTTTTTCTGTGCAAAGAATGCATGGACTTCCCTAGTATTGTCGGGTATTTGACCTGCACTAAGCACTCAATGGAGAAGGCAATGGCGCCCCACTCCAGTACTCTTGCCTGGAAAATCCCATGGACAGAGGATCCTGGTAGGTTGGAGTCCATGGGGTTGCGAAGAGTGTGACAGGACTGAGTGACTTCACTTTTACTTTTCACTTTCATGTGTTGTAGAAGGAAATGGCAACCCACTCCAGTGTTCTTGCCTGGAAAATCCCAGGGTTGGAGGAGCCTGGTAGGCTGCCATCTATGGGGTCGCACAGAGTTAGACAATGACTGAAGCGACTTAGCAGCAGCAGCAGCAAGCACTCAGTGGGCTTCCCTGGTAGCTCATCTGATAAAGAATCTGCCTGCAATGTAGGAGACCCTGGTTTAATTCCTGGGTCAGGAAGATCCCCTGGAGAAGGGATAGGCCACCCTCTTCAATATTCTTAGGCTTCCTTGGTGGCTGAGCTGGTAAAGAATCTGCTTGCAATGTGGGAGACCTGGGTTTGATCCGTGGGTTGGGAAGATCCCGTGGAGAAGGGAATAGCTCCCCACTACTCCAGTATTCTGGCCTGGAGAATTCCGTGGACCATTTAGTCCATGGGGTGGCAAAGAGCTGGACAGGACTGAGCAACTTTCACTTTCAAGCACTCTATAAGGCTTGCATGTTTTGTATCTGGCTTTCTTTGTTCACTAAAATAAAAACCATTTAAAGGGAGGGATAATGAAGGAGGGCCAGTTGACCTGAATGTTAAGCACTCAATGAATGGTTTTTTAAATTAAAAGTTTAAAAAATTGAATTGGTACTACTTTTAGTACCAGATTGCTTTCTCCCGTCCTTTTTTACTTGTCTCTAGTATTGATGGTGTTGATCATTTCCTTTTATCTGACTTTTTTCTCATTCAATATAGTAAAAAAAATAATAATTTTACTTAATTTGTTGTTTTCTTTGATCCTCAACTAGTCTCCATAGTCAGAGGTTGAAGTCCTTTGTTATTTAGTGTTCATTTTCTCCTTTTTTAAAAATTCTCTTTCCCCATGGCTCTTAGATTAAGACCCACAAAACTTTTGATTGACCTGCATGTTATTTTTTTCACCTTAAGAAGTGCTTCTCTTAATCTGTCTCTGATTCCAATGCCATTTATTTGTTCTTCTGAGCAAGAATCCCTTCAAGAGTTCTCTGTGCTCCAAGTTCCAACTTCTCTTTTACTCTTCTTTCTTGAGATCCCTTCAGCACAGTGCCTATGATTCCCCCAAATGCTCTTGTTAGTGTCAGTAAGTCTGAAACTGAATTTTCATTTCTATTTATCATGCTATTTCTTGCCTCCAAGCGTTTGCTCATGTAGCTGCTTCTTCCTAGAATGTGTTTTCTTATCTTTTTTCCTTTCACTCCTAAACCTTTTCCAACTTCTAAATTGTATATCAGATATAACTCAAGGAAGCTTCTTCTGAAATTTCAGACTGGTTAATGTGCTACATTTCAGAGGAGCTCCTATCTTGCCTCTGTATTTTACAAGCTTGCATAATAATCCTCTGTGGGTGTTTCTGTCTCATCAGATAGCTGGGAATATGTTTTACTCATCTTTGAGATGTTTAAAGCCTGGTACAAAGGATGTAGTCAGTGAATATTTTAATGCATTAATGGCATGACCAAAATTACTCAGCTAGGAGTTTTGATTTCAATCTGAGTTTTATGAAGTATAAGTCAGTGCTTAATTTGCAATACCTCGTTTTCAAGGAAAAAGGTAACTGTCTTTAAGACAATTCTTATATTAGTAGGAGGTTTTTAGTTAATGCATTTTATCGCTCTGGGCAATATGCTCCTTGTCCTTTGTGAAGCTGCCAGTACTGGTGAGAAAGTTAGTTGTGACTTTTTCTAAAACACGGGCTGAAATTAGTGAACAGAGGGTTGTTATAGTCAGCAAATTTTTAATATTGATGAAATTGGGCTCTTTATAGAAGAAAAACACTATTGAGACTTCTGTTGCCCAAAAGGAAAAACCATGTTAGAATTCCAAATGGTTGATGAGGCATTCATGCTTTTGCTAGATACCAGTATTGCCAATAGCTTTAAATTAAACTTTTGCCTTTGTGCCACTGGGAAATCCCAGGGTATTTACAACAGTTTACAAAGATTTTCTCCCAGTGGTATGGGAGTTTGTTCTTAAGATTAATAATGGTTGGTTTGTTAACATGATTTCTGATACTTGGCACAAAAATTAGGTGCACTAATTTTGCATATAAAACACTGTTTAATTCTAGATAATGAGCCAGACTTTCCAACTACCTTTTATGGCAGGCATTCCGGATTTTAACTGCTCTCTGAATATTGTCATCATTTTTACAGTCTGTAAACCAGTCTTTTATAAATTTGTCGAGCTTTTAGGACTAACGAAAAGGGAAATAATTTAATTCTATAAATTCTGAAAACACTTCAGTGCTTTCACCCTTAGCAATGGGATTGAAAATAATGATTAGGCTTAGAATTAAGAGTTAAAACAAGTGTTACTTGGAGTACACTTCTGAATTTGTGCCTTGTTTCTCTGAGCTTTGCTAACCCTGCAACAGTGACCAAAATGTTGAAATAAGCAAGGACTTTAATCTGGTCTTTGTGTGAGAGGATGCTATTAGCTTACTTGTAATTTTGTAAGAACAGTTAATGAGAATTTTATTGAATAAAGAAAAGTCTTTCTCAATTGGCAGAAACAAGTGGCTGCCAAGACATAAGATGCGGCCATTGTGAAGAGACTCATCAAAGTGTCCTGATAGTATAAATATTGATGTGCTGAGACATGTCAATATTTACCATAGAATCTGGAAGTTGCCAAGTTCCTGTTTAAGAAATATGACCCTAGCGTTGGACACAGTATATCAATAAATAAGGATCATGTCCAAATGAACAGCTGCTCAGAGAAGATCTCGGAGAAAATAGGATAACATCTGTCTAAACTTTAGGGCACTTCAAAAGTTTAATTTAAAAAATTTATTGATTCTTTTTTTGGTAATTTGTAGGTGGATGCTTGTATAATATAGTGTATTAATATAGTTCCATATATGTTTTTGACTTAAGTATTTTTTTCTAAATTACAGCATGCTTGGTTGAAATTTATAATTTTGTAAATTAGTTGTGCTATGATACTCATCTCTAAATTGAATTTAAAAAATCTTGCCTTAATGTACTTAGGAACTGACTTCTTCATTTAGAGCATTTTTCTTAAAGAAGTTGGCTCAAATCACAACATTACTTTTGGGAACCAAAAGTTTGTGCTCTGAGAATTTAGCAGTAGAGAAAATATAAGTTTCTGAAGTTTAACTGTAATGAGGAAATTTATCCTGATTATTATATGGCAACTATGTCTCAGAAGAAAATGTATAGGGTAATGAGCGACTAAAGTAAATATGTTTGGTTGAGTATCATAGATCACCACTGTTAATTCCCATGTGAGATTCACTGTAACTTAACAAGAGTATTTAATGAAAAATAGTTGCTTGAAACCTTTATTTCAAGTCGCTGGAACCACACAAACAACCTTGCATCTGTTTTACAGATTTCTAGAAGGTTAAACTTAGCATTCTTAGAATAATAATAGTCCAAACAGTCCTAGAAAAGCATGAACCATGGCTATTGGGACTGGTCCTCTCATCATTTCTCATTTCTGATAGTGAAGATTGATAGCTTTTATACAGTAATCTAATTATGTTACCATATTGTAATGTTTATATTACATTACAACATAACGTCACGGAGGTTTGTGACACTGTACAGGAAACAGGGAGCAAGACCATCCCCAAGAAAAAGCAATGCAAAAAGGCAAAATGGCTGTCTGAGGAGGCCTTACAAATAGCTGTAAAAAGAGAAGCAAAAAGCAAAGGAGAAAAAGAAAGATATACCCATTTGAATGCAGAGTTCCAAAGAATAGCAAGGAGAGATAAGAAAGCCTTTCTCAATGATCAGTGTGAAGAAATAGAGGAAAACAATAGAATGAGAAAGACTAGAGATCTCTTCAAGAAAATTAGAAATACCAAGGGAACATTTCATGCAAAGATAGGCTCAATAAAGGACAGAAATGGTATGGACCTAACAGAAGCAGAAGATTTTAAGAAGAGGTGGCAAGAATTCACAGAACTGTACAAAAAAGATCTTCACGACCCAGATAATCACAATGGTGTGATCACTCACCTAGAGCCAGACATCCTGGAATGTGGAGTCAAGTGGGCCTTAGGAAGCATCACTACGAACAAAGCTAGTGGAGGTGATGGAATTCTAGTTGAGTTATTTCAAATCCTAAAAGATGCTATGAAAATGCTGCAGTCAATATGCCAGCAAATTTGGAAAACTGAGCGGTGGCCACAGGACTGGAAAAGGTCAGTTTTCATTGCAATCCCAAAGAAAGGCAATGCCAAAGAATGCTCAGACTACCGCACTATTGCACTCATCTCACACGCTAGTAAAGTAACGCTCAAAATTCTCCAAGCCAGGCTTCAGCAATATGTGAACCACGAACTTCCAAATGTTCAAGCTGGTTTTAGAAAAGGCAGAGGAACCAGAGATCAAATTGCCAACATCTGCTGGATCATGGAAAAAGCAAGAGAGTTGCAGAAAAACATCTATTTCTGCTTTATTGACTATGCCAAAGCCTTTGACTGTGTAGATCACAATAAACTGGAAAATCCTGAAAGAGATGGGAATACCAGACCACCTGACCTGCCTCTTGAGAAACCTGTATGCAGGTTAGGAAGCAACAGTATAGAACTGGACATGGAACAACAGACTGGTTCCAAAAAGGAAAAGGAGTACATCAAGGCTATATATTGTCACCCTGATTATTTAACTTATGTGCAGAGTACATCAGGAGAAATGCTGGGCTGGATGAAGCACAAGCTGGAAACAAGATTGCTGGGAGAAATATCAATAACCTCAGATATGCAGGTGACACCACCCTTCTGGCAGAAAGTGAAGAGGAACTAAAGAGCCCCTTGATGAAAGTGAAAGAGAGTGAAAAAGTTGGCTTAAAGCTCAGCATTCAGAAAACGAAGATCATGGCATCCGGTCCCATCACTTCATGGCAAATAGATGGAGAAACAGTGGAAACCGTGGCTGACTTTATTTTGGGGGGCTCTAAAATAACTGCAGATGGTGACTGCAGCCATCAAATTAAAAGACGCTTACTCTTTGAAAGAAAAGTTATGACCAACCTAGACAGCATATTAAAAAGCAGGGATATTACTTTACCAACAGAGGTCCATTTAGTCAAGGCTATGGTTTTTCCAGTAGTCGTGTATGGATGTGAGAATTGGACTATAATGAAAGCTGAGTGCCAAAGAATTGACGCTTTTGAATTGTGGTGTTGGAGAAGACTCTTGAGAGTCCCTTGGCCTGCAAGGAGATCCAACCAGTCCATCCTAAGGGAGATCAGTCCTGGGTGTTCATTGGAAGGACTGATGTTGAAGCTGAAACTCCAGTACTTTGGCCACCTGATGCAAAGACCTGACTTATTTGAAAATACCTTGATGTTGGGAAAGATTGAAGGCAGGAGGAGAAGGGAACAACAGAGGTTGAGATGGTTGGGTAGAATCTCCGACTCAATGGACATGAGTTTGGGTAAACTCGGGAGTTGGTGATGGACAGGGAGCCCTGGCGTGCTGAGGTCCATGGGGTTGCAAAGAGTCAGAGATGACCGAGTGACTGAACTGAACTGAATGTTATATTGTGAACAGGGAATGCTGAGTATAATTGAAATCATATATTCTTGCAAAAGCTACATTTGTGTCTGTAAACAACTTGATAAACATGGAAAAACAGATTTGCTTAGAGGATCATAAAAAAACTTTTAATGTGTTCAGTATATTAAAGATAGAAGTGAAAAACACATTTTAAAATTTAAATTGACTGAATATCTCTTTCAGAGAGGCATTGCCATTATTTTGAGGTAAGATCTTGAGTTTTTAGGAGAAAACATTAGAATTGTTAGTGATTTTTAAAACTTGGGAAACATTTTTTGCCCTGTAACCAAGACTTGTACTTTTGGTTTGAGTAGACACATTATGATTGTTTTTTTAGAATCTTAGTGCCTTATACAAAATATTTGCTAATTGTCTTTTTGAACCACCTGTTACTGGTTATTTATTATGTGGTGACAACGAAGTCCCAGTGTTTTTGAAATGACATGTGTTTTGGATTTGATAAGAATGGAAGCATATTAAGTTGAAAATGTAAAACTTCTTGTTTGATGTTGAATATTATGAGTTCAATAGAGTGTTTCCTGAAGTGTGGTACACACACCATTGATGGAATATATACGTTTGCTTACTTACAACTTACTTTGCACATACTTTAAGATAATTGAGATCCACATAACCAATGAGTAACAGTGAGGATTCATCTTGAAATGTCTGATTCCAAAGCCTGACACAAGATAGCTTAAGCAAAAAGGAATTTCTTGGCCTCATACCTAAAACATTCACAATTAGATCTAGATTCTGTAGCTGCCGTAATCAGATCTGAGCTGCTGGCCACCCCTCAGTTCTACTTTCTGCTTTCTTCATTTTGTTCTAAACATTTCCAGTTGTACAGCCTCATAACATCAAATCTGGTACAGAAGAAACTCTATGCTTTAGATGCAAATAAAAGTCTTGACATTGAGCCTTACAGGTTTTAGTTGTCCTAACTTGAATCATGTACTCATCTTTGAATCACTTCCTGGAGATTCAAATGTAATGTTGGTTTAGTCCAGATATGTATTCTACTGCAGTTTGGGATTAAAGTCAACTTGCTCATACCCTGTGGATGAGAACAGTGGAGGTGGGGGTGTGTGGCACTCAAGGATTTGTTGGTATGAGTAGGGAGTCTGTATTGAGTAATGCAAACCACCAAATTCTCTCTAAATGTTGGATAAATGAACACTTTTAACCTGAATTGGGTAGGGCATGGACCAGACACTGATGGCATTTTCTGATAAATGTTTAGCTATACCTAACAATACAGAACTCTTCAGTTGGAAACGAAGAAGGAAAAGTATCAGTGTAAACTAACATCATTCAAATTGGTATAGAGTAAATTAATTCAGCCATTTGAGTTAGAATTGCTTATTGATTATGTATAATAGGTATTTGACTCATATTGGTTAGATAAAAAAATTCTGATGTCAAAAGTCTAATGATGTGTCATAGGATGAAAAATTTTGGAAAGTTGCAGTACGATTATTACTTCTGATTTCTTTATTGTGGATATTCTGTGCAGTCTTTGAATATACATTGGCTCATATATTGAATATTTTTTCAGTTAATTTTTTCACATTTTGGCCTTAAGACCAAGTTATTAGTGTATAGCTAATAAATTTTGAAATAATTTTAGCTATTTTGATTACCAGCTTTTCAATCTATAATTCAAAAAAATTTTATCCTTAATATTAATATATTTGTTTCATTGTTGTAAAATTCACCAATGCATCGGTGTCCCTGGTGTAATGTTTATCAGATAGAAGTATTTTCTGTGACCATTAGTGAATTTAATACTTATTTAGTTAGGCTCCTAAATTTTGAAGTATTGATTATATATTTAAGAATGTATTTCTAATAGATGACTTTTTCCTTTTACAAAAGTATCCTGTAACAGATAATTATCCTGATGGTCAAAGAAGACTTATTGAAACCATTTTTCTTTGTACACATTTTATTATGGGAAATGTCAAACATATGTAAAAGAAGAGAATAATGATTTCCCATTATCTAGCACAAGAATTTTTTTGCATTCCAGTCCCCTATAATGAAAAGGACATCTTTTTTGGGTGTTAGTTCTAAAAGTTCTTGTAGGTCTTCATAGAATTGTTCAAGTTCAGCTTCTTCAGCGTTACTGGACGAGGCATAGACTTGGGTTACAGTGATATTGAATGGTTTGCCTTGGAAATGCACAGAGATCATTCTGTCGTTTTTGAGATTGCATCCAAGTACTGCATTTTGGACTCTTTTGTTGACTATGATGGCTATTCCAAGAGATTCCTGCCCACAGTAGTAGATAAAATGGCCATCTGAGTTAAATTCACCCATTCCAGTCCGTTTTAGTTCTCTGATTCCTAGAATGTCGACGTACACTCTTGCCATCTCCTGTTTAACCACTTCCAGTTTGCCTTGATTCATGGACCTTACATTCCAGGTTCCTATGCAGTATTGCTCTTAATGGCATCGGACCTTGCTTCCATCACCAGTCATATTGCAAGTGCGTGTTGTTTTTGCTTTGGCACCATCCCTTCATTCTTTCTGAAGTTATTTCTGCATTGATCTCCAGTATCATATTGGGAGTTATTTCTCCATATTGAAGTTATTCTCCACTAATCTCCAGTATTATATCATATAAGACCTATTAGAACTAACAGCCAATAAAGATGTCCTTTTCCTTATAGGGGACTGGAATGCAAAGGTAGGAAGTCAGGAAAAACCTGGAGTAACAGGCAAATTTGGCCTTGGAGTACAGAATGAAGCAGGACAAAGGCTAATAGAGTTTTGCACAGAGAACACATTGGTCGTAGCAAACACCCTCTTCCAACAACACAAGAGAAGACTTTATACATGTATATCACCAGATGGTCAACACTGAAATCAGATTGATTATATTCTTTGCAGCCAAAGACAGACAAGCTCTATACAGTCAGCAAAAACAAGACCGGGAACCAACTGTGGCTCAGATGATGAACTTCTTATTGCCAAATTCAGACTTAAATTGAAGAAAGTGGGGAAACCCACTAAACCATTCGGGTATGACCTAAATCAAATCCCTTATGATTATACAGTAGAAGTGAGAAATAGATTTAAGGGACTAGATCTGATAGACAGAGTGCCTGATTAACTATGGACAGAGGTTCATGACATTGTACAGGAGACAGGGAGCAAGACCATCCCCAGGAAAAAGTGCAAAAAAGCAAAATGGCTGTCTAAGGAGGCCTTACAAATAGCTGTGAAAAGAAGAGAAGTCAAAAGCAAAGGATTAAAGGAAAGATATACCCATTTGAATGCAGTCTTACAAAGAATAGCAAGGATCAGTGCAAAATAAAAGAGGAAAACAATAGAATGGGAAAGACTAGAGATCTCTTCAAGAAAATTAGAGATACCAATGGAACATTTCATGCAAAGACGGGCTCGATAAAGGACAGAAATGGTATGGACCTGACAGAAGCAGAAGATATTAAGAAGTGGTACCAAGAATACACAGAAGAAGTGTACAGAAAAGGTCTTCATGACCCTTTTAGTTACGATGGTCTGGTCACTCACCTAGAGCCACACATCCTGGAACGTGAAGTCAAGTGGGCCTTAGGAAGCATCACTACAAACAATGCTAGTGGAGGTGATGGAATTCCAGTTGAGCTATTCCAAATCCTAAAAGGTGATGCTGTGAAAGTGCTGCAGTCAATATGCCAGCAAATTTGGAAAACTCAGCAGTGACCACAGGATTGGAAAAGGTCAGTTTTCATTCCAATCCCAAAGAAAGGCAATGCCAAAGAATGCTCAAACTACCACACAATTGCACTCATCTCACAAGCTAGTAAAATCACGCTCAAAATTCTCCAAGCCAGGCTTCAGCAATATGTGAACCGTGAACTTCCTGATGTTCAAGCTGGTTTTAGAAAAGGCAGAGGAACCAGAGATCAAATCGCCAACATGTGCTGGATCATGGAAAAAGCAAGAGAGTTCCAGAAAAATATCTATTTCTGCTTCATTGATTACACTAAAGCCTTTGACTGTGTAGACCACAACAAACTGTGGAGCATTCTTCAAGAGATGGGAATACCAGACCACCTGACCTGCCTCCTGAGAAACCTGTATGCAGGTCAGGAAGCAACAGTTAGAACTGAACATGGAACAACAGACTGGTTCCAGATAGGAAATGGAGTACGTCAAGGCTGTATATTGTCACCCTGCTTATTTAACTTATATGCAGAGTACATCGTGAAAAACACTGGGCTGAAGAAGCACAAGCTGGAGTCAAGATTGCTGGGAGAAATACCAATAACTTCAGATATGCAGATGACACCACCCTTATGGCAGAAAGTGAAGAAGAACTAAAGAGCCTCTTGATGAAAGTGAAAGAAGAGAGTGAAAAAGTTGGTTAAAGTTCAATATTCGGAAAACGAAGATCATGGCCTCTGATCCCATCACTTAATGGCAGGTAGGTGGGGAAAGAGTGGAAACTGTGAGAGACTTTATTTTTTGGGGCTCCAAAATCACTGCAGATGGTGATTGCAGCCATGAAATAAAAAGATGCTTACTCTTTGGATGGAAGTTATGACCAACCTAGACATCATATTAAAAAGCAGAGACATTACTTCTCCAACAAAGGTCTGTCTAGTCAAGGCTGTGGTTTTTCCAGTAGTCATGTATGTATGTGAGAGTTGGACTATAAAGAAAGCTTAGCAGCGAAGAATTGATGCTTTTGAACTGTGGTGTTGGAGAAGACTCTTGATGGTCCCTTGAATTGCAAGGAGAACCAACCAGTTCATCCTAAGGGAGATCAGTCCTGGGTGTTCATTGGAAGGACTGATGTTGAAGCTGAAACTCCAATACTTTGGCCACCTGATGCAAAGGGCTGACTCATTTGTAAAGACTCTGATGCTGGGAAAGATTGAGGGCAGGAGGACAAGGGGCCGACAGAGGATGAGATAGTTGGACGACATCACTGACTTAATGAACATGAGTTTGGGTGGACTCCGGGAGTTGGTGTTTGACACGGAGACCAGGCGTGCTGCAGTTCATGGGGTCGCAAAAAGTCAGACAGGACTGAGCAACTGAACTGAACTGATAACAATTATCAGCTCAAAGCCCATCTTGTTTCATTTATATCTTACTCAAATTTTACTCTTCTAAATTATTTTTAAACAAATCCGACACATCATATCATTTCGTCTGTAAATATTCTAACATGTATCTTTAAAAAGTAAAGAAACTGGAGAAACATAACCACAATTCTATTAATATACCATAGAAAATTAACAATGTTTCCCTGTTGTTATCAAGTGCCTAATCTGTCCTTAAATTTCTCAGATTACTGCTTCATAAATTTTGATTGTTGGTTGAGTCATGATTTAAATAAGGTCTTTAAATTGCACTTACTTATGGCTTTTAAGTCTTTCTTAGATAGTCCAACACTACCCTGCTTTTGCATTGAAGTTTGTTGAAAGAATCTGGGTCGGTTGCCCCATGAAGTGTCCCACAATGTAGATTTTGCTGATTGCATTGCTTGAGTGACATTTTACATGTTTGTGCACCCTTTGTGTTTTGTGTTAATTGAAGGTTTGGTTTTATTTATGATGTAGTGTTTTTTTGTTTTTTGTTTTTATTTTAGCATGGGTATATCATTGGTAGTGCTGTGTAGAGAGTAAAAGCTTTTACCATGGAAACCAATGGGGTATGAATTATTTTTGCTTTGGTTAAGCCAGTGGGTTATGAGTTCTTTTTGTTTATATCTCAATATACAGTAAGTTTGGCTTTGGGACAAAACTTGTATTAGGAAATAAAAGAAGTCAGAATGTGGGGAATACACACACACACAGACATGTTTACTGGCCATACATTTGTCATTACTTAGTAACTCATCATTTCTTTAATTTTAAAACAACTTATGCTAGGAGTTCTTGTTTTGAGCCATACATGTTTTCTCAAAGAATGTTTTCCTTTAGAATTTCATGAGTTCTCATTAGTAGAAGGATTGGCTATCTGTGAAAATTGTTTGTTGTTCAGATCAGATCAGATCAGTCGCTCAGTCGTGTCCGACTCTTTGCGACCCCATGAATCGCAGCATGCCAGGCCTCCCTGTCCATCACCAACTCCCGGAGTTCACTGAGACTCATGTCCATTGAGTCAGTGATGCCATCCAGCCATCTCATCCTCTGTCGTCCCCTTCTCCTCCTGCCCCCAATCCCTCCCAGCATCAGAGTCTTTTCCAATGAGTCAAGTCTTCGCATGAGGTGGCCAGAGTACTGGAGTTTCAGCTTTAGCATCATTCCTTCCAAAGAAATCCCATCCTTCAGAATGGACTGGTTGGATCTCCTTGCAGTCCAAGTTAGAATAATCTAAAATAAAGCAGTTATTTGTGGAGAAGGTGTAATAAGGTTGTATAAAAAACTTTGCCTCTACTTTTGGAGTCTATTCACGGGATATTTTGGGTTACATGTCACCTGATGATTTAGAGTTGTGTTAATGTATTGTGATAACTTGTTCATAGGTTAAAAAACAGTTCAGTACCTTGATAGTTATAAAGGGATTAAATTCAGAGAAAGGCTGAGAGCCAGGAAGTAAGCTAAGTATAAGACTTATAAAGAGGCTGTCTAGGGTGGAGACAACCTTTAGGCAGTATGTTGGATAGATTTGTTTTTGAATGCACTTCTATCTTTACTACTCCTTACTGAATTTCAGTTTTCTTATTTTAGAATGGTTCTGAAGATTATGGCTATATATATTAAGTTTCCAGCATAGTTCATTTTGTTTCCTCACTGACAGTGCCATAGCTTGAGCTTTTAGGAGAAATGAATGATTTAGTAAAGCTCTATCTGTATCATACATTATAATTAGTTATACATGTACCTTTATTTTTCCGTGTTTATCTAGTAGTTTTTGATCCCAGATTATTACCAGTCTCTTTTATTTTTTCCTGAGTTGAAGAAATTATTAGATATTAAACCAGATATACCTGAACTGAATGTTTTCACTTAACTCTCTATGATCTTCATGTCCTAAAATATCCTAACTTGATTGAATCTTATTGCCATCAGTTAAATAGATGTCTCTATTACAGAAAATTTCCAATCAAGCTTTAACCAAAAATTCAGTTCAGTTCAGTTCAGTCGCTCAGTCGTGTCTGACTCTTTGCGAACCCATGAAATCTCAGCACGCCAGGCCTCCCTGTCCATCACCATCTCCCTGAGTTTACACAAACTCATGTCCATCGAGTTGGTGATGCCATCCAGCCATCTCATCCTCTGTCATCCCCTTCTCCTCCTGCCCCTAATCCCTCCTAGCATCAGGGTCTTTTCCAATGAGTCAACTCTTCACATGAGGTGGCCAAAGTATTGGAGTTTCAGCTTTAGCATCAGTCCTTCCAATGAACACCCAGGACTGATCTTTAGGATGGACTGGTTGGACCTCCTTGCAGTCCAAGGGACTCTCAAGAGTCTTCTCCAACACCACAGTTCAAAAGAATCAATTCTTTGGCGCTCAGCTTTCTTCACAGTCCAACTCTCACATCCATAATGACCACAGGAAAAACCATAGCCTTGACAGACTTTTGTTGGCAAAGTAATAGCTGTGTTTTTTAATATGGTGTGTAGGTGGTCATAACTTTCCTTCCAAGGTGTAAGCGTCTTTTAATTTCATGGCTGCAGTCACCATCTGCAGTGATTTTGGAGCCCCCCAAAATAAAGTCTCTCACAGTTTCCACTGTTTCCCCATCTATTCCCATGAAGTGATGGGACCGGATGCCATGATCTTCGTTTTCTGAATGTTGAGTTTTAAGCCTACTTTTTCACTCTCTTCTTTCACTTTCATCAAGAAGCTTTTTAGTTCCTCTTCACTTTCTGCCATAAGGGTGGTATCATCTGCATATCTGAGGTTATTGATATTTCTCCCGGCAATCTTGATTCCAGCTTGTGCTTCTTCAGCCCAGCGTTTCTCATGATGTACTCTGCATATAAGTTAAATAAGCAGGGGAACAATATACAGCCTTGACATACTCCTTTCCCTATTTGGAACCAGTCTGTTGTTCCATGTCCAGTTCTAGCTGTTGCTTCCTGACCTGCATATAGGTTTCTCAAGAGGCAGGTCAGGTGGTCTGGTATTCCCATTTCTTTCAGAATTTTCCACAGTTTATTGTGATTCACACAGTCAAAGGCTTTGGCATAGTCAATAAAGCAGAAATAGATGTTTTTCTGGAACTCTCTTGCTTTTTTGATCATCCAGTGGATGTTGGCAATTTGATCTCTGGTTCCTCTGCCTTTTCTAAAACCAGCTTGAACATCTGGAAGTTCACGGTTCACATATTGCTGAAGCCTGGCTTAGAGAATTTTGAGCATTACTTTACTAGCGTGTGAGATGAGTGCAATTGTGCGGTAGTTTGAGCATTCTTGGACTTCCCTGGTGGCTCAGACGGTAAAGCATCTGCCTACAATGTGGGAGACCCGGGTTCAATCCCTGGGTTGGGAAGATCTCCTGGAGAAGGAAATGGTAACCCGCTCCAGTATTCTTGCCTAGAAGATCCCATGAATGGAGAAGCCTGGTAGGCTACAGTCCATGGGGTCGCAAAGAGTCAAACATGACTGAGTGACTTCACTTTTGAGCATTCTTTGGCATTGCCTTTCTTTGGGATTGGAATGAAAACTGACCTTTTCCAATCCTGTGGCCACTGCTGAGTTTTCCAAATTTGCTGGCATAATGACTGCAGCACTTTCACAGAATCATCTTTCAGGATTTGAAATAGCTCAGCTGGAATTCCATCACCTCCACTAGCTTTGTTTGTAGTGATGCTTCCTAAGGCCCACTTGACTTCATGTTCCAGGATGTCTGGTCTAGGTGAGTGACCACACTATTGTGATTATCTTGGTCGTGAAGCTCTTTTTTTGTACAGTACTCCTTTGTATTCTTGCCACCACTTCTTAAAATCTTCTGCTTCTGTTAGGTCCATGCCATTTCTGTCCTTTATCGAGCCCATCTTTGCGCGAAATATTCCCTTGGTATCTCTAATTTTCTTGAAGAGATCGCTAGTCTTTCCCATTCTGTTGTTTTCCTCTATTTCTTTGCATTGATCGCTGAGGAAGGCTTTCTTATCTCTCCTTGCTATTCTTTGGAACTCTGCATTCAGATGCTGTATCTTTCCTTTTCTCCTTTGCTTTTGGTTTCTCTTCTTTTCATAGCTATTTATAAGGCCTCCTCAGACAGCCATTTTGCTTTTTTGCATTTCTTTTCCATGGGGATGGTCTTGATCCCTGTCTCCTATACAATGTCATGAACCTCCGTCCATAGTTCATCAGGCAGTCTATCAGATCTAGTCCCTTAAATCTATTTCTCAATTGCATTGTATAATCATAGGGGATTTGGTTTAGGTCATACCTGAATGGTCTAGTTGTTTTCCCTACTTTCTTCAATTTAATTCTGAATTTGGCAATAAGGAGTTCATGATCTGAGCCACAGTCAGCTCCTGGTCTTGTTTTTGCTGACTCTATAGAGCAGCATTTTCAAATAACAGCAGTTCTCCAAAATTGGTTATGGCCATTATTTGTCCATGTTTTCTGAGCAAACAAGATATCCTACTAAAAGATACAAAATGTTTTATACAAGATTATTTTTCAAAGATTGATTATTTTAGTGTCTGGCTTTAATTTGGAGTTATCAGATCAGATCAGTCACTCAGTCATGTCCGAGTCTTTGCGACTCCATGAATCGCAGCACGCCAGGCCTCCCTGTCCATCACCAACTCCCGGAGTTCACTGAGACTCAGGTCCATCGAGTCAGAGATGCCATCCAGCCATCTCATCCTCTGTCGTCCCCTTCTTCTCCTGCCCCCAATCCCTCCCGGCATCAGAGTCTTTTCCAATGAGTCAACTCTTCACATGAGGTGGCCAAAATATTGGAGTTTCAGCTTTAGCATCATTCCTTCCAAAGAAATCCCAGGGCTGATCTTCAGAATGGATTGGTTGGATCTCCTTGCAGTCCAAGGGACTCTCAAGAGTCTTCTCCAACACCACAGTTCAAAAGCATTAATTCTTTGGTGCTCAGCCTTCTTCACAGTCCAACTCTCACATCCATACATGACCACAGGAAAAACCATAGCCTTGACTAGTCGGACCTTTGTTGGCAAAGTAATGTCTCTGCTTTTGAATATGCTGTCTAGGTTGGTCATAACTTTCCTTGCAAGGAGTAAGCGTCTTTTAATTCCATGGCTGCAGTCACCATCTGCATTGATTTTGGAGCCGAGAAAAATAAAGTCTGACACTGTTTCCACTGTTTCCCCATCTATTTCCCATGAAGTGATGGGACCAGATGCCATGATCTTCGTTTTCTGAATGTTGAGCTTTAAGCCAACTTTTTCACTCTCCACTTGGCAATTTGATCTCTGGTTCCTCTTCCTTTTCCAAAACCAGCTTGAACATCAGGAAGTTCATGATTCACATATTGCTGAAGCCTGGCTTGGAGAATTTTGAGCATTAGTTTACTAGTGTGAGTTTAGAGTTAAATCCCTTTTAATAATGAAAAACATTTACATTAGTGGGTATCTTTTTGGATATCTGTGTTTCTTTAATTTGTTGGACATTGTTGTACCTTGGCCAAAGAGGAGTATTCATGCAGGCAGAATTGACTTTACTAATATGCATTTCACTTATTAATTAAAGCTAATTTTCAAGGTATTGGGGTTACATTATGATTGTTTTTAGTGAATCAACCAGTTTCTTTTGTTATTTCATTTTATGAACACAGGATTCCTCATGTGAACATATTCTTAATATCTCTTGTTTTTATTTTGGGCCTGTAATTATTTTTAAACATCAGAAAATGTAGAAACTTCATATATTATCTACCATATATTAATATATCTCTTCCTTACTCTTTAATTAGTTCTTGAGCTCCCATCTAGCAAAATTATATACCATCTTGTATTTTAGTTATAATTTTGTACAACTCTATTTTGTCATGTGTTTGTAACTGGATTAAAATCTTCTAAGGGAAGACAACATTTCTTCTTCTTTTTTTTTTTAATCTACTGTATTTCTTATTGAGCATAGTTTGTACATAGTGCTTCCTCAATGAATGTTTGAATGGTAATAGAGTGGACTTTGGAGAAGGAAGTGGCAACCCACTCCAGTATTCTTGCCTGGAGAGTCCCGTGGATGGAGCAGCCTGGTGGGCTGCACTCCATGGGTCGCTAAGAGTCAGACAAGACTGAGCGACTTCACTTTCACTTTTCACTTTGATGTATTGGAGAAGGAAATGGCAACCCACTCCAGTATTCTTGCCTGGAGATTCCCAGGGATGGAGAAGCCTGGTGGGCTGCTATCTGTGCGGTCACACAAAGTCAGACACGAGTGAAGCGACTTAGCAGAGTGAACTTTTTGTAATTAGTTTCCTTCAAATAAATGTCAGTTCATTATTTCAACCTAATGGAAAGTTTGGTTTTGTTCTGTGTACTGCCTCTGAAAGCTTCCCACTTGACACTAGTGGTAAAAAACCCTGCCTGCCAGTGCAGGAGCTGCAAGAGACATAGGTGCGATCCCTGGACCTGGACGATCCCCTGGAGGAGGGCATGGCAACCCGCTCCAGCATCCTTGCCTGCTGAATCCCATGGACAGAGAAGCTGGACACGACTGAAGTGACTTAACATATGCACACACACTGGCTTTGAAACTAACTTAACTTTGAATGAGTTTTCAGGTTAGCTTTTTAGATTCTTCATTACAAAATTAAACTTATTTCTGTTCCACAAAGTAGCTTCATTTGTTGCTAAGTATTCTGTTGATTTGGAGAAGGAAATGGCAACCCACTCCAGTGTTCTTGCCTGGAGAATCCCAGGGATGGAGGAGCCTAGTGGGCTGCCGTCTATGGGGTTGCACAGAGTTGGACACGACTGAAGCAACTTAGCAGCAGCAGCATTCTGTTGAATCTTTGGGGAAAGTATTTGTTTTAAAAAAATAAATATTTATTTTTTTTCCTAAGCAATGTGATATTTTTGACTTCTTCCTAATGAGAAAAATCATCACTGATAATTCTGTATGTAGTTTGAACATTGTTGATGACTTCCATTGTATTTTATAGGCATGAACATCTCTGATTCATTTCTGTGTCAGAATCTTTTTAAGGATTTAACTTCAAAATTGATGTTCTGTTGCCGTCAGAAGATGACAATGGATTGAATATTTTTCTGATTAATATTCTGATTAATATGGTTAATTTCTTAGCTGTACTGTGTTTAGAAATTCAATTGCATCCAACTCTTTGCAACCCCATGACTGTAGCCTGCAGTGCTCCTCTATCCATGGGAATTCTCCAAGCAAGAATACTGGAGTGGGTTGCCATGCCCTCCGTCAGGGGATCTTCCCAACCCAGGGATAGAACCCAGGTCTCCTGCCTTGCAGGTAGATTCTTTACCATCTGAGCCACCAGGGAGGCCCAATTTTTAGCTGTGCAACCTTATTTTTTTGCTGCCAGCTACAGGTATTGGCTTCCAGATACTGCCATTACACAGTGTAGAAGCACAGACTCCAAAATCCTTATACCTTAAGAACAAATGACTCTAATCTAGGTTAACTTCATTGCTTACTTTATTCAAATGTAGAGGTCCAAACATAGGAAGTCAACAGAATGGTACTAGAATTCTGAGGCTGCCAAAGTTCCATTTCAAAAAGTCAATAGATGTATACTCTAAACGCACTGTTGAGCGATTCAGTGGGCATAATTCAGCTCTGAGCCTCTTCACTCAGGAGGAAGAGCTGGCAGAATCTCTCTGAATATGATGATCCTGATATCCTCCCCATATTATGTCTTCTTTTTCCTCCAGTTGGGGAATGAGATGATTGACAGTGAGATCCTTGGAGGCTGATCATAACTGCTTTCAGTGCTCCTAGACCTTGAAACAACTGATAGATATTCATAGGTATAGACTCGAGGTGTTTATTTTAGGAGAGGAAATAGCTTAAGCAAAAGCGCAGTTGCAAGGGTGGATACAGAATTCCTTCTTTAGGTCTTAGACCTCATTTCCTCCAGAAAGCTTCCTATGACTCTATCAGTCTGGGTGTGTCTAATCAGGGTTCCCTAGTTAACTCTTCTACCTCTTTATGGCTCTTACCACAATGTTTTATAACATGTGTTTATTTGATTCTCTCTTCATGAGATTGTAAATGTTCTGAGGTCAGAGGATATGTCTATTTTATTCACAGATCTATTCCCAACACCTATCATACTACCTGTTGTCAGGCAGGATCTAAATAAATGCTTATGTTTGACTTGCCATGTTTCAAAAGTCACTGTATTTGTGAGAGGCCAACTTGGACCTTTTTATCCAGTGACATTAGGAAAGATCAGATTTCTCAGGTAAAGATTCCCTATTCCAAGAGTGTGGGGATAAAAGAATTAGTTTCTGAATTAGTAGAGGTTATACACCAATAGCCTTAAATAAAGCTGGACTAAGGCTGTTTTGTTTGGAACATTGGTGTGTTTTCCACCACCATTTATCAGTTCCTCAATTCTCCAGCACTAGCTGGATATCCAGTTCTGACACTGTCTACCTGGAGTTAGTGTCAGTTTCCATAGGTTAAAGGCTTCAGTCCCACAAGACTGCCCTCACTTCAGATGCCAGTCGCAAGTTCTGAGTCACCCATACTTCTGATGTGCAATAAATTGGAGTTTCTGAAGATTTATTTAGATTTATTTAGATTTATGAAGATTTATCTGAAGATAAATTGATTATCTTCTCAGGATTGATAATTTGTTAGATTTATTTAGATTTATTTATTTATTTATTTATTTTAAAATTATTATTATTTATTTATTTATTTAGATTTATTTAGATTTATGAAGATTTATCTGAAGATAAATTGATTATCTTCTCAGGATTGATAATTTGTTAGAATGGCTTACAGAACTCAGGAAGATACTTTGTTTTTATTTACTGCTTCAGTAAAAAGGATACAGCTGAGGAATGACCAAACGGAAGAAATGCATAGGGCAAGATTTGGAAGGTTAGAGTGCAGGTCTTCTGATCATTGAGTGGGTGAGCTGCTCCCCAGTATTTTGAGTTGTTCACTAGCCCAGTGGCATTCCCCCCGCCCCATTTCTTTGTTCCAAAGGTTTCATAGAGCTCAATCTCCAGCTCCACACTCCTCTTTGGAGGTGAGTTGGGATTGAGGTTGAAAGTGCCAACCCTTTAATCTTTTGGCCTTCCTGGTGACCAGCTGTATCCTGAGGCTAGTGACCCACCCTAAGTCAGCTTATTACTATAAACACCACATCCATGATTACTAGGAAAACCATAGCTTTGATTATTTGGACCTTCGTTGACAGAGTGATGTATACTTTTTAATATGCTGTCTAGATTTGTCATCACTTTCTTCCAAGAAGCAAGTGTTTTTTAATTTCAGGGCTGCATCTTTATGGGGTCACTTGTAGTTTCCCATTTGCCATCGTCCCCACTCTTCATGCAGTGAACATGCATGGGCTTACACCTGACCTGCAGAGCCCTTGCAGACATTAAGACTCACACTCTTAGTAAAATGTTTGAGTCTTGGTTTAAAATTTAGGAATACAAATATCCATTCAATTTGAAAATGCATCGCCTAGGGGGACCCAGAATTGAATCTTTTCTTTTATCTTCAAACCTCTTTCCACTAGAATTATCCAAAATATGTTCAGGGATGTGGTTGAAAATGTCTTAGACTCAGCAGTTATGACAAGGAAGATATGTATGTAATTATCCAATTAAGTCATGATGTCCTGTTTATATTTATAACTTAGTATTATTTGAAGCATGTGATATTTTCATCTTTATAGCTTAAAAATTGTTAAATATTGGCAATTTCATGCGGTTCCTAAATAGTTTTGTATGGCTGAGTTAGGTAGTAGCACCAGTTGATATGTCATAGGGATTTTTTGGGGGCAAGTTAACTCTCATTGTACCCCAGTCTTATCATTCATCCTCTTGTTTGCCATTAGAAAATAGGCCAATAAATGAGTATAGTTTTAAGTAAATGGTGGATTTGTAAGTGGGGAAAAAGTACAGCACAAGTCTTGTTTTGTTTCCATACAAGTGCTTTTAGTTACATTTCAGTTTTCAGCAGTACAGTTTTCAAGTAGAAAAGACTGTTGTGTGATCAGACCACCCAAAATGGCTTTTCTCTTGCTTTGTACATCCCCTGCTCAACCAGGGCCTGCTTCATTTGACTGACCTTCTTACATACTTGCCCCAAGCCCCAGGTAGTGACTGTTCTTATTAAAAGGATGGTGAGGGGGCCTGCTCTTCTGCTACTTTCCTTGAGGAGCCCATCTGATATCAGTTTCCCCTAAGATATACCCATTGAATGCAGAATTCCAAAGAATAGCAAGGAGAGATAAGAAAGCCTTCCTCAGTGACCAATGCAAACAAATAGAAGAAAACAATAGAATGGGAAAGACTAGAGATCTCTTTAAGAGAATTAGAGATAGCAAGCAAGGAAACATTTCATATAAAGGTGGGCACAATAAAGGACAGAAATGGTATGTACCTAACAGAAGCAGAAGATATTAAGAAGAGGTGCCAAGAATACACAGAAGAACTAAACACAAAAGATCTTCATGACCCAGATAGCCGCGATGGGGTGATCACTCAACCTAGAGCCAGACATCCTAGAATGTGAAGTCAAGTGGGTCTTAGGAAATATTACTACAAACAAAGCTAGTGGAGGTGTTGGAATTCCAGATGAGCGATTTCAAATCCTAAAAGACGATGCTGTGAAAGTGCTGCAGTCAATATGCCAGCAAAATTGGAAAACTCAGCAGTGGCCACAGGACTGGAAAAAGTCAGTTTTCATTCCAATTCCAAAGAAAGGCAGTACTAAAAAATGTTCAAACTACTTCTCAATTGCACTCATCTTACATGCTAGCAAAGTAATGCTCAAAATTCTCCAAGCCAAGCTTCAAAAAGTTCACATGAACCATGAACTTCCAGATGTTCAAGCTATATTTAGAAAAGGCAGAGGAACCAGACATCTAAATCAAGCTCGATTTAGAAAAGGCAGAGGAACCAGACATCAAATTGCCAACATCCGTTGGATCATCGAAAAAGCAAGAGATTTCCAGAAAAATATGTACTTCTGCTTTATTGACTACGCCAAAACCTTTGACTGTGTGGATCACAACAGATTGTGGAAAATTCTTAAAGACATAGGAATAGCAGACCACCTTACCTGTCTCCTGAGAAATCTGTATGCAGGTCAAGAAGCAACAGTGAGAACCTAAAATGAAACAGCAGACTGGTTTCAAATTGGGAAAGGAGTACGTCAAGGCTGTATATTATCACCCTACTTATTTAACTTCTATGCAGAGTTCAGTTCAGTTCAGTTCAGTCTCTCAGTCATGTCTGACTCTTTGCGACCCCGTGAACCGCAGCATGCCAGGTCTCCCTATCCATCACCAACTGCCGGAGTTTACCCAAACCCATGTCCATTGAGTTGGTGATTCCATCCAACCATCTCATCCTCTGTCAGCCCCTTCTCTTCCTGCCCTCAATCTTTCCCAGCATCGGGGTCTTTTCAAATGAGTCAGCTCTTCACATCAGGTGGCCAAAGTATTGGAGCTTCAGCTTCATTGGATCTCTTTGCAGTCCAAGCGACTCTCAAGAGTCTTCTCCAACACCACAGTTCAAAAGCATCAATTCTTCGGTGCTCAGCTTTTTTTATAGTCCAACTCTCACATCCATACATGACCACTGGAAAAACCATAGCCTTGACTAGACGGACCTTTGTAGGCAAAGTAATGTCTCTGCTTTTTAATATGCTGTCTAGGTTGATCATAACTTTCCTTCCAAGGAGTAAGCGTCTTTTAATTTCATGGCTGCAGTCACCATCTGCAGTGATTTTGGAGCCCCCAAAGATAAAGTCAGCCACTGTTTCCGTATCTATTTGCCATGAAGTAGTGGGACCAGATGCCATGATCTTAGTTTTCTGAATGTTGAGCTTTAAGCCAACTTTTTCACTCTCCTCCTTAATGGATGGTATTGCAAATAGGAGTCTCTTCACTCTTTCTAGAATTTAAATATGATCAAGGTGTCAAAATTTTGAGCTCTAAGAGGTCATAATTGCTAAATTTTTAGTGAGAAAGAACTGTTGGAGAAGGAAATGGCAACCCACTCCAGTATTCTTGCCTGGAGAGTCCCATGGATGGAGGAGCCTGGTGGTCTACAGTCCACGGGGTCTCAAAGAGTCGGACACAACTGAGTGACTTCACTTTCACTGTTGCTTAAGATAATATTATATTTCACAAACTGTCTTATCTCTTCATTTCTGTTGTGTCATTCTCATATGAACTCTGCCATTAGAACTGAAGTATTCTTGTGAACATTTAGAAGGTTTCCACAGTGTTAAGTATGCTCTTGTTCTTTCCACCAAGGTTACTGGTAATCAAGAGTATCCATTGATGAATATAAAAAAAGTCATAGTCTTGGTACTTTGAGTCCAATTTTATGGGCATTTTGGATCTAGGCCTTAGATTATATGTGGAGAATTTATTTAGGCCATTTTATTGTTTTTTAGTACTCCATTGGATAAGAGAAAGGAAAGCAGAGGAAGTAGAATTTGAAGAAATCACTGAAACTAATGATTATTAATGGTGTTTGCAAAAGATAAGCAGAGGAAATGAGCAGTAATATGATAATCTGGAATGCTAGCAGCTGGCATTCCAGGCTCATAAGGGATAATTGAGAAAAGTCTATATTCATGGCAAAGATGCCTTAGATTTTAGACTTATTTTATAGTTTTAGTGCTGTATTCCTAAAGCATCAGATTGTTTATTTAATGTCTTCCTTGTAAGTAAGCTGTATATTACAAATTTTTGATCAAGATTATACTAACAGTATTAATTAAATTTTACTCTTACTTAGGGTAATCAGCCATCTTAGTTTGCCTGGGATTGTTGAGAGATTTTCTAGGACGTTGGACTTTCAGTGTTAAAACTGGGAAAATCTCAGGGAATCTTGGACAGATGGTCACCTTCCTTGATTTCAAAATTAACTGAGTGGAGAAAATCCCGATATGATTAGAAAGTTATTTAATAACCCTGTAAATTCTTTACCCTTAAAGTTTATAAAATTTTAACTTGAAAATGTTATTTCAGGAAAGCATTTCTTCTTTGGAAGGTTAATTTTGTTTTAATTGCTTTGGCATTTTATATGTAAATTGATTTCTTGGTCATTTTTCAAAAAGATCTTAATTTACCCTTTGGTCAAGAAGATAGCAACAAGCAGCAAGGTGATATGTTATTAATAATGAAACTGGTAGAAATAAACTAATTAAAAATACTCAGTGTGGGAATTCTGATAAGATAAACATGGATAATCAGTGCTTTTAAAAAAGTACTAAACAAATAAGAAAATAGTCCTCTTCTTAAATTATTATGTGATGTTTGTTTTTGAAATAGCCCAATGACTATTACATAAATCTTTCTTTCCTTTTTATCTAGCAATTATATAGAGTCCTGTCCTTGAATGTTTGTAGTATGATAGAACTTTAAAAAATTTATCGCCACACTTTTGGTATATATTTTTCTTTTCCTCTTTTTTTTTTTTAAAGGAAGGTCAAATGAAACAGTGTGATCAAGCATCTAATTACAGAGTATTAACAGCATGTGCTATGTGCTAATCTTTATTCTGAACTCACTTAGGTATCAGCCTACTTTTCTCAACAAGGGGGCACTTAAGTTAATTGCTTCATTAGAAACATGCATTTAGCCTTTTCTGATCTGTAAGTACAACTCCTTGGCGTAGCTGCAGAAGTTTGAACACCTGCAGCCCAAGCAGCCTGAAAGGAAACCATAACTTACTATAAAGGAAAATGAAAGAAGCCCAAGTTCAAAATGGTGTTATCAATGATACAGTGTAGTCACTAACTTGAGCTGACCTAAGAGACTTGGCTTCTGCATGGCTTCTTATCAGCATCCAAAAGGGCATACAAAATTCTTTGTAAACTAATTTAAAAAGCGTCTTGTTTATTCAGAAGCAACTGTGAATGGTGTTTGTTCAGAGTCTAGATCACATCAATTGCATACCAGCCAACAACTTATTTCTCTTCTAAGAGAGAAGCCAAGTATCAAAGATACAAAGTACTAAAGATAAGCTTCTCAATTCTCAACTGTTTTGAGCTCTCAATAAAGCTACTGATGTACAAATTGGGGTGGGACCCAACTGTTTCCACCTGCAAGCTTGTCTTAGATCCTTGGCTCTGGCTGGGAGAGGTGCTGATATTAGTCTGACCTTTAGTGCCCTTAGAAAACAAAACACAGGCTTTCTTATGGCCCTGATCAATCAGTCCTTCCGAAGAGGATTCCACCCCCTTTCTTCAAGTATTAGTCTTGGGGCAAAAAACCCCACGGCTATTTCCTTTAAGTGCTGGTGAAAGCAAAGAGATCCTTGATTCGCTCTTACTGAATCTTAAAAGACATTCCAAGTCGTCTCTTTTTCTGTTTCTGTGGTTGAGTCTTAGAAATTTTGTATTTGGTATTTAATGAGATGGTGACCTCAGTAAGTAAGTGAATGAAGAGCTTTCAGAATTGGTTCAAATAGTATATTATAAGGAAATTAAGACTCAGTTGATATAAGGAAAACATTTATAAGGCTATTGAGCCATAAAATACTTAAAGGATACTGAGTTGTCAAATTTAGACTTTTAATATATCAAGTCCTTAGTGTGGTAACATCCAAAATTTCAAATATGAGTTTACTAGAATAACAGAATCTTTAAAATAAAATCATTTATTTTGCTTTCATTTAGTTTATTTAGTTTGATCATTCGGTTTATTTTCTGTGGTAAGTATCTAGAGTTAATCAGAAAATTGGAAAATACTCAAACATAAATAATTCAAAGATCTCAAAACTAATACATGACCCCTGAATGTCTTTTTAACATTATTGAGACTAAAGCCTTTTATGTTATTGTGGAAAGCAGGATTTACTGATAGGCATCTGAAATATTGAATTTTAAATTATTATTTTCTATAATTAGATATGTGTTACTTGTTTCAAACAAGCTAAGAAACAGCAGTGATACCAATTGCTGTTTTAGGGTATTTCTGAGTTACACTAATGGTAACAATAGCCAGGGTTCTTCAGGCACATTTTAAGAAGAAATGGTCTATATAAATGTGTGTGTATCTTTGTGTGTGTATGTACATTCTGTAGAGTAAAAAAAAAAAAGCCTATATCAGTAGTTTGTATTACCTTCTGCCCTCCCCTCCCAGAATTGTGGGATTTGGGTCCATTAGAATTATTTAAGCCTCTGAGTATGTCTTTTTCAGTGATTGGCATAGAAAAGCAGGAACACATTTGCTAGTCATTTTCAAATTTGGGAATTACAGAGCATGTGGGGTAATTTACTGCATGTTTAGTGTATTGACTTATTGATTTAAAAGAAAATATTTACAAGTGGATGAAGCATTTCAGAATTAAGTACCTCTAGGCAAAGAAGATCTCAATGTAGGAAAAATTATTGACTAAATGAAATATTTAAACATAATTATATTTTTTTCAGTGATTATATTGTAGTCAAACCTACAGATTTGCATATTTAAAATATGTTAGCATGCTTAATTGATGTGACTGCAAGTATGGTTATCTTATAACTTTTTCACTGGGAAGAAGAATAATTTTCTGAGTAAACTTTAGGTTAGATATTATTGCTAATTCATCAATTTAGAGGTATATTACACTTTTAATTTTAGATATTTTTTTCTTTCATTCTGGCCATTTCTCTGCTTCCTTGTACTTTTTATGTAAGATAGTACAGCTCTAGCATTCTATAATTAAGCATGCCTCTCAACCCCACAGCAGATAGAGAAATCAGCTTAGTTTTGTGAAGAGTTGACAGAATGAGTTGTTTTTATTTTCATATTCACTTGTTGAGAAAAATATGATGCTTTATTTATGAGAACATAATAGTTTTAAATTGAGAAAGCAGATTAAAATAGCTTAACAGTTTAGCTTTGATGAAAACTTATCAGTTATTAATGAAATAGCAATTAATATTACCTTTGGAATATCATATTATTTAAATTGGTCATAATAATTTGAGGCAATTTTATACTCTTCCCCCAAATAAAAGATTGGAGTATTCTTTTACCTTTTTTAGGATCATCTGGTAAGAGATTCATGCTATGTGATTAAAGAATAATTCTCTCTATTTTTTCATCTTTGAAGTGTGTGCATTGTTCCTAGTTTTGACTTTTTATGTTTTTCTTGGCATATTTGTAATTTTTATGGTATTTCTTTAGTTTTGTTTGTTAGCTTCTATAGCTTGTTGTGCTGTGCTGTGCTTCGTTGCGCAGTCATGTCCGACTCTTTTGTGACCCCATGGACACGTGGGGAGCCTGTTCAGTGCCTCTGTTCATGGGGATTCTCCAGGCAGGAAAACTAGAGTGGATTGCCATGTCCTCCTCCAGGCGATCTTCCCAATCTAGGAACTGAATCCAGGTCTCCCACATTGCAGGCAAATTCTTTACTGCCTGAGCCACTAGGGAAGCCCAAGAATACTGGAGTGAGTAGCCTATCTCTTCTCCAGGGGATCTCTCCAATGTAGGAATTGAACCAGGGTCTCCTGCATTGCAGGTGGATTCTTTACCAGCTGAGCTACCAGGAAAGCCCTTCTATAGCTTAAGGTTTTGCAAAGGACTCTGTTGGTACTCTTATGACTTAAATGGAGGTACGAGCAATACACCCACCTAATAATAGCAATTGATGTCTGAGAAGTTTGTTTCTAATGGCAAGCCACAGAAGTCCAATGCTTCAGCTTGTTCTGCTCAACATTTTACATAAGTGATTTTAATACTTAGAGGTTTATCAAACTTATAAATGGCAAAGCCACAGAGAGATTATAAATGTGTTGGATCATAGTAACAGAATCACTATTCAGTGAACCTTGACAAGCCAAGTATATAATATGAAATTGCACACCTGCAAAGAACAAACAAAACAAAAATTGAACCTTGTACATGTATTCAGTCACATGATTTATGAGTAAGGTAACCTAGCATTGCAATAAGAAAGGACAGTCTTTAATACATAGTACTGGGTCAATTATATATCCACATAGAAAAAATCTAGTTTGATCTCTTCTTGACAATTGAAGTACAAAATTCAGTTCCAGATGAATTGTGGATCTAAATATGATACATACAGTTATAAAACTTTTAGATAAACATAGAATAACATCCATATGGCCCATATAGTCAAAGCTATGGTCTTTCTAGTAGTCATATATAATGTAAGAGTTGGACCATACAGAAGGCTGAGTGCCAAAGAATTGATGCTTTCGAACTGTGGTGCTGGAGAAGACTCTTCAGAGTCCCTTGGACTGCAAGGAGATCAAACCAGTCAATTGTAAAGGAAATCAAACCTGAATATTCATTGTAAGGACTGATGCTGAAACTGAAGCTCCAATACTTTGACCACCTGATGTAAAGAACTGACTCATTGGAAAAGACACTGATGCTGGGAAAGACTGAAGGCAAAAGAAGAGGGTGGCAGAGGATTTCAGTAAGAACGTCAATATGAAGAATACAACTTAATAAAAGCATTGGCAAGATTTAACAGATATTCCCCAAAGCAGGATGTTCAAAGTGCAATCAAGATATGAAAGAATTCACCATCTTTAGTAATTAGGGAAATGTGAATAACCATAATGTAGTATTACATACCCACCAAAATGGCTAAAATTATAAAGATGGGAAATGTTTCTAAGAATATGGAGTGATCAGAACTCTCATATACCAAGTGTGTAAATTGTTTCAAACCTTTTAGACAATTTTTGGCTGTGTGGTACTAAAACTGAGCATATGCTTATCCTCTGATCTACAAATTACACGCATATACTCATAGGTATATACCCAACAGAAAAACTTAGATATTTGCTAGCATGTCTATGGCAGCACTATTTGTGATAGTCAAAACCTGGAATGTACTCAAATGCCTGTCACTAGTGGATAAGTGGATAAATAATTGTACCATATTATTGAATATTGTACAATTGTGTGCATGATCTACAACTCTAAGAAACCATATGGATGGATTTCTTAAACATAATGCTGAACAAAAGAAGCCAGACACAAATAAAATGCTGTATTACATTTATGTGAAAGTGCAAAAATAAAACGCAAATCTCAGTTAAGAAAGTGGTTTTGGGGGATGTAGTGACTGGAAGGGGGGTGTTGTAAGAATGAGTTCTGGGGTCGTCGTGTGCTGCTTCTTGATCTAGGTACTGCTTATATGGATTTGTTCAGTTGAAAAGCTTCTAAGTTGGATTTTAGATATGTACTTCTGCCTTGATATAAATACTTAGATATTAAGTTTTTAAAATGTTGAAGATAGTAACTTTTATTCAGCTATACAACTTGGGCAAATCATTTGTCATTTATGAGTCTCTGCTTTTCTTATTGGTTAAAATTGTGAATCAATACTGAATAGAACTGTGATTTACTGAGTTTATGGTTGGCTATTAAACAACTTTTTGTTTAACTTATTTCCTTAGTGCTTTGTATAACTCAAGAGACCAATACAGAAAAGTCACTATTTGATAGTCACAGTTTCACGTAAAAATATTTATTTTTTTCTTTTATGACAGGTGATCAGAAATGGAAAGAAAAGTAAGCAGAGTCTGTCTTGCTTCCGAACCTGATATAATTCATTTTCTACAAGTTGCTTGGGAGAAAACACTAGGATCTGGTTTTGTTATTACACTTACTGATGGGCAGTCAGCATGGACTGGGACAGGTAATATTAAAAGTGAATTTTTAAAGAAAAATTAATGTAATATGCTGTATTTCAGTCCTTAGTGATACTTCAAATTAAATATTTAATTGATATTGGTTAAAATTAACATTTACTTGTTATTGCTGTCAAATTTACATGTAGATTTGTAATATTAATGCTGTTTTCTATAAATGACATTAATAGAAATGAGGAAAAATACCCTTTTGAGTCATAGTACTTGATCAGAGTTTTAAAAATTATTTCTGGAGAACAGTGTGGAGATTCCTTAAAAAACTGGAAATAGAACTGCCTTATGATCCAGCAATCCCACTGCTGGGCATACACACTGAGGAAACCAGAAGGGAAAGAGACACGTGTACCCCAGTGTTCATCGCAGCACTGTTTATAATAGCCAGGACATGGAAGCAACCTAGACGTCCATCAGCAGATGAATGGATAAGAAAGCTATGGTACATATACACAATGGAGTATTACTCAGCCATTAAAAAGAAAACATTTGAATCAGTTCTAATGAGGTGGATGAAACTGGAGCCTATTATACAGAGTGAAGTAAGCCAGAAGGAAAAACACCAATACAGTATACTAACGCATATATATGGAATTTAGAAAGATGGTAACAATAACCTTGTGTACGAGACAGCAAAAGAGACACTGATGTATAGAACAGTCTTATGGACTCTATGGGAGAGGGAGAGGGTGGGAAGATTTGGGAGAATGGCATTGAAACATGTAAAATATCATGTATGAAACGAGATGCCAGTCCAGGTTCGATGCACGATACTGGATGCTTGGGGCTAGTGCACTGGGACAACCCAGAGGGATGGTATGGGGAGGGGGGAGGGAGGAGGGAGGAGGGTTCAGGATGGGGAACACATGTATACCTGTGGCGGATTCATTTTGATATTTGGCAAAACTAATACAATTATGTAAAGTTTAAAAATAAAATAAAATTAAAAAAATTATTTCTCTATATAAAACATATAAAATAGTATTTTTTATATGTATCATTTCTTAGCACGCCAAGGAAATACTGAAGGGAACAGGAAGGTGAATTGGCTAGGCCAAAGCTTAGGAAAGTGAAGTGGTGGTTGTTTTCTTTTTATTTCATATTATTGTTTGAATAATTTCCAGTGAACATATACTACATTTGTAACAAAATGAAACAGAACTGTTAATAATAGTGTAAAATTTTGTAAACCATGTTTCAAACCCCTATGTGGGTTTTTGGCTATTATTTTATGAAATAGACTTTTGATTTTTTTTGTCTTTGGTAATAACTGGATTAAATATTTACTGATCTTGGCCTCACCCATTAAAGCAAGACCCAGTTTTCCCCACAGTCAGTCTCTCCCATCAGGAAGATTCCATAAGCCTCTTATCCTTATCTCTCAGAGGAAGGGCAGACAGAATGGAAGCCACAACCACAGAAAACTGATCAAACTGATCACATAAACCACAGCCTTGTCTAACTCATTGAAACTATGAGCCATGCCATTTAGGAACATCCAAGACGGACAGGGCGTGGTGGAGAGTTCTGACAAAACATGGTGCTCTGGAAAAGGGAATGGCAAACCACTTCAGCATTCTTGCTTTGAGAATCCCATGAACAAAAGCAAAAAGATATGACACCAAAAGATGAACTCCCCAGGTCGATAGGTGCCCAATATGCTACTGGAGAAGAATGGAGAAAAAACTCCAGAAATAATGAAGGGATGGAGCCAAAGCAAAAACAACACCCAGTCGTGGATGTGACTGGTGATGGAAGTAAAGTACGATGCTGTAAAGAACAATATTGCATAGAAACCTGGAATGTTAGGTCTAAGAAAGTAAATTACAAGTGGTCAAACAGGAAATGGCAAGAGTGAACGTTGACATTTTAGGAATCAGTGAAATAAAATTGAACGGGTGAATTTAACTCAGATGACCATTATACCTACTACTGTGGGCCAGAATCCCTTAGAAGAAATGGAGTAGCCCTCATAGTCAATAAAAGAGTCTGAAATGCAGTACTTGGGTGCAATCTCAAAAATGAAAGAATGATCTGTTTGTTTCCAAGGCAAACCATTCAGTAACACAGTAATCCAAGTCTATTCTCAACCAGTAAAGCTGAAGAAGCTGAAGTTGAACAGTTCTATGAAGACCTACAAGACCTTCTAGAACTAACATCTGAAAAAGATATCCTTTTCTTTATAGGGGGCTGGCATGCAAAAGTAGGAAGTCAAGAGATACCTGGAGTAACAGGCAAAGTTGGCCTTGGAGTACAGAATGAAGCAGGACAAAGGCCAACAGAGTTTTGCCAAGAGAACACACTGGTCATATCAAACATCCTCTTCCAACAACACAAGAGAAGACTCTACACATGGACATCACCAGACGGTCAATACCAAAATCAGCTTGTTTATGTTCTTTGCAGCCAAAGATGGAGAAGCTCTATACAGTCAGGAAAAACAAGACTGGGAGCTGACTGTGCCTCAGATCATGAACTCCTTATTGCCAGATTTAGACTTAAATTTCCCCACTTAAGAAAGTGGGGAAAACCATTAGACCATTCAGGTATGACCTAAATCAAATCCCTTTTGACTGTACAGTGGAAATGACATATAGATTCAAGGGATTAGATCTGATAGAGAACCTGAAGAAATATGGATGGAGGTTCATGACATTGTACAGGAGGCAGTGATCAAGACCATCCCCAAGAAGAAGAAATGCAAAAAGGCAAAAGGGTTGTTTGAGGAGGCCTTACAAATAGCTGTGAAAAGAAGAGAAGTGAAAGCCAAAGGAGAAAAGGAAAGATACACCTATTTGAATGCAGAGTTCCAAAGAATAGCAAGGAGATATAAGAAAGCCTTCTTCAGTGATCAGTGCAAAGAAATAGAGGAAGACAACAGAATGGGAAAGACTAGAGATCTCTTTAAGAAAATTAGATATACCAAGGGAACATTTTGTGCAAAGATGGGCACAGTAAAGGACAGAAATGGTATGAACCTAACAGAAGCAGAAGATATTAAGAAGAACTATACACAAAAGATCTTCATGACCCAGATAGCCACGATGGTGTGATAACTCACCTAGAGCCAGATATCCTAGAATGTGAAGTCAAGTGGGCCTTAGGAAGCATTACTATGAGCAAAACTAGTGAAAGTGATGGAATACCAGTTGAGTTATTTCAAATCCTAAAAGATGATGCTGTGAAAGTGCTGCACTCAATATGCCAGCAAATTTGGAAAACTCAGCAGTGGCCACAGGACTGGAAAAAGTCAGTTTTCATTCCAATCCCAAAGACAGACAATGCCAAAGGATGTTCAAACTACTTCTCAATTGCACTCATCTCACACGCTAGCAAAGTAATGCTCAAAATTCTTCAAGCCAGGCTTCAATACTACATGAACCGTGAACTTCCAGATGATCAAGCTGAATTTTGAGAAGGCAGAGGAGCCACAGATCAAATTGCCAACATCGGTTGCATCATTGGAAAAGCAAGAGATTTTCAGAAAAACATGTACTTCTGCTTTATTTTCCACACCAAAGCCTTTGACTATGTGGATCACAACAAACTGTGGGAAATTCTTAAAGAGATGAGAATAGCAGTGCACGAAAGTGCTGCACTCAATACGCCTGCAACTTTGGAAAACTCAGCAGTGGCCACAGGACTGGAAAAGGTCAGTTTTCATTCCAATCCCAAAGAAAGGCAATGCCAAAGAATGCTCAAACTACAGCACAATTGCACTCATCTCACATGCTAGTAAAGTAATGCTCAAAATTCTCCAAGCCAGGCATCAGGAATATGTGAACCATGAACTTCCTGATGTTCACGCTGGTTTTAGAAAAGGCAGAGGAACCAGAGATCAAATTGCCAACATCCGCTGGATCATGGAAAAAGCAAGAGAGTTCCAGAAAAACATGTATTTCTGCTTTATTGACTATGCCAAAGCCTTTGACTGTGTGGATCACAATAAACTGGAAAATTCTGAAAGAGATGGGAATACCAGACCACCTGATCTGCCTTTTGAGAAATCTGTATGCAGGTCAGGAAGCAACAGTTAGAATTGGACATGGAACAGTAGACTGGTTCCAAATAGGAAAAGGAGTAGGTCAAGGCTGTATATTGTCACCCTGCTTATTTAACTTATATGCAGAGTACATCATGCTAACTTGCTGGGCTGGATGAAGCACAAGCTGGAGTCAAGATTGCTGGGAGAAATACCAATAACTTCAGATATGCAGATGACACCACTGTTATGGCAGAAAGCAAGAAGAACTAAAGAGTAAAGAGTCTCTTGATGAAAGTAAAAGAGGAGAGTGAAAAAGTTGGCTTAAAACTCAACATTCGGAGAAGGCAATGGCAACCCACTCCAGTGTTCTTGCCTAGAGAATCCCAGGGACGGGGGAGCCTGGTGGGCTGCTGTCTCTGGGGTTGCACAGTCAGACACAACTGAAGCGACTTGGCAGTGGCAACCCGTATTTCTAGGGTCATCCCCATGCAGAATCATTGTGCAATTAGCTCACTTATTCACCCCGAATCTCTGAATAGAATTGCTATTAATGCCTTTTATACAATTTGAATTGAAGATTAATGATGGTCTTCCATGCTCATGTTTTTCTTTCACTGGCTTTCATGTTTCCTTTTATTTCTTCTCCCTCCAGCTGAACAAAACATTTTCAGGAAGAAAAATCTTTTTTTAAGGTTACCCTGTGTCTGTGGAAACATTGTTTTCTCTCTTTTTAAAGCTTTTAAACAATTGTCACCTTGACAACTATATTATCTATTTGGATTTTATTGAACAATATTTTCTTATAACTCTGCTAATAGACATTAAAAAAAAACAACTCAACATTCAGAAAATAAGATCATGGCATCTGGTCCCATCACTTCATGGCAAATAGATTGTTAAGATTTTGGCTTCCTGTACTGAACAAGCTTTCAAACAGAAAATTTTACAGTGCACTGGAAGATGGCCATTTGTTTACAAAGATGTTGAAGTTTTCAGTTTCTCAAATGTTTAATACCCTTTATTGTTCACTTTTATTTTCTTGAGTGAATTTTAATTATAAAATATGTAACTAAGTAGCATAACATTGTTTCCATGTTTAGTTAAAGCTTATACATAAATGTAATTTGGTTTGGCACTTTACAGATAGACAATAAGATGATTAAGAACATTGAAACAATTAAATAATTGAAACATGAAAATGAATTTCCTTCCTATACCTCATCCTGTTTTTTGTACAATTTTTTGATTTCTGCAACCTTCAATTTGGGTAATTTTTTTTTCTCTTTTCATTTGAGTGAAATTAAAAGGATGTGGGGTTTCTTTTAATCTCCCACACACTAAACTCCGTGATTTCTTTTCCATTAGCAATGTTTTATCTAATGAATGTTTGGGGTCTAATTATCATGTGGTCTATCATCACTTGAACATTATAGAAGTTTATATCACAGGGTTAAATCACAAAGTGGGTTAATGATCGATAACTGTTATTTGACTTTCATAAGAATTAGTCAGCAGTAAAAAACTTATATCGCTCATCTTGGAGTAAAATTCACTGAAGAATGAACTAAACTTTATTAATGACTTTATTATGAAATAATTATATCTGCTTATATTTGTTATAAACACTGATATATTTGGTGACCTCTATGGAAATTATGTTACAGAGCTCAGTATAAAAAGGATTTTTAATGAATGAAGAGTAGTGAAGTGGGTCCATGATGTGATGACTTAGTAAGTCTGTATCTTCTCAGCTCTGACACAAACTTAGAATATATAGTCCTTCAGTTCATTCTACATTAGAATCCAAAGTAAAGAACCCTCTTTCCTTATTTTCATCTTCACCTACGTACAGATATTGTTGAAGTGATTCTTTCTTTTATCCTACCTGCCTGAAAACAATTCCTTATTTTTTGTTGGCCTGCTCACTTTCTTGCCATATTACGTCGTTCATCTGTATCCTTACTGAATTTTATTATTTCCATGGCTTTTATCCCCAGTCGCTGAAGTTTTTAAAAGGAGCATTGAGTGCTTACAGCTGTGCTTCCTCCAGCACAAAATTCAAAACTGGTGACCCAATTGTTTTTCTAGGATTGAAGTTCTAAATAGGCAGTCAGAATTTCACATGGACTATTACAGGAAATGTTCAAGTAAATTTTTTTTCTTAAACTGTTACCTTGTTTTAAAAACATGTTTTTTAAAGGAGACGTGCAGATATAAATAATTTTCTTTCATATGTTTTCTTCTTCTCAGGAAATATTTCATAACACTAACCAATGCAGGATTCATAGATGGAGTAACATATGGGCGTAGCTAAGATAGTATCTAAAAGGATATCTGAAAAGATATCTAAGATGTCAGCACTTGAATCAAGGCTCCATAAGGCTGGCATTTTTCTCTGTCTAATGGTTGTTATCCCTGGTGCCTAGAATAGTGCCTGGCACATAATAGATGCTCATTAAGCAGTTTCAGAATTTACTTGTTGTTTACTTGCTAAGTTGTATCCCACTCTTTGTGACCCTATGAACTGTAGCCTGCCAGGCGCCTCTAACCCTGGGATTTTCCAGGCAAGAACACTGGAGTGGGTTGCCATTTCTTTCTTCAGGAAATCGTCCCAACCCAGGGATTGAACCTTTGTCTCCTGCGTCTCCTACAATGCAGGCGGGTTCAATAAATGGATTGAATCAATATATTCCATTAAATGTTTTCAGGAAACTATCTTTTGATTGTAATGAAATTTAAAATACTTTTTATTAGATGGTGTATCAGTAGACATACTTTATTATATTTTAATTTAATTTTTGTTTTATATTGGAATATAGTTGATTTGCAGTGTTATATTAGTTTCAGTTATACAGAAAAGTGATTGTTATGCATATACATATATACATTTTTTTTTCAGATTCTTTTCCCATGTAGGTTATTACAGGATATTGAGTAGAGTTCCAAGTATTATACAGTAGAGCCTTGTTGGTTGGTTAGCTATTTTATATGTAGTAGTGTGTATATGTCAGAGAAGGCAATGACACCTCACTCCAGTACTCTTGCCTGGAAAATCCCATGGATGGAGGAGCCTGGTAGGCTGCAGTCCATGGGGTCGCTAAGAGTTGGACACGACTGAGCGACTTCACTTTCACTTTTCACTTTCATGCATTGGAGAAGGAAATGGCAACCCACTCCAGTGTTCTTGCCTGGAGGATCCCAGGGACAGGGGAGCCTGGTGGGCTGCTGTCTGTGGGGTCACAGAGAGTCGAACATGACTGAAGTGACTTAGGAGCAGCAGCAGTATGTATATGTTAATCTCAAACTCCTATTTTATCCCTCTCCCATTCCCCACCTTTCCTGTTTGGTAACTATAAATCTGTTTTTGAAGTCTGTTGAGTCTCTTTTTGTTTTCTAAATATGTTCATTTTATCTTTTTGTGTGTGTGTGTGTGTTTTCTTAAGTTTTTCTATAGTTACAGTCAAGATAGTTTCTATAGATTATTTTCTATTTCTCTGTGAAATATCAATAATATCTTTCTGTAGGTACTTATACTTTTCAAAGCAATCCAAACAGAAAATATGAAATTATTCCTCAGATAAAAAGCATTTGTCTTCTTATATGTTTTTTCAGAAGAGCTAATAGAGTATTTGAAAAATCAATAGATTTGATATTGGTGATCTTAAATGTGCAATGCTTTAGAGGGAGAAAAAAATATGTCGAAGTATTTAGAAGCTGTAAAATTCCACAAGAATATTTTTATTCTTACCTTTTTTCAGAGACTGCGTTTAAACTTAGATTTCAATATCAGAATTTATCAAAAACTCATTATAAAAGATACATGGATGCATTCCCAGACTCTCTTCCTCATTGCCCATCATGGGGCTTCTAGACAGTTGATGGCACATGGACCAAAGTTATGGAAAGCTGCTATATTTTAAAGGATTCTTTAATCAAGATTTTATTGTTTTTATACTATTTCATACTAATGTGTTAATTTTTAATATTATGGGAGTAAATAGTTTATCTAATGTCCCATATCTGTTTCACCTCAAACCAGAACAACCAGAGAGATATAAGTATGAATCCCAGTTTTATCACTTACCTTCTTCATGGTCCTTGACCATTCATTACCTGATCTCTCTTGAGTTTTACTTTTATCATTTGTAAAATGAGAATATCTGTCTTTCATTGTTGTAAGGAATAAAATAGATAAAGTAAAAGTTGCTCAGTCGTGTCTGACTCTTTCAGCCCTGTGGACTCTTCAGTCCATGGAATTCTCCAGGCCAGACTACTGGAGTGGATAGCCTTTCCCTTCTCCGGGGGATCTTCCCAACCCAGTGATCGAACCCAGGTCTCCTGCATTGCAGGTGGATTCTTTACCAGCTGAGCCACCAGGGAAGCCCCAAAATAGATAAATGTAACCTTAAAAAAAAAAACAAAAAACACTGTAGAACTATATGGGACTTTCATCATTGTGATCTCGAGTTGACATGGGGACCCAACCCCGCATACATTCCAAATAAATATTATATTAAATATTGTAATTTTAAAAGGCAATAAACAGACACATCACAGTCTTTAGAAAGAGAATCCCCAGGTGTCAAGTGTGAAGACATATCTGAAAACCAAAAGAGTTAATGAGAGCTAAAGAACTAAGCTCATGGACTTCTGAATAGATACGCATCTAATGACTGTGGTTGTAATACCTGAGAGGAAGGGCTTGTTGAGACTGCAGGCCTTTTAGGAATTGGAGCTGAACTGTAAAGATAAAGTAACCTGGAATTGATCCTATTAATAAAATCTTTAAGCAACAAATAACAAACAAAAAACTACCCTGGCTTAGAGATGTAGCATAGACTCAGAGTAGTCAGTAAGGGCTCATTAGCTCATTTAATTGTAATGAGTAAATTAAAAGTCCTAGCAGAAATCAGAATCCTGTCTGTGTTATGTATGTGTGAGGGGTGGTGGGCTTAAATTTGAACTCTCTAAAATTTGCCACAAGTGTAAAAACTGAGTGAAGAAATTAACTTCCAAAACTGATGCAGAACTGGTGAAACCTGTAAGGACTCCAGGAAAGACCAACCAGCAACCTTTGTTTATGGCTACCTCTGTTTGCCAGATCACTTGATACTTTGGCTTAGGAGAGCCATGTTCAGACTTCACAAAGCACAGAAGGAAAAAAAAAGGAGAATGAGAATGTATCAGCAGCTAGAAGAAATGGAATTAATACTTTAGGAACCATGCATAGAAACTGATCTGAATGAAATGTAAAATGCCATATATATATATCAGATCAGATCAGATCGGTTGCTGAGTCGTGTCTGACTCTTTGCGACCCCATGAATTGCAGCACGCCAGGCCTCCCTGTCCATCACCAACTCCCGGAGTTCACTGAAACTCACGTCCATCGAGTCAGTGATGCCATCCAGCCATCTCATCCTCTGTCGTCCCCTTCTCCTCCTGCCCCCAATCCCTCCCAGCATCAGAGTCTTTCCCAATGAGTCAAGTCTTCGCGTGAGGTGGCCAAAGTACTGGAGTTTCAGCTTCAGCATCATTCCTTCCAAAGAAATCCCAGGGCTGATCTCCTTTAGAATGGACTGGTTGGATCTCCTTGCAGTCCAATATATGTTCAAATATTGAAAAGAAGGCCAGAACAGGATTTTATGAAAAAGAAAAAATGATCTGAAATTTGGACATACAATCGTTGAAGTAAAAATCACTATGGATGAGTAAAACATCAGCTTTAAATATACCTAAATGAGATAACTGATAGCCAGATATGTAATATAATGTATGCCATAGAGGAGTCAATAAATATTAATTCCCTTCCCTTTCTTTCCTCTAAGTAGTAAGACTCTCTTCATCTACTGTTTTTATTGTTGGGACATAATGAGATGAGAATGAACTCCATTTTTACTTTACTTTGACTCTACCTGTATTCAAAAGCAGAGACATTACTTTGCCAACAAAGGTCCGTCTAGTCAAGGCTATGGTTTTTCCTGTGGTCATGTATGGATGTGAGAGTTGGACTGTGAAGAAAGCTGAGCACTGAAGAATTGATGCTTTTGAACTGTGGTGTTGGAGAAGACTCTTGAGAGTCCCTTGGACTGCAAGGAGATCCAACCAGTCCATTCTGAAGGAGATCAGCCCTGGGATTTCTTTGGAAGGAATGATGCTGAAGCTGAAACTCCAGTACTTTGGCCACCTCACGCGAAGACTTGACTCATTGGAAAAGACTCTGATGCTGGGAGGGATTGAGGGCAGGAGGAGAAGGGGACAACAGAGGATGAGATGGCTGGATGGCATCACTGACTCGATGGACGTGAGTCTGAGTGAACTCCGGGAGTTGGTGATGGACAGGGAGGCCTGGCATGCTGCGATTCATGGGGTCGCAAAGAGTCGGACACGACTGAGTGACTGAACTGAAGTGAACTGATGTGAGTGAGAAATAGACTATAGACTTTTTAATCTCTTTAATAATTGAGTCAAGGAAGAAGGATGTTTTAAAATACTGAGTTTATTAATCATTATAGAAAATGCTTTCTTCTGCTATGACCTTGGAGCAGGTACACAAGATGGTTGTTTCTGTGGTAATTTATAATCTATGTATTTCATCTGAGGACAGAGAAAGAATGCAAGGAGTCTAATGAGATTTGAGAGTAAATGTATTTATCAAAAATTGCTAGTTCAGTTAAGAGGTATAATTTGACTTAAAAATGTATGGTGTGGGCATTGATTTTATTTTTGTTTAAATTTATGTTGCTTAATAATAAATTAGTAGCAACAGGTAAATATATCTTTTCTTATGTTTAGAAGTTTATTTTCAAATAAGACTTTTTATTACTCTTTCTCACAGTTTGTGAATCAGACATTTCCCAAGAAGCTGATGACATGGCAATGGAAAAAGAGAAATATGTTGATGAACTGAGAAAAGCATTGGTGTCAGGAGCAGGACCAACTGACACATACAAGTTTAATTTTTCTAAAGAGTCTCATTACTTCTCCTTTGAGAAAAACTTGAAAGATGTTTCAGTAAGTAAATCTTTCCATAATGTTATAAGTGGTAAAATGTCAGAGAGTACTTATGGAGAAATTATTTAAGTAACTAGCATATTATTCCCAAAACACCTCAGAAACAAAAGTTTGAAAAGTACTTGGAAAATGCTTCAAAGTTAGTCATTAAATGCTTTACATTCATGAATTGTGAAAAATAATTATTGTAAAGTATATTTCATTTTTAGTGTTTTAAAACTAAGTTGTATTAAGATAATTACATGAATGAGAAGTTTTGAAAAATGGCGTCAGACGTTTTAGATCATGAGACAGGCTTATTGAAATGAATTTGGGGAAATACTGATTTTAGAGAAAGAAAATAATATATTTTTCTTTGAATATTTAAAATTATGACCTGTTTTCTTCTTTATTAAAATGTACTTGCAATTAAAAAATGATATAGTTAGGTGGAGTAAGATATATGTTTATAAATTAAGGTATTTTATTTACATTTTCAAAATTAGAAGTATTAAAATAGAAGGAAATAACTTTCAACCCAACCTTTTCAAAAGCTTGCAAGCTGTGCAGACAAGGAATCTGCTATTTGTTCTGTTTGATTTATACATCAGTTCAAATGAAAGTTTATTTATGAGAAGTGTACTACTTACTGTTTGTATATCTTAATTCATTTTAGTATAACTAGAGGTTGAATTATTTGTTTTTTGTCAGTCGTTTATCAATCAGATATTAGATCTATAGTAGAAGAAAAAGAGGGACATCTTTACTACATTAATTTTAAAGACAGTTATTGACAGTTTGTACTGGAACTAAGCTGAGTTTAAAAAATTCTTTTTAAAAAACTCTTTAATTCAGAATGATTAAAGGGATTTCACCAATTAGAGAAACATTTGAAGCAACAGATGGAATCATTACTTTGAAATACATATTATCCTATATAGAATAATGCAGAGAGCCTGGCTTTAGTAATTATTTCTATTTAGAAAATATATACTTATTGTACTTAACTGCCAATTTATGTAAATTTCAATATGTTGAGGTCCTTAAAAATGATAGTTTAAAATAGGGTAAGTAATGTTTGAAATGTCTAGTAAAATTTCATTATTTGTCACAAAATGTTCTTTCCTGTGGCTTAAATACAATCAAGTGATGTTATATACTATAGGACTGCTGACTGTTTCTTCTAATATTTTGAAGCAGATCATTGTCAAATTGGGAGTAATGCCTTTTCCCATTAGAAAAACATTTGTATGTAATGATTAACATTATTTCATGCAGTTTCTGGTTTTCAACTGTTTTGTGTACACTAATGCATAACAAATTAAGAGTGTGAGAAGTACCTTTTGGTACTTGAAAGGGTTTTAGTATCTTTGACATGATGAAAAGGAAGATTTGGTCCGTTGTGCATGGATGGAGTATTTCTCGTGCTTGGCGATACATCTGATCTTGGTGCCTATGTGAAGAAAGTCATCGTGACTTAAGTCTTGTACAACTGGCTTAGCATGTGTCAGACTCAAAAACTGTGACAATAATCCTGAAAGATAGTTTGTGTACTACCCCCAAATTAATCAACTTTATCAGAGCCAAAGCCTTGAAACACTAACTTTTCAACAGGTTTTCTTAAAAAAGTAGAAACAGAGTAAGAAATTCTTAGTAATGCAGAAGAGTGTAGGTTGCCGAATGCTCATGCTCTGAAGCACTATGGTGCAGCTTAGATAGCTGCTGCTGCTGCTAAGTCGCTTCAGTCCTCTCCAACTCTGTGCGATCCCATAGATGGCAGCCTACCAGGCTCCTCCGTCCATGGGATTTTCCGGGCAAGAGGACTGGAGTGGGTTGCCCTACCTCATTATTTATTAATTTGCCTATGAGAAAAAAAAAAAAAAAAAGGCTACTCCTCAGAACAGTTTGACGAGGAGGAGTTTTTGACTTGACTTACTTGAGAGATATTTTTGGATATGTCTGAATGAGGTAAAACTTTCAGTATGAGGTTCTGCAGTCAGCTTCATGGATGCGGATGAAAATCACAAGTTTATTTGGCCAAACTCCCATGGGAATCTTGTTGTACTCTAGGATGTGCTTCTGTGGATTGAATTTCAGGGTGACAGTATCTTGTAAATTCATTTGGTGTCAAAAATATGCAGATGATTGGAAACATGGCAGATTACTTTTTAAAGCTGATTTTGCTTTAGATGACCTAAATATGTAAAAGGTATTTGCAGTCCTTTCCTTGATGACACAGACATCTGATTGTTGCCAAAAATAACCTCCTATACTTACAAGATAAGAATGAACATAGATTCAACTCAAAACCTTATAGTGAATTCTGTTGTTGACATCAGGTTACTCTCCCAAAGAATATTCCGTGAGTTCTAAGTACATTTGCTACTAGTTTCATACCTAGTAGAGTCAGGATTTGGCGGCATTTATTGCCGTAAATTCAACAAATGGAGCTGTGGCTGTGCGGGCGCTGGAGGACCTAGAGGAGCTATCCAACGTTCACGGTCAGGAAGGGCTGTGGTGAGGAGATACCCCTCCTCCAAGGTAAGGAGCAGTGGCTGCACTTTGCTGGAGCAGCTGTGAAGAGATACCCCACGCCCAAGGTAAGGGAAACCCAAGTAAGACGGTAGGTGTTGCAAGAGGGCATCAGAGGGCAGACACACTGAAACCATACTCACAGAAAACTAGTCAATTGAATCACACTAGGACCACAGCCTTGTCTAACTCAATGAAACTAAGCCATGCCTCTGTGGTAACCCAAGATGGGAGGGTCATGGTGGAGAGATCTGACAGAATGTGGTCCACTGGAGAAGGGAATGGCAAACCACTTCAGTATTCTTGCCTTGAGAACCCCATGAACAGTATGAAAAGGCAAAATGATAGGATACTGAAAGAGGAACTCCCCAGGTCAGTAGTGCCCAATATGCTACTGGAGATCGGTGGAGAAATGACTCCAGAAAGAATGAAGGGATGGAGCCAAAGCAAAAAGAATACCCAACTGTGGATGTGACTGGTGATAGAAGCAAGGTTCGATGCTGTAAAGAGCAATATTGCATAAGAACCTGGAATGTCAGGTCCATGAATCAAGGCAAATTGGAAGTGGTCAAACAGGAGATGGCAAGAGTGAATGTCGACATTCTAGGAATCAGCGAACTGAAATGGACTGGAATGGGTGAATTTAACTCAGATGACCATTATATCTACTACTGCGGGCAGGAATCCCTCAGGAGAAATGGAGTAGCCATCATAGTCAACAAAACAGTCCAAAATGCAGTACTTGGATGCAATCTCAAAGACGACAGAATGATCTCTGTTCATTTCCAAGGCAAACCATTCAATATCACAGAAATCCAAGTCTATGCCCCAACCAGTAACGCTGAAGAAGCTGAAGTTGAATGGTTCTATGAAGACCTACAAAACCTTTTAGAACTAACACCCAAAAAAGATGTCCTTTTCATTATAGGGAACTGGAATGCAAAAGTAGGAAGTCAAGAAACACCTGGAGTAACAGGCAAATTTGGCCTTGGAATATGGAATGCAGGGCAAAGACTAATAGCATTTTGCCAAGAAAATGTGCTGGTCATAACAAACACCCTCTTCCAACAACACAAGAGAAGACTCTATACATGGACATCACCAGATGGTCAACACAGAATTATATTCTTTGCAGCCAAAGATGGAGAAGCTGTATACAGTCAGCAAAAACAAGACCAGGAGCTGACTGTGGCTCAGACCATAAACTCCTTATTGCCAAATTCAGACTTAAATTGAAGAAACTGGAGAAAATCACTAGACCATTCAGGTATGACCTAAATCAAATCCCTTATGATTATACAGTGGAAGTGAAAATAGATTTAAGGGCCTAGATCTGATAGATAGAGTGCCTGATGAACTATGGAATGAGGTTCATGACATTGTACAGGAGACAGGGAGCAAGACCACCCTGAGGAAAAGAAATGCGAAAAAGCAAAATGGCTGTCTGGGGAGGCCTTACAAATAGCTGTGAAAAGAAGAGGAGAGAAAGGCAACAGAGAAAAGGAAAGATAAGCATCTGAATGCAGAGTTCCAAAGAATAGCAAGAAGAGATAAGAAAGCCTTCTTCAGCAATCAATGCAAAGAAATAGAGGAAAACAACAGAATGGGAAAGACTAGAGATATCTTCAAGAATATTAGAGATACCAAGGGAACATTTCATGCAAAGATGGGCTCGATAAAGGACAGAAATGGTATGGACCTAACAGAAGCAGAAGATATTAAGAAGAGGTGGCAAAAACACACAGAAGAACTGTACAAAAAAGATCTTCATGACCCAGATAATCACAATGGTGTGATCACTCACCTAGAGCCAGACATCTTGGAATGTGAAGTCAAGTAGGCCTTAGAAAGCATCACTACGAACAAAGGTAGTGGAGGTGATGGAATTCCAGTTGAGCTATTCCAAATCCTGAAAGATGATGCTGTGAAAGTGCTGCACTCAATATGCCAGCAAATTTGGAAAACTCAGCAGTGGCCACAGGATTGGAAAGGGTCAGTTTTCATTCCAATCCCTAAGAAAGGCAAAGCCAAAGAATGCTCAAACTACCGCACAATTGCACTCACCTCACATGCTAGTAAAGTAATGCTCAAAATTCTCCAAGCCAGGCTTCAGCAATATGTGAACCGTGAACTTCCTGATGTTCAAGCTGGTTTTAGAAAAGGCAGAGGAACCAGAGATCAAATTGCCAACATCCACTGGATGATCAAAAAAGCAAGAGAGTTCCAGAAAAACATCTGTTTCTGCTTTATTGACTATGCCAAAGCCTTTGACTGTGTGGATCACAATAAACTGTGGAAAATTCTTCAAGAGATGGGAATACCAGACCACCTGATCTGCCTTTTGAGAAATCTGTATGCAGGTCAGGAAGCAACGGTTAGAACTAGACATGGAACAACAGACTGGTTCCAAATAGGAAACGGAGTACGTCAAGGCTGTATATTGTCACCCTGCTTATTCAACTGATGTGCAGAGTACATCATGAGAAACGCTGGCCTGGAAGAAGCACAAGCTGGAATCAAGATTGCCGGGAGAAATATCAATAACCTCAGATATGCAGATGACACCACCCTTATGGCAGAAAATGAAGAGGAACTAAAAAGCCTCTTGATGAAAGTGAAGGTGGAGAGTGAAAAAGTTGGCTTAAAGCTCAACATTCAGAAAACGAAGATCATGGCATCTGGTCCCATCACTTCATGGGAAATAGGTGGGGAAACAGTGGAAACTGTGTCAGACTTTTTTTGGGGGGGCTCCAAAATCACTGCAGATAGTAACTGCAGTCATGAAATTAAAAGATGCTTACTCCTTGGAAGGAAAGTTATGACCAACCTAGATAGCATATTCAAAAGCAGAGACATTACTTTACCAACAGAGGTTCATCTAGTCAAGGCTATGGTTTTTCCTGTGGTCATGTATGGATGTGAGAGTTGGACTATGAAGAAGGCTGAGCGCCGAAGAATGGATGCTTTGGAACTGTGGTATTGAAGACTCTTGAGAGTCCCTTGGACTGCAAGGAGATCCAACCAGTCCATTCTGAAGGAGATCAGCCCTGATTGTTGTTTGGAAGGAATGATACTGAAGCTGAAACTCCAGTACTTTGGCCACCTCATGCGAAGAGTTGACTCATTCGAAAAGACTCTGATGTTGAGAGGGATTGAGGGCAGGAGGAGAAGGGGACGACAGAGGATGAGATGGCTGGATGGCATCACTGACTCGATGGATGTGAGTCTGAGTGAACTCTGGGAGTTGGTGATGGACAGGGAGGCCTGGCGTGCTGTGTTTCATGGGGTCGCAAAGTCAGACACGACTGAGCAAGTGAACTGAACTGAAGTGTTGCCAGAAATTCAGGAAGTTTTATATGTGTAATTCTGTTTTGGAGATCACTGCATAATTTGAACATTTTGAGTATTCAAGTCACATAAGACTTATTTGAATTTATCTTTGTATCAAATTTTCTTTGTTTTTCTATTTTTAAAAAGGAAGTAACTACTAGTTTTTATATTAAAGAAGAACTGGTTCTTTTTGAAATATTGCCTTGTGTTTTATCAGTGAAACAATTGTCAATTTCCAAACCAGTGAAATATTTAGTATGTATAATGTGTAAGTTGATGTTTATATACAGTTTTCTGGGAAGGAATGGGTCCATTATTTTTACAAGGTTGCTTTGCTCTTATTGACTTTTCCTTACATATGACGTGGATTTTTAATTTTAGCTTAATTCTCATTGGGATAAATGTTGTACGGCCAGTTGAATGCTTTTTTTCTATACAGTGCCAACTTCTGGGACTCTCCCTACCCCATTACCAGGACACTTCAGTTGGCTGTAGATTGTTCTGGATGAAACATAATCTAGTACAAGCATTCAGAATTCATTATCTCTTAGTATATGTACTGTTGCCCACTCAGGAGATTATTCATGTACTTCGTGTCATTGTTTTCCCTCTGCTTTTCCCAGTTCATACTGATTTTGCAATATATACTTTATCATGAAAATACTGCATCTTAATTAAAAATATCTTCTTTTTTCTATTTCATAATTTGTTCCTTCAGAAAATGTTTTCATTCATGAGCCATTTAGAAAAAGACCTCATTTGTCTTATTTGATAAGAATAACCTTGGTCTCATGATTTAGATTGTTTATATATCTTTTTTCTCAACTATAAAATTTTGAGGTGATTTCTTTGATTCATGGCAGGTCATCTATCATACCATAGTTTTATGTTTCTAAAAATAGTCCTAATAAAGGAAAGCCATGAAATTTGAAGGAACATAAAAAATGATCAACACACACACATTACAAACATAAACATGAAAATTGGCTTTAGGTCTCTTTTAGAAAAGAAGAAAAATCTTAAATTTTGCATATAGAATAAAATTTTGAAATTAAAAAAAAGAACTTAATAAAGTCAATTTGCATTTTCTTTCCCTTTCTCTCCCTTGCCCCCATTATCAGATACTGGCCTTGGATACAGTTAGACTGAAAATTTGATGACTTAAATAGCATGGCAGATTCTTTTCTCTGATGTAATTATCCAAATAGGCAGGTCTGAATTAATATATTAGTTTTATGATGTGGAAGCTCAAGCTTCTGTAATCATGTTCCTTTTCCCTTTTTACAAAGAAGTTTTTAATCTCATGGTCATGATTATTCTCACCTTTCAGGCAGCAGGAAAGGTGCCTCAAAAGAGAAAGTAAAGCACATGAGCATTTTCTTTATGACCTCCATACTAGTGTTGCATGCACTACTTTAGCTAACATCCCATTGTCCAAAACTAAGTCACATGGCTTCACCTAGCTGCAAAGGAATCTGAGAAGTGTGCTCTTCAGCTGTGTCCTATGCCCAGAAGTTTTCATTACTGTGTAAAAAAAGGGAAGGTGGATGTTGAGGGACAGTTAGGAATCTCTGCATGTTAATGTTTAGGAGAGATTGAACTGTCATTCAGTCATTTAGAAGGATTCACTTTTATTGTTACAGGAGTCTTTCTCTAGTATTTTCATTGCAAATAATGTTTCAGTTGTTTGGAAAATGTTGCAACATACAGTAAGGTATGTATGTACAGTAAGGTTAGTTTGCATCTTCCTATATGTCATAACTTTTCTTTTTTAAGTGGAAAATGCATTCTAAGTTCAACAGACCTCGCTACATTTAACTTACATTTCTCAGGTATATAAAAATGAAGTAAAATAAGTTATCCCAAAGTAGTCGAAGTTGTTTTTTAAAGACAGCAGTCCCAAATCCTGTATTACTGCCATGTGTCCCTGTGGTTTGGAGAACTTTGAAATCAAATGGATTGGAGCATTTGTTATGGTACTCTGCCAAGGACTTTGTCAAAAATAGTAATGATTTTCAGGTTTGTGGGAGTATGGGTTGCAAATGTGTTGCTTGAATGCCTCAAAAAGAAATTGTAGTATTATTTCCATGATAAAAGTATTTGTATACATCTGCCATTTTTTTTTAATTAAACACTTTATAATTCTTGACCTTTTGAAATGTGGGAGCTAAATTAGTTATGTAAGTGGTGCAGAAATCCTGTTCAAAGTATATGTTTTGTAGTTAAACCATACAAAAGACTTCAAATTATTAGTTACACAGTTTTGTCTTTGAGAACTTATTCTCTTTTTCTTGTTTCATATTGCTCTGCTTTGATTTAAAATGTTTTCTTCTTTTATAAGAAACATCTCAAAGTCATTATATTTTAATTTTTTCAATTATTCCAGGATTTTTCAGGGAAAAAAAAAAAAAAAACAGCTTAGTAAAAACAAGAGTCTGAAGTAGCATGTGAAAACTGTGCTCCAAGAGAACTTTTGAGTATTAATAATGTTAATATTTGCTTATTACTTTTCAGTTAACACGGACTCTCACTTCATCATGTGACCTTGGCATTGTCACTGTTTGTATGTGAGGAAACAGTTGCTAAAAGCATAAGCAAGTTCCTAAGGAAGTGGAGGTAGTAAGTTAGGTAGGGTGGAATCAGGACTCTATCAAAGTTAATTAAATTTTTTTTTAATTTAGTTGTAATGTACTATGGCACCGTACTCCAGTACTCTTGTCTGGAAAATCCCATGGACGGAGGAGCCTGGTAGGCTGCAGTCCATGGCGTCGCTAAGAGTCGGGAACGACTGAGCGACTTCACTTTCGCTTTTCACTTTCATGCATCGGAGAAGGAAGTGGCAACCCACTTCAGTATTCTTGCCTGGAGAATCCCAGGGACAGAGGAGCCTAGTGGGCTGCCGTCTATGGGGTCACACAGAGTTGGACACGACTGAAGCGACTTAGCAGCAGCAATGTACATATAATATACTGTACCTGTGTAAGATGCAAAGTTTTCATCACTCTAGGCAGTTCCTTTGTGCCTCTTTAAAGTCAGTCCCCAACCTACCGTCTTTCCTTCTCAATCCTGCTTATTCTCTAGGCTCCAAACAGCCACTAAACTATTCTTTGTCACTTTAGATTAGCTTTACTTGTTTTAGAATTTCATGTAAATGGAACTGGACAGTATGTACTCTTTCATATAACTTTATTTACATAGTATAATGTTTTTGAGATTCATCATTATGTGTTGTGTTTCGTCAATTCATTTCTTTTGATTACTTGATAGTATTCCATTGAATGGATATACCATATCCACTTTTTGATGAATAGTCTATGGGTGGTTTCCCGTTGTGGATTATTGTGAATGAAGCACTTATGTACATTCATATATAAATCTTTTTGTGGTTATATTTTTAAAATGGCTGTATTAAGATATAATGTACATATTGGAAGTGGACATTTTGAGAAATTTTAAAATATGTATGTACTCAGAAACAGTCATCACAATCAAGATAATGAACACATCCTCATTCGTCCCACAGTTTTTTTGTATACCTTTGTAATCTTCCTCCCCCATCTCCTGATTTGTCCTCAGACAACCACTTAGAGTTTTCTGTAAGTTTCTATAGTTTTCTTCCCCTCCATATCTCCTGATTTGTCCTCAGACAACCACTTAGAGTTTTCTGTAAGGTTCTATATTTTCCTTCTCCTCCATATCTCCTGATTTAGTCTTCAGCAACCACTCAGAGTTTTCTGTAAGGTTCTATAGTTTTCTTCCCCTCCATATCTCCTGATTAGTCTTCAGACAACCACTCAGAGTTTTCTGTAAGTTTCTATAGTTTTCTTCCCCTCCATATCTCCTGATTAGTCTTCAGACAACCACTTAGAGTTTTCTATCACGGTAGGTTATTTTTACATTTTCTAGAGTTTTACGTAAATGTAACCCTATAGTAGGTACCTTGAAGCATAATCAGGTCTTGCTTCTTGTGTTTTGAATCTTCATTATAAAGTGCAGAACATTAAGGTTTGTCATGTCCCTGTGATGATTTGACCCTTTTATCATTTTGAAATGGCCCTGTAGCTGTTAAAATTATTTGATGTAAAATATACTTCCGGCTTTCTTTTGGTAGGAGTTAGCATGACATATCTTTTTCCATCCTTCTTCTTTTGCCTGTTGTATCTTTATTTAAATTATATTTCTTTTAAGAAATATATGGTTGGATTTTGCTTTTTTAATCCAGTCTGGAAATCTCTGATTTTAATTGGAGTGTTTAAGGTATTTATATTTCATATGCTTATTAATGACGGTTTTAAAATATTCTGTCTCTTTTTATTCCACCTTTATTTCCTTGTTTCACTTAATGTGTCTTTTTTTAGACTACTTACATATATTTTTATAATACAGTTTCTTCTTTTTGGTTGGATTATAACTCATTATGCATTTTAGTGTTTGCTTTAAACTTTATAGGGCTTCCCTTGTGGCTCAGCTGGTAAAGAATCTGCCTGCAAGGCAGGAGACCTGGGTTCGATCCCTGGGTTGGGAAGATCCCCTGGAGAAGGATAAGGCTACTCAGTCCAGTATTCTGGCTTAGAGAATTCCATGGACCATACAGTCGGTGGGGTCGCAAAGAGTTGGACATGACTGAGTGACTTTCACTTAGAATTTATAGCATATATCTTTACCTTATCACTGTCTACCTTGAAGTGATATACTACTTTACAGATAGTTTAAAATTCCTAATAGCAACATATATTTTATGCACACACACATACACACACACCATACATCCATTTTTCCTCTCCTGGACTTTATGTTATTTTGGTCATGTGATTTCACTTCCATATATGTAATAAACTTTGCAATATATTGTAATTATTTTTGTTTTTAGCAGTCAATTAACTTTAAAAATTTATTTTGAAATAATTTTAGACTCACGAGAAGTTTCAAAAATTATACATAGAATTCAGTATACCTTGCTCCTGGGTTTCCCAATGATAACAATATAGCCATAGTATATTATTTAAAGCCGGAAATTGACATTGGCACAATATCATTAACCAAACTACAGACCTTACACAGATTTTGTTAGTGTTTACAAGTAATTTTTTTTGTTTTTTTTTGTTTTTTATGTGTTTCTGTGGTTTTTTTGTTTTGTTTTGTTTTGTTTGTTTTTCGTGTTTATAGTTAAATGAATTTTATTGCATGAAATTAAAAGACGCTTACTCCTTGGAAGGAAAGTTATGTCCAACCTAGATAGCATATTGAAAAGCAGAGACATTACTTTGCCAACAAAGGTCCGTCTAGTCAAGGCTATGGTTTTTCCTGTGGTCATGTATGGATGTGAGAGTTGGACTGTGAAGGAGGCTGAGCGCCGAAGAATTGATGCTTTTGAACTGTGGTGTTGGAGAAGACTCTTGAGAGTCCCTTGGACTGCAAGGAGATCCAACCAGTCCATTCTGAAGGAGATCAGCCCTGGGATTTCTTTGGAAGGAATGATGCTGAAGCTGAAACTCCAGTACTTTGGCCACCTCATGTGAAGAGTTGACTCATTGGAAAAGACTCTGATGCTGGGAGAGATTGGGGGTAGGAGGAGAAGGGGATGACAGAGGATGAGATGGCTGGATGGCATCACTGACTCGATGGATGTGAGTCTGAGAGAACTCCAGGAGTTGGTGATAGACAGGGAGGCCTGGCGTGCTGCGATTCTTGGGGTCGTAAAGAGTCTACATGACTGAGCGACAGAACTGAACTGAACTGATGGATTCATATAACCACTACCATAGTCAGGATACAAAACTGTTCTATTATCACAAAGAAACCTCTTCATTCCTTTGTATTACCCCTTTATAGTCATACTCTGCTCTCCAGTGTAACCCATGGTATCTTATTTTCTGTTCTTCATCACTGAGCTTTTGACATTTTGAGAATATTAATTAATAAAAGCAAACAGTAGGTAGCCTTTTGAGATTAGCTTGTTTCACCCCACTGAGTATAATGCCCTTGAGATACATTCAAGTTATTGCAAATATCACTGGTTTATTTTTATTTAGTCCATTGTATGACTGTACTGGTTTCTTTATCCATTTAATGACTTTAGAACATTTGTGTTATTTCCACTTTTTGGCAATTACAAAGCTGCTTTAAACATGCATGCATAGGTTTCTGTGTGGATATATGTCTTTGTTTCTCTAGAATAGAGACTGGCAACTACATCCTGTAAATCAGCTGCCCATTTTGGTAAATGAACTTTTTACTGGGACATAAAAATGCCCATTTGTTTGTGCATTGTCTATGACTGCTTTTGTGCTGTAATGCTGAATGGCTGCAACAGAGACATTATGATATGTAATGACTAAGAAGTTTACTTTTGTCCTATTAGAAAGAGTTTGCTGATCTCTGCTCTAAGGTAGATATATAAGGTTGTGAATACAGGATTGTATGATAAATATATGTGTTTACCTTTATAAAGAAACTGGTAACCTGTTTTCCGAAGTGGGTGATCCATTTTACGTTCATACCTGAAATGTATGAAAGATCCATATTCTTTCTACACTTGGTGTTGTCAGTATTTTTTATTTTAGCCATTTAATAGGCATATTATCGTATCTTATTGTGGCTTTAATTTCTGTGTCCTTAATGGCTAAGGATGTTGACTTCATGTGTTTATTTGACACCTGTAAATTGTTCTTGGTGAAATGTCTTTTCAGATTTTACCCATGTCTTTAGTTGGATTGTTTTTATTTATCAGATATGTGATTTGAAAATATCTTCTTCTAGTCTATCACCTGTCTGTTCATTTTATTAATAGGGTCTTAGCAGGGTTTCCCTGAGAGCTCAGTTGGTAAAGAATCCACCTGCAATGCAGGAGACCCCAGTTCAATTCCTGGGTTGGGAAGATCCCCTGGAAAAGGGATAGGCTACCCACTCCAGTATTCTTGGGTTTCCTTTGTGGCTCAGCTGGTAAAGAATCCGCCTGCAATGCAGGAGACATGAGTTTGATCCCCTGGAGAAGGGAAAGGCTGCCCACTCCAGTGTTCTGGCCTGGAGAATTCCATGGGCTGTCTAGTCCATGGGGTTGCAAAGAGTTGGACATGACTGAGCGAGTTTCACTTTTGTAGAGCTAAAGTTCTTATTTTTGATAAAGTCCAGTTTGTGGATTCTTTTTTTTCCTTTTATGGAGTATTCTTTTGGTGTTATGTCTAAGGACCCTTCATCTAACCCTAGGTCATGAAGATTTTCTTTTAAAGCAGTTTTATAGTTTCGTGTTTTACATTTAGAGCTATGATCTATTTTGAGTTCATTTTCGTTCAGTTTGCCCTTAATTTTCTTGGATATGAATGTCCGATTGAACTAATACCATTGGTTGAAGAGACTCTCCTTTCTCTATTGAATTGCTTTTGCACCTTTATTAAAAATCATCGACTGTACTTGTGTGGGTCTGATTTTTGACTCTGTATTCTGTGTGTATATTATAAACCTATGTGTATATTCTTCCACCAGTACCACACTGTCTTAAATACAGTAGCTACATTATAAACCTTAAGACTGGGTTTTGTGATTCTTCCAACTTTATTCTTTTTTTCAATATTGTCTTAGATGATTTAGTTATTGTGCCTTTGAAAATTAATTTTAAAAGCATTCTATTTACAAAAAACAATTGAGTCTTCTAGTCCATAAACATTTTTTTTTTTTTTTTTTAGGTTTTCCTTGATATCTTTCATCAGTATTGTAGAGTGTTTAGTACACAGATCTTTTCATGTGCCTGTTGGCCATTTGTATGTCCTCTTTGGAGAAATGTCTGTTCAGGTCTTTAGCCCAATTTTTGAGTGACCTATTTGTTTTGATGCTGCTAAGCTAGTGACTATACTTTTATACTTTAAAATTTCACTACTAAAACAGTTTATAGCCTGCTGCACCTGTACAACCCATTCTGGACATGTTACTGTCACACTGCCTGACTACTTGATTTGAATCTCAGATGGATGTGCTAATACCTGATTTAATGAATTAGCATATAGGTATGTGTATATACCTTTTTTAGGACACTTCTCTTAACAGGTACTTTATAAATATGCATTGTTATTAATTATTTACTTGGCTGTCTCTTCTATTATATAGTAAACTCCTTGAAGGCAGTGACTGTGTCTTAGCTGAGTTTGAAATTCCAGCAAATCTGGATATTTTGGGGGTGGCCTTTTGTTGAGAGGAAGTGTGGCATAATGGAAAGAACTTTAAATCTTGTCTTTAGTCTTCTATCTATTTCTATTTATTTTAGATTCAGCAAGTCATTTGTCTTTAATGATGAAAAATAGTTCAAATAGGTTTATAATGAGAACTCCCAGATTTTATGATTGTGGGCACTAAGATTGATGTGTGTGTACAAATTCCTTGTAAATTGTGAATTGGTATAGTGTGAGGCCTGTCCTGAGAGACCACTGAGTTGATGCCTTGTATTCAGAAGGGTCTCCAGCATATACTTCTGATATTATCTGTAAATGAGTTTATACACATTGTTTTAGCAGACATTTTTTTATGCTAGTTTCAAATTGTATCCCATCTCAAGTTATACCATTTAAAACATACTATAAATAACATCAATTTAAATGTGTCAGTGCAATTTTTGTAATCTTTATTTCTGTCAATGTATGTAGAGATTAAAAAGTAGGAGTGACTTAGAATTTCCTTGACCTTGGAGAGCCTTGTTAAACAGATGTCTTTGTTATACTGTTTACTCTTTCAGATAAAGTTTGTTGGAGGATCCGAGCTTTGTTTTCTTTGTTGAATTTTCTAGTATAGTAACATATGTTGATGAAAACTGGCCACATAGTATAATCTTTATTCAAAACTGAAAGTATACAAAAAAATAGTTTTAAAAAAAGATATACTGTTATAATAATTAAAGGCTAATTGCTTTTTTTGTGCAACTTCTGGGGAGAATGTGCTATTTCTGGCTACATGATCCAAAACCAGTGCAAGAGTGGAGATATGCCCATTGTGACTAGAACCATAACAGTGGATTATAATGGTATTTTCACTAATTTGTTATGCTTCTTGGTCATTTTATATCTTTTGACAGCTATTTTTTTAACTTGTTAATTTTAGAGTTACAGAGAAAGTGGCAAAAATACTGAGAAGAATTCCTGTATATCCTTTACTCTGTATTGTCTAATATTCAGAAAGCTTAGAAAAGAAAGTGAAGTCGCTCAGTTGTGTCTGACTCTTTGCGACCCCATGGACTGTAGCCTGCCACGCTCCTCCGTCCATGGGATTTTCCAGGCAAGAATACTGGAGTGGGTTGCTATTGCCTTCTCCAGGAGATCTTTCCGACCCCGTGTTAGAACCCTGGCCTCCCACATTGCCAGCAGACTCTACCCTCTGAGCCACCAGGAAAGCCCTAATCAACTAAGACCCAACATATAATCATAGTACAATTATTAACAGTTAGAATGTTAACACTGAAATGATAATCTACAGATCTTATTTGATGCTTTTGAACTGTGGTGTTGGAGAAGACTTCTTGAGAGTCCCTTGGACTGCAAGGAAATCCAACCAGTCCATTCTGAAGGAGATCAGTCCTGGGTGTTCATTAGTAGGACTGATGTTGAAGCTGAAACTCCAATACTTTGGCCACCTGATGCGAAGAGCTGACTGATTTGCAAGACCCTGATGCTGGGAAAGATTGAGGGCAGGAGGAGAAGGGGATGACAGAGGATGAGATGGCTGGATCGTATCACCGACTCAATGGACATGGGTTTGGGTGAACTCCGGGAGTTGGTGATGGACAGGGAGGCCTGGAGTGCTGCCGTTCATGGGGTCATAAAGAGTCAGACATGACTGAGCAACTGAACTGAACTGAAAGCTGTTTATGCTCTTCCATTTATTTTTTCAATTATTTATTTATATGCATATGTACTGTCATGAGTATATTTATATTATTCTATGGGTTAAATTGTTCTCATTTATTTTGTTACTTAAATTGTCCTCGATTTTGCCTTTGGGAGATTACTCACCTTTTGTGTCTTTTAGATATGTCTCCATTACTTCTAGCCCTTCCTGACTTTCCAGCACCACAAGACCCATCTTGTCTTTCCTGACCTGGCTGTGCAATCAACCATTTATCCCAAGATCAATAGTTTTTTAAATTTAAGATTAAATATTGTAATAAATATCTGGGTACTAGGTGTGCTTCTAGGTACTGAGGTACTATTTCTTTTAGGTCCTTTCTGCTGACTCACAGAGCTAGCAAATACATGTGTGTTCTTATAAATATATGTACACACATCTGTATTTCTCCATCTGTATATATGTTAAAAGCCATTAATTCAGCCCAGTGTCAGAGAGTTTATTCCAGCCTTCCCCCTCTTCTTAATTTGCAGCTTCCTCTGACAGTGAAAATTCTGGCTTTCAGTATCCACAATATGTTAGTTATTTACTCAGTCCTAGTATACACATATTTTCAGAATTGTTTACTCATATCCCAGTGAAAAACAAATTTTCTAAATATAGTACACTATTTGTATGTAGTTCTTTTTGTCTTTTGCTGTTGTTCAGTCACTCAGTCATATCCGACTCTTGGTGACCCCATAGACTGTAGTACTCCAGGCCTCCCCATCCTTCACCACCTCCTGGAGCCTACTCAAACTCATGTCCATTGAGTCAGTGATGCTATCCAACTGTCTCATCCTCTGTTATCCCTTTCTCCTCCTGCCTTCAATCTTTCCCTGCATCAGGGCTTTTTCTATTGAGTCAGCTTTTTGTATCAGGTGGCCAAAGTATTGGCGTTTCAGCTTTACCATCAGTCCTTCCAAAGAATACTCAGAGTTGGTTTCCTTCAGGATTGACTGATTTGATCTCGTTGAAGTCCAAGGGACTTGCAAGAGTCTTCTCCAACAACACAGTTCAAAAGCATCAATTCCTTGACACACAGCCTTCTTTATGGTCCAACTCTCAATCTATACACGATTACTGGAGAAACCATAGCTTTGACTAGATGAACCTGTGTTGGTTATGTCTCTGATTTTCAATATGCTGTCTAGGTTTGTCATACCTTTTCTTCCAAGGAGCAAGCATCTTTTAATTTCATATCTGCAGTGATTTTGGAGCCCCCCCAATATAAAGTCTGTCACTGTTTCCACTGTTTCCCCATCTATTTGCCATGAAGTGATAGGACTGGATGCCATGATCTTAGTTTTTTGAATATTGAGTTTTAGGCAGGCTTTTTCACTCTCCTCTTTCACTTTCATCAAGAGGCTCTTTAGTTCTTCTTCGCTTTCTGCCATAAGGATGATGTCATCTGCATGTCTGAGGTTATTGATATTTCTTCTGGCATTCTTGATTCCAACTTGTCCTTCATCCAGCCCAGCATTTTGCATGGTGTACTCTGCATAGAAGTTAAATAAGCAGGGTGACAATATATAGCCTTGACGTACTCCTTTTCCAGTTTTGAACCAGTCCATTGTTCCATGTCCAGTTCTAACTGTTGCTGCCTGACCTGCATATAGGTTTCTCAAGAGGCAGGTCAGGTTGTCTGGTATCCCCATCTCTTGAAGAATTTTCCACAGTTTGTTGTGATCCACACAGTTAAAGACTTTAGTGTCGTCAGTGAAGCAAACGTAGATGTTTTTCTGGAATTCTATTGCTTTGTCTATGGTCCAACCATAGAAATAGCTCAGGCAGAATTCCGTCACCTCCACTAGCTTTGTTTGTAGAGGTGTTTCCTAAGGCCCACTTGACTTTGCATTCCAGGATGTTTGGCTAGGCGAGTGATCACACCATTGAGGTTGTTTGGGTCCTTAAGATCTTTTTTGTATAGTTCTTTGTGTGTTCTTACCACCTCTTCTTAATATCTTCTGCTTCTGTTAGGTGCCTACCATTTCTGTCCTTTATTCAGCCCATCTTTGCATGCAATGTTCCTTTGGTATCTCTAATATTCTTAAAGAGAGCTCTAGTCTTTCCCCTTCTGTTGTTTTCCTCTATTTCTTTGCATTGATCACTGAGAAAAGTTTTCTTATCTCTCCTTGCTATTCTTCAGAACTCTGCATTCTGATAGGTATCTTTCCTTTTCTCCTTTTCCTTTAGCTTCTCTTCTCAGCTTTTTATAAGACCTCCACAGCCAACCATTTTGACTTTTTGAATTTCTTTTCTTGGGGATGGTTTTGATCACCACCTCCTGTATAGTATCACAAACTTCTGTCCCTAGTTCTTCAGGTACTCTCTCTATCATACCTAATCCTGTGAATCTGTTTGTCACTTCTGGCTTCCCTGGTGGCTCAGATGGCAAAGAATCCACCTGCAATGTGGGAGACCTGGGTTTGAAAGATCCCCTGGAGGAGGGCATGGCAACTCACTCCAGTATTCTTGCGTGGAGAATCCCCACAGACAGAGGAGCCTAGTGAGCTACAGCCCATGGGGTCACAAAGAGTTGGACACAACTGAGCAACTAAGTACACTGCGACAGTAGTACTGTAAAATCGTATGGGATTTGATTTAGGTCATACCTGAATAGTCTAGTGGTTTTCTTCATTTTCTTTACTTTCTTTTAAGTCTGAATTTGGCAATAAGGAGTTCATGATCTGAGTCACAGTCAGCTCCCCGTCTTGTTTTTGCTGACTGTGTAGAGCTTCTTCATTTTTGGCTGCAAAGAATATAATTGATCTGATTTTGGTATTGACAATCTAGTGATGTCCATGTGTAGAGTCTTCTCTTGTGTTGTTGGAAAGGGTGTTTGCTATGTCCAGTGCATTCTCTTGGTAAAACTGTGTTAAACTTTGGCCTGCTTCATTTTGTACACCAAGGCAAAAGTTGCCTGTTACTCCAGGTATCTCTCTTTTTTTTTTTAAGCCTCAGTCATTGTCCTTTATTTATCTTTTTTTAAAATATAAATTTATTTATTTTAATTGGAGGTTAATTACTTTACAATATTGTATTGGTTTTGCCATACATCAACATGAATTTGCCACAGGTATACACGTGTTCCCCATCCACGTATCTCTTGATCTCCTATTTTTGCATTCTAGTCTCCTATGATGAAATGGACATATTTTTTTGGTATTAATTCTAGAAGGTCTTATAGGTCTTCATAGAACCATTCAACTTCAGCTTCTTCAGAATTAGCAATTGGTCATAGACTTGGATTACTGTGATATTAAACGGTTTGCCTTTTGTCTTTATCCTTCCAATATGCAATTAAAATATGGCTTCCTAAAATGTCCTAGATTAATTGTGTTTCTTCCCATCCTTTCAGTGTTCCTGTTCTATTTTGGGTTCAACTCACATTCTGGTTTCTGTTAATTATTTAGTTTTTGGGATCTGAATGATTGCCAAGAATCAGATCTGAATAGAAGGTATATTAAAAAAAAGAGCCACTTCTCCTTCATTCCTGCTAACCTCTTCCCATTCCTACACTTTTTTCATTACATTCCTAGCAGCACCTCTAGGTAACTAAACTCATTTGTTTCTGGTTTATATGTCCCATACTTCTTTTGTACAAATGAACCTGTGTATTTTCTTATATTCTATTTTTTCTTATATTAAGTATAGTACAGCAGCAATACTATTTCTTTGCATTTTGATTTTGTTCACATAGCAATGTGTCCTGGAAATTGCTCTGTGTCAATTCATAATTTCCCTCTTTCATTTTTACAAATATTTCTCATTCCATTGTGTAGAAATATAAATTTTCAACTTCCATCCTGTGTATGAGCATTTAAGTTATTTCTAGTATTTTGCAGTTCAGACAGTGCTGCAGTGAATTATGTGTGTATTTTTGTATTGTTGGACATTTATCTTCAGGGTAAATTCCCAGATGTGTAATTGCTAGAAAATGCAGATATTGTTTTCTTAGATATTGCCAAATTCCCCTCTATAAGAATTGGTCCAGGTTGCATTACCATCAGCAACATATAAAATTGTCTAGTTCACTAACAGAATGCATTGTTACACTTTTGAATTTTTCTAGTCTGACAGAGTATCTCAGTGTTAGTTTTCATGTTTCTAATTTTGCATGAATTTGAACACCTTTTTTATATTTATGAATCACTTTATCTTTCTTATATGGTCTGTTCATATACTTTTCATTTTTTCCTGGATTTTGGTCCTTTGTACTTGAAATTTTACTATTTATATATTAAAAATTAAGTTGATGACATCCTTGTGTTGCCCATTTCCTTTATATATTAGAAACATTAGCCCTTTGTGTGGGTATTCTTTTAAAATGTTGCAGTGATATTCAAAAAACTAAGATCATGGTATCCGATCATCACTCCATGGCAAATGAAAGTGAAAGTCACTTAGTCGTGTCCAACTCTTTGAGACCCCGTGGACTATACTGTCCATGCAATTCTCCAGGCCAGAATACTGGAGTAGGTAGCATTTCCCTTCTCCAGGGGATCTTCCCAACCTGGGAATCAAACCCAGGTCTCCCACATTGCAGACAGATTCTTTACCAACTGAGCCACAAGAGAAGCCCAAATAGGTGGCAAATAGATGGGGCAAATAGACCATGGCAAATAGATGGGGGAAAAGTGGAAACAGTGATAGATTTTATTTTCTTGGGCTCCAAAATTACTGGACCGTGACTATAGCTACAAAATTACAAGATGCTTGCTCCTTGGAAGAAAAACTATGACAAACCTAGACAGCATAACAAAAAGCAAAGACATCACTGTGCCAATAAAGATTCATATAGTAAAAGCTATGGTTTTTCCAGTGTCATATATGAATGTAAGAGTTGAACCATGAAGCTTGAGCGCGAAAGAATTGATATTTTTGAATTGTGCTGGAGAAGACTCCTTGAGAGTCCCTTGGACAGCAAGGAGAACAAACCAGTTAATCCTAAAGGAATTCAAGCCTGAATATTCATTAAAAGAACTGATACTGAGGCTCCATTCCTTTGGCCGCCTGATGCAAAGAACTGACTCACTTGGAAAGACCCTAATGGTGGGAAAGATTGAAGGCACGAGGAGAAGGATGGCACAGAGGATAAGATGGTTGGATGGCATCACCGACTCAAGGGACATGAGTTTGAGCAAGCTGCAGGAGATATTGAAGAACAAGGAAGCCTGCTGTGCTAAAGTTCATGGGGTCGCAAAGAGTTGGACAGGACTTTGAAACTGAACGACAACAATGAGATTTATTCAGTCAGCATGCTTCTTTGTTGTTAAACTTCCCAAAATAGTAAACTGAAATAGGTCAGCTTCAGATATTCTATTAATATATAAATAGCCTTATACTGAAAAAATAATACTATTTAAATCTCTCTTTTTTTAAATTTTATTTTATTTTTAAACTTTACATAATTGTATTAGTTTTGCCAAATATCAAAATGAATCCACCACAGGTATACATGTGTTCCCCATCCTGAACCCTCCTCCCTCCTCCTCCCCATACCATCCCTCTGGGTCGTCCCAGTGCACTAGCCCCAAGCATCCAGTATCGTGCATCGAACCTGGACTGGTATCTCGTTTCATACATGATATTTTACATGTTTCAATGCCATTCTCCCAAATCTTCCCACCCTCTCCCTCTCCCATAGAGTCCATAAGACTGTTCTATACATCAGTGTTTCTTTTGCTGTCTTGTACACAAGGTTATTGTTACCATCTTTCTAAATTCCATATGTATGCGTTAGTATACTGTATTGGTGTTTTTCCTTCTGGCTTACTTCACTCTGTATAATAGGCTCCAGTTTCATCCACCTCATTAGAACTGATTCAAATGTTTTCTTTTTAATGGCTGAGTAATACTCCATTGTGTATATGTACCACAGCTTTCTTATCCATTCATGTGCTGATGGACATCTAGGTTGCTTCCATGTCCTGGCTATTATAAACGGTGCTGCGATGAACATTGGGGTACACGTGTCTCTTTCCCTTCTGGTTTCCTCAGTGTGTATGCCCAGCAGTGGGATTGCTGGATCATAAGGCAGTTCTATTTCCAGTTTTTTAAGGAATCTCCACACTGTTCTCCATAGTGGCTGTACTAGTTTGCATTCCCACCAACAGTGTAAGAGGGCTCCCTTTTCTCCACACCCTCTCCAGCATTTATTATTTGTAGACTTTTAGATCGCAGCCATTCTGACTGGTGTGAAATGGTACCTCATTGTGGTTTTGATTTGCATTTCTCTGATAATGAGTGATGTTGAGCATCTTTTCATGTGTTTGTTAGCCCTCTGTATGTCTTCTTTGGAGAAATGTCTATTTAGTTCTTTGGCCCATTTTTTGATTGGGTCATTTATTTTTCTGGAGTTGAGCTGTAGGAGTTGCTTGTATATTTTTGAGATTAGTTACATAGGAAGGGGCCTATAGATCTTGAGAAAGATTATTTAAATTTCTTTGTGACAGAAATGAGGCAGATATTTTGAGCATCTATGTAAGGTCCATGTTATTCCCTAAATATCTTTTCCATATTCTATCTTATGAAAAGTACATATTTTTGTTGGTGTGTAGAAATGCCTTATTCATCAAGAAGTTTTCAGTTACCTTCTCCTTTTATTTAAAACTGGTGTCATCTTTCTTGTTATTCCTATAGATATTCTACAGTATTTCATAATTTGACTTATACTGAGTTGTATTCAGCTATGATAGCTGCTTAAGGTCTGGGGCTTCGTAATTGTCGTATTTCAGTCCTTTTACTGTGCTTAATAATGAGAGTGACCACTGTATACCATATGTTGTGCTACATGTAACCATGATGATTTTATGGAATAAGTCCTGTTATCCTTACAGTATTATGGATGAGGAAACTAACATTTGGTGGCATATAACTTATTAGAAGCCAATAGCTAGTGAGTTGGAGAAGGAAATGGCAACCCATTCATCTTGCCTGGAGAATCGTGTGGACGGAGGAGCCTGGTGGGCTGCTGTCCGTGGGGTCACATAGAGTCGGACACAACTGAAGTGACTTAACGTGTATGCGTGCCATTGGAAAAGGGAATGGCATCCCACTCCAGTATTCTTGCCTGGAGAATCCCAGGGACGGAGGAGCCTGGTGGGCTGCCATCTATGGGGTCTCACAGAGTCGGACACGACTGAAGTGACTTAGCAGCAGCAGCAGCAGCTAGTGAGTGGCAGAGCTAGTGACTTCAGAAGCATGTGGGTTAATTACCATGCTGTATATAAAATGTCTTTTAAATTTTGGATGTAGTTCATATGCTCAGATTTTTATTGCGTTAACTTGTTAAAGTCCTAAGGCATTCATAATACTCCAGGTGTAAATTTGGGAGGGCCTCAGCAAAGGAGCAGCAGTAAATGGAAAGACTCATGGAAGACAAATTGCACATCTACATGCAGCCAGTATATACTGAGCTAATGTGGCTAAGTTTGTGAGGATCTTTGAAATTTTATCGGGGTAAGCTTCCTTATTTTTAAATAAATTATCAGTAATTTTGATTGTACTTGTAAAAGTATCTCATTCTGTACATAGCTACTGGGTAGATGACGTTACTGAGATGTCTGTTTCCTTTGTATATGTTTTTAGAATTGTTATTCAGAGATCCCCAGCTATGATTTTATTTTTCTTTCTATGTGCTAAATGTTAGACATTATTAAAATTTCCTTCTGATAAATTACTTGTTCTCATAATTTTTATAAGGCCTGTTTAGCAGTTGTTTTTTCTTTTTTTTTCCAACTCGTTTTTTTGCTTGTCAATTTGGGATATATTACATGTGATACAGCTTTATTTTTATCATGTGATCTTTTATACTTCCTACCACTTTAACATAAAGATTCAAATAGTTATCAATGACAGAGTACTTCTAGATGAAAAGAGACAACATTTTTTCATGTTATTTTACAGCTTCCTTATCACTCTGTGGAATAGGTATTATTATTTCTTAAGGTGATTCAGGGATTAAATGATTTCCTATTCTAGTGCTCTTTTGATATTTGGAGAATCACCTTTTTTAGTGTTGGTATTTTAACTTACCATTATGCAAAAAATACTTAGGTAAAGTCTGTTGAACATTTAAATGAAATGAAAATATAGAAATGTAACATAAAACAACGGTTACTTAATTTTGGTGAGTGGCAGCTGTTTTTCAGTCTTGTTTCTATGGGGCATTAGTACTCATCTGCATCATTGTTCTACTGTATATAGTGTGTTTATTTCCTGGTTGCTTTTAATAGTTTCTCTTTATATTAATATTTGGTTTTAAGCAATCTAACCATGATATGCCAAGGAGTGGACTTTAAAAATATTTTATAGGAGTTCCTTAAATCTGTAAATTTATGTCTTTCACTAAAACTGAGAAATTCTTGGACATTATTTCTCAAAAAGATTTTTTTTAATTGCCATTCTATTTCTTCTTTACTTCTGAGGCTTCAGTTAAAGGGCCCTGATGCTCTATTTATTTTAAAAATCCTTTTGCTCTCTGTCCTTCAGATTTGATTATTTATATTGATCTCCAAATTCATTATCTCTTTTTTCATCTCAATCCAATAGTTTCTGAGGTTAATATTTTTTGTTTGTAATATTTCCTTTTGTTTCTTTTTAATATTTATTTCTCCACTAAGATTCTCTACTTTTTCATTTATTGTCATCATATTTTGCTTTAAATCCTCGATTGTAGTTATATTGGCTGATTTAAAATCTTTGCTAACTGCAACATCTGGATAAATTCATGTCAATCTCCATTGATTGTATGCATTGTCTTTTTAATGTTTTTGTTTCTTCATTTGTTGAGAACTTTCAGATTTTGTCCTGGACATTGCGAATGATATTATGGAAAGTAGATCCTGTTGGACTCATTTGAGGAATATTAATTTTTTTTTTTGTCTGTTTGTTTTTCAAGTCCGTTAGCTTGGCTGTACTCCAGCTTCAGGTTTTGTTTCCCATGTGGTGGGTATTAGCTGAAATTTCAGATCAGTGCTTTTAACCTTAGGAGGGCTACTTGGAGTCTGTCTCTTATATAATTGTTTTGAGGATTAGCAAGAGACTTGAATAGTTTAGCCATAGAATTTAGAGCTTCCTTTCTCTGGTTCTTTACAGAATTCTCCCTCTTACTTCTTGCTATGGTTTCCCTGGATGCTCTCTTCCAGTTCTATAGGAGAGTAAGACTACTGGTTTTGACTAAATTTTAACTGCTCTTCATGGCAAGGATTGGGGTCCTCACTCAGGACATAAAGATGAGAATCTTTTTCAGTGCAAATCTCTCCCCACCCCGGCCCCCCCACCAAATTTGGCCTGCTTTTGTTTACTGTGCCTTCAGATTTTTTTTTAAAACCTATTTTATTCAGAGTTTATATTTGTTATCTAGGGTAGGGTTTGTTTTATGGGAACTATTTGACTATGACTAGAAGCAGAAATCTGTACTTAAATTTTGAGTTTTCCAGTCCCTTATGGTCTTGTGGCTTTTCTCCATTTTTCAAAAACATATGTTTATATTGTTGAACTTTCCGCTTGTTCAGAAATTGGTGCTTAGGCCTAATTCCTTAAAATCAGTCTCTCTGCTGTCCTAGTTTATGCCTTGTCTAATTAAAGTCATGCTTGTATTTGAAAAGTGGACAATTTCCAAGGAAAGTGAGCAGCTGGTATTGACACTCAAAAGAGTTTTATGAAATGAAAGTAAGCAAAGGGCCAGTTCAGCTGAACCTCAGGAAAAAATATCTAATGGTGAGATTTGTGAGACTAAACAGTCTGGCAAGGGGACTTTCTCTGAGCTGTTTCAAACTGAATTGGAAAAGTCAGAGAAAAAAACAAGTAATAAGCCCAGGTCTTGTATTGGCTGATGGACAGTTTATATGATCTCGTAGTTACCTTTCCTAGTGGCTATTTGACTGTGTGGTTATTAGCAAGAAAGCCTGTTAGGTTTTATTTTATTGATATGCATCTGTGCATTGAAGTAAGAAAACAAATTCCTCTAAAAAGTTTAAAATTGATAGTAAAATTTATGGAAGGGAAGCAATAATATGATACTCATTTTATAAGTTCTTTTAAAAAATTCTTGATTGCAAGGACTTTCTTTTGTTTATTATTATATTCTCAACACCCAAGATAGTGTCCTACTGATAGAAGGAATTCAATAAGTATTAGTATCCTTTGTGCTTTTTGATAAAAAATGACATAGTCTCAAATGAATGTCAGTTATTGAAAGTGAAAATTAACATTGAGTTTTCTATTATTTTTCTTATTCTTCTTTGTTTCTGTTTCCCCTTAAGTTCAGGAGCCTGAATTTCAGATATTTAGGTGTTCTTTGTAGTTTTGGTCACAGGAAAAAGCAAAAAGTAAATTTTGTTGCAATTGTGAAATGCACTTCAGAAGAACAGAAAATCAAATTTATTTGCTGGAAAAGAATATTAAACAAACTGGTTAATGATACCAGATCTAAACTGAAATAGTTCTCACTTTAAATTCTGGCTACGTGCTATACTTACTTGTGACCTTTGAAAACTTCCTTAACTTCTCTGAATCTCAGTTTCATCATTTTTTAAAAGTGTGGCTAATTAGTACCTATTTCATGTGGCACATGTGAGTTTAAAATGAGATTGATACATAAAATTATTTAGCATCATACAAGATACACAATAGGTACTTAACAAAATATAGCTGCTACTTTATGATGATTGTTCTATTCACCTTAATCTACTTTGTAGTTTCTTTTTTCTTGCTTTTTAGATAATTTTATATTTAACATCAGACTACTTACTATCTCTGTGACCTTGAACCTTTTTGGCTTAATTTTTGATCCTCAGTTAAAAAATTTAATCCTCAGTTTATGAAATGAAGACTTGAACTAACTCAGAGTTTCTGCCTTGTACCTTCTCTGACTGATGAGAGTTTCTTGGAGCACTACTGTTCAGAATACTCTGCGGCTACTCTCATGCTTCACTAGAAGACATCCTTTACTGATAATGAGTCTGGGAACCAAATTTGATTTCTCTTATCCATTCATAGGACTTCCCAGGTGGCGCTAGTGGTAAAGAATCCACCTGCCAATGCAGGAGATGTAAGAGATGTGGGTTTGATCCCTGGGTTGGGAAGATCACATGGAAGAGGGCACGACAAACCAGTATTCTTGCTTGGAGAATGCCACGGACAGAGGAGCCTGGTGGCCCGTGGTCCATAGGGTTACAATGAGTTGGACATGAATGAAGCAACTTAGCAGGCATGCAAGCACCTATTCATAGTGTCAGTCTTCAACCTCCAGTAGAGGGAATGTAAAAGAAATCCCCTAAAGTCATGTTTATGTAACTTTACATTTTTTAAAACAAATACTTATTGAGTGCCTGCTTTATATAATGCATTGTGTTAGGTGCTTCCTTTGGGTCTGTGAGGGGTGAAGATATAAGTGAATAAATGCCTTTTCCTGGAATAGATAGCTCTGATAATAATAAAGAAATTACAGTAAAGACATAAGAAAATGTCAAAGAAATTGTATTAAGTGTACTCTAAACAAATGTTTTTAGCTGAATATTTAACAAGGTATAAGAACTTTAGTTCCTACCAGCAAAAAAAAGAGTTTATGATAGTTTATTTTTGCAGCATTATACAGTGAATAGCCCTATATGAAACAAAACATTTATTATTAAATCAGAATACTAAAATATAGTGTATTTTATATTTAATTATTAGATCACATAATTGTTGCATCAATATGACTGTATTGGTTTATATTTAAATTTGCTAGTGTTTTCTTCAACTAGGCAGAGATTTGGGTCAACCCATTAAGGGTTCTTTTGGATGGATCTTGAAATTTGAGAAAGATCTGCACTTTACATCAGTTCAGTTCAGTCGCTCAGTCGTGTCCGACTCTTTGCGACCCCATGAATTGCAGCACGCCAGGCCTCCCTGTCTATCACCAACTCCCGGAGTTCACTCAGACTCACATCCATTGAATCAGTTATGCCATCCACCCATCTCATCCTCTGTCGTCCCCTTCTCCTCCTGCCCCCAATCCCTCCCAGCATCAGAGTCTTTTCCAATGAGTCAACTCTTTGCATGAGGTGGCCAAAGTACTGGAGTTTCAGCTTCAGCATCATTCCTTCCAAAGAAATCCCAGGGCTGATCTCCTTCAGAATGGACTGGTTGGATCTCCTTGCAGTCCAAGGGACTCTCAAGAGTCTTCTCCAACACCACAGTTCAAAAGCATCAATTCTTTGGAGCTCAGCTTTCTTCACAGTCCAACTCTCATATCTGTACATGACCACAGGAAAAACCATAACCTTGACTAGACGGACCTTTGTTGGCAGAGTAATGTCTCTGCTTTTGAATATGCTATCTAGGTTGGTCATAACTTTCCTTCCAAGGAGTAAGTGTCTTTTAATTTCATGGCTGCAGTCACCATCTGCAGTGATTTTGGAGCCCCAAAAAATAAAGTCTGACACTGTTTCCACTGTTTCCCCATCTATTTCCATAGTATTCAACTATTTACAGAGTTTATGTTGGGCTCTTGTTCCTTCTAGTTAATCAAGGTTAGCATGTATTCTTCAAATGAACTGTCTTGACTGAACTATGTTGAAATGTGTTATATTACCTTGCTCTTGGTCTACAATACTTTTATTTTTTTTTGAGATATAAGAAACATGTATAATGAATGTGTCATTGCATGTTATATTGTGTTATATGTTATACTTTAATAGTAGCATAATGCTTAAAAGCAACTTTAAAGAAAAATGAATAATTTATTCAACAAAACAGGAAACTCCAAATATTTTAGTATTCTGAATTATAATTATTCTCTTATTTGTATTTTGAAGAATGACCAAAGAAGTGGCATTTCTTTGTGATTCAGTATTTCGAAACATTAAGTTCCAACCAAAATAATATTTCATTAAAAGTGATGGTGTCATTAGAACTGATTTATAAAAGGCACTGATACACTAATCCTCTGTTATCTGACACTGTGTAAATGTTCTGTATCTGAGCACTTTTTTTTCCTCCAGTTTCAAGTAGAGAGAGCAGAAGATGTTTATTTCTATTAAAAATAACAACTTGTTTGATATATTGTGGCTAAACTGGCTTCAGTGTCAAAATGGGCCACCCACAAAGAGTCCAGGGAGTGCTTATTGAGGATTGGCTGCTTAAACTGCTGCTACTTACACTAATGGTATGGCCAGTTCTGTGATTTAGTGCTTGATCAAAGATAGTGATTACTTAGAAGTGTATCTTTCCAAATGCCTGATCTGCTGATATTCCATATTAAAAAATATGGGAAGAATTGTCTTTGATAAATCTAAAATCATATAATTAAATCAAATCTTCAAATAATAGCTCAACTATTCTCTTAAATGTTAGCATGACAAACATATTTTAAATAATGTCTAGTGTGCTATGAAATGCTGTCATTCTTTATTAAACATTAAATTTGTATTGTCTTTCTCTGTGTTTTGCCACAGAGAGAGTTTTGCCTCTGTGAGATTTTAAAGAATATTAAAAAAGCAGTTATCACTTTGATACCAATTTTATTTGGTATGCTTGAATCATACACATTCATAGCAATCTATCATAATGAAGTAAGTGTTTTACTTTTCAGGGGAAGTCTCTTGGTGTTAAATCTTCCTAAGTATGATGTGGTAGATCAGGGCTTGAGTGGTAGTATAACTGTTTGGTTTGAGAATATAATGTTTGGAATAGCAGAGGTCACTTGGAGTTCAGAGTGTTTCTCAGGTAATTTAACTAACTGCTCAATTAAGGGAAAAAGGCATGCTCTAAGATGAAGTTATATTTTCATTGGTCACAGAAAATATAAATGCAATGAAGATTTCTGTATTAACTGCTTACCAAGGGTTTAACATAAATACATACAAAGACATACAAAGTCCTTGCACTGATGGTATATGAACAGTGAGAAGATTATTGGACTTGTGTGCTATGAATTTATTCCAAATATTATTCTGTGTTCTGTCACACATCTATAAACTAGTGTGAAGGATTTCTAGGATTTAGTGTGGCTGAAATTGTCACTTTCATGATAAACATAAACCTAATTATTCAGAGAATTGTATGTATAACTCATAGTCTGCTTAATCGAGAAATTTTTTATGTTGCAATATATGTCATTATATAAATAAACTTGTGTGTTTTTTTAATATAGCAATTTTTAAAATAAGATTTGTTTAAAATAAAAACAAAATTCCTAACATAAACATTCTTGTGTAAACATAAACATATAGAACTTTTAAGTGGTTTGTTTGCCTATGGCCTTGAACATAGAGAGTGGTAGGTTAAGTGAAAATGAGTTAGTGTAAATTATGATGATTTATGTTACAATTATAGTGGAATCTTGAAGGAGGGCTAAGTTTTAAAGTCAGGGCCTAAGGTAATAGTTGAATGTAGTAAAAATTAGTCTTGAAATCCTTTAAATTTTTCTTAAGTATCCATGTTCTTAATATCCATGGCACTATAAGTCCAGCATAGGCAATTTTTTCCTCTATTGATAAACTTCTTTCACTGGCCACCAGGTAAAAAAATAAAAGCTACTTTAATTTAGGTGCTATATACCAAAAATATTTGCCTTTTTTTTTTTTGTAAGCACAAAAGTTGATTTTGCATATCTTAAGTATATGTATAATGTAACTTCACTGTATTGCTTGTGGTCATAGTCTAAAGCAGGTGTTTATAAAATGTTTCCTAGAAAAAAGGAACATAGTGGAACTACAACAAACAGCCAGAAAACAGTTAACAAAATGGGAATAAGTACAAACCTGTCATTAATTATCCTAAATACCAAACTTTCCAATCAAAGGACATAGGGTGTTTGAATGGTATACATGAAAAGCGACTCTTCTATTTGCTATCTACAAGGAACTTACTTCAAACCTAAAGACACTAATAAACTGAAAGTGAAGGGATAGAAAGAGATGTTCCATAAAAATGGAAATAAAAACAGAGTTGCATTACTGGTAATTATGTCAGACAAAATAGACTTTGAAACAAAAACTGTGAGACATAGAAGAGCAGCATTATGATGAAGAGGTCAGTCCAACAAGAGAATATAACATTTATAAGCATTTATACACCCAACATAGGGGCAACTAAATATATATAGCAAGTATGAACAGAAATAAAGAAATAAATAATATATTAACAATAGTAATATAGAACTTTATATGCCCCTCTACAACAGTGGATAGATCATCCAGACAGAAAATCAGTATGAAAACCCTGATCATCAATAACACATTATACCAAATTAATTTAATAGATGTATGCAGGACATTCTATTTTAAAGCAACAGAATACACATATTTTTCAAATGCACATGGAGCATTCTCCAAGATAGATCAAACATTAGGCCACAAAAAAAGGCTCAATACATTTAAAAAGACTGAAATCATATTAAGCATTTTCCCCAGCTGCAACAGTTTGAAACTAGAGATTAATTACAAGAAGAAAACTGGAAAAACATAACATATGGAGACTAAACAACATGCTACTAAACTGTCAGTGGGTAAACAAAGAAATAAAAGCGATCAGGAATACCTTGAGACAAATGAAAATGGAAGTACTAAATCTATGAGACACAGCAAAAGCAGTGCTAGGAAGGAAGCTTATACCTACCCCAAGGGTCAAGAAAAATACGAAATAATCTAGCTATATGTTTATAGAAACTAGAAAAAGAAGAACAGACAAAGCCCAGATTTAGTAGAAGCAAAGAAATAATAACAATTGGAATGGAATAAATGAAATAGAAACTAAAAATATAAAATAAAGAATGGAAAGATCTTTATTTTTCATGATAAAAACTTTCAATGTAAAGGCCATACATTACAAGCCCATAGTTAATATACTCAGTGGTGAAAAGCTTTATGATTTTCCTCTAACATCAGTAACAAGACCAAAAATGTTCACTCTTGCCACACTTATTCAACCAAGTATTGAAAGTCCTAGCCCTAGTAGTTGAGCAAGTAAAAGTCATCCAAACTGAAAAGGAAACTGTAACTATAAACAGGTAGCATGATACTGTATATGCTAAAGACTCTACCAAGATACAATTCAAACTAATAAATTGTTTAGTAAAATTTCAAGATAACAAACTTAAGATTCAGAAAACTTGCATTTCTATATACTAATAATTATTAGAATGAGCAATGCAAAAAGAAATCCCATTTATCAGTGTATGCAAATGAACAAAATATGTAGGAAAAAACTTAAAAAGGCGAAAGACCTTTTTGGTCTTTCATCAATATAAGACACTGATGAAAAGAATAGGAGATGACAAAGGAAAGGTACATGTGATCATGGATTTGATGAATCAGTATTGTTAAAATGTTAGTACTACCCAAAGCAGTCTGCACATTTAATACAACTCCTATTAAAATACACATAATGTTTTTCATAGAGCTAGAACAAATAATTCTGAAATTTGTATGGAACCATAGAAAAGTCCTGACTAGCTAGAGGAATCTTGAGAAAGCACAAAGTTGGAGGTATTACATTCTCAGATTTCAAACTATACTACAAAAGTACAGTAATCAAAATAGTATGGTACCGGTACAAAAACATACAATAGATTAATGAAACAGAAATGAGATCCTAGAAGTATAAAATGTTGCCAGTATGTAATCAGAAGAGCATGGACTTTGGCGATAAATAACTCCTGGTTCAAATCCATTCCTTTCACTCAGCGCATGGTTCAGGGCATTTCTGTGCCTCAGACTGCTTACAATGGGAACAGTAATATTTCTCTAATAGTATGTGAAAGTGGTCTAGCAATAAGTTGACAGCAACTGTATTTCTGTTTTCCTTTTCTGCCTCGTTGAATATAATTATAAACATTTTTGAAAAGTAACTAGAATTACATTGGTTAATTAAAAATTGCATCTAACTTATAAAGAGTTATTAAAGTCAAATAATTTGTCATTAGTCATAACACATTCTGTATCCCCTTCCTGATTAAACTATTTCAACAATTCTCCAAAGTTTTCTGTTAAGAGTGAAGGAGATCAACCTTCAAGGAGATCAAAACAATCAATCCTAAAGGAAATCAGTCCTAAATATATTGGAAGGACTGATGCTGAGGCTGAAGCTGAATACTTTGGCTACTTGATGCTAATAGCTGACTCATTGAAAAAGACCCAGAGGCTGAGAAACACTGAAGGGAGGAGAAAGGGACAAGAGAGGATGAGATGGTTGGATGGCATCAGCGACTCAATGGGTATGAGTTTGAGCAAGGTCCACAAGTTGGTGATGGACAGGGAAGCCTAGAGTGCCGCAGTACATGGGGTCGCAAAGGGTCGTCACGACTGAGCAACTGAACTGAACTGAAAGATAGTCAGCGTCATTAGCCATTAGGGAAATGCAAATTAAAACCACAGTGAGATAACACTGCACGTCTATCAGAATGACTCGAATTAAAACTAGTGACAATAGCAGGTTCTGGAGAGGATGTGGAACTGGCAGGTGCGTAACTGGTGGGAATATAAACTGTCATAGTTACTCTGGGAAAACTGTTTGGCTGGTTATTACATTAAAAAAATACACTTATCACATGATTTAGCAGTCATACTCCTGGACATTTATTCTAGAGAGATGAAAACTTATCTTCACACAAATACTTCATAATGATTGCAGTAGCTTCGTTCTTAGCCAGAGGTTGGAAACAACCCATGTTTCTTTCAGCTGGTGAATGATTGTACAAGCTGTGGTACATTTAACATGAAATACTACTAAACAATTAAAGCATATGAACTGTTCCTATAGAAAGTGACTTGGATAAATCTAAAGGAAATTATGCAGATTGAAAAAGTCAACTGCAAAATGAATCCATTTATATAGAAAAATTCTTGAAGTGAGAAAGTATAGAAATTGAGAGCAGATTAGTTGTTGCCAGTTGTTGTTGTGACTGGTAATGGAAGTAAAGTCCAATGCTATGAAGAGCGATACTGAATAGGAACCTGGAAAGTTAGGTCCATGAATCAAGGCAAATTGGAAATGGTCAAAGAGGAGATGGCAAGAGTGAACCTCGACATTTTAGGAATCAGTGAACTCAAATGGACTGGAATGGGTGAATTTAACTCAGATGACCATAATAGCTACTACTGTGGGCAAGAATCCCTTAGAAGAAATGGAGCAGCCATCATAGTCAATAAAAGAGTCTGAAATGCAGTACTTGGATGCAGTCTCAAAAATGACAAAATGACCTCTGTTTGTTTCCAAGGCAAGCCATTCAGTATCATAGTAATCCAAGTCTATGCCCCAACTAGCTGAAGAAGCTGAAGTTGAATGGTTCTACAAAGATCTACAAGAACTTTTAGAACTAACACCCGAAAAAGATGTCCTTTTCATTATAGGGGACTGGAATGCAAAAGTAGGAAGTCAAGAAATACCCAGAGTATCTATGGGGAAATTCGACCTTGGAGTACAGAGTGAAGCAGGGCAAAGGCTAATAGAATTTTGCCAAAAGAATGCACTGGTTATAGCAAACACCCTCTTCCAACAACACAAGAGAAGACACTACACATGAACATCACCAGATGGTTAATACTGAAATCAGATTGACTGTATTTCTTTGAAGCCAAAGATGGAAAAGCTCTATACAGTCAGCAAAAATAAGACCAGGAGGTGACTGTGGCTCAGATCGTGAACTCCTTATTGCCAAATTCAGACTTAATTGAAGAAAGTAAGAAAAACCACTAGACCATTCAGGTATGACCTAAATCAAATCCCTTACAACTATACAGTGGAAGCAAGAAATAGATTCAAGGGATTAGATCTGATAGAGTGACTGAAGAACTATGATGGAGGTTTGTTACACTGTACAGGAGGCAATGATCAAGACCATCCTCAAGAAAAAGAAATGTAAGAAGGCAAAATGGTTGTTGGAGGACAAACATAACCTTAAAACAGCTATGAAAAGAAGAGAAGCTAAAGGCAAAGGAGAAAAGGACAGATATACCCATTTGAATGCAGACTTCCAAAGAATAGCAAGGAGAGATAAGAAAGCCTTTCTCAGTAATCAATGCAAAGAAATAGAGGAAAACAATAGAATGGGAAAGACTAGAGATCTTCAAGAAAATTAGAAATACCAAGGGAACATTTCATGCAAAGATGCACACAATAAAGGACAGAAATGGTATGGACCTAACAGAAGCAGAAGATATTAAGAAGAGGTGGCAAAAACACACAGAAGAACTGTACAAAAAAGATCTTCATGACACAAATGATCATGATGTTGTGATCACTCACCTAGAGCCAGACATGCTAGAATGTGAAGTAAAGTGGGCCTTAGGAAGCATCACTACAAACAAAGCTAATAGAGGTGATGGGATTCCAGTTGAGGTATTTCAAATCCTGAAACATGATGCTGTGAAAATGCTGCACTCAATATGCCAGCAAATTTGGAAAACTGAGCAGTGGCCACAGGACTGGAAAAGGTCAGTTTTCATTCCAATCCCTAAGAAAGGCAATGCCAAAGAATGCTCAAACTACCGCACAATTGCACTCATCTCACATGCTAGCAAAGTAATGCTCAAAATTCTCCAAGCCAGGCTTCAAAAACATGTGAACTCTGAACTTCCAGATGCACAAGCTGTGTTTAGAAAAGGTAGAGGAGCCAGAGATCAAATTGCCAATTTCTGTTGGATCAGAGAAAAAGCAAGAGATTTCCAGAAAAACATCTACTTCTGCTTTATTGACTATGCCAAAGACTTTGACTGTGTGGATCACAGCAAACTGTGGAAAATTCTTCAAGAGATAGGAATACCAGATCACCTGACCTGCTTCCTGAGAAATGTGTATTCAGGTCAAGAAGCAACAGTCAGAACTAGTTTTAAACAACAGACTGGTTCCAAATCAGGAATGGAATACGTCAAGTTTGTGCATTGTCACCCTGCTTATTTAACTTCTGTGCAGAGTACATCATGAGAAACGCTGTGCTGGATGAAGCACAGGCTGGAATCAAGATTGCTGGGAGAAATATCAGTTACCTCAGATATGCAGATGACACCACCCTTTTGCCAGAAAGTGTAGAAAAACCAAAGAGCCTCTTGATGAAAGTGAAAGAGGACAGTGAAAAGTTGGCTTAAAGCTCAACATTCAGAAAACTAAGATTATGGCATCTGGTTCCATTACTTCATGGCAAATAGATGGGGAAACAATGGAAACAGTGACAGACTTTATTTTTGAGGCTCCAAAATTACTGCAGATGGTGACTGCAGCCATGAAATTAAAAGACACTTGCTTCTTGAAAGAAAAGTCATGACCAACTTAGACAGGTTATTAAAATGCAGAGATATTACTTTTCCCACAAAGGTCTGTCTAGTCGAAACTATGGTTTTTCCAGTAGTTATTAATGGATGTGAGAATTAGACTATAAAGAAAGCTGAACGCTGAAGAATTGATACTTTTGAACTGTGGTGTTGGTGATGACTCTTCAGAATCCCTTGGATAGCAAGGAGATCCACCCAGTCCATCCTAAAGGAAATCAGTACTGCATATTCATGGGAAGGACTGATGCTGAGGCTGAAACTTAAGTACTTTGGCCACCTTATGTGAAGAACTGACTCCTTGGAAAAGGTCCAGATGCTGGGAAAGATCAAAGGTGGGAGGAGAAGGGACTGACAGAGGATGAGATAGTTGGATGGCATCACCATTTCGATGGACATGAGTTTGAGTAAACTCCGGGAGTTGGTGATGGACAGGGAAGCCTGGCATACTGCAGTCCATGTGTTTGCAAAGAGTCGGACACGACTGAGCGACTAACTGAATTGAAGGGACAGAACAACGTGAAGATATTTTATGGTTCAAGAAGCTATGATAATAGATTGTGTTCTCGATTTTGGTCATGGTACATGAACCTACACATAAAATGCCAGTACTTGGAACTTAATATTTCCATGAGAGAACAGACAGAAGAAGCAAGAACTACAATCCCGCAGCCTCCAAAAAGAAAACCACAGTCACAGAAAGCTAACCAAAATGAACACATGGATCACAGTCTTGTGTAACTCAAGGCATGAGCAATGTGCAGGGCCACCCAAAACAGACGTGTCATGGTGGAGAGTTCTAACAAAATGTGGTCTGCTGGAGAAGAGAATGGCAAACCACTTCAGTATTCTTGCCTTCAGAACCCTATGAACAGTATGAAAAGGCAAAAAGATATGACCCTGGAAAATGAACAGCTTAGGTCTGTAGGTGTCCAATATGCTACTGGGAAAGAGAGGAGAAAAGGCTTCAGAAAGAATGAGAAGGCTGGGCCAAAGCAGATAAGACACCCAGTAGTGAATGTGTCTGGTGGTGAAAGTAAAGTCCAGTGCTGTAAGAACAATATTGCATAAAAACCTGAAATCTTTGATCCATGAATCAAGGTAAGTTTGATCAAGCAGGAGATGGCAAGAGTTTGAAGAATGACATTGTGGGAATCAGTGAACTAGAGGGATGAGAATGGGTGAATATAATTTAAAAGACCATTAGTATCTACTACTGTAGGCAAGAATGCCTTAGAAGAAATGGAGTAGTCCTTGTAGTCAACAAAAGCATCCAAAATGCTGTACTAGGGTACAGTCTCAAAAGTGACAAAATGACCTTGGTTTGTTTACAAGGAAAACCATTCAACATCACAGTAATCCAAGTCTGTGCCCTATTAATGCTGAAGAAGCTGAAGCTGAATGATTCTATGAAGACCTACAAGACCTTCTAGAACTAACAACAACAACAAAAAAGATGTCCTTTTCATCATCAGTTCAGTTCAGTTGCTCAATTGTGTCCGACTCTTTGTGACCCCATGAATCGCAGCACGCCAGGCCTCCCTGTCCATCACCAACTCCCGGAGTTTACCCAAACTTATGTCCATCGAGTCAGTGATGCCATCCAGCCATCTCATCCTCTGTTGTCCCCTTCTCTTCCTGCCCCCAATCCCTCCCAGCATCAGGATCAGGGTCTTTTCCCATGTGTCAACTCTTCGCCTGAGGTGGCCAAACTATTGGAGTTTCAGCGTCAGCATCATTCCCTCCAAAGAATATCCATTCCTTCCAATGAATACCCAGGACTGATATACACACAAAGATAAATGCATATAAACCTGAGGATATCTGGTTGAGTAAATTGATTGTAGCAGTGTCAGTTTTCAGGTTTTCATGTTATGTGAAAGATTTCCAAGGTGTTACCATTTGGGAAATTGGGTAAAGTCTACAGAGGATCTCTTTGTACAAGTCCTACAACTGCTGCTGCTGCTAAGTCACTTCAGTCGTGTCCGACTCTGTGCGACCCCATAGACGGCAGCCCACCAGGCTCCCCCGTCCCTGGGATTCTCCAGGCAAGAACGGTGGAGTGGGTTGCCATTTCCTTCTCCAACATATACAACTGCATATGAATCCATAATTCTCTGACCATTAAAAATTTAATAAGAACATGGATGTTTCCAGAACACTCTTAAACTTAGAGCAATTATTTAAAATATATTTGAAGCAGTATAATAGTTGTTATATATTTGCATGTACAGTTAAATATCCTTGTTTTAATTTTAAAATAGGAAGGAGGAGGAATCTCAAAGTTCCTTAAAAATTAAGGAAATATGGTTATATGTTTTTTAATTTGAATAATCAGGAATCAATATTTATCATTAACAGCAGTGAAGGTGACATTTTCAATACTTTATAATTTGGTAACAGTAGTAAAGGTGGTGGTTCTGTAGTAAAGAATCCACATGCCAGTGCAGGAGATACGGGTTTGATCCCTGAGTTAGGAAGATCCTCCCTGGAGAAGGAAATGGCAACTCACTCCAGTATTCTTGCCTCGGAAATCCCATGGCCAGAGGAGCCTGGCTGGCTACAGTTCAGGGGGTTGCAGAAGAATCGGAAATGACTTAGTCATAACATTGCAACAACAATTCATTACTTTTGTTACCAAGGGCTATTGTATCATTTAAAACTTTCTATAAAATATTAGTATGTTTTGTATCATGTAAGCTTTGTTCCATTGCTGATTTGTGTCTGACACTTTGCGAACTCATAAAACTTCAGCATTCCAGATTCCTCTGTCTTCCACTATCTCCCCGAGTTTGCTCAAATACATGTCCATTGAGTCTGTGATTCTATCTGACCATCTCATCCTCTGCCACCCTATTCTCCTTTTGTCTTCAATCTTTCCCAGCATCAGGGTCATTTCTAGTGTGTTGGCTGTTTGCATCAGGTGGCCAAAGTATTGGAGCCTCAGCATCAGTCCTTCCAATGAATATTCAGGATTGATTTCCTCTAGGATTGACTGGTTTGATCTCCTTGTAGTCCAAGGGACTCTCAAGAGTCTTCTCCATCACCACAATTTGAAAACATCAATTCTTAAGCACTCAGCCTTCTTTATGGTCCAGCTCTCACTTCCATACATGACTACGGGAAAGACCATAGCTCTCATTATGGGACCTTTGTTGACAAAATGACGTCTCTGCTTTTTAATACGTTGTATGGATTTGTCGTAGCTTTCCTTCCAAGGATCAAGCGTCTTAATTTCATGGCTGCAGTCACCACCTGCAGTGACTTTGGAGCCCATGAAAATAAAATATGTCACTGCTTCCAATTTTTCCCCATCTATTTGTCATGAACTGATGAGACTGGATGCTGTGATCTTACTTTTTTGAATGTTGAGTTTCAAGCCAGTTTTTTCACGGGCTTAGAAAATAATAAATAATTTCAAGCCATTATTCATTTCAGTTCAGTTGAGTTCATTCGCTCAGTCGTGTCCGACTCTTTGCGACCCATGAATCGCAGCACGCCAGGCCTCCCTGTCTATCACCAACTCCCGGAGTTCACTCAGACTCACATCCATCAAATCAGTTATGCCATCCAGCCATCTCGTCCTCTGTCGTCCCCTTCTCCTCCTGCCTCCAATCCCTCCCAGCATCAGAGTCTTTTCCAATGAGTCAACTCTTCGTATGAGGTGGCCAAAGTACTGGAGTTTCAGCTTTAGCATCATTCCTTCCAAAGAAATCCCAGGGCTGATCTTCAGAATGGACTGGTTGGATCTCCTTGCAGTCCAAGGGACTCTCAAGAGTCTTCTCCAACACCACATTCAAAAGCATCAATTCTTCGGCGCCCAGCTTTCTTCACAGTCCTACTCTCACATCCATACATGACCACAGGAAAAACCATAGCCTTGACTAGACAGACCTTTGTTAGCAAAGTAATGTCTCTGCTTTTCAATATGCTATCTAGGTTGGTCATAACCTTCCTTCCAAAGAGTAAGCGTCTTTTAATTTCATGGCTGCAGTCACCATCTGCAGTGATTTTGGAGCCCCCCAAAATAAATTCTGACACTGTTTCCACTGTTTCCCCATCTATTTCCCATGAAGTGATGGGACCAGATGACATGATCTTCGTTTTTTGAATGTTGAGCTTTAAGCCAGCTTTTTCACTCTCCACTTTCACTTTCATCAAGAGGCTTTTTAGTTCCTCTTCACTTTCTGCCATAAGGGTGGTGTCATCTGCATATCTGAGGTTATTGGTGTTTCTCCCAGCAATCTTGATTCCAGCTTGTGCTTCTTCCAGTCCAGCATTTCTCATGATGTACTCTGCATATAAGTTAAATAAGCAGGGTGACAATATAATTTATAAGTAGTTCTGTGAATACCTGGCTATCTCTAGCTCTGCTTTGGAGTACTTCTTGGTATCAGTTCTAGTGTCTGTTATAATGAAGTGCTTTAACAAGGGAAATGATGCATTTGGAAAATATTTTAATTATGTGTGATTTTGAATAGTTTCTGCTAAGTTGAATGTGTATTGTAAAACTTAACTTTTTTATTAGACATCAAACCACATATTCAGGTAATATTCTTATGTATCAACATCCATTTTTTGTTTTTCTTTCAGTCAGTTTCTAACTTTTCCCTAGTGGTGCAATTTCAGCAGAAATATGTTTATCAAAAGGAATAGCGTATATATACCCTTGGTCATCAGAATGGAAAACTATGTGGCACTGGTGTTAAGTGAAGATTTTTTATTGTTGTTAATACAAGCACAGCTAAATAAAAATACCTTCCTTTGTGTTTATATTAACTGAAGATTTTTTTTAGAAATAATTTCTGTTCATTAGCTTTTAGAGTCTGATAAGAATAATATACTTTTAAAAACTTTTCATTGATGAGATCTTTTGTAAACTTCTTGCAAAGGAAAAGATAATTACTTCTGGATTCAGTTACTGACAGTTCTTGTTCTTGATATATTACTTTTTTGACAATTGGTAAGACTCCTATATTAGGAAGAAAGCCACCTGCATAGTAAATAGCATTCTGGTCTCTCATATTATTTTCTCCAATTGTGACAGTCACTGGCTATACTATGTTCATAAAAGACTATCTTGGGGAGAAAATGCTATCATGTTTATGATTTATGTTTTCCATAGAGTTCTGAATCTAATTTCAAGATGTTACCTTCATTCTTAAAAGTAAAATACATATAATGATTATGTTTTAATTTTATGAAGATGTTTGTTATCTTTTCCATGTTACCTGTGTATAAAATTTATAGATAGTTTTATATATATATTTATATATATTGATATCTTCTTGCTATTTTATAATACAAAGTTTTTGCATATAGTAGGTATTAGTTTCCTGTGGCTGCTGTAACAAATTACCACAAACTGGATGGCTTAAAACAAAAATTTATTCTTTTACAGTTCTTGAGGCCAAGGACCCTAAATCAAGGTTTCCATGTCGACAGGGCCATACTCCTTCTAGGTACACTGGGGAAAGATATGTTCCTTGCCTCTTCCAGGGGTTTTGTTTGGTATTTTCCAGTTTAAAAAAAGTTGTGGTGAAAAAATCATGTACTAGTTACACTCTAAAGTCTGTTTGACTGTAAGAGAAATTTTAAATGCTACAATGAAGTCAGATTGGGTCTGTTACCTCTCGGGCCTTGGATAAACTACTTACCTTTCTCTATATGCCTCAGTGTCTTACAAAGTGGGGATTTATAGTAGCACGTATCTTTTAGGCTAGTAGGGAGAATTAAATGAGTTAATTCATAAGAGTTATAATTATTATCTGAAATGTACATGCTTCTTAGAGGTCTACACTCCCAACTAGAACATAAATTCCATGAGGACAGGAAATCTGTCCCGTTGGATGCTGGGACTCCAGAAGCTAGAACAAAGCCTGATGCACATTAGACCCTCAATAAGTACACCTTTTTATGTTGTCTTTTGCCAGATAACCCTTTATTTAGAAACCAACATTAATATTTTTGATATTTAGCTTTTTATTATATCTACATATGAACATCTAAATGCATTTACAATCTCCATCTGTGTCAGAGTTTCTCAGCCTAAGCACCATTGAGATTTTGGGCTAGACAGTTCTTTGCTGTGAGGTTGAGTATAGCTGTTGTGTAGGATCTTTAGCAGTATCTTTGACCTTTACTCACTAGATTCCAGTAGCAACTTCCCAGTTGTGTCAACCAAAAATGTCTCCAGATATTGCCAAATGTTCCTGGGGGTCAAAATTGCTGCAGTTGAGAATAACTGAGTTTAAATCAGATGACTCACTCTAGCCAGTATGTCCCTTCTCAAGCGTCCTGCTTGACCACAGGAAGTCTTAATCCCACTAGCTTTCCCCACTGTGGCTTCCCAGAGAAAGTTTCTCAGCACTGGCATAGTCCCCTGTCTTAGTTCCCTATGTGATAACCAACATTCTTTACAAGGAATTACACAGAGAAAACCACTGGATGCTGAATATGGCTGTTCTGAATTATCACATTGCAAGAGTTAATAAAAACAACCAAAAGGTGGTGAAATACACGTATAAAACTTACCATCTTACCCATTTTTAAGTGTGCCATAAAAATTACATTCACATTACTTTATTTGCCTTTTTTCACGTTTATTGCTACTGTTCCTTGGTTTATGGCCACGTCACTACAATTTTTGCCTCATCTTCACGTCACCTTCTTTGTGTGTTTGTGTGTATGTGTTTATGTGTGTAAACTCCTTCTGATTCTTTCTTAAAAAGAGGACAAGCTCTGTCTCTCAATATATTTAACTTAATCCCATCTTTTGCCATGTAATATTTACAGGTTAGAGGGATTGGGAAGTGAATAATTTGGGGGAGTCCATTATTTAAGCCTGTGACAGTAGCCATTCATTAAATATTTAATCATAAACAAAATATGGAGTTATTTTTAGGATTGTTTTATGTACGTGATTTCTTTAAGTAGCAAGTTTACAAATCAACTGGACAAGTCAAGAGGTTACTACACAGTGCCTCCTGGCCCCATTCAGAATATGGCTCAGACTTCTTCACACAGCTTTTAAGGTGTTTATTAATTGACTTCTGTCTTCATCCCTCTTCATCTCTAATCATTTCCAGTCGTGGATTCTTATATATCCATACAGAGGCATGTGATCTACTCAGAAACCACTTTTTAATTTTTTTTTTTATTCTGTACTCTTGCTGTTGTTATCAGTTTTTATCCAGAATTCTCTCTCTCTTCACCCTTCATGCATCCTTTAAAACAAATAATTTTTAGCTTTAGGGCTGAGAAATGAGGAAGAAAATGGATATAATTTAAGCAGGCATATCTGGTATGATAATAATCATACATTTAGAAAAGTAACCATTTGTTTCATGTAATTTAAATTTAAATTACCACAGTTTATTTATCCAGTCACCTACTGAAGGACATCTTGGTTGCTTCCAAGTTTTGGCAACTATAAATAAAGCTGCTGTAAACTTATGTACACACAAAGATATGCATAAGGATGTTTATACCAGCTTGATCCATAATTGCCAAAAGCTAGAAGCAACCAAGTTGTCCCTCAGTAGGTGAACTGATAAATAAACTGTGGTACATCAGATAGTAGAATATGTTGATAATGGGGAAAGCTGATGCATATGTGTAGGGGGGTATATGGAGAATTTCTCTATCTTTCTCTCAATTTTGCTGTGAACCTAAACTTCTCTAAAAAAGAACATCTTAAAAATGTATTTACTACAAACAAAGCTTGTCAGATCTTGCTTGCTAAAAGTATGCTCAAGATTAAGTTCTTGATCAGACTTCCATGGGAGAGTCCTCATCAAACTCTGAAGAGAACTTGGATATATTTCTAAAGAGGGAAAGGATTAAAGTACTGTAAAAAAATATAACTTTTGTCACCTTTAGAGAGCAATTCCCTCAGCTCCTATATTCAAGCAAGACTATAGAAAACTATTAATTGCTCCATACATACCAGTCACCTGCCAGTTATGTTCACTAGCCTAAAAGGGCGTTCAAGCATTAATTTCACGTGTTCTTACATGTCGTGAAATGAAAAGTACAAAATAAATGTTTACTGAGTCTCTAACTCTGTCCTCAGTAGATTTCATTCTAACATGTGAAGATTCATTTTAAATGGGCCTATTCTAGAATTAGAGTTAAAATCAGGAAGAAGCTCTTAGATGATCATAGTTTAGCATGTAGAATACTTTAAAATCATTTACACAATTTGAATATCAATATTCATTTGGTACCAAGAAAAACTTGAGAAGTCTTAAAACAATGATTTCTTTCAAAAATCACTTAAAAACTAAGAACTACTAGTATATTTTATTTAAAGCTTTTGTTGTTTTAGCTCTTTTTTTCTCTACCTTTATACAGACAATATCTGTACTATTCATGTCTTTTTTACATGTTAATTTTACTCTCATTAGTTATATGCTTTCTAGAAATTGGTAGCTTTAAAATGAAAGAGTAAATTAACCAAGCTATTATAACTGATGTCAGTTTTGAATTAAATATGTTCAGTGCCAGAAAACTGTTAGCTAATTTATTTCAAAATTTTTAGAAGAACAAACTGAAAAGGATATAACCTTTCATTTTGAAATAAGGTCTTCAAGCATCATTTATTTACAAGGATATTCTTCAGGGAATGTAACCTGTCTTCTTTGCCTTTTGAATGACAAACATAGTTGAAAATTTAAGACATTCATCAAGGCATATTCCCTGGTCAGTAGTGGTCTGGTCCAGATGGGGTTTTCTCAAGTGCTTTGTCTGCACTAGTTCTCAGATGTGATGGGGCTTAAGTGAAAGGACATTCATCACATACCTAGGGAGATTATTGAGTCATTTGATAGACTTCACTTTAAGAAAATATTTTGCTTTGTTTAGATTTATTTTGTTATTGCAGTCATGCCCTTTTTTTTGGCATGACTCATCCTCTTTTTTGCCCCTACTGCTGTATTTACGTTTGTTTCAAGGTGATTTACTCATTGTATAGAAATCAAAAAGTTTTTTATGGAATGAGTCACATAGTACGAATGAGTCTTAGGGACTGAATTTAGATTTTTGGGTTTTATGTTCTTTGATTTCTTTTTGTCTCATCTTTCTAAACATTGTTCCTTTCATAGATAATATGGCGTATGAATAGGAAATTTTTAAGAACGAAGAGTATATTCTATTTTTTTAGTGTAATTGGAAAAAACTTATTAAAGACATTAAAACTAAATGATAAATTAAAATTCTCGATGAAGATTATATGACTAAAGGCTGATAGCCCTGAGTGTATCCTTGGTATTCAAATAAATAATATACATTTAAGATTTCTTAATGTCTTGAATAGCTTGATAGCCCATTTCCTTTTTAGTGCCAAATAATACTCCCTTGTCTGGATGTACTGCAGTTTATTTGTTCACCTACTGAAGGACATCTCCGTTGTTCCAAGTTTTGGCAATTATGAATAAAGCTGCTATACATTTCTATGTATAGATTTTTTGTGTAGATATGTTTTTGAGTCCTTTGAATAAATAGTAAAAAGTATAATAGCAAGATTGTGTGGTAAGAGTATATTAAGTTTTATAAGTTACTCTCCCAAAGTGAGTATACCATTTTGCAATCCTACCAGCAGTGAAAAAGCTTCTGTTGCTCTGTAACTCTGTCAGATTTTGGTGTTATCAGTCTTCCAGATTTTGGCCATTCTGGTAGGTGTGTGGTGAGACCTCATTGTTTTACTTTGCATTTCCCCAATGACATATGGTGTGGAACATTTTTTATATGCTTATTTGTCATCTGTAGATCTTCTTTGGTGAGGCATCTGTTAAGGTCTTTATTTTTAAATGAGTTTGTTTGTTTTCTTATTGTTGAGTTTTAAGGATTCATGGTATATTTTGGATAAGTCTTTCATATTTGTTTTTGCAAATATTGTCTCCCAGTTGGTGGCTTATTTCTCATTCTCTTGAAATTGTCTTTTGCAGAACAGAATTTTTTAAATTAAGTTCAGTTTATCAATTATTTCTTTGGCAGATTGTGTCTTTGGTGTTGTATCTAAAAACACCCTGGCTTAACCAAGGTCATCTAAATTTTTTCCTCTGTTATCTTTTAGGAGTTTTATAGTTTTGTACTATACATACAGTTCTATGCTCCCCATCTTGAGTTAATTTTTGTGAAGTGTATAAGGTTTGTTTCTAGACTTTTTTTTTTGCCTATGGATGTTCAATTGTTCTAGCATCATTTGTTGAAACTGTCTTTGCTCCATTGTTTTACCTTTGTTATTTTGTCAGAGATGTTTTTCATTAGTTTTTATATGTCAGAGACTATGTTTACTTAAACACTGTTCTTCAAACATTACCACCCTATTCTTTTTGGCTAAGTGGAGTGAACTGATTGTTTGGCGTATTAGCTAGCATAAGTGTAAAATTTCTTTGAAGTGTCTTCATATATTGCTTTAACTATTTCATATGAGACTTTCTGTTAACATGGCAGAAATGAGGTATAAATTCCTAAAGTCAAGAAGAATAGTAGAGGATATCTAAGAAATATCTATACAAGTTTTGAAGATGGGAGACAAATGATTTGTAACTTAGTAAATGGAATGATAGAAGAGTCTGGTTCTTTTAGGAGAGGTTGCTACAGAGGCAAACTGATTCCTAAACAGAAGCCTCGGGAACTGGAGGTACCAGTTACCTCCAAAGCTGAGGGTATAGAATAGTGTGAAAACCATGACAATTTGTTTAAGGATAATAAGGGGCACTCAGACCACCCAGATAGCCATGCACCTAATTTTCCCACTTCTCATTCTCAGGGCAGGAAAAAAAATCTGGGTTCACAGATACCAAACAAAGCTGAAGAAAGATTGAGTGACTTTACTAAAAACATGAGGATTAAATGAAAGTTTCCATAATGAAACTAGAAGCAAGCTCCCTTCCCTTGCTTAATTTTAATACAAGCAGCCAGTCTTGAACTCCTACATGTAAAAATGAGCTGATCAAGAGTAAAGACTCTCAGATATTGGGGGGTGAAGGGGGGAGGTCTTTGAATACAATATGCATGATGACAACATATTGAGGCCTCCCCATATGCAGAATCAAGTTTTAGCTTTTCACTATCAAATACAGATGGGCAGCAATGATTGCCAGACACTGGGGGAAATCCTGTAATATAAAATGTTGTTTTGCCTGAAAAATTCCATGAACAGAGAAGCCTGGCGGGCTCTGGTCCAAAGGGTAACAAAGAGTTGGACACAACTGAGCAACTACACACACATACATTTTGAGAGACATTCATAACTCTACTGGGGACTTTAGGGGTGAATTAATGATAAGTATATAAAATACAAAACAAATGAAAAAATGAGGCAATAATTCATTCAGAAAAAAAAACAAATAAAATTGATTGTTGAATAATATGGGAGTTAGGGGCACTGAACTGTCCAGCCAAAAATCTGCCTGTAATTTTAAAGTTGGCCTTTTATACCTGTAGTTCCTCTGTATTGGCAGTTCCTCTGTATCTGCATCTCTGTATACACCCCCTGATTTAACCAGTCTTGGATTGTATCATTTTGTATAAGTGGACCCATGCAATTCAAACCTGTGTTGCTCATGTCAACTGTAGTTGTACAAGGAAGAAAATAATAAAATGTAGTGTATTACATAGTTCAGCTATGAACAGTTTTACACATTATGTCATTATGTAAACATTGAAATGATTTATTAAAACATGTAACTTTGGTGAATGAGTGGAAGCAGAGAAAATGAACTAGGGGTGAGGAGTAGTAAGAGTTAAATCCACATCTTATAGTAATGAAGAGATTGAAGAAAGTCTATAAAGGAAATAATTAGTGAATGGCTAAAATTGACAAGTCATGAAAAATAGCTAAAAGCATGAAAAGGGTTACTTTTGGTAAGATGGAATCTATGTGGAGGAATGGAATGGGGCTGTTTCAAGATAAATCTTGTAGAACTCCTTGACTTTTTAAATAATGTGTGCATTATTTTTGTTAAAAATGCAATTAGAATATGCCCATGACTTCAATATTCTCTTCCATAATATACTTGTGATAGTTTTAATATTAAGAAAAATGTCCACCTCTCAACATGCCTGAGTTAAGTGTGCCAGTTGATAATGTGGATTGCTGTGTCCACTTCCTTGGTTCATAGCCACATACTTCTAATATGACATAAAACCTACTTTGAGAAGTATGGATTTAAATTTTTTTTGTTACATAAAATAGTGCTGTGAGCATTTAAGAGCATGAATGCATTTTTAATAAAGAGAAAGTTATGATATAGTGCATTAATGAAAACTGTTAAGAAAAAACACATCCCCAAGCTTTGGTTATCTGGGATTGAAAACACAAATCTTGAAAATACAAATTTTGAAATTTATTGTCCATCCAATTGGCTGTTTATCAAGAACCTACATTTAGGTGAATAGTACATTATATGGTGAAGAGTTTGCTTATTCAAATGCAATTTGGAAGTTTTTGCATATAAACATATTACTGCTCTCTAATAACCTCATATTGAGGAAGCTCTCCCTAAATCTAAATGCTTATGTGGGATTTTTATCTGTTGAAAACAAATTGAGAGAAGCTGACTCTATTTAATAAGTTTAAATTTGTGAAACCATGGGATTTCTATCAAGTAAAGGTCTAAGACATCATCTTCTGTCATGATCTCTTATCCTTCTGGGCTAGGAATAAATCCATGACAGAAGATGAACTAGGAGATCTAATAGATTATTTTTCCATTTTAAAAGAATTCTTGTTTTCTTTTAAATAAATGAAGAAAAATAGCTACCCCACATATGACATTTTACACAAGGATTAGATTGGAGTTCTAGATTATGAAAGAATTATTGTCCATATTCCAGAAATAATGTGAAAGGATATCATATTGATGATTAATGTAAAATTATTGTCAACCTATGAAAGAGATTTTTTCTGAAATATATTTTAAAAAAAGCAGAAATTCTTCTAATATATACAAAACAAGTTATTTCATGCAAAGATGATAGTAATGTCAATACTGTAAAGTTATCATGAATTTTAAGAAACAAAAGAGGAAAGTAGGGGGAAGTAATTTACGAATTTTAATGTTTGTCTTTTATGACTCAAAATATCAAAATTTGTGTAAGACTGTTGCATGTTATACTGGAGAACTGTAATCAGTTTTAATTGTATGAGACAGAAGGGGATGTTACTCAGTTTTTCATAAGAAACTGCTTTTTTTTTAGTTATGAAATAGAAAATATGATAATCAAAATGATCTAATCTTGTATGTACAAAATTGAGCAAAAGTATAAAGTAATTTTTAATTGGTATAGTTATTCATTCCTTTTACAGTTTCTTTTTTAACACTGCTCACCAAAATACTTTACTTCTCCAAGTAATATATGTCACTATAACACAGACATCCAAATTAAGAGAAGGAATATATTGGGAATTAAATTTCTATAACTTGTTAAGTTTTATATAATTTTTGTTAATGCAAAATTTTGAGATTAGTAAACAGAAGGAGGATACAATAGTCAATATGTTTGAGGATTACATAGAAAATATGAAAATAATAATTTAAATATTTTATTATATTATAAAATATCTTGAAACTCCTCAAAATTATTGAAAACTTTCTATACTTTCTTTATTTGAAAAAATAGTGGTTGGTCATTTCAGTGTTGCTTTTATTTCCAAATCATAGTTTGACCTATTTTCAAGGCAGATAATTCTCTTTCTTTAAAGAATTTATAACCTAATGGGACTGTCAGTCATTTAGATAGGTAGTTGGAGAACATAATGAAGTTTGCGAATAGAGTGGAAATGTTTGATGCAGAGTGATGGTGCTTTCAGTTTGAGAGGCATTCATGAATGTTCCAGAACACTGCTATGTGGCTGAGAAAGATAGGCACAGTGAAGAAGATATATATGAATTTAGGAAATTTAGTGAAGACAAAATTGTAATATAGTTCCAGCATGACCAAGTTATGTGTAAGGCAGGGCTTTTTGGTATGTTGAAGGTAAAGGACCAAGGGACCTTTGAGACCTTGTTTCACAAAGGTTTAATCACTACTCTGTTTCACTCATGTCTTCCTGGGAGTTAGTCTCTAGTAATGAAAACTTGAGGAGGAAAAGTAGAAAATCCCAGAAAGAGTGAAATGAAAAATGTATGATAATAGAATAAAATCTCCTGGAACAATTCATTGAAACATTCTTGGCAAAATTTACTTTGTGAAGGGCTTCAAACTTAGACTTAAAAAAAAAAATTATTGAAGTATAGGCGATTTGCAGTGTTCACAGTGTTGTATTAGTTTCAGGTATATAGCAGTGTTGTATAGTTTTAGGTGTATAGCATAGTGAATCAGTTATATATATACTAGATTCTTTTCCCATTATAGGTCCTTACAGAGGGTTGAGTAGAGTTCCCTGTGCTATATAGTAGGTCCGTATAAGTTATCTATTTTATGTATCAGTTCAGTTCAGTTCAGTTCAGTTACTCAGCCGTGTCCGACTCTTTGTGACCCCATAAATCGCAGCACACCAGGCCTCCCTGTCCATCACCAACTCCCGAAGTTCACCCAAACTCATGTCCATAGAGTCGGTGATGCCATCCAGCCATCTCATCCTCTGTCATCCCCTTCTCCTCCTGCCTCCAATCCCTCCCAGCATCAGAGTCTTTTCCAATGAGTCAACTCTTCACATGAGGTGGCCAAAATATTGGAGTTTCAGCTTTAGCATCAGTCCTTCCAAAGAATACCCAGGACTGATCTCCTTTAGAATGGACTGGTTGGATCTCCTTGCAGTCCAAGGGACTCTGAAGAGTCTTCTCCAACACCACAGTTCAAAAGCATCAATTCTTCGGCACTCAGCCTTCTTCACAGTCCAACTCTCACATCCATACATGACCACTGGGAAAACCACAGCCTTGACTAGATGGACCTTTGTTGGCAAAGTAATGTCTCTGCTTTTGAATATGCTATCTAGGTTGGTCATAACTTTCCTTCCAAGGAGTAAGTGTCTTTTAATTTCATGGCTGCAGTCACCATCTGCAGTGATTTTGGAGCCCCAAAAAATAAAGTCTGACACTGTTTCCACTGTTTCCCCATCTATTTCCCATGAAGTGATGGGGCCAGATGCCATAATCTTCGTTTTCTGAATGTTGAGCTTTAAGCCAGCTTTTTCACTCTCCACTTTCACTTTCATCAAGAGGCTTTTTGGTTCCTCTTCACTTTCTGCCATAAGGGTGGTGTCATCTGCATATGGACTTATATTTTTGTTGTTTATAGACTGCTATCACCTAGGGCCAGAAGAGAAAGTGCAGACCTCTATGTCTTCCTTCCCTTTTCCCACCCCATCACAATTAAAGAAGACTAAATTTAAACTTGACTACTTTGAAACATTTGTATTTGAATTTGTCATATGGTATTCTAAATTTGTCATATTTCAGGCATTTAATATAGCATTTATATAAGCCAAGATTGTTATAAGTGCTTTGCAAATATAAGCCAATTTAATAATAAAGCAACTGTGTGCAGTTGATACTATCATCCGCATTTTACAGATGAGGAAGCCAATAAAAAGAGACACTTAGCTTTTAAGTGACAATTTTGTTCTCAGTTCTTTTTACTTTTATTGGATGAATAATAAGAAACTTTTGACCCTATGATTACAAATAATACCTTTTAATAGATAAGAATAGAAATAATATCTGGTGAAAGAGGTCTAGGGAATCTTTGTAATACTTATTAGTATATTCAACTCCATTTATATATTTTATTTCAATTCAAATCAGTTGCAGTTTTTAAAATCTCAGTAGAATTAGGTGCTAAAAGAGCACTGATTTGCTCCAGGTTTTCTCATGAAGTACTATTCTTTCTTTGACTCACCGTATTTGTTCATTTGTCTTTTCTATTAGAAATATAAAGAACTTTAATAAGTAGACTACATTTTCCATCTCATCCTTGAACCTGGACTCATAATTTTCTGTGAACTTGCTACTTAGGGCTTACTTATACCAGCAATTGTTTAGTACTGTTACCCTAAAGTCTGGTTAGCCATATACCTTTAAATCTTATTTAGTCTCTTTGAGTAGATATTGAAGCCCGAGACTGATGTAAAATCTACGTTCATGTATTTTCTGCAGTGAGGATGTTAATTCTCTTATGTAAGGTTAACCTGCTTGCTCTTGTCATTTTCAATTAAATTAACTGTGAACTATCCGAACTTCACTTGGCTATTCACTAGTTGACCTGGGAGTGGGGGAATTAAAATTAACTGCATTTTATTTCCTTTCTTATCTTTGAATTCCTATTTTAATGACAGTCAATTTGTAATAGAGGAATTTATGGAGTATGCCAATTTCTGTTAACTCCGAACTACCTCTTAACCTGTACCTGGAAGTCTTTTGATTAAATCTTAAGTTGTATACCTACTAAAATGTATCACACATTTTGCCACTGAGGTATTTATAGCTGTCTCCTTTTTGTTTTTAATACACATTATTTTCCCATGTGAATATATCTCTAAAGTTACTTGGTTTCTAGAAACATAAATAAAGAACAGATGGCTACCACTCCTTGTGACGAATACAGTGGGGACAGAGGACTTTCATCACATCATGGTCAGCATGCGAACTGTCATGTGGCAGACATCTGTGGCTTTTGCAATAGTCTTTGCTCCTGTTGTGGAGTCTCTCAGGTCTGGTGTCAGTCCTTTTCCCAATAGCTTATCTTCAAGCAGTTGGAGTTCTCAGTTATTTATTAGTCTGGAAAAAAAGAAAAAAATAATTCAGAATAAATAAGATTTAGAAAGTGTCCTAAATAAAGCTGTTCTTCTTTTGGATTGTCTGAAGTTGTATGAACTGATTCATTAATGTTGATTGAAATCTCATTACTCATCAGCACTGCCAAATTTGGGAACTGAATTTCATTAGTGAAATGATCTTAATGGACATGTTTCAGTACTTCTATACCTATGGACAGAGCACTGTAAAACAAAACGTTGCAATTTAATTCAGGGAGAAGACCAAGGATAAAAAGTTAAATCACGAGTTATATCAGTAAGCTTCCAATATTTATGACTTTAGTATCCAAGTCATGATCAAAGTCTAAGGGTCTGTGGCCAAAATGATCAGTAATTGTCTGTAATCATGAGTTTTAATTTCTGAGTCACAGATTCTTAGGTGGGAGAGTTGCCTGCTTATCCACATATGATATGATATTTTGTTACAGTAACCTTTGAAGTACTCAAAACGCATCTTTTAAGAGAAAATGGTTATCAGGTCAGAAGGAAAATTTTAATGAATATGGAAAATACTCTTAATTTGTACAAAGGATATCTGAAACATGTCTCCTGAGAGCAATGTGACTTTGAAAATGTTAGGAGCTAGTAGAAAGGTTTATGTTTTGTAAATGTGAATTCCTAGAAAGTGAAAGTAAAAGTCGCACAGTTGTGTCCGACTCTTTGTGACCCCATGGACTGGGGCCTGCCAGGCTCCTCTGTCCATGTAATTCTCTAAGGCCAAAATACTGGAGTGGGTAGCTATTCCCTTCTCCAGGGAATCTTCCCAACCCAGGGATAGAATCCAGATCTCCAGCACTGCAGGTGGATTCTTTGCCAGCTGAGCCACCAGGGAAGCCCAAGAATCTAGGTCTCCTGCATTGCAGAAGGATTCTTTACTGTCTGAGCCACCAGGGAAGCCCAAGAATACTGGAATGGTAGCCTATCCGTTCTCCAGGGCGTCTTCCTGATCCAGGAATCGAAACAGGATCTCCTGCATTGCAGGCAGATTCTTTACCAGCTGAGCTACCAGGGAAGCCCTAAGATATTATAAAATCTATCTAGCATGTCAAAGGTCTTCCTGTATGAAGTTTGTAAATAAATACTACAATACAGGGCATTAAGGTTCTTAAAACAAAATGAAGCAAATAGACAAAACCAAAAATTATTAGTTGTTAACTTAAATGATAATTTTAAAAAATTACCTGATTCTTAGAAAGAAATTTGAACTTTTAGGAAGTCTTATCCATTCTTAATGACCTTTGCTAACTATATAATATTTTACTAAACAGAAAAAAAAAAAATCTCAGTTTTATACTATTTAAATTATCATGAAATTTGAAACTGTAGAATATATAATACTTTATTTTATCAGCAGAGCCTAGGAGAGAATTTCAAATATTTAAGTTGTCTTTCAGATAAGTTTTTGTTAATATTTTACAGCAATATTTTTAATAAATTATTCTTTTTAAAAGTAAAAAAATTATTACTTTTTAATACTAAGATCAAGGACTGGAAATTTTAAAAACTTAACAGTTTGATATATATTTTGGACATCTTATATATTGTTTTGATGTTTTTCTGGTTAAAAAAAACTTTCAATCTCTCATATCTTCTCCTAAGCTAAATAAGACTGCATGTACACATCACATGATTTTATTGTGTTAAAGACTGTAAGAAATTATTCAGAGTAAATTCATAATTACAATGTAAAAGTGTTACAAATATGAATTTGCTTTATGGAGGACATATAAGTTATGATTGTATTTCATTTGATATGTTTAATTTTAAATAACTAAAATCATTTTTTCTCTCAGTGCTCTAAATAATGTGAAATGTTAAAGAACCTATAATCTGATAAGATAATGTTTAAAATAATCCCATTATAAAATAGCATCATAGAGTTTTAAAACTGAACAAACATGCAGAATTAGTTATAACTTATCAATTCAAAATGAAAACAAATGTGAAAGTTTCCTGATCCAGAGCATAATGAAAAAAACCCTCTTTTCTAAATAAGTATAACCTATGAAAGGATTAATAAAATTAGTTTGTGTAAGGAGATATTCTTTCTGAAAAATCTCTTAGCATGTCTTGAGGTGATAAACATGTCTATGATTAGGATAATCACTGGACATAATTGATTTTATTAGATTTAACTTAAAATATTATGAAGAAGACACTGTAGAATTAGAGTATTTTATGTCCTAGGAATCTGTATTAGTGGAAATACTGCACGTTGAAATTACTGATAACACTGATGAATAATCCTCATGCCTTTTGTAAATCCAGGTGGACAGAAAACATGACCTTCTTGTCATTCACATTTGTGCTGAGCTGAGCACTCAGTAGATATTTAAGGATATTCATGGAAGTAATGTGAGTGATTAGAAAAGTGTTGTATGGATTTCTAGGACTGACGAATTCAATAAGCTTCCATCTCATTCCAGGTACATAAAAATGCTGAGGCATAAGAAGAGGGGTAAAATCTCCAGGGGATGAAAATGAAAAGATAACTTGAAGCTGGAGTTATGCTGCAGTGGCCTGAGAGGTCATTTGGGCAGTATAATTCTAGGGGATTGAATTTAATGTCTACACAGTGATAGGGTATTAGGGATTTGTTGTGGGAGGCAGGGCAAGGGTGAAGAGGGAGGGAGCATCCTATGCACAGGTTTGAATAGAGTTAGACTTAATACTGTCCCCACAGCACAGGGATCTCAAGCCAAGAGATTGTCATAAATAATTTCTCAAACTCTTGCAAAAGCAATGGTAAGCTATTTAGAAGCTAGTACAAAGTGCATGCAAATGGGAATCTTTTGGAGAGAATATTCTTTCTGAGGGTAAGTTTAAAATTAAAAACTCCAGCCCACATGAATTATCTAACTTTGACATAGTAGCAATCACATTAAAAAGATAGTTATTACCACAAAATATGAAATAATATAAAAAATACAATAACATAAAACCAGCCTACTTTAAGTGATTATGCGTTGTTTAAAGGAATATGAAACATAAAATGGAGCAAAGGAAAAGTAAATACTTGGTAAACAGAGAAACGAAGTAATATGTAGAAATAAATTGGTAGATCAATTATGTGAATATAAATTCTCCTATTATAAGACAGATTCTATGAAATGCAAAATCCAACTTTAGATACGTTTATAAGAAACATCTAAAATATAAGGATCAAAATAGGTGAAAACAAAGATAAAAGTAATACATCAGATAAATATTAATCAAAATATAATTTATAATGGAATTTTATTATTATACAAAGCTATACTTTAAGCATGTTTTGTGTCTATCACTGCTTGGGTGTATGTGTGTGAGTGTTAGTTGCTCAGTCGTGTCTGACTCTTTGCAACCCATGGACTGTAGCCCGCCAGGCTCCTCTGTCCATGGAATTCTCCAGGCAAGAATACTGGAGTGTGTTGCCATTACCTTCTCCAAAACAGTCTCTAATTTTGCACATTATAAAATGTGGTACAGATATACAGTGGACCTTTGACCAACACAGGGGTTAATCCACCTATAATTTATAGTTGGTCCTTGTATCTGTAGTTCATCTGCATCTAAAAATTCAACCGACACAGAAGCAGCCAGTATTGTAGTATTTTACTGTTGAAACATACCTGTATCTAAGTGGAAGTGAGCAGTTCAAACTCATGTTGTTCAAGGGTCAGCTATAGTTTTACTGGATCATAAAACACTTGATACTTCATTTGCCTGTTATCTCATTCTGAAGGAGTGTGGATTAACCCTATAGTTTGAGAACTGCAGCTGCCACCTACCAGTACATTCAGTAAGACTGTGCAAGAATAGCTTTTTCTAGCCACTCATGAAATGAACATTTAAATAGCTATTCATTTCATTGTCTATTTCTGATTATAAATTCTAGCAACTCTCCTTAAGACTCTGAGTTTTACTGCCCAATTAAGGCAAGAGAAAAAAAAAAGACTTAAAAAGGGACCACCGCTTTATTACCCTGGACACCAGCTGTGATCTGTAGAGGACCAGCCAGTCAGATTCAAGTTGCAAGCCTTACGCACGGTAAGCGTTTCATGCACATATCCATGAGGGTGCACGTGAGCTGCCATTGGCCAACATAAAGATAAACTAAAATAGAGAGTCAGCACAGAGGAGAGCCAAAATGGGGGTGGGGAGTAATCTAACAAAGTTCGCCAAGAAACGAGGTTAAAAGAGCTGTCATTGCAGTCGCTCAGTTGTGTTCAACTCTTTGTGACCCCATGAACCACAGCACGCCAGGCCTCCCTGTCCATCACCAACTCCCGACGTCCACCCAAACCCATGTCCATCGAGTCAATGATGCCATCCAACCATCTCATCCTCTGTCATCCTCTTCTCCTCCTGCCCTCAGTCTTTCCCAGCATCTATACTATAAGCCAATAAGTGTTGATAGGAATGGGGGAAACCAAATGACTAGGAAAATATTACAATTCTGAGAACCTGTGTTCACCTGACAACATAATCCTGAAATATGTAAAGCAACAATTGATTGATTCAACTGACTGAGTTGAAAATTCAATTTCAGTTGAAATTTAAAGATCAGATATCATGTTGAAAGTTTGTAAAATATTTCTCTCAAAACTCGATATATTAAGCATATGAGAAAACAGAAATTAGAAGATGTGAACAGTGTATTTTAACAAGGTTACTCGGATGGATAAATAGGTAGGTAGATTAGTAGGTAGATGGATAAGTAGATCCCTTTATCTAACAATTAGAGAATGTACTTTTTTCCTCAAACTTACTAAAGGATGACAATATTTAACTATATGTGCTGTCCTGTGCTATACTAAGTTGCTTCAGTCATGTCCGACTCTTTGCGTTACTATGGACTGTAGCCACCAGCTCCTCTGTCCATGGGATTCTCCAGTCAAGAATATTGGAGTGGATTGCCATGCCTTCCCCCAGGGGATCTTCCTGACCCAGGGACTGAATCCATGTCACTTATGTCTCCTGCATTGGCAGGTGGGTTCTTTACCAGTAGCGTCACCAAGGAAGCCCGCTTAACTATATACTGTGCCACAGAAGGCTCTAGAGGATCAATATAGAGATCTAATTTTCTGTAAATACTTAATTACAAAAATACCTATTACTTAATTATTGTCTCTTCCACAAATATAAAACATAGACATAAGAAAATTCATGGCCTAGAGAAGAAATTTAAAGAAAGGTTATGAACTATTTAAAATTGAACAGCATCCAAAAAAACACTGTGTATTGAAACTTGAAGCTAAAGAGCATAGTTTTTAAATGTATATTTTAGCAATGATTGAAGATTAATGAGCCAAGCTTTCAGCTCATGTCATGCAATCTAACATTAAGGAACAAGGTATACAGCAAAAAGAATCCTCAGGGTGATGCTGAAGGGAGATCCAGAATGATGGCACTACAGTTGACTTAGAGAGCACTGGTCCATTTTGGAGCAGGAGTTGGTCAGAGAGCCACAAGGGATAAATTTGAGGGGGTTGGCGGTAGGTGTGATTATTTGATGTTTTGGATTGTCTTGAGTTAGAGGTGAAAGTTGCCAAATGTGAATTGTTTTTACTATTTCCTCATTATTATTTAACATCTATTTTATGCTTCCATTTTTAAAAGAATATGTTTCAGATTTATTTTCTAGTATTTTGGAAAATAGCCATTTTTATAGCTCATTTCCTTTTAAAAATTATGGATTTTTTTTATTGTTTGGCTAAGTTTAAAGGGAAGTACTTTTGTTTGATTTAGAATGAATGCTGATTGGATAACCAAGACTACCCCCTTGAAAGTGTTCATCTGAGGACAGTTCTTAACTTTAAACACAATTTTCTCAGAGATTTTTATATTTTTGTTGATTTGGAGTAGACTTTCATTTTTAATCTAAAGAGAACTATTCTCTTTAAGGAGAACTGATTGTTTACAAAAGAATGATGAAATACACAGCAAGTGCTATACTTACTAACATAAAATGAACAAAATGGACAAATTGTGTCACGGGCTACTTGTCTCCCTCAAGAGACAAAGACTAGACCAATCTGTGCTATCCTTCTATATTAAGTTAAAACAGCTGGAGTTTAACATTTTTCTTCTCTCAATCTAAAGACTAGAAAATGTTCATATTGGATCTTACTTGTCTTTTACACTTTTGGTCTCCTGTGTTTTTTTTGGCTTGCAATCTTGGTTAGTGTGCAGGATAAGTTTGAGGGAAAAAAAAATCCTTCTCATTTCAGGATGAAATATTTAAAATAAACAGGCTGTGTGTTTATTACTGTGGAAACCAGACAGTAAGTATGACTGTAAACAGAGTGATTTCAAAAGACTTAAGTAAATAAATGCCAAGAGAACTGTAATAATACTATCATTCTTTCATAACTTTTATTTCTACCATAATTATTGAAATGCTTTCTGAAATAATTTTACAATACTGAAGTTAACCTTTTGTCATACATACATTTAAAGAATTTTAGTAGAAATACAGTCATTTACTTTGCTGACTGGAGAAACTTGTAGTTGTACTTGTTTTCCTCTATCATGATGGCTAGAACCTTCTGAAGTTGTTAAATTCAAAGAAATTGCTTCATAATATTTTTCAAGTTTGTTAACCACCAATGAAATAGTGACTTTTTAAGTTTGCTGCATCCATCTGCTTTCTTCTCCAGTCCTGGCATGGGAGTATATTCTTGGAGAACCTTGTTATGACTGTCTAACTCTTTGATATAAACTTAAGATTTGATATAACACAGGTTATTTTTCATTCAACTTAGCGGCTAAACACCAGCAACAAATTTCTCATTTAGTGCCCGGTAGGACATTTGGGTAAAGCTTAATAAGACCAAAGTTGCTGGAAAATGAATCCAGCTTGACTCTGATTCGTGGTGGTTCAACCAACCTTATCTTGAATGAGTTCTTGTTTCATTCAAGAAATTGTGTTTTCTAAGCTAAATGTATTAGTTTTCTATTGGTATATAACAGATTGTCACAGATTTAGCAGTTAAGGACTATTCATTATCTCAGTTTCTATAGGTCAGAAGTCCAGCCTTGGGACCACTGGATTCTCTGCTCGGGATCTCACAAGTGTGAAATCAAAGTGTTAGCCAGACTGCATTCTCACCTGGAGCTCAGGTTCCTCTTCCAAGTTCAAATGGTTGGGAAAAAAAAAAAAATAGCAGCATTTATTTCCTTGCTGGCTGCTAGCCAAGGGTCATTCTCAGCTCCTAGAAGCCACTCTTATGGCTGTCTCCATCTTCAAATCCAGCAACAGAGAATTTCCTTCAAGTTAACTCCTTTCTCTGTACAAAGATCCCACTCCAGTTTGAAGATTTGATTTGGTCAGGCCCACCAGAATAAATCTCTCTTGTTAAAAGTCAGCTATACCATATAACCTAACATAATCATGGATGTGAATATCTCATTAAATTCACAAATTCTTAACCACAAAAGGAGAGGATTGCACAGGGCACATACATCAGTGGCTAGAATCTTGACAGGTATCTTAGCATTCTGCCTGTCATTAAGATAATAGATGCTATTAGCCATCTATTTCTTCAGTTTCTTTTGTCCGTCTTCATATGTGTGTATATTCTTTTCTTCCTTTAGTTTCAGAAAAGACAGAATTTTTATTCTAAGTCTAAATTCTTCTGTCCTGGTCTTTCCTACTGCTCCTTGAATTCACTCTATTAGGCCTGCATATGTTTCCCCTCTCACACTCAGCCTTACTCTTGTATTTTCATTTTCCCCTCTTTATTATTTGCTCCTTCACTTCAGCTTGTATGTTGCCCGGTTTTCAGTGCTTTTCATTCAAGTTCTTTTCACTCTAAATTTGTCTGCACTTTTCTATAGCTCAGATTTAAGTCCACCATCTTTTTTGCAGCAACTTTTCCAAAAAACTGATCTTCCTGTCTCTGGTCCTCCCTACTCTCATCTACTACCAGAGGGACATTTCTAAAATGCAAATCTAATCACACTATTCTGCTTAAAAATCATCTGAAGTTCCACCTTGTTGCCTTTACCAGAAGACCAAATATGGACTATAGACATATTATGTTTTACCCTTCCATGCATAAAACATTTTAGACGAGTTTCCAATAGCTTAAATCGGAAGCTTATACCTAGAAATCTAGATTTCTGATCTTTCTTGAGAAATTAAAAATCTTAGTAGTCTGGTCCACATCTTCACAAGGCAACTACTCCTTCCACTGTTACTACTAGTAGCTGCCCCTATGGATAGGAATTGCTCTTTGTAGTTTGCCAGCCCATTAACTTTATTCATTTATTTTACCTGCATAGCCCCTGAAGACAGTAACTTTATAAACCCTAACCTAGAGAATAAGGACTAAATGTCTTAGCATGGCATTTATTATTTTTCCTAGCTTCATCCCATTCATAGAAAGAAAGTGAAGTCACTCAGTAATGTCCAACTCTTTGCGACCCCATGGACTGTAGCCTACCACGCTCCTCTATCTATGGGATTTTCCAGGCAAGAGTACTGGAGTGGGGTGCCATTTCCTTCTCCAGAGGATCTTCCCACTTAGGGATTGAACCCGGGTCTCCTGCATTATAGGCAGATGCTTTACCATCTTAGCCACCAGGGAAGTCAATCCCATTCCTAATTTTCAAATATTTTGCATCTTAGTTGACTGATAGCATTTCAGTGTCTCCTGCAAGATTATAATTTCATAAGGACAGAAAGTATGCTTTGTTTATGCTTTCATTCTCAGCCCCTAATAATTTCTAAAACATACCAGGAACTCAGTGAAATTGATTTAAATGGTGCTGATCATACTTTCACACATGCTGATTTTATGTGTTCATATGTTTGCTAAAAAGGTAGTGCAGTCAAAAGTAGTTATCAGTTCTCTAGCATTATTGGAAAAAATCTTAAAGCATAACTTTATGATTACCAAAAGTGAATCAATAGACTCATTTTGAGTGGCAGAGGATAATCACTGGAATACTATTTTAGTGACAGTGGGGGTTGAAACCCTTCAACACTATCAGTGTCTTATTCCTTTTATTTTTTCATTGGAGCTTAGGAACTGGGTCTCCTCTTATGGTGTTATATGTTCAGAACATAGAGAAAATAGGACTTTCAGTTGATGTTAATCCCTTTCTCTGTGAGATACTTAAAGACTTTCTGTTTGTTGACATCCAGCTATCAAAAATATTTCTTAGTGCAACTTTTCTAAATTGGTTTCCTAACCATTGCTGTTCACTTGAACAGCAATGAAGAGCATTTTGAACTATGGCTGTCTAAAGTATTTTTGAGAATGAAGATTTGGATTATTGGAGAATTAAATACAGGTGATTAGTGGAATTTCTGCTGTACTTCTTTATGGTTGCATAAAAACATGAAAATATAAATGAGTTATTGAACATGCAGATATTCAGAAGATTAAGTTTATAAGTGCTTTGTGTCCTTAAATTGTCTTGTTGGGGTTTATCTTTACAGATTTTAATTGTTCAGAAATATCATGTTGAACTATTAAAAAAAAATCTGTTTCCAGTATCTCACAGAATCATTTTTGCATGGAATGAGAGGTAGATACTCATGTTAAAAGGAGTCATAGATTGTTGTTGGCAATGAGAGGGAAGTCATATTTAATCCAGGACAGGGTGGTTCCTCTCAGTTACTCACTGATGAAACAGATAAAATGGAAAAATTTACATCATTTCTCCTTTTCTCTTTCTTGGTAAAATTATGAACAAATTCTTTTTGTGATTCTCTTTTTGTGTTGATCTCATAGGTTCAAATAATTCTGGACTGTTCCCTTTTTCAATGGTAGTTCATAGTGATGACATGAATTGTCTACAGGAAATTATTTCTGCATATGTTCCAACAACAGTCATTATTTGTGATATTCTCTGATTTTATTTTTAGATATTGTTCCAGTATTTCTTTATTTTGTTATTTATAATGGTCAATTCACACTCATAGAAAAAAAACTTCAATAAATGTAGTTCTTACCCTCTTCACTTTTTTTTTATTGAGTTGGTTATAGGATGACAGAGCACAGTGTGGAAATTTTGGGAAACGAGTTTTCTTTAGGACATAACTGTAAGCTCTTTAAGACAGAACTACTACCTGTATTATAGTTTTCAGAAGGAAAAAACCAAAAGTATCTCCTATATAAAATATCTATCTCTATAGAGATACATTATAAGATATTAGGTCACACAAGTGTAGAGGCTGAGAACTCTCACAATCTGGAGACCCAAGAAAGCTGGTGGTATAATTCAAAGGCCTGAGAGCTGAAGAGCTGATATTGAATTTCCAATTCAGATCTGAAGCGCTAAGAACCAAGGAGCTTCAGGGGCAGAAAAAGATTCATGTTGCAGTGAAGTTGCCAGACAGAGAGAGAATTTAACTTTCCTCTGCCTTTTTGTTCTAGTCTGGCCCTCAGCTCTATGGTTAGTGCCTGCTCACAGTAGGGAGGGCAATCTGTTTTATTCAGTCCACTAATTCAAATGCTAATCTCTTCCAGAAACATCTTTACAGGCAGACTCAGAAATAATGTTTAACCAGCTCTCTGGGCATCCAGATAAAATTGACACATAAAATAAAGCCTCACACTAGGTATTGATGGTCTTGATATTGAGGGTCTGATTATGGGCCTGTATATTGATATCATACTTAAAATTTCATGTGGCTACTATAATCCCCCAAATGTGCTTATCTATTCTGAAATTGATGTACTTGTGAAAATTTTAATAAGAATTTTTTTAAATTGAAGTATAGTTGATTTACAGTGTATGTTAGTTTCTGCTTTACAGCCAAGTGATTCATATATATATATATATATATATATATATATATACACACATACACACGCACACATTTTTTTATACTCTTTTCCATTATGGCTTATCACTATATAGTTTCCAGTTCTTTATAGTAGGACTTTGTTGTTGTTTATCCATTTTATATATAATAGTTTACATGTTAATGAGCATTTTAAATAACACTTTTCATACTATATAATGGGTATTTTTTTTTGTTATAAGAGTCTCTTTGTGGGCAGAGACAGTGTTTTATTTCTTTGTACCTTTGATATATATATTCAGTTCAGTTCAGTTCAGTCACTCAGTTGTGTCCGACTCTTTGTGAATCCATGAATCGCAGCATGCCAGGCCTCCCTGTCCATCAGCAACTCCCGAAGTTTACCCAAACTCATGTCCATTGAGTCGGTGATGCCATCCATCCATCTCATCCTCTGTCGTCTCCTTCTCCTCCTGCTCCCAATCCCTCCCAGCATCAGGGTCTTTTCCAATGAGTCAACTCCTTGCATGAGGTGGCCAAAGTACTGGAGTTTCAGCTTCAGCATCAGTCCTTCCAAAGAATACCCAGGACTGATCTCCTTTAGGATAGACTGGTTGGATCTCCTTGCAGTCCAAGGGACTCTCAAGAGTCTTCTCCAACACTACAGTTCAAATGCATCAATTCTTTGGCGCTCAGCTTTCTTCACAGTCCAACTCTCACATCCATACAAAAAAATTCCCTTAAATTGTTTACTGGATTCAAGGTGTAAGAGTGAACAATTCTTTGAAGTTATATGGTAGTTTTTTTTGTTTGTTTGTTTTTGAATGCCATTCACGTAGGGTAAACAGATTGGACAGTAGTATTACTCAGTTTTTGAAGTTCAGAGATCAAGAACACAGCTTACTGGCAAAGCAACCTCATCTAGACTGTAATATTTATATTTGATATATCTCGTTCTGGAATTTAAGTACCAAGAATGTGGATAACATAAGGAAGTTTCAAATTTTAGAGTATTGTGTACATATCCTATTTTCTTCATGTTTTTAGCTTCAGCCAAAAGGAAAACATGTTGGAAGAAAGAAGTGTTAAGAATAACCAAAATTCAAATTCAAGTGTCAGTCTTTGATATCACGTTTAGGTCTTAGGGAATAGCTCTTAAAACCAATTTAATTGTTACACTTGATAACCTCAAAATTTAAAGTAGACTTTGAATGTATGCTTATTAGAATTGTTGCTAATATATAGGATTGTTAAAAGTAAAAAACTCAGTTAAACAAATGCTAAACAAATAGTAATTTGCATTTGAGATAGATATACACCAATAGATATTCAAGTCCAGAACATTTTTCTAGATTGTAGAGTCAAGGTGGTCAGATTTCTTAAAATCATTCAGAGGAGATCTACAGAGATGACCTTTGAGGGCAGAAGTATATTAAGAATATCCCTATGGATGAGAATAATTTGGTTAAGGGGAAGATACAGACAGAATGAGAAAAGCCTCTTTTGGCCCCCAGTAATGCCTGGCTTCTATTTCCTGTGAGACTAATGTTCAGTAAACTGGAATATTAGCTCTGTCCAGTTTAGGAAAACAACCTAATGTTATGGGCACTATCTTCTCTTTATTCACTTAAAATGACTACTTCCATAGTTATTCTAAGGGCACATGGACTGTGACAATTGCTGTCACTTAATATATAGAATCCCTTTGGGAAGACTTTAGGTCCAGTCATTTTAAAAGCAGTTGGCTGTTCCCATATAACTTTCTTTGGTTTATGCACTGGCCCAGTTAGCAATATTTTGGTGGCAAATTTGAGTTTATCCGAAGCATGAACTTGTCAAAACTTGTCATGATCTTGAGAAATTTACTTGCCTAGTTTAAAAGTTAAATAAACCTATTGGCACTACCTTTCTAAAAGGAGCTCTGTATGTGCACACCAGACAGCATTGCCTCCTTCAATTTATAGCCAAGCACTGATTTATAAACTTAAATCATGATGAGTTTTAGAGAGTCTACATTCTGTAGTTTTTTGAACTGACTTATTAAAGGGAATGTTTCCCCCACCCAGCATGTTGTAACCATGACAATAGGTACTAAAGTGTTTCCAGTGGTTAAACATACATCTTTGATCCAACATTTTGAGTCATACAAAGAAAAAATATTTTTTGAAAAATTTTATGAAATGTTCTTTCTGTGTCTGACTTTATTTCCCTAACGGCTGTGAATTTTCATGTAATCATATTTCTCAGTATACACTGTATTTTTAGAATGCCACTCTCCTTTCTACTACTCCCTTACATGAGTTACAGATTCATCCCTTAGCACCCCATTGAATGAATGGAGATTACTACATTGTCAAAACACAATAACTGCTATACCATTTGGACATTTTTTGGCAATGAGTAAGTGTTCTCATTTGAGATTGCTTCATAAGAAACAGTTCACAGAAGTGGAACTACAGTATGCCAAAAGAGTTGATTTCTTTTGGACTTTAACTGACTGGATTTCTGGTTTTAATATTTGCTAACAGCAAGGTGCTATTCTATGTAACATGACTTATTTACATAGTTACCACAAAACACTTGGTATTTCATCTAGTAATGACATTATGTCATTGAAAACAGCAATTTTAATGCTGTACTATTTCGACATTTATTAATAATTTGAGCTTTTAAAGGCTAAAGATTCAGGTTATAGTTTGTATCGATTTTTTCTAAAATTAATCTATTAACATTGTAAACCTCGTAAAATGCTACTGCTCTCTTTACATTTATGTAAAGCAAATATTCTACCTGATACATCTTTCTGTGATGTAGATTGCCTTGTAGTATACCTGGTAGGAACTAAAGAATATTTAATCAAATTTTAAATTTTTATTTAGGATTCTACAAAAACTTATTGACTATATACCATGTATTCCTTGTATGACTTTAGCCGTAGATGCAGAGCTCAAAATCTGAATTTATTCAGTCATTAATTGACATAATACTTGAAATATAGTAAGTACTCAATAAGTGTTATTATTATTAGAAAAATATTGTGGTATAATTTGATTTATTTCATCACATCTTGAGGATAGTAATTCATTGACTTATGGTATCCAATTTTATTATAGAAATCCAGTGCTATTCTAATCCTTATAATTAATTTACATATAATCTATCTTATTGCTCTGGAATCTTTTACGGTTCTCATTTTGTTCCAAATATTATGAAGTTTGAGGATGCTGTACCTTGCTGTGAGACCCCTGTTAATCAAGTGTGCTGGGACCTTTCCATTTGGAAATTTAAATCTTTCAGTTCATGCATTTCTTCTGCTTTTTAAATTCCTTCTCTTTTTTGTCTCTTTTGGCTAATTGTATCATGTGCAAATGGCAACCCTCTCCAGTACTCGTGCCTGGAAAATCCCATGGATGGTGGAACCTGGTAGGCTACAGTACATGGTGTCGCAGAGAGTCGGACACGACTGAGCGACTTCACTTCACTTCACATGCTGTGGTAAAGAACCCGCCTGCCAATGCAGGAGACTTAAGAGATTTAGGTTCAATCCCTGGGTTGGGAAGATCTCCTGGAGGAGGGCTTGGCAACCCACTCCAGTATTCTTGCTTGGAGAATCTCCATGGATAGAGGAGCCTTGCAGGCTACAGTCACGGGGTCGCAAAGAGTTGGATGCGTGGCTACAAGTAGAGACTTGTTCTGCATGAGCTCTAGGACTGGAGATTTCATGTGAGGCACAAGTCACATAAACATGCTCTTACCTGGTTTGAGTACTCTCAACTTGCTGCCTGCTTTCTGTCATTCTCCAGTCCTTGAAATAGGGTTTTGTTTTTTGGGTTTTTTTTTCTTTCAAATGGGAGAGAACCATCAGAGTTTATAATTATTATCTCTAGGAGCATTAATCTAATACAGCTTACTTTGCTATTATCTAAACTGGAACTATCTCAATGTTAACTTTTAATTACATTTTTCTTTGCAAGAAAATTCAATTAAATGAATGATTACCATCCATTGTACTCTCCAGTCCTTCTCAATCTCATTAAAAATAGTTGTTAATTTTTATACTTTACAAGTAGATTTTCTATTAGGTAATTATCACCTGAAATAAAACACCTTGAAAAATTTAAAATGTTTTTTAGACCAGTAATTTCTTTTTATCTTGTCTCTAGGTCAATAACGAAATAAATCAAAATAAGTATGACTAGTTTTCTATATAAATGTTTTTGATTGGGATTTGCTTGTTAGAGATCTGCCACTACATTATTATAGGTGCTTTTTTTTAGGATTCTTAGTAAATATTTTGGGATGAAAAATCTGACAGAAGCATTTTTAATTCCTAGTTTAAAAAGACAGTTATTAAGCTTTGTGAAGATTTTTTGAAAGAAACTCATAAGCTAAACGAAAAATGAACATATCTTTTTCTGGATTCCTATACTTTATCACTTCATTTAAACTCGGATTTAAAAATACTTGGTACCTCTGTGGCTTGTTAAAGATCACCTGTTTTGAGTTTACTGGTTTATAATAACTGATTTTAAGGAAATGAAGTTATAGTTAACATAAGTGTTTATGATTTTTTTGTTGTTGTTGTTTCCAGAAACTTCTAATGTCAATACAACGCCTTTAACCAGTCAGGCTATTTCATCAAATATATATAGTTCAGTGCTTCAGGAGTGGAAGAACGGAGGTTGGCTTTAAGTTTATGCAAATTTTTTAAATGGCAAAAGTCCAGGATTTATAATCAGAAAAAAATACAAGATTCTATTTTTTCAGTTAAATTGTCTTAAGAGAATGTTATGAGAGGCCTGAGCAGTTCTTACTAAACAGGGTAAACTGTTTTGAATACAGAAATAAATCATTCTATGATATTTCATACTATGTCCTATTAAGATATATTTCCTAAGTATCTCGTAGTAAGGTATTTTATCATGTTATAAGTTTCCCCGCCCCCCTCAGTGTTTGCTTCCTTATTGTTTCCACGAGGCCTTAGGAACTAAGCAACAGCAACAGTGAGCTCCCCAGTGAGATTTTTCTCTGTCATAGCCACACTGGAATGCTACTGTGTGTTAAAGTAATCAACCACTTTCAGAAGACACATCCAATTCAAACTGACTCTAGAGAGTAGAGTTTTTTGTGCCCTTTGGTGTTATGTCCATTGTGGCTTATTTGTAAAATCCTTCATGATCAGCCCTTATATTTTGTTCATGAATTTCTTATAGGATAAGTTATCATTTTGAATGGAGTGGTTACAATTGCTTGTGCAGGACACCACTTAAAATAAATGTCAGAATTAGGATTCTAAAACAGAGATTGCTTAGGTTCCCATAACCATATAATGCTTTTTATGTGACCAAGGAACAGAAAATGAGACTAAGTAGGCACTTACATTCATATTTCTACCTACAGATCATTTGGTAGTCTTATTAGCTACAGTGTAAGGGAGTCTGATTAAAAACTAAGCAGACATTATGGATAAGAGTATAGAGGTTCCTCAATAAAAATAGAACTACCATCTAAGAGTCCTACTCCTGAATGTATATCCAAAGAAAATGAAAACACTAATTTGAAAAGATATATGCACCCCAGTGTCATATGCACCCCAGCAGCATTATTTGCAATAGCTAGGATATGAATTTAAGTTTCCATTAAGAGATGAGTGGATAAAGGAGATCTGAAACACACACAATGAAATATTCAGTTCAGTTCAGTTCAGTTCTGTCGCTCAGTCATGTCCAACTCTTTGCGACCCCATGAATTGCAGCAAGCCAGGCCTCCCTGTCCATCACCAACTCCCAGAGTTCACTCAGACTCATGTCCATCGAGTAGGTGATGTCATCCAGCCATCTCATCCTCTGTCGTCTTCTTTTCCTCCTGCCCCCAATCCCTCCCAGCATCAGAGTCTTTTCCTAGGAGTCAACTCTTCGCATGGGGTAGCCAAAGTACTGGAGTTTCAGCTTTAGCATCATTCCTTCCAAAGAACACCCAGGGCTGATCTCCTTTAGAATGGACTGGTTGGATCTCCTTGGAGTCCAAGGGACTCTAAAAAGTCTTCTCCAACACCACAGTTCAAAAGCATCAATTCTTCAGCGCTCAGCTTTCTTCATAGTCCAAATCTCACATCCATACATGACCACTGGAAAAACCATAGCCTTGACTAGACGGACCTTTGTTGGCAAAGTAATGTCTCTGCTTTTGAATATGCTATCTAGGTTGGTCATAACTTTCCTTCCAAGGAGTAAGCATCTTTTAATTTCATGGCTGCAATCAGCATCTGCAGTGATTTTGGAGCCCAAGAAAATAAAGTCTGACACTGTTTTCCATCTGTTTCCCATGAAGTGATGGGACCAGATGCCATGATCTTAGTTTTCTGAATGTTGAGCTTTTTAAGCCAACTTTTTCACTCTCCTCTTTCACTTTCATCAAGAGGCTTTTTAGTTCCTCTTCACTTTCTGCCATAAGGGTGGTGTCATCTGCATATCTGAGGTTATTGATATTTCTCGCGGCAATCTTGATTCCAGCTTGTGCTTCTTCCAGTCCAGCGTTTCTCATGATGTACTCTGCATATAAGTTAAATAAGCAGGGTGACAATATACAGCCTTGATGTACTCCTTTTCCTATTTGGAACCAATCTGTTGTTCCATGTCCAGTTCTAACTTGCTTCCTGACCTGCATACAGGTTTCTCAAGAGGCAGGTCAGGTGGTCTCTTATTCCCATCTCTTTCAGAATTTTCCACAGTTTATTGTGATCCACACAGTCCAAGGCTTTGACATAGTCAATAAAGCAGAAATAGATGTTTTTCTGGAACTCTCACTTTTTTGATGATCCAGCGGATGTTGGCAATTTGATCTCTGGTTCCTCTGCCTTTTCTAAAACCAGCTCGAACATCTGGAAGTTCATGATTCACATATTGCTGATGCCTGGCTTGGAGAATTTTGAGCATTACTTTCCTAGCGTGTGGGATGAGTGCAATTGTGTGGTAGTTTGAGCATTCTTTGGTATTGCCTTTCTTTGGGATTGGAATGAATGACCTTTTCCAGTCCTGTGGCCACTGCTGAGTTTTCCAAATTTGCTGGCATATTGAGTGCAGCACTTTTACAGCATCATCTTTCAGGATTTGAAAGAGCTCAACTGGAATTACATCACCTCCACTAGCTTTGTTCTTAGTGATGCTAAGGCCCACTTGACTTCACATTCCAGGATGTCTGGCTCTAGGTGAATGATCACACCGTCGTGATTATCTGGGTCATGAAGATCCTTTTTGTACAGTTCTTCTGTGTATTCTTGCCACCTCTTCTTGTTATCTTCTGCTTCTGTTAAGTCCGTAACATTTCTGTCCTTTATCGAGCCCATCTTTGCATGAAATGTTCCCTTGGTATCTCTAATTTTCTTGAAGAGATCTCTAGTCTTTCCCATTCTGTTGTTTTCCTCTATTTCTTTGCATTGATTGCTGAGGAAGGCTTTCTTATCTCTTCTTGCTATTCTTTGGAACTCTGCATTCAGATACTTATATCTTTCCTTTTCTCCTTTGCCTTTCTCTTCTCTTCTTTGCACAGCTATTTGTAAGGCCTGCCCAGAGAGTCATTTTGCTTTTTTGCATTTCTTTGTCTTGGGGATGGTCTTGCTCCCTGTCTCCTGTACAATGTCACGAACCTCATTCCATAGTTCATCAGGCACTCTGTCCATCAGATCTAGTCCCTTAAATCTATTTCTCACTTCTACTGTATAATCATAACGGATTTGATTTAGGTCATACCTGAATGGTCTAGTGGTTTTCCCTACTTTCTTCAATTTAAGTCTGAATTTGGCAATATGGAGCTCATGATCTGAGCCATAGTCAGCTCCCAGTCTTGTTTTTGCTGACTGTATAGAGCTTCTCTATCTTTGGCTGCAAAGAATATAATCAATTTGATTTCGGTGTTGACCATCTGGTGATGTCCATATGTAGAGTACTCAGCCATAAAAAAATGAATTTTTTGCCACTTGCAACAACATGGATGGCCTTGAAGGGTGTTATGCTTAGTGAAGTAAATCAGACAGAAAAAAAAAAAAATACTGTATGTGTTCACTTAAATATGGAATCTGAAAAATAAAGCTGATGAATGAATGTAACAAAACAGAAACAGACTCATAAATACGGATAACAAATTAGTGCTTACCAGTGAGGAGAGGGATTGAGGGAAAGAGCAAAATAGAGAAAGGGGATTAAGAGACATAGACTGCTGCTGCTGCTAAGTCGCTTCAGTCATGTCCGACTCTGTGTGACCCCATAGACGTCAGCCCACCAGGGATTCTCCAGGCAAGAACACTGGAGTGGGTTGCCATTTCCTTCTCCAACGCATGAGAGTGAAAAGTGAAAGTGAAGTCGCTCAGTGGTGTCCGACTACTACTAGGTACAAAATGGATAAGATGCAAGGATATAATGGACAGCACAGGGTATATAATCCATATTTTATCATAATGGTAATTGGAGTATAATCTATAAAAATATCAAATCACTATATTGTACACTGGAAATTAGTATAACATTGTTAATCAACTATACTTCAATTAAAAAAAAAAGTTTAAAAAGAGAAAATGGAAACAAAAAATTAACAATGAGAAACAAACAAAGGACATAAAAATAACTCTTGATTAAAGAAGTGTAGTGATCCTGAATGGAGAAATTTCACTTTAATTCATATTAGAACTTCCCTGGGACTTCACTGGTGGCTTAGATGGTAAAGCCTCTGCCTACAATGCGGGAGACCCGGGTTGGGAAGATCTCCTGGAGAAGGAAATAGCAACCCATTCCAGTACTTTTGCCTGGAAAATCCCATGAACGATGGAGCCTGGTAGGCTACAGTCCATGAGATCACAAAGAGTTGGACACGACTGAGCAACTTCACTTTCACTACTTTTATATTAGAAATATAAATTCCTTCTAAAATAACTTGAAAATGAGTGTGATTCCAAACCAAATTCCTCATATATATATATATATATATTTTTTTTTTTTTTTGCTTTTTGCTTTTGGTTTGTCTGAAGTTCTGATATGTGTCATCTTTCCCATGTTCTCTTGGTTAGAATTAGAAGCAAGTCACAGACCTACCCACACTTAAGGGGAGGGGATTACACACGGCCTGAATAATTGGAGGGTGGGCAGATTGGGGACAGTCTTAGAGGAAATGCTGAGTACTTTGTAAGCACTCATTTTTCTGCCTGTAATCTTCTGAGGGCTTTTTGTTAGAGTGAGTTCTGAACTTGTTACTGTAGTCCGCAAAATCCTGTGTGAATTAGTTTCCTATCTCTTTCCAATCCCATCTCTGTTCTCCATCTCAGTTTTCAGAAGGACTTGTTCTGTGACCACTATATCTAAGCCTACTCTGCCCTCTAGTCACTATCCTATTACCATTTTATTTTCTTCATTAAATCTACAACTGGATGAAATTATTATTTGTTCATTGATGTTGTCAGTCCTCTACTAAAATATAAGGACCAAGTGAGTAGACAAATTGTTTTTCTTGTTCAAAATAGTGTCTCTAATGCCTAGCACATAGTACATACTGAAAAAGTCTGATAAATGAATGAATGAATACATTCTATATTTAACCATGTAAAAAAGGGAATGCTAATTTGAGTCATATATAGCTCCTATCTTTTTGTGGCTTTTGGACTAGTACAAGAAAAAAAAATACAGTATCTACTATTGTAGGCAAGAATCGCTAAGAAGAAATGGCGTAGTGCTCATAGTCAACAAAAGAGTCTAAAATGCAGTACTTGTGTGCAGTCTCAAAAATGACAGAATGATCTCTGTTCGTCTCCAAAGAAAACCATTTAATATCATAGTAATCCAAGTCTATGCCCCAATAACTAATGCCAAAGAAGCTGAACGGTTCTATGAAGATCTACAAGACCTTCTAGAACTAACACCAAAAAAAAAAGATGGCCTTTCCATCATAGGGGACTGGAATGCAAAACTAGGAAGTCAAGAGATACCTGGAGTAACAGGCAAGTTTGGCCTTGGAATACAAAATGAAGCAAGGCAAAGGCTAACTGAGTTTTGCCAAGAGAACACACTGAGGGTCATAGCAAACACTCTCTTCCCACAACACAAGAAATGTCTCTACACATGGACATCACCAGATGGTCAGTACTGAAATCAGATTGATTGTATTCTTTGCAGCTGAAGATGGAGAAGCTCTGTATAGTCAGCAAAAACAAGACGAGATGACTGTGGCCTAGATCATGACTTCCTTATTGTAAAATTCTGATTTAAATTGAAGAAAGTAGGGGAAATGACTGGACCATTCAGATATGACCTAAATCAAATCCCTTACTATTATGCAGTGGAAGTGACAAATAGATTGAAGGGATTATATCTGATAGAGTGCCTGAAGGACTAAGGATGGAGGTTCGTAACACTGTACAGGAGGCAGTGATCAAAATCCTCCCTTCTTAAGAAGAAGAAATGCAAAAAGGCAAAATGGTTGTCTGAGGAAGCCTTACAAATAACTGAGAAAAGAAGAGAAACTAAAGGCAAAGGAGAAAGGGAAAGATATACCCAACTAAATGCAGAGTTCCCAAATAGCAAGGAGAGATAAGAAAGCCTTCCTTAGTGATCAATGCAAAAATAAAGGAAAACAATAAAAAGGGAAAGACTAGAGATCTCTTCTAGAAAATTAGAGATACCAAGGAAACATTTCATACAAAGATGTGCACAATTAAGGACAGACACAGTATGTATCAACAGAAGATATTAAGAAGAGGTGGCAAGAATACACAGAACTATACACAAAAGATCTTAATGATCCAGATAACCACAATAGTGTGGTCATTCACCTAGAGCCAGATGTGCTGGAAGCAAAGTCATGTGGGCCTTAGAAAGCATCACTAAGAACAAAGCTAGTGGAGATGATGTAATTCCACTTGAGCTATTTCAAATGCTGAGAATGTTGCTGTTGAAGTGCTGTAGTCAATATGCCAGCAAATTTGGACACCTCAGCAGTGGCCACAGGACTGGAAAAGGTCAGTTTTCATTCCAACCCCAAAGAAAGGGAATGCCAAAGAATGCTCAAACTACCACACACTTGCACTCATCTCACACGCTAGTAAAGTAATGCTCGAAATTCTCCAAGCCAGGCTTCAGCAATACGTGAACTGTGAACTTCCAGATGTTCAAGCCGGTTTTAGAAAAAGCAGAGGAACCAGAGATCAAATTGCCAACATCTGTTGGATCATCAAAAAAGCAAGAGATTTCCAGAATAACATCTACTTCTGCTTTATTGACTACCCCAAAGCCTTTGACCGTGAGGATCACAACAAACTGTGGAAAATTCTTAAAGAGATGGGAATATTAGACCACCTTACCTGCCTCCTGAGAAACTTCTATGCAGGTTAAGAAGCAACAGTTAGACCTGAACATGGAAAAATGAACTGGTTCCAAATTGAGAAAGGAGTACGTCAAAGCTGTATGTTGTCACCCTGCTTATTTAACCTATATGCAAAGTACATCATTTGAAATACCAGACTGGATGAAGGACAAGCTGGAATCAATATGTGACAAATATCAATAACCTCAGATATGCAGATGAAAACACACTTATGGCAGAAAGCAAAGAGGAACTAAAGAGCCTCTTGATGAAAGTGAAAAAAGAGAGTGAAAAAGCTGACTTAAAACTCAACATCAGAAAATGAAGATCATGACATCCAGTCCCATCACTTCATGGCAAATAGATGGGAAAACAATGGAAACAGTAACAGACTTATTTTCTTGGGCTCCAAAATCACTGCAGATGGTGACTGCAGCCATGAATTTAAAAGGCGCTTACTCCTTGGAAGAAAAGCTATGACCAACCTATACAGCATATTAAAAAGCAGAGACATTATTTAACCCACAAAGGTCTGTCTAGTCAAAGCTATGATTTTTCCAGTAGACATGTATGGATGTGAGATTTGGACCATAAAGAAAGATGAGCACTGAAGAATTGATGCTTTTGAACTTGGTGTTGGAGAAGGCTCTTGAAAGTCCTTTGGACTGCAAGGAGATCAAATGAGTCAATCCTAAAGGAAATCATTCCTAAATATTCATTGGAGGGACTGATGCTGAAGCTGAAACTCCAATACTTTGGCCACTTGATGCAAAGAACCGACTCCTTGGAAAAGACCCTGATGCTGATAAAGATTGAAGGCAGGAGAAGAAAGGGATGAGAGAGGATGAGATGGTTGGATGGCATCACCGATTCGATGGACTTGAGTTTGAGTAAGCTGCGGGAGTTAGTGATGAACATGGAAGCCTGGCGTGCTGCAGTCCATGGGGTCGCAAAGAGTTGGACATGACTGAGTGATTGAACTGAATTGAACTGAAGAAAAATGCAAGTAGATTTTGTAATGCTATGTTAATTGTTTCTAGAAGTCCTGACTTGAGAAAACGTATCACTTATTAATACACATTTGGCAATTTTTCAACTTATCTCTAATAACGGGAGCTGATATTGTGGATAACCATATAACTCTACAGAGAAAAAAGAGAATTAGATCAAGGGTCCTATCTAGGAAATATCACCATTTACGCTGTAAATGAAAGAGAAGCATACTATGAAGAAATGATTAGATAAGTGTTATGAGATTTAATAGAGTGCCAGGAGATCCAACGTACTGTTTCTTTTTCAGAACCTAATATCAAACTTATAGTAACAGGTAAATAATAGGCAACCCCTGACATCTACCTACCCTACTACTCCCAATCCAATTTACTGTTGCTAAAGTCTTTCATGCTAAGTAGCTTCAGTCATGTCTGACTCTTTGTGGCCCTATAGACTGTAGCCCACTGGGCTCCTCTATCCATGGGGATTCTCCAGGCAAGAATACTGGAGTGGGTTGCCATGCCCTCCTCCAGGGGATCGTTCCAGCCCAGAGTTCGATCCTGTGCGTCTTATGTGTCCTGTATTGGCAAGCAGATTCTTTACCACTAGTGTCAGCTGTTGATTCTAAATCTATGTATAGAGTATTTTTCATTGTTTATTATAACTCCTAATTAGACTAAGATAAATCTTCTTTTTCCTATATTTTCCGTGAACCAAAAGGTTTACCATCTCTATTTCAAGGACATGATGGAATAAACATTTGTAGTCATTTAAAGTAACAGTAACTTCTGAAATTCCCTTATTGCAAAGACATTTGGGCTTTTCATTTCATTTCTCTGATTCCTACTAATGAATTTTGTAATTATGAATACCAAATAATTCTTAGATGATACTTAATATATTATAGCATACAGCATACCGTTAAAAATGCTAATAATTTGTAGGTCTATATTAGAACTCAGTGTATTTTTTTTTAATTTTTGGATTATTGCATTTTGGTTGTAAGGACCTAGAGGGTCTACATATCTGAAGCCCTGCATATACAAGTCTTACTTGATCATATAATCATCTTAAGATATTTAAACATTTTAAATAGGTTTAAGAAATGTGAACAAGAAAATAATTGGAAAGTTGAGATTAATAGTCTCACAATAAAGTTCTCTTATCTGTTTAGAAAGTCCCATGAGCATTCTTTTCTCAGTTCCAGCTACTGTGGAAGATAAATATGCTCAGTTGTCAACCTAGGTATGTCACTGGTTTAGAATACTTATTTGTAATATTTTAAATTTAAATCTATAATAACGTTTCAAGCAGGTCACAAAACCAAAGAGTTAATGATACAAACATCTTAGTAAAAAATATTATTCTTGATTAAAAATACAGTTGATGATTAATGTAATTAGTCCAAAATATTACAGTTTAGTTTCCTTTTTACTATTAACTTGACTTGTTTCCTTTATTACTAGAATTTTGTAACTGTGTATTATAACAACTATGTATTTACAGCTATATGTTTTTCTATAATATAAAAATATCCTGTATTACAAACTATAATGAATAGGGTTTGCTTTTTAGTGTACACATATCGAGACACAGCTAAACTTTTTAAACATGTCAATAAATTAAAAGCACATACTGAAAAAAAGGAATTCCATTTGTTTGCCTAGGAATCATCTCAAGATATCTTTATTCCTCCTTTTCCTTTAGGTTTACATCTTGGTTCCCAGGACAGTAACACAGATTAATTCTGCAAGGTTATTTAGACTACGTTGATAATGTATCAACCTCTTTAATTGATATGTTCTAAGCAGAGTTCAGCTTACACCTTGAGAATCCTCCTGTCCCCAGAAACAATAAACAATTCCCCTGAAATTAGTGTTTCTTTTGTGTATTTTACTGATACTATATATTCTCTTTTATCTGTGTGGCCATTCCAAAGAACCTGAAAACAATACATATACATTCTTACATTTTTCAAAAAACAAATCTTTTTGGGTTTTATTAAACCTATGTATTATCACAGTATCAGGAGCTATTACACAGTCTTTTAACCATGCCCTTTTTCTGAAATTATACTATTCAATAAAATAAAACTTATCTCTTAAAAGCTTCAAGATTTCTTAATTTGTATTTAGAGTATCACTGTCCCAATTATTTATTTTACCTGAAATATTATAATTTTATTCTCTTATTAATAAATATCATAGAAGTTTTAAAAAATTTAGGTCTTTTATTAAGCAGTATATGTCCAGAGCTCTATAAGACACTGTGGAAGTTAAGGAAGACATACAAGATATGGTCTCTGATCTCAAAGAACTAAAAATTTAAAGGAAAACACTGCATTTCTGAAGCAACAAGAGAGATACACAGAGGATGAAACTGGGTGAAAAATTGTGTGAGACAAATCTGAATTATTAAGAATAGAGAAGCTAATACAGGCTAAAGTAGATAAAGAGAATTTGATCTGGGCTTTGAAGTGATGTGTAAAAGGATATGGCATTTAATCTTGCATTTAAAGATGTCCAGACTAAAACACCAGCTAAGGAAAATGGATATGTTTTCTGAAATTGTGAATTTTTAATGCAAATCAGATAAAAAATGCTTTGTTTGTGTTGCTTGCTAAAATAAATGACAGAGTCAACTAGTGCAACCTAATATGATTACAAGTATTTAAAAAATTGTTTTGAACTTTTTTGACAAAGAAAAATAAAAACATAGCTTAATAGATTATAGACTGAGTGAGGTGCTGAGTATAGATCTGTATATAGAAAATTCACCATAAGGTCTTAAGAACTAACTGCAAAAAATTTTATTTTTGCCCATTGTGGTTTCTGACTCTGGTTTTACTATTTGAAGTCCTAATTTTATATTGCAGATTATTTTGAAATTACAGAACTAATAAAGAATATCTGTGTTAATAGCCTTACATGTCCAACAAAAAACGAAAGTAAAGGACTTTTAAATCGATACAACCATCCAGTGTTACTTTTGTGGGAATTTGCTAACACTCATTTATTTATTTATTTATTTTTTAAAATATAAATTTATTTATTTTAATTGGAGGTTAATTACTTTACAATATTGTATTGGTTTTGCCATTATAAAACACTGGTGAAAGAAATCAAAGAGGACACTAATAGATGGAGAAATATACCATGCGAGACAGCTAACACCTTTTTAAAGTTTCCACTTTTATTTGAAGGATGGTATAAAGATGGGTTGGATGTAGAGTTAGAGCACAGAAATATTTTATGCTTCTCAATTCATTAGGCCTGATTTGAGGCCCTCTGATAAGTCCAGTGCAATTGGGCATGTGGTCCATTACATCTGTAATAAGGTGGACAGGCAGGAACAGAGATAGTGAGAGTGAAAGGGCGTTTCCTGCCTTGGTTCTGAACTATGTGAATACAGACAGGATGGTCCAGATGACTCATGTTCGCATACATTCCAGAATTTTTCTACAAAATAAGCGGAATATTTCAAGTAAAATATTTTTCTTGGATTGAATTTTAAATACTTCTTGATTATTTTCATTGTTTCAAATAATAGATGTTCACACCTGTTGCTGCTAAAGTCACTTCAGTCGTGTCCGACTCTGTGCGACCCCATAGACAGCAGCCCACCAGGCTTCCCCGTCCCTGGGATTCTCCAGGCAAGAACACTGGAGTGGGTTGCCATTTCCTTCTCCAATGCATCAAAGTGAAAAGTGAAAGTGAAGTCGCTCAGTTGTGTCCGACTCTGTGCAACCCCATGGACTGCCGCCTACCAGGCTCCTCCGTCCATGGGATTTTCCAGGCAAGAGTACTGGAGTGGGGTGCCATTGCCTTCTCCATCACACCTGTTAAAGGACCCCAAATTAGTGAATATAATTAGAAAAATAGAAACTGAAAAATACTTGCCTGCTCTTAAGAAGAAATGACATTTTAAGCTTATTCTACACTGAGTAGCCAAGAAAAAAATTGAAGAATTCTCTTTTGGAATTTTGAATATAAGCATTTGAATGATATTTTGAAAGAAGTTGTTTGTTATTAGTGATTTAAAACTGTTACCTTTATCTTTTGCCATCTTAAATAGGTTAGGGGGTTGTGTTTACCTGTCCATTTGTATTTTACTTCATTCAGGATCAAAATGTGAGCCTGACTATAACACTCAATGGATAATGATTCATTATCCATTGACATTGTTGCAACTTCCAAGTGATAAAAAAAAAAAATTATTTCCTTAATGTCCATCTTAGTCAAAGCTGCCCGACAATTGTGAAAATGTGAGAATATAAAATCATGGTTTGGGTTTATGTTTTACTGATGATCTATTGTCTAAAAATAAAATATGCTTCATTTTTCTTCTGTATTGACTCAAACAAGTAATATTCTATAGCTGATCTTTATCTTATGTGTGTTTGTTTGCATAAGAGAAGCTTTAAAAGGTTAAATACTCAAATTTACTTTCAATTCTTATATAATTTGCATAGATAAAACTTTCCTATTTAAACTTAAATACTTGTTAAATGGACTCATTATATGTACTTCAAAGCAAGAGTTTTTGGCCATTTGATTTTAAGTTTACGAGAAATAAATCAGATGTGACAAATAGTCTGAGATAATTTCAAACTTCTTGTAAGTTTTCCAAGTCTTTTTTGGGTAAAGGTTTAATAATAATAATTATGCTATTTTAAAATTATAATTTAATAATAATTGTAATGTTAAAATTAGAATTCAGTTTAAATTTATAATTTAAAAATTATAATTTTACTATTCTAATTAAAGTTAAGCTCAAATTGCTGAATTTAGGTTTTATATATATGTATATACACAACTATATGTACTCATTGAAATAAAGCACAATTTTTCTTAGTCTGTTTCCATTTTTTTAAGGAACAGAAAGAGGTGAGATAAAACAAATTAAAGCATCAAGCAGACATTATGACCTGCTTAGATTTCAAAAACAAAATACATAAATACATACAAAATTTATTTGTGGCTAAACCAGTATTCTTCAGTCCTTGTATAACATTTGTGCCCATAATACATTATTATGTGCCCATGAAAATGAAAGAGGAGAGTGAAAAACTTGACTTAAAACTCAACATTCAGAAAACTAAGATCATCGGATGGCATCCGATCCTGTCACTCCATGGCAAATAGATGGGGAAACACTGGAAACAGTGAGATACTTTATTTTTCTGGGCTCCAAAATCACTGCAGATGCTGACTGGAGCCATGAAATTAAAAGATGATTGCTCCTTGGAAGAAAAGCTATGACCAACCTAGGCAGCATATTAAAAAGCAGAGACATTATTTTGCCAGCAAAGGTCTGTCTATTCAAAGCTATGGTTTTTCCAGTAGTCATGTATGGATGTGAGAGTTGGACTATAAAGAAAGCTGAGTACCAAAGAATTGATGCTTTTGAGCTGTGCTGTTGGAGAAGACTCTTGGGAGTCCCTTGGACTGCAAGGAGATCCAACCAGTCCATCCTAAAGGAAATCAGTCCTGACTGTTCATTGGAAGGACTTATGTTGAAGCTGAAACTCCAATACTTTGGCCACCTGATGTGAAGAACTGACTCACTGGAAAAGACCCTGATGCTGGGAAAGACTGAAGGCTGAAGGAGAAGGGGATGAGAGACGATGAGATGGTTGGATGGCATCACTGACTCAATAGACATGAGTTTGAGTAAGCTGCGGGAGTTGGTGATGGACAGGGAAGCCTGGTGTGCTACAGTCCATGGGTTCGCAAAGAGTCGGACACGACTGAGTAACTGAACTGAACTAATACAAGAATATTAAAATCCTTTGTTTTCCTTCACATTTTAAGCAAGTATATGTAAATATTTTTCAACATCTAGGAATTCTCAGTATTTAAATCTTTTCACTGAGTTTCTATGATATTAAAACATCTATCTGTGGTTTTAATCTGAAAATTTAAAAGTAAATTGGTAAACATAATTCATCCAGAAAAGTTTACTCTGTGGGGTTAAACAACTGAATGATCCTAAATTATAGGAATTAACATAAATGTTTTATAAAGTACCACTCAGATTGCAAACACTAGAGTTTTACTTTAGGACTTTTATTTTTATTTGTAGATTGACTGATATGATTAGTCTCAGAATTATCAATAATTATAATAATATAAAATTATAATTATTAATAATAAGTATTAATACTTAATTAAGAAATTAAGTATTTCTTAATATATATATATAACATATTTATAGGAGTGCGTCTTTACAAATAAGATACTTTAGAAATATTCCTATCAGTGGATGCCATAATAGAAACTACTTATCCAGGAGGCTAAATAACAACACAAACCAAAAAAAAAAAAAATTTCTGTACTCTCAATATTGCCACCTACTCAGTGCCTTTAGAATCTCTGTTTAGAATTATGTGTAGATTTGGAAGCTAATTCTTCCTCTTACTTGTTGTTTGTTTAGCATACTCCTTATGTCAGCAAGTAGTTTAACAGGATAGTATAGTGGGATCTTGATTTTATTCCTTTGATATGTTAGATAACCACTCTGAACCTCAGTTAAAATGGATATAATAATAGTTCCATTTGGTGATGATTAAATGAGTTTATATTTGTGCTATGCTTGAGTTATACTTCAACTATAAGATATGATAGCTATATAATTTTAATTGTCATTTAAAATCTTATTTTAGTTATAATAATTCTAATAGAAAGGATAATTATGTGCTGTGTGCTTAGTCGCTCAGTAATATCCAACTCACTGCAACCCCATGGACTATAGCCCACCAAGCTCCTCTGTCCATGGATATTCTCCAAGCAAGAATACTTGAGTGGGTTGCCATGCTCTCCTCTGGTGATCTTCCCAACCCAGGGATTGAACCCAGGTCTCCCGCATTACAGGCAGATTCTTTACCATCTGAGCCACCAGGGGAGCCTAAGGATAATTATAGTCATTATTATTAAATCATTGTGTTTTAGTATCTTTATCTACCAAAACAAGGAGAGCCTGTATCTCTTTTAGAATTCCTTAACTATAATAAAGATGTATTAAACTATTTTATTTTGTAGTGACCTCTAGTAGAAGATTTAAGATATTTTTATATCTTACCTCTGCACAAAAGTACTCAAGTTTGACATATGGCATTATCATTTATAATTTATAATAATAAATTATTGGTTTTTGACAGAGAAGTAATTACTGTTCCCAGGTTTATAAATTTAAAACCCTATATTTCTCTTAGATATTACAAAAATTTTGCTCTTTCTTCAGAGATAGCTTTTACTATCAGTATTAACAGAAACTGGAATTTAGAATCTTCATGTATGGGCCTTCCCTCGTGGTCCAGTGGCTAAGACTCTGTGCTTGCATGGCAGGAGGCATGGTTTCCATTCCTTGTCAGGGAACTAAGATCCTGTAGGCATGCCATGCAGTGTGGCGCAAAAAAAAAAAAAGAGTTTTCATGTGAAATTTATTTTATTATTCTGAGTATGAAAGTGAAGGTAGAGTCGCTCAGTTGTGTCTGACTCTTTGCGACCCCATGGACTGTAGCCTACAACGCTCCTCCGTCCATTGGATTTTCCAGGCAAGAGTACCGGAGTGGGTTGCCATTTCCTTCTCCAGGAGATCTTCCCAGCCCAGGAATAGAACCTGGGTCTCCTGCATTGTAGGCAGATGCTTTACCATCTGAGCCACCAGGAAAGATGTATAGTGATTTAAAATATGTACTAGACAGTAAAAACAGATGGTAGCATGTTTTTATGGTATTTATGTTGTTTTCATTTCTGCTAAAATGTGAGAGAGTGACTTACCACTTAATTTTTTTTCCCTTAGGTTTTATGTTGATTTATATGATAAACCTTAATAAGAAAGTAGGAGGTTGCCCAGTAGTTTTGTCCACTGTATTTATATCTGGTAAATGCACGATATTTAAATCTTACACCTTTTTTTCCCTCTCAGAAGAAAAAATATATATTTAAAACTGGGCCACTCAATCTTGATTTTCTCCGGAAACTAATCATGTTTTCTTTTGATCCTAGTTCAGGCTTGGTTCCTTCAAACTAGAGAAAATTGCAAGCCCAGCTGAGGTCATTAGAGAACTTATTTGTCACTGCCTGGACACCATTGCAGAAAGCCAAGCCAAAAATGAGCACCTGCAGAAAGAAAATGAAAGGCTTCTGAGAGATTGGAATGATATTCAAGGACGGTGTGTACATAATGTGCTTGTATCTTAAGAACACTAAGCTCTTTATATTATTGTAGCTCTGTTTATGATTTATACACTTATGCTATATGTAGAGTATCATATATTTAAGATGAAATGTGTCAATGATTATACCTCTACTTAATGTGATTAAACTAAATTATTGGTTGTTATTGTACAGTATAGGAGAACAGTAACACTTTTAGGTCATTCGTATTTGGTGGCACCAGCAAACTAATAACAGTAAGAAGTAATTGGACAGTGGTGATCAGAACCCACTAACAGTAAGCAAAGTTTAGGAAGTTTGGTATTTATAAGGATTAAAGTGAAAGTGAAGTCACTTAGTTGTGTCCAACTCTTTGCAACCCTGTGGACTGTAGCCCACCAGGCTCCTCCATCCATGGGATTCTCCAAGCAAGAATACTGGAGTGAGTTGCCATTTCTTCTCCAGGGGATCTTCCTGACCCAGGGATCAAACCCAGGTCTCCTGCATTGCCGGCAGACGCTTTAACCTCTGAGATTAATAATGAATAAAAAAGAGAAATGAAATATAAATAAACATAGTTGATTCCTTATTTGAAATCTTTTTATGAATGGCATCTATTTCAGGTGAAGTATGTTTTGGCTCCTGAGAGAAACTTATTTTTTGCAGATTGATTGAAAGTTCATATTCTCAGCATTTTAAAAAGAAGTAGTTGTTACTGCTGGATAAGACATTTGGAAGCCTTTATTTTCCTGATTTTGCCTCTTTAAACAATGAAGAAGAAAGTGACCTATCTTCTCAGTTATGCAGTTTTCTCAATTATATCATGATCTAGGCTGGTCCAGGGAATAGCTGTATTACTCTATTATGTACAAGATATTTGAAAGAAATGTATGTTGTGAATATTTGAATCTCTACAAAGACATATTAATATAATATGCATGTATTTGTTAGTATATACATTGTAACATATGAAAGAATTGTGCAGAATATATAAAATAGTAATAATGCTCATTATTACATCCAATATATAAATATTTTTTATCTTTTATTCAATCCATAAACATAAGAATATTTGAACATTTATCAATTTAGGGTCTTTTTAGGGTACTGACTAATATTGTTCTATATGTGCATCAGTAAGTATATGGGGAAGTGTATGAAAAATATGAAGAGTTTTTATCAGTATATCCTTTTAAATGAGGTTTACTAGAAGAAATAATTTCTATACATTCATTTATATTTATTAATTAATGTAAGGCATGAACCTAACACCTATCACCTAAAACTTGGATATATTTGACTCTCATTTTTATATTAATAAAGTATCTTATTTTCTTTTGGTTCTGAATTAATTTTTATCTCCAATTCTATAGTTAGACCAAATCAAAATTATATAAATGTCAAGAAACCATACAGAAAAATATGTTATTGTTTCTTTTAAATTTTCCCTTTGAAATTCTTGTTGCTGTGAATTAATATAAAATGTTCTAGAAAGCATGTTTTGGGACTTATACCAGTACTCTGGGTGTATTTTTCTATTTTATATTCAAAATAAATCAAATGAAAGGAGATGTACTCTGGTCGTGATAAGCCATTATTTTAAAAACTCAAAATACCCTCAGGATGATAGGAAATTTGATCCACAAATTGCCCACAAAAATGCAGACTGGGTACTTGGTACTTGAGCAAATTGCTTTAAAATGTCTGCCAGAGGTTGAAAGAGGTATTATCTCATCAGTATTCAACACCACTGCCATAGGATGGAAAGCAGCAGGGAACAAAGATGAGACAGTAGAGACAAATACACCCTGTGCTGTAAGACAGTGTGTGAGGGTACATATAATATGTGTCGCACAGATGCTCAATTTGCTATTTCTGAATTATCCAGAAAATTCTTTTGTGTCATTGTGACAAAAAGTTACCTATTTGATCAAATGCACAGCCATGTAGCTTGTCACCAGTCTTATGCTCCATCTATTCTTTTTTTTTTTTCTGAGTCCTGGATCACATACCTTTTTCAGGAATTGAAGATGTGTGTTCTTGGAATGGCCCTCCAAACAGAGGAAACAAAATCTACTCCAGAGAATTCTAGGCTCTGGATGTATTCCAGATGTTAGATTAGTAGCTTTACCTAGTTTCCAAATTTGGTTTTCTTTCCTATCACACAGAAAGTGGCTGTTTTAAAGAGTTGTAAATACACCTTGGTCACAGCCAAACTGTATTTCCTGAACTGTTCCCTGTCCAGAGGCGTAGTTCACTGGGAAATGAGCGAAGGATTTACAACTACTGCTTCCATAAGGCAGTAGTACTGGTCAAGAGTCTTCAGAGAGATTAGAAATAGGACACAGACATTCGGAGTTAGGTATCTGTCCACATAGAAAATAGAGTTGAGGCCCTCTCTTTAGGCCTAGTCACAGTTCAGTTTCCTGGGCTGCTCCTGATTAGTCTTATATCAGTGTCCATTCATGATTCCATTATTTCTTTATCAGATTTTTTTTCTAGACTACATGTGCCTGGAGAGCGAGGAGGGGCACAAAATAGTTGCTGAGAATTCACTTAGAAGCTATGGTAGATAGGTCTGAAATATATTTAATAGAGAACTGAATATTATATGAGCAAAAAGCATATCATGGGAAATGTTTATGTTGTGTTAAGAGGAGAAATGTGAGTTACCAATATGGAAGGTATCTCATTTTTTGTAAAATACATCTTTAGATAAAGAATATCTAGAAGGAGAAAATTAAATGATACTAGTGTGTGTCTGTGTGGATCACAATAAACTGGAAAATTCTGAAAAAGATGGGAATACCAGACCACCTGACCTGCCTCTTGAGAAACCTGTATGCAAGTCAGGAAGCAACAGTTAGAACTGGATATGGAACAACAAACTGGTTCCAAAAAGGAAGAGGAGTACATCAAGGCTGTATATTGTCACCCTGCTTATTTAACTTATATGCACAGTACATCATGAGAAAAGCTGGGCTGGATGAAGCACAAGCTGGAAACAAGATTGCTGGGAGAAATATCAATAACCTCAAATATGCAGATGACACCACCCTTATGGCAGAAAGTGAAGAACTAAAGAGCCTCTTGATGAAAGTGAAAGAGGAGAGTGAAAAAGTTGGCTTAAAGTTCAACATTCAGAAAACGAAGATCATGGCACCTGGTCCCATCACTTCATGGCAAATAGATGGGGAAACAGTGGAAACAGTGGCTGATTTTACTTTTTTGGGCTCCAAAATCACTGCAGATGGTGATTGCAGCCATGAAGTTAAAAGACGCTTTTAATTTGGAAGGAAAGTTATGACCAACCTAGACAGCATATTAAAAAGCAGAGACATCACTTTGCCAACAAATGTCCGTTTAGTCAAGGTTATGGCTTTTCCAGTGGTCATGTATGGATGTGAGAGTTGGACTATAGAGAAAGCTGAGTGCAGAAGAATTGATGCTTTTGAACTGTGGTGGTGGAGAAGACTCGTGAAAGTCCCTTGGTCTGCAAGGAGATCCAACCAGTCTATCCTACCGAGTGTTCATTGGAAGGACTGATGTTGAAGCTGAAACTCCAATACTTTGACCACCTCATGCAAAGGGCTGACTCATTGGAAAAGACCCTGATGCTGGGAAAGACTGAGGGCAGGAAGAGAAGGGGACGACAGAGTATGAGATGGTTTGATGGCATCAGCGACTTAATAGACATGGGTTTAGGTAGACTCCGGGAGTTGGTGATGGACTGGGAGGCCTGGTGTGCTGCAGTTCATGGGGTCGCAAAGAGTCAGACATGATGGAGCAACTGAACTGACGGAACTGAAGTGTGTGTCTGGAACTGTGGATTAAATTTTCTTCTTGATAGTATTTTTTACATATATTTTTGTATTTAGATATGTATCATTATAATCAGAGCCAAATCTAAAACTATTTCCATTTGGGATCATGGGGGAGAATGAATACAGTTTGAGTAAGCAATGAGGAATTGCAATAAGAGTGAAAAGGATGAGCTTTAACATGTATACTTTTAACATATATTTGCTGTTATTTTTTATTTGCTATTTAATAATTGCAATCCTCAGTTCAGTCACTCAGTCATGTCTGACTCTTTGCAACCCCATGAATCACAGCATACCAGGCCTCCCTGTCCATCACCAACTCCTGGAGTTCACTCAGACTCACATCCATCGAGTCAGTGATGCCATCCAGCCATCTCATCCTCTGTCGTCCCCTTCTCCTCCTGCCCCCAATTCGTCCCCTTCTCCTCCTGCCCGCAATCCCTCCCAGCATCATAGTCTTTTCCAGTGAGTCAACTCTTCACATGAGGTGGCCAAAGTACTGGAGTTTCAGCTTTAGCATCATTCCTTCCAAAGAAATCCCAGGGCTGATCTCTTTCAGAATCGACTGGTTGGATCTCCTTGGAAGGGACTCTCAAGAGTCTTCTCCAACACCACAGTTCAAAAGCATTATTCTTCGGTGCTTAGCTTTCTTCACAGTCCAACTCTCACATCCATACATGACCACAGGAAAAACCATAGCCTTGACTAGACGGACTTTTGTTGACAAAGTAATGTCTCTGCTTTTGAATATGCTATCTAGGTTGGTCATAACTTTACTTCCAAGGAGTAAGCGTCTTTTAATTTCAATCTTAGCTCCAGTTTAAACAAGTGACATTCCTGAATTCACTTACTTTTGTATAATTTATATGAGAAAGAAAACATTAGAATTATTGTATGTAAATCCTTAGGTCATTAGCTATATTTATTTTACTTTTTTAGTTTCAAATAACAATTCTCAAGTTCGGTGTTTGTGAGTAGGTCTTTTGTTTGTACTCAAGCATCAAGTTAGAAAGTCTCTAGCTTTACTCTGAGTTATAGTTATTAAACCTACAATTGGAGGCAGTTTTCAGCAGATTGAATTGGGTTGACACTCATGGAATCATTAGAATAGAAGAGACCTCGAAAGCTTTTCTCTGCCTTCAAGCTAGGATCACATTATAGCCAGATGAATTCAGTCTGATATTTTAAGACTCAAGAGATACCTTCAACTCCTATTGGTCGCCCATTACATTGTTTAAGAACAGTCACAGGCAGAAAATTCTTCCTTCCATCTATTGGTAATCTGAGTCCTTCATGGTATACTTGAAGGCCATTTCCTCTTGTTCTGTCATCAGAAAGGATGAGGAACAGCTGTTTACCATCTTCTTTAGTACTTAAAGGCTTATTAAATATCTCTTTACCACTGCTTTCTTTTCCATTTCTTTTTAGCATTCTTTGTCCTCTGAACTCTTGTGCAGATATTCTTTTTCTGAACAACCCTGACCTGGGTATAAACTTTGTCAGAGCTGAAAATACAAGGATTACTGTACTGTTTCTAAGTACCACATGTTAACATTTGTGTATTGATTTATTTTGGGTTATCGTTTAATCTGTATTATTTGAGATGTTATTTTCTATGAAATCACCTTGTTTCTGCTCTCATTTTTGTTGTGTTTTTGACATTTATTCTTAAATTCCTTGTTTTCCCATCCAGAAATATTTTATTTTGAATATTCAGTGTTTTTTGTATTTAGTTTTTACCCTTTTAGTTTTTTTTTTAACTGGAGGATAATTATTTTACAATGTTGTGTTGGTTTCTGCTGACAACAAGCAGCTATATGTATACATTATATATACATGTATCCCCTCCCTAGTTAACCTACCTCCCACCCCACCCTCCAGTCCAACCCCTCTGGTTATCAGAGAGCACAGAGTTACATTCCTTCAAGAAGTCCTCAACTACTTTTAAATGAATATATTGCATGAAATAATTTATGTTTTAATCTTTAAAATAGAGGTTTATTCATTGTCTGTGTGTAGGCACATATCAAGTATATTCAATTTCTGCTAGTCTACCTTCTTTATATATATATGAGGGATTAAAGTTAGTACTGTCTCTTGTTAGCTCATTTGAATATTGTAGAAAAAATTATAAATGATAAAGAATTTTATGTTTTGTCCTATATACCTAAATTTAAAGTATATAGTGTTTTACATATCTTCTTGGAAATTTCAAGTTGGATGCTTTCATTTATTTTATAAGTACATACATTTAATTGTGTGTGTATGTTTGCTGGATTATAAGGTACAGCTTGGTATATGATGTTCTTGCTGTGGAGCAGTTCATAATCTATTTTGGGAGAACAGATTAGGTAAATCACTTAATCCCAAAATAAGATCATGGTTGCTATTATAGTAATATTAACAAAGTACCAGAAACAGGCTATAGTTACCTTTGTTTCAAATTTCTCTCACAAATATGTTCTTTTAGAAATAATCCAAAGATGTGAATAAGTTATTACATTTAGGAATTTAGATGTTTTAAAAGCTTTTTTGCTATGAATTTCCAATTTTGATCCTTTTCTCAGTGTGTAAACTACAAATGCTAATAAACAGTAAGTTCTAATTATTTGTTTACCAATATAAAACTTTAAATCAATGAAAACATTTTAAAGTGATTTTTTAAGTTGGAATTGTTTATTTTTAATTAATTTTTATTTAAAATGATTTTAATTGTATTTTTCTTGAAAAAAAAATTGAAATTGTCTTCAGTATTAAATTGAATAATGCTAAGAAAACCCCACACCATATATTAATTGGTTTGTTTATTCACATTTTAGGTTTGAAAAATGTGTGAGTGCTAAGGAAGCTGTAGAGACTGATCTTTATAAACGGTTCATTCTGGTGCTGAATGAGAAGAAAGCAAAGATCAGAAGCTTACATAAATTGTTAAATGAAGTTCAAGAACTGGAAAAGAACATCGAACATAAGATGTATTTTTTACCTTTCTGTTTTGGGATGGCAGAAGCATACATTTTAGTGGAATTTCTTCCCAAAGTTAATGGAAGTTAGATGCAAACTTTAGTGACATATCATAGCCTGGGGTTGGATGCTGTGGTTGTTAATTGCAGTAGACTGGAGAATACACAACATGATCTCTCCATTATCTGCCCAACAGTCACACCTACACTTAAATCATACAACTGCCATGAGACTGCTAAATAATAGTAGTTTAATTATTTGGCATCACTAAGGAATATATTAATTAAAAACTTTCATCTTCTCCAGAACCACAAAGGTTGGGCACACATTTGTAATCCTGATCTAAGTAGTTGTTAATTTTAGGATCAAATGGCTCTGAGTATGAATATGTACTTGATTTTTAAGGAAGAATCATAGGTGACTTATGGCTGATATGGCTTGAACAATTATAATTACTTTAGGCATTAACTGATACAGGTTTGGGTCTATTATTCCTGAATCTGAGAGAAAGCACAAATTTACTAATGACGTAATATAAAGAATATAACATTTAGTATCAGATGATCCTAGTTCAAGTGTTGATCTGGTACTGAATTCTAATGATACTTGGCTTTGTCCTTTAAACTCTCTGTGCCTCACTTAACTGTCTTCATAATAAGAGTAAAGGTAGCCATTTCAGAATTTGGGGAAGACCAAATGAATTCTGCTCAAAGGCAGAACTGCTTTGAAATCAGTAAAGTACTGACCATTCTGTGACACACAGAAGATAATTTAGGAGAGTAGTATTGTGATTTGACAGATGAATAATAAATGATAATAAACTGATTCAAGAATTAATTACAGTGAGCACTAAACATTTACATTAGGTAAAACAGACACTTGTTCTTAAGAGAGTTAACAAATGGTCTTTAAAGTGCTTTCTTAATTACATAATTTCAATATATATTTGTTTAATTACAATGTTTTTCTAAGGATATTTTCTATAAATACTTACTGGTGAATTTGATACCTGGCCAAGAATGAACCAATGATTTATAATTCCACCTTTCTCTCTTTCTAGGGAAACTCCAACATGTTCTGAAATGACTACTGACAGAGATGCAATCTATGATGAAAGTACTGATGAGGACAGTGAGATCCCATCTAATCCTTCTGTGTTAACTCCAGGTAAAGTAAATACATATATTTCTTTTAATGAATACCTCACTGGGGCTTATTTCTTATTATGGTAACAAACCGTAAAGAAAAATGTTTCGAAAATAATTTTTTCTACAAACACATTTCAGGGTTTTTACTCAAAAACCACAGCTACTTAATGTTAAAAATTAATATTCATTATAAAATGCAGCAACTCATTGGCAACAACAAAACAAACAAGCATGTCCACACATATACATACACATGTGTATGCCAAGGTACAGTGTTTCTTATTAAGCATAGATGGGTAAGTGGCAGGCAAGATATGACTGCATGATAAATATCTCCAGCTGAAAGCTGGCTGCCTTTAACATTTGAGGTCTTATCAGGCTAGAGCTACGTGAAGGAGCAGGGTGATCTAGAATGGTTTAGATTGTCCTGAGATTAAGTCCTCTCCCTATTCAGACGAGATCGGACACTTTCAGGGTGGTATGGCTATCGACTTCTCTTACAATTCAGAAAAGTGCTAGAATAGAGGGAGGTGGGTTAAGAAAAAAGATGAGAAATGGCAGTTTAAAGTACTTAAGCCTTACTTAATCGATCAGACCAGCAGCTTTTTAAACTCATGGATGATTTTTCTAGAGTTTTACAAATTGCTTTGAGGTAGGATCCCCTGAACTCATACATACAAGGTTCTGATATAAATGTTCGTTTATTTAACAAATATATTTTTGAGTGTTTATTATATACTGAGAACTTTTCTGTGCAGTAAGGGTGCAAAACACAGAAAGTTCCTCTTTCATGGAGTTTAAATTCTAGACAGGGAAACAGATAATAACAAGGTAAATAAATTTAAGTTTGTTGGGTAGTGATAAATGCTGAAGAGAAAAATAAACCAGGGAAGGATAACAAAAGATGTCAGGGAGGAAATAAGAATGAGGGTTGTGATTTTAGCTAAGGCACCAGAAAAGACCTTGGTAAAAAGGTAATAAGTCTGTCTGTGGAAAGAACATGCCATGCTGAAAAAGCAGTTGAATACAGAGGCCTTGATGTGTGAGTTTGCCTGATGTGTTCAAGCAATAGCATGGAGAGCAGTATGCATAAAGTGAAAAGATGAAGACAGGAAGAATTAGGACATGAGGGAGGCCAGATTGTGTATAAGGTCTTACAGGTCATTGTAAGGATTTCAGTTCGCACTCTGAGTGATACTGGAAACTGTTGCAGAGTTTTAAACAGTCAAGTGACATGATCTGACTTGTTTTAATAGGATTAATCTGTTGTGTTGAGAATAGGATCCTTACTATAGGAGGATCAATATGGAAGAAGATATAACAGACAGAAAGCTAGTTTAACAATGAGTGAAGGATTAGAGTGGCTTAGACCTGAGTGAAAGCAGTGAAGGTGATAAACGAAGGGAAGATTCTAGAAATGTTTAGAGGCAGCAGATTTGCTGTAAAAGTGAATTAGAAGGGAAAGACAGCAATGATGGTAAGCTTTTTGGAATGAAGTACTGAAGGCAAGCAATTGAAGGAACTACCAATTTGGGAGAGAGTGTAAGAGGAAGGTCTGCACCTCAGTTTCAGAAACATTAATTCTGAGATATTCAGCAGGGAGCTGGACATAAAAATGTGTACTTTGAGGGAGGGCTCGCTGCTGACATATAAGTAAAAATGGTATTTAGAGCTTGCTGAGGTCTCAAGGGAGTTAGAGAAGACAAAAGATCAGTGGTCCAAGAATGCCATACTAACACACTTGAGTGTACAGAGGTGGGAAAGATGAGGAGACCAACAAAGTAGAATGAGGGGGCCGCAAATATTGTAGGTGTGGTATCTTGGAAGGCAAGTCAAGAAAGTATTTCAAGGAGGAGACAGTGATTAGCTGAGTTAAATGCTTCCAACTGAGCAAAGATGATAAGGATTGAGCACTGACTGCCGTATTTAGCAACACAGATGTTATTAGGGATCTTAATAAAAACATTTTCAGTGGACTGGTGGGAAATAGAAGAGAATAGGAGATTCAAAAGGAATGAGAAGAGAGAATTGGAGAACAGATAGCAAGTATGAGCAATACTTCTAACAAGTTTTACCATTAAAAAAGAGGAAAGACCCAGGTCAGTAGCTGAAGAGGAGGGTGAGATCAAGAGGGTATTTTTTTTTTTTTTCTTAAATGAGAGAAATAGTGTCATGTTTGAATACTGATGGGGTGAAAAAGGAGAGAGGGGGGAAAAAAGTGTCCAGGCAGTAGACAGAAGTAAGAAATCCTGGAATATTGTCTCTAAGTAGATGAGATGGGATCAAATACACAAATGGCAGGATTTAGTTAGCTGGGAGCTTGGTTGCTTCTCCCAATGATGGGAAAGAAGGTAGAATAAATGGATAAAGACAAAGAAAAGTGTCTACTTGTATTCATGGAAATATACTGGTGTTGATTAATTTAGTTGATTGATTAATTCGAATTAGATCACACAATCACACACAAATTCTCATTTTCACATGAGAGTAAAATTTCTTTTAATTTGGAGGCTGTGCTTGGTTTACATTGCTACTGCTACTGCTAAGTCACTTCAGTCGTGTCCGACTCTGTGCAGCCCCATAGACGGCAGCCCAACCAGCTACCCCGTCCCTGGGATTCTCCAGGCAAGAACACTGGAGTGGGTTGCCATTTCCTTCTCCAGTGCATGAAAGTGAAAAGTGAAAGTGAAGTCGCTCGGTCGTGTCTGACTCTTAGCGACGCCATGGACTGCACCCTACCAGGCTCCTCCATCCATGGGATTTTCGGAGGAGCCTGGTAGGGTGCAGTCCATTAGTGGCCCATTTAAAATGAAATCTCTTTTTTAATAATAATCAAATGTAATTGAAAGTTCACAAGGAAAGGGAATACTCTTTCCATTTGAACATTCTGAACTTCTATTAAACACAATGGCCTTTGATTTTGTTCCCTATTCAGAGTGTCTCACAAACCTTTGATGTAGATGAAAATTATTTTTGAAGAGAAAATATATGGTTAAATATGGGTATATGAGAATAGGGTCCTTTATGTGTTCAGTCTCTTTTAAGTAAAGCTTTAAGCTATAATTATACTATTTTAAATTTGGCAAAATTTCTCCTCTTCAAAAATGTTTAGATCATTGAATATTTTTTATATATTTTACATTATTTTTTCTTTAACTCATATCTAGTTCACTACATATTTGACCATGGGTCTCTGATTCTCTCTCTCTCTCTCTTCTTTTTTTTTTTTTGCATTTAACTTGCTTTTGACAAGTTTTAATTAAGAGCATTTTTATTAGAAATTTTAACTGTTCTTTTCTCTCTGCGTCTTTAAGAAGTATTCATGAAACTAAAGTTTGCTTTAAAGAAAAGTGAATCTTAGATAGAAAGTGCTTGATATGTCATTAAGCACTGGACTAAACAGATATGAGGAGAAGCATTTTATATGTTAAACAATAAAATGAGCCTCATAATATACCGGATTTCCATAAACTATTCTTCTTTGGTGACAAAATATATTCTTAGTCCATGGGATTTTCTCTTATCTAGCTTAGTCCTTTGGCTTTTTATATATTATTATTGAGTATTTGGGGAGAGCAGTGAGAATTTCTTCCTTAACTTATTCTGCCATTTTGACAATAACTTCTTAGAGTATAAGTAAATACATGAATTTATTTTAGATATTGCAGGTTCATGTATGCTTTATATACTATAAGAACAAGAGGAAAACAAATGAATGGAATTTAATACATTTATCTTTCAGAAAACCATTTCTTTCAATGGCTAAATGTGTAACTTGATAATAATTTTTATTATGTAAATATATTTTCATCATTAATTATTAAAATCACCAAATTGCCTCATGAGTTGTTTACATTATTACCTCATTCCTACAGAGGTTTAGTGAGACCAGGATCATTTAGTGATTCCATAACATTCATTCAAGTAAAATATTTCTTTATGTGTATACCCAGAAGTAGGGTAGGAGTGTCATAGTTTGTAAGAAACTAATAGGTAACCTCATGCGAAGAGTTGACTCATTGGAAAAGACTCTGATGCTGGGAGGGATTGGGGGCAGGAGGGGAAGGGGACGACAGAGGATGAGATGGCTGGATGGCATCACTGACTCAATGGACGTGAGTCTGAGTGAACTCCGGGAGTTGGTGATGGACAGGGAGGCCTGGCGTGCTGCGATTCATGGGGTCGCAAAGAATTGGACAGGACTGAGCGACTGAAGGGAACTGAACTGAATAGGTAACATTTTTATGAATAAGCAATCTGTTTTATTACTTTTTTCCTCCAACATTTTTAAACTTTCCTCATTGTTAGGATTGTTGAGGAAATAACTAGTGACAAGTAGTCCAATCTAATAAATGACATCATGTTCATATGTACTATACCACATTTAAAGGTTTACGAAAAGTCTTTAAAGCGTTCTGAACAGTTTATTAACTAACAGGAGATCTCTGAAGTATTCTGAAATTGGAACATCACAGTTGATACCACCCCGTGACTACATTTTATATTTTTCTGTAGTAAAATTTGCTTTCTCTATGTTTTAATTTCCAAAATTTCTAGAGAGCAGTGGTTTTATAAACTTTATTATTTCCTACACTGTGACTGCATACTAAGTCCTAGGGTTTGTAGGTATTGCACTTTATTTCAGATTAAGATTATGATAGATAAGCTAGGTGCTGTGTTCGCTATTTATAACTCGGTTCTCGGATTACAAAGGAGGATAGGTCATTTCACTCTCTTCTAGTGGGTATTAGTTCCTTGTGGCATTAAGACTCCTGGGTAGTCTGGATTTTTCCTACCTCCAGGATTGTTTCTGTTTTTTAATTCAGTGGAAACCTACTGGGTTATTATAGGTATCATTAAACGATCTTCTCTACAGGAAACCCTCTTTCTTTAGTTACCATTCAAGGTAACACCTGATGTCCATTGCTGTGGAGAAACTTCAAGTTGAATTATGTGCAGTGAATAACAGAATCTCACCAAAATATCCAGTGATATAAGCGTAATTGATATAGCATCTTAGTAACAAAACATTACTAAGCAACAGTTTATCCAAGTAGCTTTTCAATTGCCCCAACAATATCTGATCTAACCTAAGAAATAACTTAGGATTATGCAGATTTTTATAGTTTCCTAATCATTTTATACTATATTAAAAGTAGAATTATGTGAAAACAGTTTTTAAATATATATGAATGTTCTAAGAATTTTAAAAATTATCATAAAGCATTTATTAGTCTTAACATAATTCAAATTGTGTGTGAATATTTAGTGGAAAAAATTAGATTTATTTTATAGAAATAGGATCTTTATGTGAAGTATTTGGAAAACATGGTTAACTGTGTCCTACTTAGCCACCACAAGGGGAATTATTTTAATGTCTCATTAATTATGTTTAATATAATTTAAAACTTACTTTAATGGATAGTCAATATTTTTTAATTATAATTATTTCTAATAAAAATTAACAAATTTCTTACATTTAGAGAATAGTTAAATCAACCTTCCTAAAAGTACAAATAAGAAATATACTTATTCTAGAATGTTTTTGCTTGCTACACTTTGTATTAAAGGTCCACAACCACGAAAATCAGCTTTCTTACCACTTTCTCCATAATTATTAGCCTGAAATTTAGCACATTAGTTTAATTAGTCTTCGTTCGTATCCAACAGGAAGGTCCCTGTATAACTGCTATCAGTAATTCAGGCTTTTGCTTAGTTGGTGGGCTTCCTGAAAGGAAGTGTGATTATAGAATGGCCTTTTTGAAAATAAATGAATGGCTGTGTCAAACAGTTGATGAATACTGATATAGTAGCTTTTAAAAATAGAACAGAATCCAAAATTTCCAACTATCAAAGAGCTCGTTGCTTTGAACACTGAATGTCCACTCACAGAAGGGATAACATGTCCTGCCAAAGAGATTACTCAGAATTCAGCTTTAGAATCATAGATTATGTCCTTAATATTCTCCAGCTTGTTTATCATAGACTCATTTGTTTCTAAACTCTAAATAAAAAGCTTGATTTAGAATAACCTATCACAAAACTGGAAAATCAATTTGAGTAAATTTCCTAGCAATCATGGGCTCTTATTCATAAACTACCTTGTGGAAGAATGATGACATAATTTGAGGAATCTAGATCTAATATAGTTATAGATCTTCTATTATTAATACAAGCCCATCATTTTTCAGAAGAGACAGAAGCCTAGGAAGGTTGAGTACATTACTGTTGGTCACACAGGAGAAAATAATGAGAAAGTGTTTGCCCTCTGTAATGATTGATTGCCTACCTTTGCACATTTCTTTTTGAGCTATTATAAAAACCCTGGGGAATGTGCTAGCACTAAGGAAGTTGTCACCGATGCAATACAATAATGATAACATGTTTTTCTTCTAAAGAGAAGAGAAATCCTAAAGAGAAAAGAAAGCATAAGTTTTCCATAGAGATAGTCAGTATTATTAAATAAGGAAGGCTTTATGACCTAAACCTTTTGGAGAAAATTCCAGAATGTACATATTTCTATTGAGGTCATCCTTTGTGTATATTTTTTTAATTGAGATACAGTTGACATGTGACCTTGTGCAATGTGTAGATTTGGTACATTTATAATTACAATGTGACTACCACTGAAGCGTTAGCTAACACCTCTATCACATGACATATCTAAATATCATTTCTTTTTTCTGGTAAGAACTATTAAAGATCTAGTCCCATCGAAACTTTGAAGTTTTTAATTCAGTATTATTGACTCTAATTATTATGCAATGCATTCGATCTGCAAGACTTACTGATCTCCTAGTTGTAAGTTTGTAATCTCAAGTAGTATTTCTCCGATTTCCAACCCCTGTCCCTAGTAGCTGTCATTCTACTCTGTTTTTATGAGTTTGGGTGTTTTAAGTCCACATATAGGTGCAATTATACAGTGTTTGTCTTTTTCTGTCTGACTAACCTCACTCCCTGTGTATTTTAATTGCTTTAGACTTTGACTTAGTATATTATTTATTTGAGAACTCTCAAATGTATCAAAGGTTTTTAGCAAATCTATGATAACTTCTCTGTATCCCACTATTAAAATGTAACTTTGGTATAACTTCCTAGTGATAGCTTATGGTGAAGGGTGTCAGATTCGTGATCTCTGAAAGAAAGAATTTCACTTTGGGACCAAAGACATAGCTTCAGTCACTTGGAGCTTCGTGTGGCATTTTTATTAATGGAAAGGGATGGAGAAAGCTTCTGACATGGACATCGGAGGGGTATAGAGAGCCCCACCTGCTAGTCTTATCAAGTCCTTATGTACTTTTTCAATTAGTTACTGATGATAGAAAGGTCTTACCAGACCCACTCCCACAACATACATATCCTTGAGCAAGGTGAGTTGTTTTTTTGTGTGTGTAATCATTAGCTCTGGGATTAAAGAAACTTCAGTTCAGTTCAGATCAATTGCCCAGTCATGCCCAACTCTTTGCGACCCCATGGACTATAGCACGCCAGGCCTCCCTGTCCATCACCAACTCCGGAGTCCACCCAAACCCATTCCATTGAGTTGGTCATGCCATCCAACCATTTCATCCTGTGTCAACCCTTTCTCCTCCTGCCCTCAATCTTTCCCAGCATCAGGGTCTTTTCCAATGAGTCAGCTCTTCGCATGAGGTGGCCAAAGTACTGGAGTTTCAGCTTCAACATCAGTCCTTCCAAGGAACACCCAGGACTGATCTCCCTTAGGATGGACTAGTTGGATTTCCTTGCAGTCCAAGGGACTCTCAAGAGTCTTCTCCAACACCACAGTTCAAAAGCATCAATCCTTGGGGGCTCAGCTTTCTTTATAGTCCAACTCTTACATCCATACATGACTACTGGAAAAACATGGCCTTGACTAGATGGACCTTTGTTAGCAAAGTGACATCTCTGCTTTTTCATATGCTGTCTAGGTTGCTCATAACTTGCCTTCCAAGGAGTAAGTGTCTTTTAATTTCATGGCTACAATCACCATCTGCAATGATTTTGGAGCCCCCCAAAAATAAAATCTGCCACTGTTTACACTGTTTCTCTGTCTATTTGCCATGAAATGATGGGATCGGATGCCATGATCTAAGTTTTCTGAATGTTGAGCTTGAAGCCAACTTTTTCATTCTCTTTCACTTTCATCAAGAGGCTCTTTAGTTCTTCTTCACTTTCTGCCAGAAGGGTGGTATCATCTGCATATCTGGGTTATTGATTTTTCTCCCAGCAGTCGTGATTCCAGCTTGTGCTTCATCCAGCCCAGTGTTTCTCATGATGTACTGTGCATATAAGTTAAATAAGCAGGGTGACAATATACAGCCTTGACGTACTCCTTTTCCTATTTGGAACCAGTCTGTTGTTCCATGTCCAATTCTAACTGTTGCTTCCTGACCTGCATATAGGTTTCTCAAGAGGCAAGTCAGGTGGTCTGGTATTCCCATCTCTTTCAGAAATTCACACAGTTTGTTGTGATCCACACAGTTAAAGACTTTGGCATAGTCAATAATGTAGAAATAGATGTTTTTCTGGAACTCTCGCTTTTTTGATGATCCAGCGGATGTTGGCAATTTGATTTCTGGTTCCTCTGCCTTTACTAAAACCAGCTTGAACATCTGGAAGTTCACGGTTCATGTATCGTTGAAGCCTGGCCTGGAGAATTTTGAGCATTACTTTACTAGCGTGTGAGATGAGCGCAATGTGCAGTAGTTTGAGCATTCTTTGGCATTGCCTTTCTTTGGGATTGGAATGGAAACTGACCTTTTCCAGTCCTGTGGCCACTGCTGAGTTTTCCAAATTTGCTGGCATATTCAGTGCGGCACTTTCACAGCATCGTCTTTTAGGATTTGAAATAGCCCAACTGGAATTCCATCACCTCCACTAGCTTTGTTCGTAGTGATGCTTCCTAAGGCCCACTTGACTTCACATTCCAGGATGTCTGGCTCTAGGACCTCTAGGTGAGTGATCACACCATCTTGATTATCTCGGTTGTAAAGATCTTTTTTGTATAGTTTTTCTGTGTATTCTTGCCACCTCTTCTTAATATCTTCTGCTTCTATCAGGCCCATACCATTTCTGTCCAATTTTATTGTGCCCGTCTTTGCATGAAATGTTCCCTTGGTATCTCTAATTTTCTTGAAGAGATATCTAGTCTTTCCCATTCTATTGTTTTCCTCTATTACTTTGCACTGATACCGAGGAAGGCTTTCTTATCTCTCCTTGCTATTCTTTGGAACTCTGCATTCAAATGGTATAGTTTTCCTATTCTCCTTTGCTTTTCACTTCTTTTCTTTCACAGCTATTTGTAAGGGATCCTCAGACAGCCATTTTGCTTTTTTGCATTTCTTCTTCTTGGGAATGGTCTTGCTCCCTGTCTCCTGTACAATGTCATGAACCTCCATCCATAGTTCATCAGGCACTCTGTCTATCAGATCTAGTCCCTTAAATCTATTTCTCACTTCCACTATATAATATTAAGGGATTTGATTTAGGTCATACCTGAATAGTCTAGTGGTTTTCCCTATTATCTTCAATTTAAGTCTGAATTTGGCATATTGTCCGTGATCTGAGCCACAGTCATCTTCCAGTCTTGTTTTTGCTGACTGTAGACAGCCTCTCTGTCTTTGGCTGCAAAGGAAAAAAAAATATAATCAATCTAATTTCGGTGTTAGCCATCTGGTGATGTCCATGTTTAGCATCTTGTGTTGTTGGAAGAGGGTGTTTGCTATGCCCAGTGCCTTCTCTTGACAACCCTGTTAGCCTTTTCCCTGCTTCATTCTGTACTCTAAGGCCAAATTTGCCTGTTACTCCATGTGTTTCTTGACTTCCTACTTTTACATTCCAGCCCCATATAATGAAAAGGACATCTTTTTTCAGTGTTAATATTAGAAGGTCTTGTAGGTCTTCATAGAACCATTCAAATTCAGCTTCTTCAGCATTACCGGTCAGACATAGACTTATATTACCCTGATATTGAATGGTTTGCCTTGGAGACGAACAGAGATCATTCTGACTAAGAAAGTTAGTCTTAGGCAAAATAGATTGTTGCCATAACAACTCAGAGCTTAAAAAAAAACATCTTATGTGACTAAGACAAAGAAATATAGAAAATAAAAGTTGTTCCTTTCTCCTCCTAGAGGGACCCAGATTCCCTATCAACCTAGCTAAGAATTAACTCTCTCATTTGGTAACTATTTCTACATCTTTATATGTTCTTGAAGAGATAAAAATAAATTCTGTTAAGAATATTTGTCTCTGGCTGTGGGTGAATGAGAAGGTTGGCACATTCTGTCCTCCAAAAGTAACTGCAGATCTAAAATTGCCAAAAAGGAGATAAATACATTCTTCATTGCTCTTGAAATCAGCAAAAAGCAAACAGCAATAAGAGAAGTGCCTGAGTGTGTGCTAAGTTGCTTCAGTTGTGTCCCACCCTGTGCGACCCAATGGAGTGTAGCCCACGGCTCCTCTGTCAATGGGATTCTCCAGGCAAGAATACTGGAGTGGGTTGCCATGATGTCCTCCAGGGGACCTTCCCAACTCAGGCATGGAATCTTGGACCAAATAGGACTCACTTAATTATCAGTGAAGGGTGATCCTCACATCCAGTAGTATTGTTGGTGACAGTAATGCTCTTGGCAACAGTTGCTAAGTGCGTTGGGCCAATGTTGTAAATAAACTGAGGTTAGATTGCTGTGTGGCTACATTTATACCATTTTTCTCCAAGCATCTAGAAATAGGATTTTACTGACTATGGCAACTTGAAATAAGTAGTCATCTACATGATGCTTCAGTGGGTAATATATATATGAGAAAAAGGTACATGGTAACTTATTTAACTTAAACAAGTTTTTTCTTTCCTGTGTAACTTCTCAAAGTCTTGAATATGTTAATATTCATAACGATGAATCCAAGAAAGTATTGAAAAACACATCTCAAGTTTATAAGACCTTGAGAACTTTTAAAATGGGTTTTATTATTCTGTGACACCCAAGTAAGAAACCCTGCTTTGTATGATTTGATTCATATATGAATTAGGTGAGAACAGGGGAAGTATCTAAAGAAAATAAATATTTCCCATATTTCTGTATGTCTCAGTTTTAAGGGGACATGTACTGAATGTGGACGGAGGAGCATGTAAATAAGGTTATAATCTCAAAAGGTAGCATAACCCATGAGAATATATTAAACCTCAGAACATGCAGTGACTTGTACTAGTTCTGAGAATGGTTTAAAAATGATATCTTACTGTTGTGGTGGTAAGAAATCTGATCTGAGAATGGACTCTAGGACAAGTGTTGGTTGATATAGTTAATGTTAATTGGTGACAGAAACTCTACATAAATTCTTTTCAACTTGGTCTGTTCAATCCAGTGAGATCTTAACCTCTGGTTCTTTTTTTCTTTTTTAGTCATTTCATTAATTTATTTACTTTTGGCTGTATTGGCTTTTCACTGCTGCGTGAGCTTTTCTCTAGTTACGGAAAGCAAGGGCCGCTCTCTAGCTGTAATGCACAGGCTTCTCATGACGGCTTCTCTTGTTGCAGAGCACAAGCTCTAGCAGACTTTAGTAGTTGCAGCATGTGGTCTCAGTATTTGCAGCTCCCAGGCTCTAGAGCCCAGGCTCAGCAGTTGTGGTACATGGGCTTAGCTGTCACACAGCATGTGGGATCTTCCTGGATCAGAGATCCACCCCATATCTGCTGCATTGGCAGTCAGATTCTTTATTACTGAGCCAACAGGGAAACCTTTAACTTCTGATTCTTAAATAATGTTTAGTGGGGGGATCTTTGAGCCCTTTGGAATTATAATTGGATAATAATTATCCAATTTTTTCATGTCCATCAAGTCGGTGATGTCATCCAACCACCTTAATCTCTGGCATCCCCTTCTCCTCCTGCCTTCAATCTTTCCCAGCATCAGGTCTTTTCCAGTGAGTCAGTTCTTTGCATCAGGTGGCCAAAGTGTTGGAGTTTCAGCTTTAGCATCAGTCCTTCCAATGAATATTCAGGACTGGTTTCCTTTAGGATTGACTGGTTTGATCTCCTTGCAGTCCAAGGACTTTCAAGAGTCTTCTCAAGCACCACAATGCAAAGGCATCAATTCTTTGGTGCTAAGCCTTCTTTATGGTACAACTCTCACATCTGTACATGACTGCTGGAAAAACCATAGCTTTGACTATAGGGACCTGTGACTGTAAGCAAAGTGATGTCTCTGCATTTTAGTATGCTGTCTAGGTTTGTCATAGCTTTCCTTCCAAAAAAGAAAGGGTCTTTTAATTTCATGGCTCCAGTCATCATCCACATTGATTTTGGACCAAGAAAATAAAATCTGCCACTGCTTCCACTTTTTCCCCTTCTATTTGCCATGAAGTGATGAGACTAGATGCCATGATCTTAGTTTTTTTAATGTTGAATTTTAAGCCAGCTTTTTTACTCTGGTTTTCTACACTATATCTTTATTTTACACACTTAAGATCTATTTGATCTTAAAGTTTAGAAAAGTTCCATCTGAGAGTAATTCTGTGGTTCTAGAATATATTTATATTATTGTGAAAAAAAATCAGATTTTACTACCAAGTCATGAAACCTTTAGGTGGGTATAGATGATTGTAGGTGTAACTGAGTATTGCAACACCTAATAAATGCAGAAGACGTTGTACTGTTTGTGGGTTTTTTTGTTTTGTTTTGTTTTAGATTCATTGTAGTAAAACAAATTTCAGAAATCTGTATTACTATATTTATAAATTTGACTGAGAAAAATGAAGCTAAACATTTTCACTGTCACTTTAAAACTGCAAACCATGACCCTGTTGAGACAAAGCGTGTAATGCATCAACAATCTCTAAATCAGCTGAATGTCTATACTGTAATGTGTAGGATTCTCATCTCTCCGTGACTGTGACAGGGATCACCACCAGAAACAGCACATCTGGTTCCTTTAGTCATTTCATCAATATCACCTATAAGCCATACTTAAGATCAAAAGGATAGAGAAGGTTACCAGTGATGAGGTTCTGGAATGTAGCCAGCCCACCAGCATTGACAATGTTGCTTGCTGCAACTTAACTCTGAGGGCCTGGGTATGTGTGAAAGATGGATATCAGCAGGCTTGCTAAGTAGTCTGAATGCATGACATAGTCACAGAGAACAGTTACAAGGAGGGTGGGCAAAAGAAAGACTTGAAGTGAGACCCTAAGTGTCAAATCCAAGCCTTGTAAAACTTGGGAATGCTGAAAAATAGTAGCTGCAAACATATACATATCAACACTCAGGATTTTGTGGAGAGGGTGGAAGGGTTATAATTTGGGGAAATGAAAGAATAAAAAGAAAACTTAGGGTACGTTCAAGCACAATGACTAGGTATGCTAACAACCTTCTTTCTTTCGATTTTAAATGGCATAACTTGGACTAAATCAGAGGTTGTGAATTGTTAATTCTTGCTAAGATCTATGTCACATACTTTGTTTTTCCTCAGTGACATCAGTGTTTCAAGTAATAAATTTGAATGTATTTAAACAGGGCATAGGTTTTCTTATTTTCTGTACTCCTCAATACTTCTCTTAGGTCTGGATTACTTCATTCATTGATATCACTTGTGTAATTTCTGGAAATATTTTAATGTGTGACCCCCTGGAAGTTGATGATTGTATTGACAATGAAGATGATCACAATAGTTCTTCTAGCTCTACTCCTATGATGTCGTTAATACTGTTACTATTACTACTGTTACCACCACTACTACGATCACTGCCATTACTACTTCTACTTTTTCTATTACTATTATTGTTCTGTATGGTTCCACTACCATCACTACTAGGAGAATCATCACGACATCCACAACTACTACAGACCCATACTCATGGCACTTACAAGTGGGTACCAGAGTCTATTCTAGGTTTCTTAGATGTATTGTTTCATTTACACCTAATAACAATCCTACAAAGTTTGTACTATGACTATCACCAGTTTAATCTTAGTTCTCCCATCTTATCACCATAAGCTGGGAGAACTGAAGCACAGAAAGATTAGAGAACTTGCCCAGTGTAACAAGGCTAATAAATTATGGAGCTGAGATTCTGACATCTCTGAGAACCCTTCCTGCTGTAAAGTTATTTGTATTCAATAAATAGAACACTCTAACTTATTAAAATCTTAGAGTATGATTTTATATTTTTCAATTCAAGTATATTTTGATGCCTTCATTTTTATAAAATAAGGCTCCTAAAAAAGGAAGCATGGAATATTTGGCCTCGTTCTTACTTAATAGAATGGGCACAAATTCTTCTAGGAAAGCTACAGCCTGGTGACATTAATGCACCATTAAGATGAATGGGAATGTTCATGTGTCTGTTGAAAGCCCATAATTTAATGGCAAAGCAAATAAGGCAGGAGATGGTGATTTGTACTCAGTACTTGATTAAAAGGCTCAGGTAAAGAAGTGCTTAATAAATATTAAATAATACTATGAAATGTCCATATAGACATTAAAAATACAGATTTGTAGGTTTAATTATAGTTTTAAATATAGACTTATTCTGTATGCTACTCATATGTTATTTTATGGATATAAATTAAGAATTATTTTATCTTTCTGGTGAATTGACTTTTTCTTAGCATTATGAAATATCTCTCCTATGTCTAGTAATGCTTTTTTCCTTAAAGTTATATCTGTCTGATACTAGTACAGCTCTTTGTTTTCTATGTATTTCAACAAAATATTACAGCTTCTTTGGTGCAGAAAAACAGAGACCAGCTTGGTTTGCAGAGAATTTGTAAAATGTAAATTAACACCTTAACTGAATCCCACTAAAAGATAATTAAAATCAACAAAAACGACTCCAGCATTTAAACACTATACTTCATCCTTTCCATGTCTCTTGGTATAATGCTCCACCTTTTATTGTTGGAGGTGGGTTTTATGGTATTGTGAGCTGGACTTGAGATACGATGCTTTGACATGTACTGCGATACTCTTAGGCATTATGGTGGCAAATATTGTGATGACTACAAGATGCATTAACTAAGATTATACATGTCAGGTTGAACTCTTTCTTCAATATATCACCTTGGTGACTCCAAGGTTATTAAAACTGCTGAGACCAGGAGTGTTAACAGTTGGTGATAGGGTTTCAGGGATAATTCTGTTATTGTTGACTGAAAAGATCAATGATGGATTCTTCAGAATGCTTTGCTTTGAATGCATTTCTGATGATTTTTCTTTGGGAAAAAATGGTTAAAATTGAGTACTAACAAGATTAATTTGAATTAGAGAAGTATCTTCTGACAAATAATCTTCATTCTATCAAAACTATTCTAGCAGGAAATATTAACATATTTTTTGCTGAAAATGAGTTTTGTGGCCAAATGAGTTGGGAAAACACCAAGTTAATAAAAATTAAACCTGTTTCTTTACTTCTAAATTGTTCAATCTTTAATATGGTAATTAGTATGCATTTTTGAATACAGCATGCACTATTCCACAGATCAACATTTGCATTGTTAGAAAGTTAATTTATTTCCAACAGAACGTGAGGTTATTAAAAATTAAAGTGTGCAACAATATTTGGTATACTTTTTAATTTGCATTCCTATATTGAAATTAACTTCATTGATATTAGATTAAGTTTTTAATAAACAGTGTTTACTGAAATAGAGGCTCTGTGTGTTTATTTACTTTTATTGATTATCCTTTTTTCATAGATACATTTGTAGCATACTTGATATGGAAGTACAAAATTATGAAGTTAGGTAACACAACATTTTAAAATAAAAAAGTTTAATGGTATTAATTTTTGAGAGTTTAAAAAATGTTAAATAGGTTTTGTGTGCCTGACAAAAGCACTTGCCACATTCTTTAATAAAAACGACTAATTTCAAAGGCTAATTAATATGACTTCTTTTTGAAAACTCTGAAGGCTTCTTTTCATGATTTTTCAATTGCAGATCAAGCCTTCACAGGAGCTCTTTTTCTGCTATATTTATGGTATACCTTTCCAAAATGAAATAAAATTAGACTTCACTACTATTAGAGTCAGAATTCTCATGAATAGTATCTTTAAAACATGGTGTGTGCAAAGTATTTTATACTTGCTGTAATTTCCATTACAAAGGACATCAGCAATAATGAATCATTTCTTTAAAAAATTTAGTTGCTTCTAAGTGACAATCTTTCATTTACATTATATTTTTAAACTGAAAGATAAACTAAACAAACAAAAAAATAGTGTCTGATAGTTAAATGGAGAACCTCCCATAGTCATGCTGTCAGCCAGAAAGCCTTTATTTTCAAAGCCAGTTTCTTATAGCTCATGTTACAAAGGGTGTGATTGGCAGCTCAGTCACTTGGTAACTCAGAATAGGGAGTGTTGCTTTAAAAACAAGATGAAGGTGCTGCCACTTGATTAGCATCTTTGTATTTGTTGAACATTCACTTCGTGCTTGTTTAGGACCAGAGAATTGAAAACCAAAAAATAAACACTTTAAGAACTATTCTGTGTGGCTCACTTAGAAGACAATTTTGACATTTCTTGAATCAACAGTTCTTTGTGATTGTGAAGAGGAAAAGTCAGCCTCTTATAAGAATTCCTTTTTGCCTAGGTTGCTTGTGTATTGTTCTATTTGCTTGTTTAAATATCATATAAATTGTAACAATTCATATGTTTTAATGGTACCTCATCCTAGTGCTACTTCTTTATTTGAATGTCAGCGTCATGAAACTAAAACACATGTTCATAAGAAGCTTAGCCTATTTTAATGGAAAAGATTTAGATGGTGAGCTGAGAGCTCATATCTAATCTTCCTTTTATTATTGTGGATAAGGGTAGGTGTCCCTTACCTCTAAGCCTGGCAAGGATTCTGAAAGCCATGTATCAATAATATATATGAAAATGTACTCTGTAGAGTACATAGACAGTAGTATTCTTATCAACGTTACTCTTTGATTTAGGAATGTACGTATGCCAAAGAACTTTTTTAGACACATCTTTCTTTGTTTCCCATACTCTTTGTTCTGTGTTCTAAGAGGTAGTAAATTCAGTGTTATTCCTGCATCACCTAGCACAGGGCATTGCTCACAATAGGATTTTAACATTTGTTTATAAAGTGAATGGATCCTTTACCATATAATTGAATGTAGTTGACATGAACACAGTAAATGCAGTTTACATTGGATTATATTTTTAATTCATTTTACCTGTCATGTTTTTAAACATCATTAGTAAAATTGGACAGATTTGGTCTTTTATTGTCATTACCTGGCATAACATCAGGACTGCCTCACAGTTTATTTTAGCATCGTAATATTGTTAAACAAAGCCCAGCAGTTATGACTTTTATTTGGCGCAATTTCCTACCTATTTCAGAAGGATAAAGTATGGTTTATTCAGTTGTTTTTCTCTAAGCTTCATAACACTTATTTAAACATTGTGTTATATCCAAATTAGCCTAAAAGACTCCATTCATTCTCTGTTCTTTGGCTGGTGTGCCACTTACTCACAGATTCATTGACTATGATTGATTATAAACTGCCTGTGAGACCCACTTACATGGATTCGTCATTTGTTAGAGTTTAAATGAGTCACAATTCCCTCTGCTGTTGGACTTTACAACGTGTAATAAGGTGTTTTTAATGGCTTTCCGTACAAAATACACTTCTTTCATCTGCAGGTTCAGCTTGGTTTAAACCTCTTTTCTTGAGACCATCAACCCAAAGAAGATTTTTATTCTTGATTATTCATTTCTTTCCATGAAATATTTTCTTTCTTAAAATATTTTAAAAGCCAGAGTACAAACTGATTATGCTTCCGTAAAATATTTTCACAGAAAAGTTGCAATATTCTACATTAGTGTTTTCATCAAAATCACCTTTTACATTTTCTGCATTTCTGATCAATTTTAAAATGTTTGACAAATGCGACCAACTTAATTAGTTGTCTACTTGCCTGATCTTGAGCTTCTAAAGAAAAGGGACGATACCATAGTTTACTCTTGCTTCCCAACAGCAGTACAGTGCTTTTTACCTAAGGAGTAGCCAACATTTTTTGTCACACTGAATTGTCCTAATATTTCTATAAAAAGTCTATTGAAAATCTTGCTAGGAAGAGCCGCACAGAGGTTTTTAGTAGAACTATTGCCTCAAACCGAAGAACCAAATAGTAGCCAAGCTGTCATGTTTCTTAAGTGGCTGGGCGAGAGACTAGGCATAAGAGCATTAGGACTTTGATCTGAAAGTGCTCATGCAGTTTGAGGCTGAATATGTGGAGTTTTGTCCAAATTCATAGATAACCTCTTATTCCCCTTTCATCCTAATACCTAAATTAGGATGCCTGTGATTACTGTAGTCAAATCCTACTGAAGACCAAGGTCAATGAAGCTGGTAAGTTTCTGGCCAAAAGAGTAATGGGAAAGTGAACTAACATTGATTTTATGCTGCTCTGTTGGGATGCCATACTAGGTGCTTTACATAATTTATCTCATTTTATCTTGCCCTCAATCAATATCAGGCCTTAGAGCTCTCAATTCAAGAGAGGTTAAGTCATTTGTCCAAGGTCACTCACTTAGTATGATAAACAGCCAAAATTTGAACTCACTTGTGGCTGACAACTCAACCCATTATTCAGGCTCTTTTATTATTAATTAATAGCTAGATCTGGTTGTTAAATCTTAATTTCTATGCGTGAGTTGATAAGATTTAATATAAAGAATATTAAAAAACTATTTTGACATTTATTATACTAGAAAATAAATAGTTATTGAGACATTATTTATTATTTACTTGGATGCATAGAAAGAATAAATCTGTAAAGAACCCTTTATATAAGTCCAGGGTAAATGTAAATCTTGTTAAATCTTTAACTTTGACTTGGATACCCATGTGTTCTGTGTCTGTCTGTGCAACAGGCAAATGGAAGTATCCAACTAGTTCTGATTTTCTCTGGATGTGAGTCCAGAGAAAGAATAAATGCCTCTTTTACTTTTCTTATCCTTTACCACTATTGCTGTTGTTAATAATTGACTAAAGGCCTTCTTTGGTATCCGTGGGGGATAGTTTCTAGGAACCCTGTGGATGCCAAAATCCCAAGGATGCTCAAGTCTCTTCTATAAAATGACATAATATTTACATATAACCTATGCATACCTTTCCAAATATTATAAATTGTCTCTGGATTACTTATGTTATACAATACAGTGTAAATCCTATATAGTTTCCGGGGTGTAGAAAATAAGTTTTGCTTTTTGGAACTTTCTGAAATTGTTTTTCCAAATATTTTAATCTGAAGTTGGTTGAATCTGTGGGGCTAACTGTATGTTAACTTTTGAAGCATTAATTTAGTATAATATTATTAATAGTTGATTTTTTCTTACTTCGACGCATTAGGAGCAACTCACTTATTCCCAGAAAGGGACAGAACTCTCTTGAATTTATATATTGTCCAGAAATGTTTATTTCCTATAACTTCTGTTTCAGAAAGTTTTAGTTACCAATAGTAATTATCAAGTGATTTATATCATGATTATTTACAGCACTGTGGAAGCCTAAGATTCCACTGTAGTTCTACCAGGACCTTAGTTCTCTGATCGAAGCATTTTTTGCTAACCTCTTGCTTCTCGTTTTTCTCATCTATAAAATTTAAGGAGAAAATTAGATAATCTCTGAAGTTCAACCAGCTCTAAATTTACAATTCTCCAATGCATTTAAAGTTTACTGTTTCTTCCGTAATGAGGTCAGGAAAAGTCTATGGTGGCCTTGGAAGACTGTTCCCAAGTTTTCTTCTGTTGCCATCCCTAAAATTCTGAAAGGAATTATATAAGTGACACCTGCTGAAATTACAGCCTTATTTTCATTCATCTGATTTTTGAGAAGTCCTAAATTATTGGATAATTCAACCCATCAGATTATAATCTAGAAACATAATCAAGGGAAAACTTAATATAGTTATAAAATCAGTAACTCTGAGCTAGAACATTTATCTAATGTCACCAGGAAAATGTATGCTTTACTTTATTATATTGCTAAGTTGGGGATATATTAATGGAGAAAAGAAAGAAAGAAAGAAAGTGAAGTCACTCAGTCGTGTCTGACTCTTTGCGACCCCATGGACTGTAGCCAGCCAGGCTCCTCTGTCCATGGGATTATCCAGGCAAGAATACTGGAGTGGGTTGCCATTTCCTTCTCCAGGGGATCTTCCCAACCCAGGGACCGAACCCGGATTTCCTACATTGCAGGCAGATGCTTTATCCTCTGAGCTACCAGGGAAGCCCCATATTAATGGAGACTGACTTTTAAAAGGTTTAATTTTAATCCTGTTTATATATTTATGATTTATATATTAATATAGTATTAATTATGCATTTAATATAATATTCATCAGTTCTCAGTAAAAATTAGCTGAAATTAGCATTATTATTAATATCACTATTACTATTGGTAGTCATGGTAAGATGTGCCACTGTTAAATGAAATAAAATACTACTACTATTTTATTTAAATCTTCAAAAAATATTTAAAGAAAATGTTGCTAAATAGCATTCATTTTAGAAATTCAAATATTTATAAGAAATATTCTTGGAAGTTAATAAGAGATTTTTGAAGAGATGTATGGAAGGTACTCAGATAATGAAAACTTGCCTCTTGAACAAATACTTTTGATTTTAGGAAAGGATCTGCCAGGCTTCAGGGAAATATAACTTGTTAGAATAAACAATGAACCATCATCCCTGTGGGCCTTTCAAAATTTGGGCAAAGCTGCTGTGTGCTAATAATCTTATAGTGCTTATTTGGATCAGTAGATGTTATTAAACACTTACAAAGCTCCTTTTTAAGCAAATTCTGTAATTTGCAGATTGATTTTAAATAACATAAAGATAAATATTAAAGAGTGAGCTAGGAAATAAAATAATAAACACTAATAAATGCTAATAGAAACAAAACATTAATCTATGTGTCAATATGAACAAATAAGAATGAATTATAGTTACTTAAGTGATTTTGCTGATGTTGAAGTGAGTTTGACTTTTCCATGAGCCAGTTTATTTTTCAAAAAAGAAGTAAGCTTACATCATACCTTTTAGCTATATGGTTCCCAGGTTCATTAGTAATAAGAAAATTAAAAAATTTTCTTAGGAAATGTAAAATTTTTAAGATAGAGAATTTTTGAAGCTTAAGAAACTAGGCAAAATAGGATTCATTTCTTTCAGAAATAATTACTAAGAGACCACCTATAGATGTAATGATTCCAAGTTACAGGCAGCTCTTAAGTAAGCTTGTATAATAAAAGTTGTTTAATTCCTGTTCACACTAGACTATGTCATTAATAATTAATTGCCTAATGACTCAGTTCTCAGAATTTCAAATTTTGTCAGGCATCAGATTAATTTACATCAACAACTTGTTAAGTGCCTGTTAGGTGTTAGGCCTGATATCTGGCTCCAGAGGTGCCACATTAAATAAGCCGTTATCTCTGCTTTTTAGGAGTTTACCTTCTATTTGAGGAAAGAAACATCTAAGCAATTAATTACAATGTAAAGTAATACATGTATGGTCATAGAAGGTACTTGGTATATGGCAAGGGAATGAATGATTAATGAATGTACATTTAAAATGCTATGCAGAAAGTGCTGTGAAGAGAAAGGATTCTTTACAGAGCTGGTGAGGTTCGAGCTGTATATTCTGAAGAGTGAGAAACAGAACTAAAGAGTAAGCAAGTTGAGAAGGTAGTACATTCCAGGTAGAGAAAACAGCATACGCAAAGGCATGAAGGTGCCTTGTTTGGTTGGTTTTTGTTTGTTTGGTTTAAGAAGAAAAAAAGAGTAGGACAAATTCAGTCAAGGAAGACTAGTTGTATGTGACTGGCTTAGAACACACTGGCTTCTCACAGAATGGTGAGAAGCGGCTGGACAAGAAACTGAAGTCTCTCAGTCGTGTCCAACTCTTTGCGACCCTATGGACTGTAACCTACCACACTCCTCCACCCATTGGATTTTCCAGGCAAGAGTACAGGAGTGTGTTGCTGGACAAGAAGTCTGAGATTAATACAGTTAGACTAACATTTTAGAAAATTCTGGTTAGAGTGTGGAGGATGGAGCAGAAAGAAGAAACCCAGAAGGCAGAGATGAAGTGAAAAGATATTGAATTAAAATGAGAGAAAGCAGTGTCCTCCAAAATAGAGGAGGGAGAGACAGCAAGCTATTGGAAATAAAATTGACAGAACTTGATGATTTCTTCCACACTAATGGGAGCATCCTGACTTTTAGGCTTGTGTTTTAATTTAGTAGGCTGATGGTAAGACTGAAAATCAAAACTAGTGATTTTTTAAAAATTTTATTTTATTTTTAAACTTTACATAATTGTATTAGTTTTGCCAAATATCAAAATGAATCTGCCACAGGTATACATGTGTTCCCCATCCTGAACCCTCCTCCCTCCTCCCTCCCCATACCATCCCTGTGGGTCGTCCCAGTGCACTAGCCCCAAGCATCCAGTATCGTGCATCGAACCTGGACTGGCATCTTGTTTCATACATGATATTTTACATGTTTCAATGCCATTCTCCCAAATCTTCCCACCCTCTCCCTCTCCCACAGAGTCCATAAGACTGTTCTATACATCAGTGTCTCTTTTGCTGTCTCGTACACAAGGTTATTGTTACCATCTTTCTAAATTCCATATATATGCGTTAGTATACTGTATTGGTGTTTTTCCTTCTGGCTTACTTCACTCTGTATAATAAGCTCCAGTTTCATCCACCTCATTAGAACTGATTCAAATGTATTCTTTTTAATGGCTGAGTAATACTCCATTGTGTATATGTACCATAGCTTTCTTATCCATTCATCTGCTGATGGACATCTAGGTTGCTTCCATGTCCTGGCTATTATAAACAGTGCTGCGATGAACATTGGGGTACACGTGTCTCTTTCCCTTCTGGTGATTTAAAATTTTCATATACTAAATTTATGTCTGGGAGACCTCAGATTTTTTAAAAAATGTATTAGAAACCATCGGAATCCTCTATCAGGTGGCACTAGTGGTAAGGAGGAGATGTTTGTGACGTGAGTTTGATCCCTGAGTCGAGCAGCTCCCTTGAGGAAGGGCATGGCAGCCCATTCCAGTATTCTTGCCTGGAGAAGTCCATGGACAGAGGAGCCTGGCAGGCTGTGGTCCATGGGGTCGCAAAGCATAGGCCATGATTGAAGTGGCAGCATAGCATAGCATAGCGTCCAGAACTAGGAAAGCACACAGCAGTAGGTGCTTTTGCCCTTGTGTGTAGATGGTTGCTGAAGCTGTGAAAGCGGGCAAGGTCACCAGGGAGAGCCAGTCATGAGATACTGAGACCTGTGAAACTTACCCTCTAAGGGCACTGTCAGAAAAACAAAGATTATTTTGGGTTTCTAAAGTAACCCAGTGTAAGTATTTAATACCGACTTGTGAAAACCAATCTTTGTATTTGACATATGGTTAATGTCCCACAGGACTTTGAAAGAGTGATTCATTCACTGTGTTAAATATTCAGCAATACAAAGTAAATAAATTACGAAAGTAAAAATTTGAGTTGTAATATTCTTAAGTTAATGTATTTGTTTAATCATTGCATTCATATTATTTATTTTAAGGTCCAAAAAGCACAACAAATCAGTTTCTTTGTAATGAATATAATGTACAGATGAACTGATTCTGTTGAATAATATTTTCCCAGTGCCAGTTCACTGATCCTTTTTTCTTCTCACCCGAGAAGAAAAGTCTATCTCTGTCAAAAATGCCTTATGCTCTAAAATAAGCTTTCCAGCCTTTACTTATGCAATAAGAATATATTTCACATTTCAACTGAATAAACACAGTTGTTTTTATGTGTGTGTAAAGGCAACACACATTTCATGAAACATTGCTTACCTTTGTTATATCTCATGAACTCTGATATTCTCTAAGATATTTTATTTTAGAAAATCTGATTATCATCCACTTAATTTATTTTATAACTTACTAATGGGTCAGAACCTACGTTTTGGAAAACTCTGGTCCTGACACATTTGATCTCCTCAGTCTCTTTCAGTGTTTTGTTTCCCTGACGCTCCTTCTTTGACCTGAACTGTTGCTTCTGACATTGTAAAGATGTTTGATTCTCACTTATCTTAAAATAAACTTAAAAACTCCTCTTTTGCTCGGCTTATTTTTTAAATTATTATTGAATCTAACCTTCATTTATCTCCAAATTTCTCACATATACTCCCTTAGCAGTACCATCTGAAATCAGTTCCCTTGATAATATTAAACACATATAATCGTTAATGTTCCAGGCTAGGTGCTCTACAAATGTTAATGTATTTAACTTACAACAGCAATATGAAGTAGGTACTGTTATTATCTACAGTGAAATTAAATAGTTTGCCAAGGTTACACAGATAGTCGGTAAGGAAACTGGGATTCAAATCCAGGGGTCTTAACTTGTGTAGCACAACATTGCTGTTTGTAATTTCAAACAAGAAACCTCTTCTCTCTCTCTCTCTCTCTCTCTCCCCCAACCCCTGACCTTTATATATTGTTTCCATTCAAAATCAAACTTACTATGTTTAAAGACTAAGATGTTATATTTGAATACTGGCCTAGAAATAGCAGTTGTTGGTAAATGTTTGGGTTATATGCTTGTCTTACTTCAAGGGATAAGAATGGTGTTTTAATGGATGCGGTGTCATTAAGTTAGTTTTGCAATGATGAGGAAGTTGAGTGAATGTTACAGGTTTGCTAGGGCTGCCATATTAACATTCCACATCCTGGTGGCTGAAACAACAGAAATTTATTTTCTTACATTTCTGGAAGCTGGAAGTCCCAGATCAAGGTGTCAGTAGGTTTAGTTTCTAGTCTCTCTTGTTTGCAGATGACTGCCTTCTTGCTGGGTCACGTCATGTGGCCTTTTTTCTGTGTGTGCCTATCCCTTGGTGAGTCTCTTCTCTTAAGGACACCAGTCATATTGGATTGCTACTGCTGCTGCTGCTAAGTCGCTTCAGTCGTGTCCGACTCTGTGTGACCCCATAGACGGCCTCCTACCAGGCTACACTGTCCCTGCGATTCTCCAGGCAAGAACACTGGAGTGGGTTGCCATTTCCTTCTCCAGTGCATGAAAGTGAAAAGTGAAAGTGAAGTCGCTCAGTCGTGTCTGGCTCTTAGCAATCCCATGGACTGCAGCCTACCAGGCTCCTCTGTCTATGGGATTTTCCAGGCAAGAGTACTGGAGTGGGGTGCCATTGCCTTCTCTGCATATTGGATTAGGGCCACTCATATAACTGCATTTAACTTTAATTATCTCTTTAAATCCTGATCTTTAAAACAGTCACATTCTGAGATATACTAGGGGTTAGGGCTTTTAAAATATGAATTTGGGCAGGAGGATACAATTCAGTCCGTAAGAAGGGAGTTTCTTATCATGAAAAAAAAGTAATATCCTGCACATAGTTACCTGGATTGTGGATCAATTTAATGAAAATGAGACCTTGCAAAGAGATATTAACAGATATAATATTGATCTTGAATACTGATGTCAGCAGGATAAAGGAGACAATAGGTTAGGAAACTGGAAACACATTTTAATGACATGGAGGAAGGAGGGACAGGACAGGAAAATGTGCTAGATTTGTTAAACCTACCCAGCCTCCCTAGTTGAAAGCAGAAAGTTGATATTCAGCTCTGCAAAGGTTGTATATTGCTTCATGCCAATCACTGAGAAAGTCTAAATTAATAGAGCATGGAGTAAGTGATAGCAGAAATGTGGCAGATGAAGGCAGGCTTTCAAAACATATCTTTTTGAGATAATGCGTGAAATTAAAATGTTTTGGGAATTGAGGTGTAATTTAAAAATACTATTTTTCTAAAATTCCAGACTCTGCTATTTTACAATGGTGAATATAATAGAAAACTGAATGTAACTTTCTTTATCATGTACAGTATTTGAAGTATTAGTAACTTCTTCCTTACTGTGGATCAAATTTTCCTATTTTACATGTTTAATAATTTTTTAAAATTATATCTAGACATTGTGATCTTTATGT